>NC_090274.1:87886139-88509408 GCF_040414725.1 Anabrus simplex | reverse complement strand
GACGCAACAAAAGCAACCCACGCTGCAGGGCTGCTACTTGAGAGACACAGTGAAAATAATAAAAGCCTTCATCATGACTTTCTGGACCCTGAGGAGGACTGCATTGGGTACATCATAACCTAATCGGTCAGCACTACAAGAGCATGGCGTTCCAGAGCACCTTGTTGGGAGGGAGTAATTGCTCCAAGAAAAACCGAGGAGTCATGTTCAAGCTGCCGCAGGAGTGTCTGATGACTTCCGCTTTACTGTTGAAGTCCACCAAGGCCCTGTCTTATCACCACTGCTGTTCATTCTTGTGATAGACATCATTATATCAGACCTGCACAGTCCAATACCATGGACACTTCTCTAAACAATAATATCATCTTGGCCGCAGAACAGAAGACTGGAACAATCGCACGCCTCAACAAAAAGAAGACAGCATACATGACATTACATTCTTAAGTTGGAGACATGCATGTTGACAGTGAGTATACAGCACAAGTGGAGAAATTTAAGTATCTAGGCTCCTCAATCTCTGATGATGGCCTACTTACTGATGAAGTCAACTTAAGGATATACAAAGCCTGGCTTAACTTGAGAATGACAACGGGCGCCCTTGCCACCGTCGGATGAAGAACCATCTGAAATATTAAGATCTACTGAACTGTTATCCGTCCTGTCATTTTCTATGGCAACGAATGCTCGCCAGCTAAAGAGGAGGTAGAACACCAACTAAGCATCATGGCTACGAAGAAGATGCTTAGGAGGAAGGCTGGCATAACTAGACTGGATCACATTTCATAAGATGTCATTAAGAAAGGTTTTGGCATTGCACCAATCCAGAAAAAAATTGAGGACTGGTGTGTGTGCTGGTTTGGGCATGTGTTGTGTGCAGAGGACTTAATATTGGGAAAGTCAGTGTATACATAGAAAGTCAGTGAAAATACGTGCAAGGGACAAACAAGACAGAATAGGACAGATAAAGTGCACAACTACCTGAAAGCTCTGAGACTACATATAGACATGGCCCGAGACCGAACTAACTGGAGACTATGAATCACAACACCAGACCCTGCAACCAAGCAGGGCTAACGCTAAAGAAGCAGAATAACAACAAGCAGATTGATGAATATTCTGTTATAAAAATACAATACATTGGATATTTTACACATCCTATCATTCAACTTAGTATGTTCAAATTCTCTCCCCTAAGGCCTATGTCCAATTTCTATAAAGACTTATTTCCACAAAATAGTTTTTGAATGACAGAATACTTCTGGACTTCGTGGTTAAGTGACTCCTATAAATATATTATAAATAAAAATATATAACTCAACAAAATAAAAATTTCAGGATTATCTGTGTTAATTGGGAGTGACAGTTTGAATATCCGGTGAAATTCTATGAGTACCAACAAGAGGGGAGTTGGTTAGTGTATTCTAGCCTGAAGGGAATTTTGCAACTCATATTTCTGCTTACATCCGTTATAGAAAGCACATGATCATATTAATAATTTGTTATTTTCACCCCAATCACGTCTATAAATATTAAGACCCTAGAGGAATGGCACTAAGTGGTCAGCTAAGGGCCATATGACACTCGATACTCTAAAAGTGGAAGGAAACATCATCACTACATCATTAGTTCAGGATCATATGTCTCTACACAACTGGAAGTTAGCCTCATCACTAAGTGTCTCCACAAGTGGAAGGTAATCTTATCACTAATTGGTAAGCTCAGAAATATGTGGCTTTCCACAAGTCAGCAAATTAGGAAATTTTATGATTCTTAATACCTGTTATGTAATTCAGTACCAAACTGCCATGGCTGATCTTTTAGACATTTTAAAAGAAGTCATTTAACTTGCTGCATGATATTTGTAGACTGCTGAAATGAGAGTCAGGATAACATAGCACATGGGGAAAGATATAAAACAAAGTGGGAAGCAGTAGATAAGATCCGGTCGACTGAATCCTTCAGAAGCATCTAATATCTATGATATACAATGGACTATGCTACGTAGAAAATGGACGGTCCTCTGGATGATATTCCAAGGAAAAAGAAAACACACAAAAGGCTTGTCGCTTTGCTGGTTCAAAGGTGCCTCTGCACAATATATGATTAGGAAGGAGAGAGCTAATTTAAACTCCATTGAAAAATAGAAATATGCATTTTGTGTGTGAAAAGGATTCATAAGCAACATTTTTATTGGTGATCATAATACAAGAATGTTCTCTAATGTAACCTATTGTGTCCTGTTAAACAAGAATTACGAAAAAACAGAAGAAATTGAACCTCGAAGAGTTGACATATTTGGGCGATCTTCAGTTGTGTGCATGGTTCCACTCTGACTAATGAGAGAGTGTAAGCTTGTACTGGGAAGTTCTGATGACTGAAATGAATATTTCTTGCCACTAGTTGTGAATGTACAGTAGAAACAAGTCAATGTGTCATATAACAGTTCAAAAGATTCTAACCACGCAAAAAATTGAATAAACTTTTCAGAATTCATAGTTTACATCACTAATCTGGTTTGAATGAAAGCTTAGGCTACGACTAGCCACTGCAGGACCTGTCGATACAAGGGCTCAGTTAAGAGCACCAATCCAAGATTTTATAATTATTTTCCAGGGATTGTCAAAGATCGTTTCACACAGAAACCAACAAAGGTGTGAGAGCAAAAAATCAATTAGCCAGTAGTCAAATGGCATACCCAGAGTTCAAAAACAACTACTCCATGAAATGCTTGTAAACAGAATATACATTTCTGTTACTTTGTAACATCAGTGATAAAAGTTACAATTCTGAAATAATATTATATCATTACATTACTATTTACTCACAAGATAATATATTCACTTACTTGAAGAATTCTAAATTTTTTTATGCAACCTTCACAAATTTAAAACTTCACTTCATTCTATTAGCTTATAGTAATTGTGCAAATGTGTTTGTAATCAACACACTACAAGCACTTGAGTGACAATGAGCATTGGAATGAAAGGTAGGAATTGGCAACAATCAGCAAATGTAACAACAACACTGGAACAAACATAAATTCAATACTACAATATTATTATGCTTACAACAGTGTGGAAGTTTTATTTGAAAACTATGATATCTAAGATATAGCACTACTGATCTGAACATTTCACTTGTAGAGCACATTAACGTATCTGCTTTGGAGTCCGCAAATGGAGGAATCTGACTTAACACACAAGAGAACAGAAAAGATGATGAAAAGAAGGAATCTAACCAAACAAATAATTTAAAAATGACATTCTTTGAGTTCTTGAACTCAGCCATCATTATACTGATTAATGAGCCTAATTATGTTACTTTGAAATTATTTTATATTGTTTACAATGTACATAAAACTTAACAATTTTGAATTTGTAGATTTACCTTACAATCCACAAACAGGGCTTTTTCTGTGTGTCACTATTGGTACGAATGTACAAAATTACTCAGAATATTTGGAGTTAATAGTTGCAGATGGCATTTTAGATGATAAGAATGTGATGAACAAATGATGCCGTGACAGTGAAAGAAAGAACACATTTTTCATGGTTGCTTAAAGGTATTGTAAACAAATATACTTCAAAAATATCTAGCTTTACCAGATTTTTTTTTTTTTTTTTTGTAAATTTTGTATATTCAATGAAACTACATGGCAGAACATTAAATATGATCTTAAAGTTCCTGAATATTTTAGATGATTTTAACCAAAAGAATTTTAAGATATTAGTGATTAAATGTAACCTTGTAAAGAAAGTATTAAACTGATGAAAATGGCCAGTTTTTGGAGATAAACCAACTACTACTGAACACAACTGTGAATGGGTACAACACATTCCATATTGCATAGGATTTGTAGTGTACGTACTTTGTTTCTTCTTTGATGTATGCCAACAGCTGATCATCAGTATGTTCTTCTATGAATATTTCCTCCTTAATATCTTTGGATGGCTATAAGTAAGAAATAAGAAAAGTAGAATAAAGTAGTAAGGGAATAACAATATATAGGCCTAAACAAAAAACAGCTGAGAAAATAAATTTCATAGTGGCACAAGAAGAGTACAATTAACTTATCTTTGATTTTAAAAATATAAGAATTGAAAGGAACAATCAAATCAAAGTCACTTTAAATGCAAAAGAGGTGTCTACATAGGTGATAAATGGTACAGAAAAATACATCATTATCAAGCACTAAATATTAAATGAACAGGGAAGAAAACAATTTACTAAATTCCAGTATTATACAATTTACATTAATTTTATCATATTATTCACACAGCTCATACTTAATAAACTTATATTATTTACAACATTCTACCCATAATATCTTCTGTATTTACTAACATAATCAACTCATATACAAAATATGGAATTACTTCATATAATAATATACAACTGCTATTAGATTAAAATATACATTACATTTATTTATCTTATTTTTTACCCCTTTTGGAACCTAACTTGCATTACGACCTGCTGCGCCATAATCCGAGTCCCTTTTGCCACTGCTTTTCAGACAACTGATAAGAGAGATAAGAACATACTGTAGGATATCAGTAGAAAAGGTAGCAATAGAAAAGGAGGAACATTTGTAAATATGAACATTTAAAATTGCCTACATATTTGTGAGTATTCAGCAGAGTATATGTACACATAGAAGTGGGGATGGAGGCACTTCTATGTATGTGTACATGTACAATTTAAGGAATATAAATAACAATAACAATAATTTTTATTTATTTATTTATTTATTTATAAGTTATCTAAAATACATTTGCAAATATGCAGTAGGATTTTATACATTATCTTTGCAATTATTTACACCGCAAAACACATGATGTGCTTATCTGCTGGTGAAGTTGTTTTACATTTTAAAAATTGTTGCAATCCTTACTGTTTACAACATTAATAAGGTTTGTCCATTTACATTAGCATTGTAATTTTGTCCTGTGGTGTGAGTTTTTCTCAATCCCTGAAAGTGTCCTTCAAAATAGTAAGTCTTTGGTACATTTTCTATTCATAAACAAATATTTAAACTGTAATTTTATTATCTATGATCCATAGTTTCACATGTTTTTTGTTGATATTTTGTTTTTAGGTGTGTCAATTCTGAGGGCAACTTGTTCAAAAATTTAGGAACTACAACTTGCAGTGTTCTGGATCCATATTTGTTGTTGTACCTGATGACCAGAAAATAACTTATATGGCTCAGTCTTGTTCCATGTGTATGTTCATTTACAATTCTATATTGTGGCTTCCAGTAAATTTTCCTTAATTATGTTGTACATATAGAGTTGTTTAACTCTCAAGAGCCTTTCCTTCTGGTACATCCCTGATAACATATCCTCACTTAAGCAAAGTATTTGTCTGTTTTCATACCAAAAGAATGCTTTGACAATATGATTTTGTAACATTTGTACTATGTTTATGTCAGTAACAGAAGCCAATACCCATACACTTACACTGTATGATATAAGTGACTCAACAAGTGAATGATAAACCACTTTTAGTTTAGTTTAGTTTAGTAATGTTTTATTTTACCTGGCAAGATTAAGGCCTTCAGGCCTTCTCTTCCATCTAACCAGGAACTGAAATATATATATATATATATATATATATATATATATATATATTGCATTGTATTACTTACAATAACTAGATCTAATACAAATTAAATTAATAATAATACAAGAATGGTGAGATTACATTAACATGAAATGAATTAAGATTAAATTAATAAATTAAGATTAAATTAAGATTCAATAAATCAGATATAAAAAGGGATAAATTCTTAAAACTAATATCCTACATGTAAAAAAAGGCAGTACATAAAATTTTATTTTAAAGACAAATCGGATAAGAATTTTAGACTCTCTACCAGGACATGCATAACAAGAGAATGGTTGTAAGTAGCAGCATCAAGTTTACAGATGATCCTTACTGGTGCATAAAATGTCTCCAAAGTGCTTCCTTGAAAGTGCGAATAGCGCTTAACCCCCTGATATTTTCGGGAAGGAGGTTCCACTCACGTCACGCAATTACTGTGAATGATTTATCATAGACGGCAGTTCTATGGGTAGGTAAAGCAAGGATGGAATTATTAGTGGATCTGGTGTTAAGACTGTGATAAGAGAATAAGTATTTGAAATATGAAGTAAGGTAAAATGGTTGTGAAGAATGAAGGATTTTATGGAGATGGCTTAGGAATGCACAGTGCGACGGATTTCTAGTCGGGGCCAAGATAGATGGTTATATGAAGAAGTTACGTGGTCATAGTACCGTAGGTTACAGACGTATGTCACACAAGCATTTTGACCACGTTGTAATCTACTCAATAACTTGCCTCGAGCGCCTCTATAAATCGCGTCACAATAGTCGAAATGAGGGAAAACCAGACTTTCTACCAGCATTTTTTTGAGTTTTTCAGGAAATAAGTATTTATACCCACGCAGCATGTGCAATGCAGAGAATATTTTCTGGGTGATGTTCGTGATATGCGTTTTCCATAACATGTCATCATCGAAAATAATGCCTAGGACTTTTACTGATGACATGAATGGTATGTTAGTATTACACAACCTTATAGATGGAATCTCTGGTCGATTGACCTTCGTGAGTAGTTTTGGGTATCCAAGGATGATGGTTTGCGTTTTTGCTGGGTTTAACCTAAGCCCACATCTCAAAGACCAAGAAGAAAACGATGTTAGATCCTGATTGATTTTGTCTATGGCCGAAAGTATTAGATTTGGAGATGTATGGCGGTACATTTGTACATCATCAGCATAAATATGGTATTTGCAGTGCGTTAGGTTTTGGGAGACATCATTAATGTAAATAGAAAAAAGAAGGGGTCCTAACACTGACCCTTGGGGCACACCACACTGCACAGACCGCCAAGCTGATTTGTTTATTCTATCTGTAACACACTGCCGACGGCCACGTAGGTAGGAAAGCAACCAAAGGAGGGCGCTGTCCGAGAAATGGAGGGAATACAATTTCGAGAGCAAAATGTCAATGTCAACAGAGTCAAAAGCTTTGCTCAAATCTAGGAGTATTAAAACTGTCACTTCCTTGCTGTCCATAGCTTCTCGGATGTCTTCTGTGACCTTCAGTAGTGCCGTTGTAGTACTGTGTGCTTGACGAAAACCAGATTGTAGTGGGTCAAAGAAGTTGTAAGTCGTCATGTAGTCTGTTAATTGTCTATGAGCGATGAACTCTAGCGCTTTGGATAAAGCAGAAAGTATGCAGATGGCTCTGTTGTCAGATGGTTCAGAAGGGGAAGCTACTTTTATTAGAGGACGTATAATGCCCGCTTTCCATATTTCGGGAAATGTGCTGTCTACAAGGGAAGAGTTAAATATGTTAATTAGTGCAGGTAATATCACATCCAGAATAATTTTTATCATCTCTATTCCTATACTGTCATTTCCTTTTGCCGTTGATGTTATCCGATTTATAGCAAACCTGACTTGTGAGTGGGTTGCTGGACGGGAGTAGAAGTTTTCTCTATCTGTTCGCGTCTTTGCATAATTCCCGTCTAGAACTTCCTGTTTCAGCGCTGCATTTAATGTGCAGTTAGATGAAAAATGATCGTTCAGTTTTTCCAAGGGTATATTTATTTCGTCATCACCTCGTCCTTTGGTAATTCCAAAGCTCTTTATGGATTTCCACAACATAGCTGTTGAAACATTTGGTTGAATTAAACTGTGAGCGTGTCGTAGTTTCGCATTTCTAATCTGTTGGGTCGTAGCGTTTCTCAGTCTCTTATAGTTCAGTAGATTGTCAGGAGTGCAATGTTTCTTAACTCGTCTATAAGCAGCATCGCGTTCAGCCATTAGTGCTCTAATCTCATCTGAGAGCCAAGGAGCTGGCTTCCGCCTAACTCGAGCCTTCTTTTCAGGGGCGTGTCTATCATACAGTTCAGTCATATGTTGATTGAAGAGAGTCACTTCACGACATGAAATACTAAGGTAGAGCGTATAGCACGACCAGGGATTGTACCAAGAAAACAAGAATAATAGGAACCAGATCACTTACCGTGCAATCCCAATAGAAGGTCGTCGCAATTTGTAGAAGCAACAGGGCCAAGAGGCCAGGCGAATCAATAAAACAAATAAATTAGCTAAAGGCTGGAATAATAATTACGGAATAAATTTGAAAGAAAAGAAAACTTTAATTAACAAAATCTTCAAAAGAAAAATAACCGACCTCTCAAACTACAATTGATTAAAAATTTAAATGTTGCAACTGGATCAATTAAAAGGGAAAATTAACTGAAAATTAAACCATCAAGGTCGATGCATTAATTAAAGAGAATCAAATGACAATTAAAAGCTATAAATTCTCAGTTACAGTCTTGAAGATGAAAACTTCTCCAATGACAATCTCGGTCATACTCTACCAACCCATATTACTTCAGTAATCTTCAAGAAATAATCCAAATGAAGGTACATAATCCACAAGAAGGATTAACTAAGAGAACATTACATCAGAAACCGAAACATAAATCACTTGAATATCACCAAACAGCAACCGGGCCACCACAAGGCGACAAAATCAAGACCATTACATCACACGGTTCTAGCCGTCAATAATCAACTCAGATCCTCGCCTGTCACAGGCAACAGGACAACGCCCACCCACGTGTGCATTCTATTACATCGTACAGAAACAAAACAGAGTCACCGTAATTCAAAATGGCTACGCCAGTACCGAGTAGCCCAAAGAAAAGTTTTCATCTTAACAATATTCAAACATTACCTAACACCCTCGAATAGGTTTGAAAAATTTAGTAATCAGAATTATATTATTATTATTAAAGGGAAATAAGAAAAATGAATTAGGTTGCATCGATACTACATACATATTTAGTTTAGCGAGGAGCTCCCCAAATATAAAAACTTGCTTCATGCGCATGAAATCTTAAGTAACAGAACCAAAAGTTAAAATTAATATCATAGTTACCATCGCACCTTGAAACCCCAAATCTAGATTGAATTTTACAAGCTCATAACCAGACCAGTAGGAAAAGTCCTTCACTTTAAATACTCAAAACAAATGTCCGAAACATTAAATATTCCATTTCTCAGATATCATAGCCATAAATTTTCTCCATGTCTTCAAACGTCATGATTAGTAGTTTCTTCGGCGATATCAACCCAGTTCAGAAGTACATATGAATCTACTTACGAGGTCGGCTAGTTAGAAGTGAATAATCTTTTCAAATGACAAACCAAACTACGAGCCTAAGGCTCAGGTGGAAATCCTTTAACCCGGATCGAAATTCACCAACATCTTCTTTTCTTGAATAATTAACTTGTCGTTAAACCACAACCAAGAGCTTAGCTTCAGAGCGTCTCTTCAATTCAGTCCCAAGAATTAAAAAAACAAAAACGCTCAGACATCATTGTCGAGCACGGTGCCTCGCCAGGTAAACTTCACGTTTCGCAGACAGATCGCAGCACACACTAGCCACCTCGTGTTTCTATAACCAAGTCCACAGCAAGATGGCTCCCCATGCGCAAATCCGAGAAGGAACCATGGTATCACGAACTCTTAATTCGTGGACACGCACAATATAATATTAAACTATATAAATGGAATCCAATATATGTAGTTCTAAGGTAATGGAGTAATACAACTCCATTACAATTTATGTCTTTAAGTTTAAATATGTCATGCCATGGCACTGCAACTGCGTCTTGTAAAAGTTCAATCTTATCAATTCTTCGTAGATCTCTATATGAAATTATTTTCGATATGAACTTGGGACTTTTAATAGAATAGGCCATAAATATAGCATCATGTCGCGATATACCTGGGACAGTAATTTTTTTTTGCTAGGTGCTTTACGTCGCACCGACACAGATAGGTCTTATAGCGGCGATGGGATGGGAAAGGCCTAGGAGTTGAAAGGAAGCGGCCGTGGCCTTAATTTTTTTTTTTTTGCTAGGGGCTTTACGTCGCACCGACACAGATAGGTCTTATGGCGACGATGGGATAGGAAAGGCCTAGGAGTTGGAAGGAAGCGGCCGTGGCCTTAATTAAGGTACAGCCCCAGCATTTGCCTGGTGTGAAAATGGGAAACCACGGAAAACCATCTTCAGGGCTGCCGATAGTGGGATTCGAACCTACTATCTCCCGGATGCAAGCTCACAGCCGCGCGCCTCTACGCGCACGGCCAACTCGCCCGGTGTGGCCTTAATTAAGGTACAGCCCCAGCATTTGCCTGGTGTGAAAATGGGAAACCATGGAAAACCATCTTCAGGGCTGCCGATAGTGGGATTCGAACCTACTATCTCCCGGATGCAAGTTCACAGCCGCGCGCCTCTACGCGCACGGCCAACTCGCCCGATGGACACTAATTTGACCGTGATGAAGAACTAATTCAGGTTGGTTAGTGGCAATGAGATCAATTAAGGTGTGTGATGTGTCTGTGTGGTGTGTAGCGTAGAGGGGGAGAAACGTTAAATTGCAAGCTTTAAATGAAGTTAAAAGTTGGGTTGTCTGAGGAGAGCTAGGTTCAAGAAGGTTTATGTCGAAGTCGCCCATTATAATTATATTTGAATAATCAGTGACTAAATCTTGTATTTGAGTCTCTAGATCGCATAAAAAACCCGCATTCGGTGGCTTATATACTACACCAAGAAGACATTCTACTTCACCCACAGTTATTTCCAGGAACATGAACTCAGGTTTTCGCTCGTACGGACCTGGAGACCTACAGATTATTTTAGGGCATAAGCTGGTCATAACATACGCAGCGGTACCCCCGGAGGGCTTATTTAATCTGTCGGATCTAAGAAATGTATAACCCGCCAGCTGCAGTCTTTCTATTGATGTGGTTTTAACCAAGATTCAGAGATTAATATTGCGTGGAAACTGGGAGGCACAAATAGGGCTTTTATTTCGTCCATTCGCGCCTCCGCAAGGAGGCTTTGAGCGTTTATATGGCAAATCTTTAAAGCATTACTGTACGGAGAAAGTTGGTGGTTAATGATGTCCCTTGCCGTCTGGGAATGGCAAGAAAGCTCAGATGACAATAGGTGTATGTTGCCTGCACAGCTGGTTCCAGCGACATTGGGGGAGGGTGGAGTAAGTGAAAGGTTTTGTGGAATGTTTGCAAGGAAGAGGGGAGCCTGTTCGTTTGTCTCAAGTTCGTTATCAGGGGGACTGTAAATTACGTTGTTCTCCGTTATGTTGGAGATGATTGTGACAATAATGGGAATGGAAACGGAAATAACAATTTACAGCGATCAATACGATAATGGCAATGTGTCAATAATGTAAGTGGAAATAAACACGACAAAAATAAGGCACTGAACCCAGTCTACCGCTACTAACACCAATCTACCACTACGGCAAGCAAAAGTAAACTATATTACTAATTACGTTCTAATAGAGAGTTAAAGTGAATTATGATATAATACAAGGTTAACTCTAAAATTAAACTACAATAGAAAGTAACAAAATGTTGTGGTTATTTCTCCCGCATACCACTTTAGTTCATTTAACTGTTCCATAGTGCACACTTTAAACTTATTTGATCCTATTTTTATTTTGATTACTCCGTCAATGCTCCATACCTGGCGTACACCGAACCTCGAAATTGCCTCCTTAAGGACTGCGAGTTTTGTTGCAGTCAGATCCTCTCTTATTGTGACCGCCGTTCCCTTAAGGCCTCTTTTCTTGTGTAAGATGTCACTCCGCTTACGGTAGGAAACGAATTTCACTATCAGAGGTCGTGGCTTCGCACCCAGTCGTCTTCCAATGCGATGGCTCCTGTCAATGTCCCGAAGGTCAAGGTCGACACCAAGATCTCTTGCGATGCTTATTGCGATGACATCGGGATCTTCCCCTTCCTTTTCCGGAATGCCGAAAATACGGATACTTTGCAGCCGCTGGTATTGCTCCAGTTCATCTTGCTTGTTTTTAAAGTCACTTTTGATTTTCACAAGTTCCCTGTCCTTAGCCTGAAGCTGATCTTGTAATAGTTTGACACTTTCCTTGTAATCCGCTCTTAGTTCCTGGAGCTGCAACATTAGGGGCTGTAACTGTTCGGCTACGGCCTGCTTAACGAGTTCTTGTATGCTGGCGCCATGCGGCGGGCTGGCTTGGGGAAGCTTCTTAGGAGCCATTATGACAACTTAATAGTAGAACACTGATAGTTTATTGTAGTTAGCTGCACACGTTGAACTTCAGCACGAATGTAATAACGTCTTTATCACTTCAAGCACGTTGAACTTTAGCACGAATGTAATTCTTTATTACTTCAAGCACTATATCACCTGCAATTTACAATTTTTGCGAGAGAAAGTTTGCGTGCGACTAGCAGCTAGCGGCCATCTTACTAAGCTATCATGAGTTATTATATACTTAATAATTTGCATTTCGAACAAGCTTAGCCTCAGTCTTTCACACAGCTTATTAATATGTTGTTTCCATGAAAAATATCTATCTATTATTAGACCTAGATATTTCATGTTATCAACTTCCTCTATCATATAGTCACAATTGCATGATTTTTGTTCACCATCATAAATGCACTGAACTGAATGGCCTGTTATTTTAATGTATTCTCTCTGCATTTTTCGGGTAGTAATGAACAAGGCAATTGTTTTTGTAGTGTTAATTATTAGACCCTTATCATGGCACCATTCTTGAAAGTAGTTATACTCCATTTGTAAATGCTTCTCTGCCACTTTTGGGTTTTTATGTACTAATAGAATTAGTTTATCACCTTCATACATGAAATATTTACAGTTTTTAAAACATGAGCTTACATCATTAACAAAATTAATATACAAAATGGGTCATAGGATACTTCTGTGTGGAACACCTCTTTTAACAGAAGTTATTTCTCCATATATATTATCATTTTTTACCCTATACGTTCGGTCAGTCAGATAACATTCAAAAACTTTTAGTGGTGTTCCTCTTACTCCAATTTTGCTTTAGGCTGCAATAAATTTTTCGTGGGAAATTGATTCAAATGCCCTTGATAAATTAATAAACAAAGCTAAAATGTACTGTATCGGGAACGCCGCTACGAGAGAAGTCCGAAGTATGTTTGTTGAACTTCGCGCGAGGAGGAAGGTAGGCAGCCCGCCGAACGCAGTGACGTACCCAGCGAGTGCCGTTGCCGCCGTAAGCCAGCTATTCGTGCCATATATAGTAATGTTCCAGCTCACCCTCAAAAGTATATTTTGAGCTACTTTATCGCTATTTTGACACTGCCATCTTAAAAACCTTTACAATGGACGTCATCTGTCAAGATTTCAAGAAAATCCACCGGGTATTACAGAAGTTATAAGGGTAGATAGTATCCGAGTTCTAGACACTTCCATGCGAACGTGTATAAAAGGAGGACCGCTCGACCTACGAATTCAGTGTCTGTCACCCCGCCGTCTCTGTGACACGGGTGACAGGAGAAGTATTGTGTGTGTCGAACTTCTGGTTCACAGTCTGCGAAATCCAAGTATTGGAACTTCGGTATTTTCACAAAGTTTGTATCGGGACTTTATCATATTCATGAAGTGCCTGAATGGGACTTTGTTATTTTCTGCGAGCATCGTATTGGAACTTTGCTATTTTTCGTGTGTCGTGATTGGACTTTGATATTTTCTTAAAGTGCCATATAGGAACTTCGTTATTTTTTCGGAAGCGTTTAATTTGAACTTTGTTACTTTCGCCAAGTGTCGCGATAAGACTTTATTATTTTCTTAATGTGACATATTGGAACATTGTCATCGGAACTTTATTTTCTTCGAGTGTCGTGTTGGGACTTTTAATATTTCGATACGTTGGAACTTTATTTTCTTCGAGTGTCGTGTTGGGACTTTTTGACATATCGGAACTTTGTTATTTCTACACATTGGAACTTTGTTATTTTTTTGAAGTGCCACATAGGGACTTACTTATTCGACGACGATTGAAAGGACTTTGAATTTTCATGAGTGTTGCGTACCGCATTGAACTTAGGTTTCGAACTTATTCGAACTTGTATTTTTTGAATCAATTTCTGGAACATTGAAATTTTCCGAGCGTGTAGGATGAACTTGTGCCCTACCAACATAAACTTTCGTGTGAACGATGTGACTTGTTTTCTCAAGTGCCTCATTGAATTTACGCCTTGTAAAGAGTATGAAACTTAGGGGGACGTTCCACATTACGTTTAATTGTGAAATATGCAATACTTTCCAAGTGCTGCACAGGGACTTATGTTTTGATTCTTAAAGACTGTGACAATTCAGAATACGCATATCGCGTTCCCAGAAAGCCTAGGAATTTACAGTATTTTGAGTGATCCATAATTTATGAAATCAGACTTTTTCTTTCAAATATTATTTTCTTTAATGGCTATTCACTTCGCCTATTGACGGGACAGGACAGTTTCCGAGTGCTACTTATTCAGTTCATTGCCAATATGTTTTAAATCTTCAGGACTATGCATTTAGGACTGCAGTGACAGTAATCCTCTAGAACGTTCTGACTTACAGTGAGCTTGCATTATGAACTTGCATTTCTACCAGTACTTGTTCTTCGAGTGATTATTCCAGAACGTTTTGATTTTAATATCTAGAGTGCAGTAACCATAATTAAAAGGTCATATCTGTTCAGACAGTGCCATGAATGTGTGGAGTGCCGTGCAGGAAATTCAAGTGTGAATTACGTTTCGAATCGAACCCAGGAACGTGTGCCAATCTTCGAGACATTCCAGAACGTCGAGACTTCCAGAACGTCGATACATTTCCAGAACCTCGAGACATTCCAGAACTCCTCATCCGAGCAGGTGTGGTCCCTGCCCAGTCGATGTCCAGCACCATCCCAGGACTTGGAGGTACCAACCAGCCACGACACTTCCACGCTGCTGTACGAAGGTGATATGAACTTGCTTTTGATGATCCATAAACTCAATTTATCAAAAGAATCTCTAAAATTGATAACTATACCTCTCTCTGTACCAGCTCTAATGATAAAGCCACTCCCTAGGTTAAGAATCATGCTCGTTAATTTAATATCAAGCGCCTTAAAGATATGAACACATTTTTACGGGTACAGTACATACATTGATGTAGCTTCCCATTGATCAAATTTGAGAATTCCTTGAGAAGATTGATTGTACCCTTGTGTTTTTGATAGGCAAATTGCTGCTCATCAATAATTTTAAAATTTTCTAAATACGAGATTAGGCGATCGGCAATGCATCTACCAATTACTTTACCTATAGTTTGAAGAATAGATATCTGTCTATAGTTTTCGTACTGTATATGTGAACCTTGCTTGTAAATAGGTCTCACTATGGCAGTCTTCAGATCTTTTGGGAAAATACCTATTTATATTATTTTGATCAGCTTCTGTATTACTGGTGTTATAATGTCTATGTTATCTCTAAGATGTTTAACTGTTAATTTATCCATGCATGGTGATTTAATTATGTCCACTCCTTCAATTATGTTTGCTACATCTGCTGTACTTGCTAGTGGTAGGTAAAATGATGAAAGTCTCTTCATGTCTTCGTTGTACCGTACATTCAGGTACTACCTTTTCTAGCTGTTCTGAAAATGTTTTGGAAAAGTTATCAACTATATTTTCTAGTTAGTCTTGCCTTCCCAGATAATGTCTTACCATTTCGTCTATTGTACATTTCTTTTTAGTCTTTAGCACATCATTTAGTAATTCCCAAGTCTTCTTCATGTCCCCTCTACAACTTTCAAACTGCAATCTGAATACTTTCTTTTTGCTTTATTAATATCAGCTATTATATCATTCCTCATTCTTTTATACAAACTTCTTAAATTTTCCTGATTTTCTGGATTTAAATTTGATGCATTTTTCCATCTTTTGAAAAGTCTGTCCCTTTCTTTGAGTTTTCTTTATTATAGCACCTGTCAGCCACGGTTGAGTGTCCTTCCTTTTCTTTTGGTTTTTTGTATCCTTCGTCTCATTAGTTGCCTTGTTAACTGCATTGCAAAACTTCATGTACATATCATCAGGACTCATATTCTCATTTATTTCTTTTCCAGTAATTTCTATTTCTGTTCTTAACATTGATTTACTCACCCTTTCCTGTATGTTATCTATAACTTTCTCATTTGGAACATATTTATTACACCTAGTATCATGTGATATCTGTACAGTTATTATATAATGATCAGAAATTTAATCCGAATTACAGCAGTATCTCTTACATTTTTCCCATTCCTAATCAATGCATGGTCGATGCAGGATTGTGTTAGTTTTCCATTTACATATTCTTCCCTTGTGAACTTGTTAATGCAATGAACTAAATGATGATCTGTTAACACATTATTGTATAAGGTTGTGAATCTCCTTTCTTTCAGAATATCTATGTTCATGTCCCCGATAGTTATTACGTTTCTGGCATTCATACTTTGTAAATGAAGATCTAACTCCTCCACAAAATCCCTTGGATTATAGTCAGGTGGTCTGTATACTGCCATAATGATCCCATATAGTGTTCCATTAACCCAAACTTCCCCTGATAAATTTTCAAACTGATTTATTATAAATTTCTTTTCTTTAAATATGAACCCTTCCTTGACAAAAATGACTATTCCTCCACCCGTAGGAATATTTGTTATTGAATAAGGTATACTATATCCTTCTAACTCATACTGCGCAATTTCCATTTCATTATTTACATTTATTCGCTGAATATTAGCACATCTACCAGTGGCCAGCTTGTGTCTTAATACTATAACCATCTCATCCCAATATTTTCTAACTGATCTTACATTCATATGAAATAGACACATTTCACTTTTTTGTTTCTTTGTCATCTGTAGCCATCCATCACAATTATTGTAGACCTTTGAGTCTAGTAATTAACTATAACTATAAATGTAACTAACACCAATAACTAAATTTAAGATACGCTCGAGTAAAATTAAATATTGATACTTTCAGCCAGTTATTGGATTTTTTCAATGTCTTTTTTTGAAAGAATTCTTACCGGAGTAGTTTTCTCTTCCTTTCTTGTGAACAGCTTTCCCTGCTTCACCCATACGTACTTCCACCCTCTGGTGTCCACCTGTCTCCATGCCTCCCATGTAAGGGGACAGTTGCTCCGTGACAAGTACCTTCCCTCCTTCAGTTGGTCCAATAACTTTGGAGTTGAGGATGATCTTGTTTTTCTGTCTTGTGAACATTAAGTCTCTCTTCTTCCTTGGTAGCTGAATTATGATGGGTTTGGGAACTCCTTCTTTCCTGGTTGGAACTCTGTGTGCTGCATCTATTTCAGTTTTACACAAAGGAACATCCAGCTCTGCTGCAATTCTGCAAGCTATTTCTTCAACATATTCCTCATCTTTCTCTGGAATAACATGTAGCAAAAGGTTTCCATTTCTGGAATACTGTTCAAGTTCTTGTATTCTAATTTGCTGTTCATGAATTATATCATCCTTTTATTTGCATGCATCTGTTAAACACTCCACTTTCTTTTCCAACTCCTTTATCTGGTCAATCATGCTCTGCATTCCCGTCGTAATGTCCTCATACTGTTGACAAATGAACTTCTGGCTTTTAACACTTTCCCTTAGTTCTTCCTTCATTTCATTCACTGCATCTCTCAAGTCCACAATTATTGCTAATTTTTTGTTGATGTCCGTCAAGTGATCACTTTTTTTAAGTAATACTGCTATTGTCCACTTTCTTTCTACATTCAGCACATTGCCACTTAGTCTTTTTTGTCTTTGCTCATCGCACGGTACGAATTTTCCTTCAAGGCGGACCAGTCATAGTGCCATATATTTCGCACCCATTGCACTCCACAAAGCCTCGGTCATTAGGCAGTTCGCACTCGCACGTTTTGCAGTATTCCATGACGTATGCAGCAGTTGGCAATACTTGCGTGTTTTGTTTCTCTTTCCTTACTCCGCCACTAGGATCTCCGATGTCATATGTTAACTAAATGGCAACTTAAATTTTAAATAACTCAACAAGCAAGCAAACACTGTTTATACTCGTATACGGGTTTTGAGTGAAATGTTGATGATGCCCATTCAAAGATCTTAACTTAGTATTAAGTAATGTAACTGAACTGTACCTCAATAATGTCACTTTCCACATCAAAATTGAAAGTCTCACAGCACTGTATACAAACACGACCTTTCACCTGGACTGCACGATAATAATAATAATAATAATAATAATAATAATAATAATAATAATAATAATAATAATAATAATAATAATAATAATAATAATAATAATAATAATTACTATCTCCAAATCA
Organism: Anabrus simplex; assembly: GCF_040414725.1. Lineage (NCBI taxonomy): Eukaryota > Metazoa > Arthropoda > Insecta > Orthoptera > Tettigoniidae > Anabrus > Anabrus simplex. The sequence continues at coordinate 88,491,152 of NC_090274.1, read as the reverse complement.
TTACCCAATACCATTCCTCCTTGCTTCTCATTCTCTTTCTGTTGACCCATATTTCCACAATGACCAGCTATTTTCTTTATCCTCTTATATTCATATTCTCCTGTTTCCATCTTTCAGTACATGACTTGACTTGTCAACTCATTGTTCATTTCCATGTTCCTATATACTTTCTTTCCCAAAACATTTCACTGTAATATCAAATAATCCCACATTATTCCTACCATTTTTCCAACAAATGTACAATGCTTAAATCATAAACATAGAAATATCTATCATCCCTCTCTGAACATCAAATTAAGAGCAAAAAGCATAAATCAATGAATGTCTGAATCAATCAAACAACAGCATTTACGGCTGTCCGTTGTTTATGTAGAAAAAGATTGTGAAAATGTATGAAACAACTCATTGGTAAATTATTTCAATCACTAAATCATCTTCCTATAAGTGAACATATGCCAAAAATTTGCCCCTTGAATTCCAAGTTATCTTCCTGTTGTGAACTTTCCTATATTTAAAGAACATGACTAAAATTTATTCATCAACTAATGTCATTCCAAGCCATTTCTCCAATGACATCTCAGAATATACTGCTTAATCAAACAGCTCATCTCCTTTCTCCAAGTTTTCCCAGCCAAAACTTTGCAACATCTCTGTTGTCAGAAATCACTCATAAGAAATAAGCTGTTTTGTGGATTATTTACCGTTCTCTAATCAACTAATACTGGTAACGGTTTCATACTCTCATTACTGACTTGCTGGAGATTTATATGCCCTCTCCTTTACCATCCTAGATCATATTAAGAGATCTGTAAATTTTACCTTCAATCATGTTTATGTGATAACCACAATGAACATCTATCCCTATTATGAATACCTAGGTACTTACAGAGAACCCCACGAGAAACCATCACCTCATTAACACAATAATTAAGCCAGAGAGGACTCATTCTATTTGTGAAACACACAACCTGACTTTTCACCCCGTTTAGCAACATAACATTAACCGATGTCCATCTTAGAATATTGTCAAGGTCTTTTTGCAGTCACTTACAATCCTAACACTTAATCACTACAAAGAGTCTTATCTCTTATTTCAGATCATTATTCATATTGTTTATGTATATAAGAAAATAAAGGTCTCATAATAGTGCCCTTTGGGACCCCATACCATAATTGTTACAGGATCAAATAAAGCTTCACCTACTCTCATGCTCCGAGTTCTATTGTCTATAAATACACCAGACGTGGTCACATTATTAAGGTAAAAGATAAATTTCTATCTTTATGTAAATTACCGACCTTTATAGCCTAATCCTTGATCATGTTTGGTGGTAAAGTTACCACTTGGGATATCTCTTTTGTCACCAATGTATTTCTTTTCCATATAGTGGCTACAGTGAGAACCACAATGTAATATCATTATTCACATGGCTTTTTGTCATTTTGTTAGTGCTCATGTTCAGCATATTGTTGCTGTATGGAAGCAAATAATGTGACCTATCATTAAGACTGTGCATTCCGCAAGATACGTGCATTACTGATACTATTCACGAGTTCAGTTGTTATTTTTTAAGAGTGGTTCTACATAACTGTCAAATTCTGAGGTTATGGAGAGAAAGATAGGCATTGTTAGAGAGCTACTTGTTGAGAAACATTATTCATAGCAATAGATAGCTTCTAGATTGCAAATATCACAGCAATCTGTTAGCAGAATTTACAAAAATTTGAAGACAAGAGGAAGACAAAATTTCAACGTGTTGGAAACTGCGGGCCAAAGAATAAACCAACCCCAAGGAGTAAGCGAAAACTGATTAATTTGTCACTAAACAATCGCAAGGCTACTAGTTCGGATTTACGTAAGAAATTAGAAGAGTATGGGTCATTCGTATCAGCTTGGACTGTGAGACGAGAGCTGTTTAATACTGGAATGAAAGCAAGACGACCTCGAAAAAACCAAAGATTAATCCTTCTATGGCTGCAAAGAGGTTCCAGTGGGCCAAGACCCTCCAGAATTGGTCATCTGATGACTGGAAAAAGGCAATTCCATGACAATTACTGTAATTGTAAATTATCATTCATTATTCCACTTTAAACCAATCTAAGAACGATACAGTACAGTACAAGCATGAAATTTTTCTTTGGAACTGTACAGCTTATTGCATTTAGTGCTAGGCTTATTTGTTTCATTTATTCCAGGTTTGTTTTAGCGACGAATCGGTATTTACTCTCGAAGAAGAGACAAGTCAATATGTCAGAAAACAAGGAGAAGCATTCCATCCAGATTGAGTGAAGCATCCAACTTCAGTGATAGTGTGGAGTGTGTTTTCTTGGCACAGCTGTGGACGATTATGAGATGTGAACAGTATAGTATTAAGAACCCGTCTGCAAGAGTGGTTTGACCAAAGTGAATTTACGTTATCGCTAAATGGGCCCCCTTGCCACAAAGCCAAAAAAAGTAATGGATATTTTAAGGGAAAAGAATTTTAAAGTGCTTGATTGGCCTAGAAACAGTCCAAACATGAACCCCATAGAAAATCTTTGGGCGATAGCCAAGAAAATCCAAATAAAACAACTATAATGACAAAAATTGGCTTGATTGACAAGCTCGTTCAGATGTGGTTTCATGATGATGATTTGGAGTCAGTAAAAAATACTGGCTGAGGGTATGCCCAGTCGAATCAAGTCACTCATGAAACCTAAGGGGATGCATACCACGTACTAAAGTCATCAACTTAAAATTTGGTAACATCTTATGTGTCCAATTCTCAATTTTTTAATGTTTACTCTAATAATTTGGCCAGCCATTTAGTCACTAATTCATCTAGGCCAACTGCACTAAATTTTGTCAGTAGTCTCCCTAGATCTACCGTATCAAAAGCCTTAGATATGTCATTCGTGATACATTTGACCTCTGAATCTAATGTACCTGCAGTATCTTGCTGGAATCTATAAGATGAGCCTCAGTGGAATAATGTTTCCTAAACCTGAAAAACCTTCTATCGAACCAGTTGGTAATTTCGTAAATGGGTATAATATAATCGGAAAGAATGCATGCCAAGAGCTTGTATGCAACATCAGTCAAGATGACTAGTGTGTAATTAATAGCTTTATGTTTATCACATTTTCTTTATACACTGGGTGCTACTACACTAAATCTTCATTCATCTGGTATAGCTTCTTCATACATACACTAATCAACTGAGCACGGCAGATTTGGTTCTATATCTCAACCAACTGACTTTCATATATGCCCAGAAATTTTACCAATCCGAGCAGCATTTCTAATTTTAAATTTGTGTATCTTATTTCCAATGTCTTTTTTATCGTAGGTCCATATGGACACTGCAAAGTAATTTCAAAGGATTGGGTGAAATTGTCAACAGCATCAGCTACTGCAAAAGGATATGACCATACCATTGGTGACATATCTTATGGCTCACGAGTGACAGGTGCGATGCCCATTTGCTGGACAACTTACGGAGTATAGATATTCCCATGTTGTATAACTGCTACTCATTACCTTTCTCAGTCTGTCGACACAGCAACAAGACATAGTACCATGCAGTATATTCTGGCCTTCCTTCAGTCACAGAGTGTGCCTGTGACTTCCCTCTATCCCATCCATTCTGTCTTCATTATAATTCACGCTTCAACAACTACCCCTTTATTAGTCGATTGGCAAGATCGTAGATACCTGAATCAACTTGGATGGAGCCATTAGATAGTTCGGATGACTCCAGGTAACTCTGTTTTTTCTATTTGTTTTATGTTGCACCGACATAGAGAAGTCTTTTGGCGACGATGAGATAGGAAAGGCCTAGGAATGAGAAGGAAGTGGCCGTGGCCTTAATTAAGGTACAGCCCCAACATTTGCCTGGTGTGAAAATGGGAAGCCATGGAAAACCATCTTCAGCACTGCAGACAGTGAGGTTCGAACTCACTATCCCCCGGATGCAAGCTCACAGCTTCGCGCTCTTAACCGCACGGCCAACTCGCCCGGTCACTCTTCTTTTCGTTTTTTCTAGGGTCGTATTGTGAGAAACAGGTATTCCAATCTTCACCTTAAAGCCGCAGTCCCATTCTGGGTCTATCAGCAAGTGCAACATCATCTGCATATAAGAAAGTCCCCGGAACACTCCTTTGCAGGTCCTATGTGGTGGTGTCCATGTTGAGGAAAAAGGGCAATGGGGACAAAGTGGAACATTGGTGTACACACCAACTTTCACTGAGAAGCTCTCCGAGACGTTGACAGCACAACATACACAACCTCTGGCGTTTGTGTGTAGCATCTCGATACAAATTATAAGCATTTCTGGTACCCCATGGTGAAGAGTGCAGACCAGATCATACGGTGTGGAACACCATTTCAAATTCAAGGAAGGCAATGTACACTGCCTGCTGACGCTGTCAGTGCTTTTCAATTAGCATTCTGGCAGTGACAATTGCTCAAGATTTTGAAGCACCCTTAATGAAGGTGCACTGATTAGCAATAATGCTGACGAGTTCACCCAGTCAATAATGAAGATTACTCTAAAGGATCTTCTCATATAAAATTGGGGGCAAATTGGACGGTAATTTGCACATTCTGCTGCATAGTCATTTTGCTTAAAAATAGACACAGGGATGTTTGTAGCCCAAGGTCATCTGCTCCTGGCGCTTTTTGATTAATTTGTGTTGTTACAGATTCTTATCGCTTCTGATCTACTTACTGGCGTTTAGTAAATTTTGTGAATGTTCGAAATACACTGATGTCCATAAAATACAGAACACCTTGAACGACTAGAGATTGGAAGTTCATATTCGCAGGACATATGCACTAGTACGTTCTGAAGAAAAGAATAGCACCTGAACCATGTCGACCCTCAGGTTCAAGGTCCAGATCGATATCTCTGCGGACCACCACCAACTGGTAAATTGTGCCTGCGGGTCTCGTTGTCGCTATAAACAGACGGTAATGGATCAGTGTGACTAATTCAGATGTGCAAGATGCCTCGCAGCCAGATGCAAGAAAAGTACTGTCAAATTAGTGAGTTTGAAAGAGGGCGCACTATTGGCATGATAGAACGTGATGCACCTATCCGGGAAATTGCTGCTCGTGTGTGAAGAAGTGTGTCGGCATAGCAAGGGGTGTGTATAGAACGTTCACAGAAGGCCATAGAACACAACGGACCAGGCGACTTGGCCGTGCGGTTAGAGTCGCGCAGCTGTAAGCTTGCATCCGGGAGAGAGTGGGTTCGAATCCAATTGTCGGCAGCCCTGAAGATGGTTTTCCGTGGTTTCCCACTTGCACGCAAGGCAAATGCTGGGGCTGTACCTTAATTAACGCCACGGCCGCTTCCTTCCCACTCTTAGGCCTTCACTATCCCATCGTCGCCATGATACCTATCTGTGTCAGTGGAACGTAAGGCAAATATCAAAAAGGAACACGATGAGATGGACCTGGTCGCACGACCCCGTGAAGACCGCCCCATGAGAATGGCATTGAAGCAAAGATCTGTGTCCTCCTCGTAAATGGTGCAACAGTGGAACAGTGTAACACATCGTACATTATCAGGAGTGTTTATTATGAGCTGGGTTCCCGGCGCCTTGTCGACTTTTCCGCCTACCATTGACTAATGTGCATAAACATGCTAGAGTGCATCGGTGTACAGAACGACGTCAGCAATGGCATCAGATAGTGTTTTCGGACGAATCCAGGTTCTGTTTGTTTGAAAACGACGGCCACATTCTGGTTCGCCGCAGAGAGGGGGAGAGGTTTTATGGTATAGGGTGCTATTGGGTACAAGCAAAAATCACGGGTGGTGCGTGTCCAGGTCACTGTTACCAGCTTGACCTACATGAATGACATCCTGCGACCCGTAGCCATACCCTTTCTGCACGACACCCCAGATGCCATATTTCAGCAGGACAATGCGCGACCAAATTTTGCTGCTCGAACACATGTCCTCTTGTTGTCACAGGATGTCAGACTGATGCCCTGGCCCGCCCGATCACCGGACTTGTCGCTAATCAAAAATGAATGAGATATGGTGAATGGGAGGGTGCGGTGTTGTGACCCACTGCCAACCACCAAAGATGAACTGTGCAACCAGGTGAATGAAGCATGGATGGCTATAACCCAGGACACCATTCGTGCCTTATACGTGTTGATGCCATCACACATGATATAAGTTATCAGTGCCCCTTGAGGACCTAATGCCTACTAGGGAACGGGGCAGATGCCAAAACTGGGTGACTGAAATGCTAATCGTTTCTGCAGAACATATTACTGAACAGGTCCTGCGAATATGAACTTCCTATCTCTAGTCTTTCAAGGTGTTCTCTCTTTTTATGAACATGAGTCTAGTTCTATCAGTTGAAATGTGTTGATATTTTAAGTCTTCAGTTATTTGAATTTCATTAAGAGCATAGTGCACTAACAATTAAGTGTTAAAAATCATGGACCAATTTGTTTAACTTAGAACCTAAAAGATTAATTGGGATGGATACAATGCAATCTATTGTGAATTTTTACAGAATATGACACCTCACCTTGCTTAATTTCGTCAATGAAGTATATAAATTGTCACCTAAATGTTATTCATGTACATTAGGGACTAAACTTATGATATATAAATAAGTCATGTTTTAAAGAATGAACGTGGATGTAAATTAAATGACTGAGTGTTAATGATAGGCTTTAATGACCAAGGATGCTCTATATTAGAAAGCGGATAGTGCTCAATGGAAATAGTCTAGCCTTGTTAAGCGGCAGAATGGGACGATAGCTCATGTTTATGATCAGTGAGGAAGTAGCAATGAATATTGCATTCTGGAGAGTATATTACTGAGCACATGAGGCGACCAGCTCAGTTTAAGATCATAATCACTATCTGTGCTCACTCAACAACCTCAAGCTTGTCTAATTAAGGAAACATATCTAATTCATGCATATTTAAAACCATTACAGTATTAGTCTGTCTTCCATAATGTGTGAAGATAGACTGACAAATCTCCTTAAAGTCCTAAAGTGATCATACTTTTAGTTATTCGATCATGATACTTATAGGGAGGGAGACATAAATTCTCGAATGTTCATTAAGTTAAGGTTTTCAATAAATGATGAAGAACATATGTAATATAATAATCATGCATAAATAAAATGATTAACCTCACATGACCTTACTTTGGGGGGGAAAATTTGAAAAGTAGGGCTTGGCCAAGAGTGTAAGCTTAACCTAACAGGCACGGATTCGACTCAAGGTCTAACATACAGGCCCTGGATTCAATCCTAAGCTTAACCTTACAAGGTCATTAGCTTTACAGACTAAAGTTTGATGTCCAAGAGTGCTGGCTTAAGCTAAGAGGCACAGATTTGTTGCCCGGCTCAACCTTACAAGGGCGTTACAGACTCGAGTTTGACATTCGAATCCAGGCTTAACCCAACTAGATGACACATGGTCCATGGGCTTTAGGAGCTGAGCTTGTAACGGGATGGCGGCCATATACACTATCTTAATAGGACTAGGCAGATGGTGTAAAGCTTAATACATGTGCTTTATTCATAGGGGCATAATGCTGAAAAGTTATATCAGGTCATGGAGCTGAGTGACTGCAAAAGTGCAAAAGGGCTAAAGATCAACATGGTAAAAGGACAAATGTGCATAAGTATTAAATGGCTAAAGGACAAAATAGCAAAAGGGCTAAAAGCTAAAGGGCAAAAGTCAAAGACTCTAGCGTGTGAGCTGATGCGCACCATACTGTTGGTTTTTAGTGTTTGGAACCGTAAATTTTATGTTGTAACAATTCGAGCTCAGAGATTTGAATTCTAGAGACTTATAGTAGCTCATAATACTGTTGATATCACTTAAGAGATTAAAACGTAAAAGCTTGTGTGTTTAATTGAAATGCAACAAGTTCGACTTCCTTTCGAGTGGGGGGGAGAGCAATAATATTATTCGCTTTATGTCTTACTAACTACACTCGAACGTTTGAGAAGTGTTGAAGATCCAATCTGCTTTCATGCTGAATACTCAACATTCATGCACAATAAGAAAGATAAGGCCAGCATTTTAACCGCCTGAGCTACTCAACTCGACAATTAATTTGCTAAGTGCAAAAATTTCAATCCCCATTTCAAACCATTTTTCAAGATGCCGACGTGCTAGAATTTAGACCTGCAAGTTTTTAGGTATGTGCCAGTAAATCTAACGACACAAGTCTGATGTATTTGAACACTTTCAAATACCATTGGGCTGAGCCAGAATCGAACCTGCCTACATATTTTTTATCAACATTCATATTTACGACATCAGAAGAGATTTAATGAATTTAATATGAGATAATAATTTTCCTTCAATTCCAATTTCTTTTCTCAAATTTAAGACTTTGAAATGAAATGTCGTATGGCTTTTAGTGCCAGGATATCCCAGGACGGGTTCGGCTGACCAGGTGCAGGTCTTTCTATTTGACTCCCGTAGGCGACCTGCGTGTAGTGATGAGGATGAAATGATGATGAAGACAACACATACAACTAGCCCCCGCCCGACCCGGCCGGGAATCCAACCCGGGACCCGCTGAATTGAAGGCCAGTACGCTGACCGTTCAGCCACGATTAAGATATATTGGGATTCCTATTCATCAATTAGCTTAAGCATTTTGAATATATTTACACTTAAGAAGTAACATAAATTATATTTTTGCGGAAACCAACGATTCGTAGGATGGAAACGTCAATCATTATTACTGGCATGTAATGCACTCGTCGAAAAGCTCTTCTCATCTTTCTTGGAACTCACGTTAAAAATATTAATCGTCGCACCCTCAGAGCACACTGGCCTGGATTTGTTTCACAACCCGCTCTGGATGCAGGAAAGGTGCAGTAGGTTATATTTATAATACTATGAAGAAACGTATATTTAAGTTATTGTATTCAAGATTGGGTAACATAATGAGAATTGCACCTGGACCTACGAGATATGCTCTTCAGAGAACAGGTGATTCCCACATGTTGGCAATGAAGTTATTCCTCACTGATAAAATAATGGAAACCACTTTATAGGGAAAAAATTGTGTAATTGAGAGGGTTTTTGTAGATAAACGAAAAACTACAAGCCCATTCCTTTGATAATGCTTGAAGCAGTTTTGGGTGCAGTATATATGATTTACACAATTTAGTAACAACAGCAGTTTCCCTCTTCACTGTTGACTGCTGATAATCACAACAAAAAATGACATCCAGTTATCTATATTTACAGGCTTGGTTTTACTAGCCAGCATCTAAAAATCAATGGGCGAATCACTTCAAGAATTATGGAAGGAAGCAAGTCTTCTTATTCTTCGAGCTACAATGTCTCTTCAATGGTTCCAAATGATAACCCAGTTTTGAGGTTCAATAATAAGGAAGACAGACCAGCCCTTAAATGTAACGGCAAGTTAGCAGCAATAAGGGATCTCTTTGACAAGTTCGTTTCACAACAACCTAAAGTGTTAGTTCCATACGAAAATACTACTGTGGGTGAACAAAAGGTTCACTTTAGGGGAAAATGCCCCTTTATGTAGTACTTACCTACCAAACCAAGAGTAAAATATGGAATAAATCTGTGGCTCATCTCGGATTTGGACACGGCTTACGTGTGCCCCACTGAAGCTTACAACATAAACCAGTAAACAGACATAGAGAAGTGAACCAGGAAAGGAATGTGGTATTGAGACCTGCAGCCTCAGAACGGATGACACTTGCACTTCTTGTATTGTATATGTGTGGAATTGAGTGAAAGGGTGTGGAGGAGGAGACAAGATGGGTAGAGAGCTGAGGTTATGTGCTGTTGGCTGTAGGAGGTTGGTAGGGGCAGAAACAGAGGGAGTTACCTTTAATCGAATGATGGGAGCTTTTTTAGAATTTTATTTTGATTCAAATTTCGTGATTGTAACAATTTGGGTAAAATTTTGTATAAGAGATTCCTTACTTCGATCATTCAGATTTAGGTCTTTGTTATAGTATTGGTCCAAATATATATAAATACTTTCCAATTAATTCATTATTTCCCTTTGCCTACTCTTGATACTTGTAAGATCCTGTTCGATAGTTATGAGTTGATGCCCTTTATCTATCATCTGATAACTTGTTGTGCTTATTGGCATTATAATGCTCTTCATACCTTTAGGTTGAGGTATTTGTTTAACTTATAAGAAGTCTGGTTGGCTTTCACATTGCATGTTACACATCTCATGACTGGTCCGTATTGAAATGTACATTAATGTATCAATGATAAAAAAGTTTATTGAGATTCACCTATTCAATACACATTGGGTTTTTAAAAATTAAGATTTACATCTAGTCATACTAATTTAACGGGACACGTTTCACGCAATGCATCGGCATCATCAGCAGTGATCTCGTGCCTAAAGTATGAAAATCAGGGTCGTGATTATTCTAGTCGAAGTGTTTCATAGAGAAACATGTACGGTATGTTATAAAAATGCGGACACTTGTTGCAAGTTCACAAATGACAATTTACAAAATTAAAACACATCTAAAAATTATGTATGAGAATAATGGTTAATGTTAGTGCAGTCTTACATTGATATCTTTAAAACATTTTTAGAAATATCCAATTGGACTATATTAACAAGAACGATAAGAATGTCCATCGCTAAAATTATGGCGTCAAGTTACAAGTGCAAAGTATGAATGGAATCTGGTTTACCTCTTTCGGACCCAGTGTCCATGATCATATACACAGCTTTCAGCATTCTTTTTCTAATGCTTCAAGTTTACTTACAACTTCTTAAACGGCTTGTCCATGTTCATTCACTTCCCCGCTTCTGCTTTTGGTAACTTAGTACATCTATCAGGGACTCATGGAAGTAGAGGAATAAATGAGCATCAGCTTGCACTGATGGCTGAGAATTCATCAGATAAGACCTCTATATTTCACGATTATATTAGTAAATTAACATTGTTGTATGGTTTAGAACTATAAATATTTAAAGTAAATTGCACATACAATGAGTAGATGGGTATAGTTTCACTGGGTAACCTTCCATTGATGTGTCATCTGTGTATAAAATAGTATGTACATTATCATGTCCATCCTGTTCAAGGTTTGTTTACTTAAGGGATATATAACCTCAATTACTTTTCAATTCATAAAGTATACATTGACAGTATAAATGACTTTTATAAGCATGATATAAAATACAGTGATTGTTGTAACTGCCTCTAACAATAATTATCACATATTAGGTCTAGATATAATAGTGAATATATTTGAAACTGTAAACATAGCAGAATTACTCGTGGTTCTAGTGAAGTAAATTATTTAAATCTGAATAGCCTAGAACTGCTTTATTTCTTATTCAGGATATAATTACTAAGTTTTATTTCTTTTAGGTCCATCTAACACAAGTGACAAATGCTTGGATGCATCTCAGATACTGGATTTGTTGGAAGCAGGTGAAGTATCTGATGTGGATGACTTCCTCAGTGATGAAGAAAATGTAATTCATCATGATAAGAATATTAGACACTCACTGAGAACTGGAGTCGACTATCAACAGAAAACTCAGCACGTATCAAGTGATGAAGGGAGAGAAGATGAAGAGGATGAAATTTTGACCTAAGGATCATTTCATGAAACATATGCAAATTTTATCACTGCAAAAGAAGGACAATAGGTGGCGCTGAAGTTCATTAGTTATTCCTGACATTGAATGGGAGGCCCCACAAGGGAAATGTGATGAATGTTCCTTAGGTATATAAAACTGTTTGATTCTGATAAGATTGAAGGGTGTATTAATATTTATGCTCTGCAGAACATCATAACCAACTTCAAACCAGCTATAAGCCATGAGATTCAGGTCTTGTTTGCTCTGCATATTGCCGTTGGCTGCTTACAGTTTCCTAGAGTGAGACATTCCTGGGACAGCACACTCGGAATATCAATATTTCTAGATAACAGGACCCGTGACAGATTCTCCAATTGCACAACAACTTGCATATGGTGAACAATTTAGATAGACCTGATAATTGCAATGATAAACTGTTCTAGGTACACCCTCTTTACATTGCTGTACGTGATCACTGCTTGCAGTTACAATTAGAAGAAAACTTATGTATCGAAGAGCGGATGGTTCCCTTCAGAGGACATTTTTCAGTGAGACAGTACGTCAGGGTAAGCCCTACCCTTGGGGGATCAAAATTTTTGTTCCATGTGGCAAAAGTGGTTTAGCGTACGATTTCTTACTATATCAGGGCAGCACAAGGATACTAAGTCAGGATAATGTACAACAGTTAGGACTAGGGGCAGCTGTTGTACTGCATTTATCAAATCGAATTCACAACCATAGTCAGAAATTAATTTATGACAACTTCTTTTCAACTTACAACTTGTTCCGCATTCTAACAAGTAACAACATACTGGCAGCAGGTACATGCTAGTCCACCTGTAATATCCGACAGTGATGCAAAGAAGAAAGGAAAAAGTCATAGTGATCAGCTTGTTGCTAATGATGATGTGGTGATGGTCAAGGGGATGGACAATCGTTTTGTTGTATTTGTGTCCAAGTTTCTTGGTATTGGGACAAAAGATAGAACTCTAAGATGGGATTCAAAAGCAAGCAAGTATGTTGATGTTAAACACCCTGAAATTGTGAAACTATACGATCATGGAATGGGTGGAGCAGATCTCCTTGATCAACTAATCAGCCTATACTGAATTTATATCAGGTCAAGGAACTGGATTCTGAGAATGCTTTTTCATGCCGTGGATTTAGTTCTGTGTAACAGCTGGATTGAATATCGGAGAGACTATGAGTTATTTGGTGTACCTAAAAAGCAAGTTATGTATCTGGTTCACTTTCACATGCGAGTTGCAGAGGGCCTTCTAAAAGTTGGTAAAGCGGTATATACAAAGAAATGTGGATAACCATCGCTTGAACAAGAAGAAGTAATAACAGCACCAACACAGAGAAGAAGAGGTGAGATACGTCCCACAGTGAAGTTTCAAAAGGATCTAACTGATCATACGCCTCAGCACAATCAACAGAAAGAGGCAGGAAGATGTAAGAAGTGGGGCTGTACTGGGAGATCGCATTTCCGATGCAACAAATGCAATGTACATCTGTGCCTCAACAAGGACCGTAATTGTTTTAGTGGATTTCATAAGATGTCTGAAAATAATGGCAGGTAATTAATGATGCCTATGTTGGAGATGTTGCCATTTCTATAGTTATCTTATATAAATTATATTCAAGTGGCTAAACACAAGTGACAGCACCTATTAGTGCAGATTGTACATGAACATGGACATCCCATAAATGTCAATAACAATTTTTTTTTTTTAATGTTTGCAAATGTTTATGGACATCCCTTCAGAAGCCAATGTCTCTCAAAAATAATCTGTAGATGGGATAAATTCAGGTCTGAAAGGGTTAAGGCAACTCAATTTGAAGTTGTAGAATGGTTACTATGAACCTTAAGTAGTTTAATAAATGAAAGATGACATTGAATATTCTTGTAGGAAGCTTGTAATGTTATCATACATTAGAGTGACTGATGGATTTTTATTAAACCAGTATTTGTAAGGTGAGTCCACAAAGAAAAGTAAAGCAAAGTCATCTTGGTACAGGCCATGAAGGACCTTGGAGGAGTGGAAGGTAAAGGCTTCCACTATTTGTAACCTCGGCACGTGATGGGGTAGAGAGGTTAGCTCTATGCCCGGCTGTATTTGCCCCCAGGAATTAACCTGGTACTCATTTTTGGTGTAAGCTGACTGAATCTCAGGGCCGTATGCACCTCCAGAAATGGAAATCTCGTTTCTTAAATTTTACGACTTCCTGAGGGGATACGAACCCACGTCCTTCCGAGCGAACCGAGCACGCCTTTACTGCCTCGGCCAGGCAGCCCCTAAGGTGAGTTCACAGTCTTCTTATTTTTATGAAGAGGTGAAAAAAGGTTCACAACTGTGTTGCCGTGTATGTCTTTACTAGCCGATGTAATAGCTTCCTCTTGTACTGTTAGTCAAATGGTGACGCTCGTGCTTGAAGTTGGCTACAGCTTGAATGTTAAAATCGAAAGCTGAGGGATGTGTGGTGAAGAATCTGTACTGAGAGGAGGGTAGAAGGATATTGAAGATTGTCAGCATTTGACAAAAACGCTGTGTATACATTTACTTACCCCTGCGACTTTTCTGGTGTGAACTAGTTGCCTTTGCAGCATGAGAACAAATCACACTTTAACTTCTTGAATTGTATCTGTGTGGAATTGAGGGAAGGGTGTGGCGGAGGAGAGTTGAGCTTATGCGCTGTTGGCTGCAGGCTGAACATTTACAGCGATAAGGCACAAACTTCTTTGGAGTAGCTAAGGATCAAGGCCTTTCTGCAAAAGAACCCTCAGAAAACCACCTATTCACACAACTGCAGGCATGGGACTGACATGGCATTTCATCCCTCCTGCAGCACCACACTTTGGTGGAAACTGGGAAGCAGCTGTCAGGAGTCTGATATATCAGCTCTGAGGAATGATGGATTCTTATCACTTCTCCAACAAAGAATGGACCACTCTTAAAACACATACTCATATCCTCTCACCAAATATTTTTTAGACATGTTTTAATTGTGTAAATTGTCATTTGTGAACTTACAACAAGTTTCCTCATTTCTATGACACATGTTCCTCTATGTAACACTTTGACTAGAGTAAGCAGGATCCTCAATTTTATCCTTTAGGCATGAGATCACGGGTGATAACCATGCAATGGGGGAAACATGTCCCGTTAAAATAGTATGACAAAATGTAAATCTTAACTTTAAGAACAGAACCCAATGTATATGGAACAGGTTGATCTCAATAAATGTTTCTAACATTGTGAAATTAATGTACATTTCAATATGGACCAGTCACAGGACCTGAGATTGATGTAAACAACCCACGGAGTGAAATGAAAGTCCACTGTTCGTATTGAAGTTGAACCCTATAGACAAATGTTGGATGAATGTTGTGTAGGAAACTATCAACTCATATTAAGACTATAAATCCAATCAAAGATAAAGAAGGCAATCTTCTTGTCAGCAGAAGACTGCACAATACTCCAATACTAGCGGAGCGGAAACATTAGAAATTCTGTACCATATCGTCTCACAAATATAATTATGATAACACCTTTGACTGCTTCATCCTGGCACTCAACTCTCCTGAGAGGCAGGTTTAGGATCTCATCAGCAAGGGGGATGGAAGAAGCTACACTCTCGGTTGAATGCAGATACCTCAGAACAATTAATGCGAAATACACAAAGGGTGCACGTAACCCCAACGTACCCATTCCTGAAAACTACAATACACTATGCTGGCCAAATTCTCATAAAAAATGGTGTGAGATCAAACAAGACCAGACTGCCTAGCTAACAAGGCTGTCTACATACATATGATACCTGATCTCACCACAACAACATTTCTCTCTGCACTTTATCTACTTAGTTCTCATAGAGTTCAGTGATAACGGCACAAACTTTTTTGGAGCAGCTAAAGAAATTAAGGCCTTTCTACAAAACAACCCTCAGTAAGCCAACTCTTTCACACAACTGCAGGCATGGGACTGACATGACATTTCATCCCTCCTGCAGCGCCACACTTTGGTGGAAACTGGGAAGCTGCTGTCAGGAGTCTGATATATCACCTCAGACGAGTGACGATGGATTCTAATCACTTCACCAACAAAGAATGGACCACTCTTACAACACATTCTCACATCCTCTCACCAAAGCTAAATGATGACCCTTTTGACACTTCTTAACCTGGATCCGCCCAAGATTTTATTTTTTGAGAATCATCTTGCAACTTTTAGCGTTGGATAATGTGCATACGAAGATCCCAGAAAAGCTTTAATTTTATTCTATCGACATGTAACTTCCGAAAAAAGGCCCGTGCCATGTGCCATATATGGCACGCTGGGCAGTAGTGCTGTCTTTCGTTTCACATATGAGAATTTGTATATTATTCCGCATTTGGCTTGCAGATACGCCTTTATCCAACACTTTCTCTTGTAAATCATCAGTATACAAGTTTTTCTTCAATATTTGCATATATTACAAAAATAATGTTGTTCCAGAACTATTAAAAATACCTAGATTTTTGGTGCTAGGGATGATTTTATAGGGGTTGTAAATGACCTGAGCTGTTAATTGTATGAGGAAATGAATTTATAATTAAAATAATAATGCTAAAATATCACAAGCTACCTAAATCACTTATTACATCGCAATCAGTCTGTATGAGGAATTATAGCAGCGATATGTACAGAGATAAGTCACTTGTTCATGTGAGTACTGCACTAACGGTGATGATCTGCAAGGCAAGTACAGACTACTTATTACCTTTGTGCGAGTGATAATAAGTAAAACAGTCTACACATAAACCTACATTGGACTTGGTACACTGGGTTCTAGGCCTAGCAAGGCAATTTTCTCTTCGCTCCTGGAATTATAGAAAGCCAATGATGCATTCCATCGTACCAAAGTACTTGTACTGCATTATGTCCAAAACAATTAGATCTGCTGAGCAAGGGAGCAGCTTTGTACCATGTAAGATAAGTCTGGACAATTGCTCGTCGAAAATCAAGGTGAAAAATGTCTTCTCGAGACATGTGTTTCAGTTGCCATGCATTATGCATTAGTTCGCTGAAGCTGGGTACTAGGTAAATTGTCGGCGAAGCCACCTCCAGTTTCATCTCCGCTGTCATCATCCGACAAAACTGCAGTGTCTGGAGGCTCCATAAATACATTTTCTACAACAAATTAATCTAAAAAGCCACCTAATCGATACTTTATTTCTTTTGCCTTTGGCAAACTTAAAAATACATTAACAAACATAGTACATGTTTCGACCACTTAGTGGTCATCTTCAGCTGTATATAAAAAATCTTAGATGATAACATTTAAAAGCAAGCACATTGGATCTTAAAACTATATCCCATGGGAATCCAAAAACTATTGTTCTAGATGCTTTAAATGAAATGGAAGATGGGGGGGGGGGTGGGGGTAAGGAGATTTATGTGAATGATACTTAAATTAAAGTATCGTTTACAATTGTGTTTAAAAACTTAAATGATGAAAAACATATTTAAAATATTTAAAAGCGTCTATGGTAAAATTTTGTAAACGATACTGTAATTTAAGTATCATTCACATAAATCTCCTTACCCCCAACCCCCTCCCCCATCTTCCATTTCATTTAAAGCATCTAGAACAATAGTTTTTGGATTCCCATGGGATATAGTTTTAAGATCCAATGTGCTTGCTTTTAAATGTTATCATCTAAGATTTTTTATATACAGCTGAAGATGACCACTAAGTGGTCGAAACATGTACTGTGTTTGTTAATGTATATTTAAGTTTGCCAAAGGCAAAAGAAATAAAGTATCGATTAGGTGGCTTTTTAGATTAATTTGTTGATTAAACTCATCGATACGGCCATGATGTGGACAGCTTGCAATACATTTTCTACGTCGGAAAGTTCATAATTTTCCAACAAGTCGAGTACGTCTCGCAATGAAATTCTCTTAGAAAAACGTATGAACCCTTAAATGTGAAGCATATGAAAAGACAGGATGAATAACTGATTAAAGATACATTTCAACAAGAAAACTGCAACGTAGTGTCAATTTTATGTGAAATACTTACTCTTGTGATTAAAAATTGTTAAATTAAATCATATGATTTACAGCCTACACTATCGTGCGTTGCTAGGTTGATAAAGAAAAGTTAAATGAATGGAAAGGAACATCAGAACTATAACAATTATATGCTGAGTTGTGCCAGGCAGAAAGACAGCACTTCCGCCCAGCGTGCCAGATAAGTACCACGAAATTTCTACTTCAAATGAAAGGACACCTATCATCACCAAGACATATCTTAGCTAATCCTCATACATATAAGGACCTTAGAGAAAAATATAGCACAACTGGGTCCATATACATAACTACAGAAGTAAACCAGGAATTACTTACTTCAAAGGGTGCAGCCATTACTGGCACTCATGAAAACAAGACTTCCTTTTTATGTAGCTTTATCGTACAAATGAGTACGATATACTAAAATAAACTACATAAGATGTTCGGCGAGACTTCTCTGAACACGACAATGCTGTAGTAAACAAAACTGTGCACGCAGTTTCAATAATAAGAGTCCAAGAAGACGGTGTAGTTTGCCGTGCCATATATGGCACGCTGGGCGGATCCAGGTTAATTAACAACATCCCATTTCCTTTTAGGAGAGCCAATTACTACACTCCCTGATCATTATTATACTTCCTCTCCCATCACAACCTTGCCCACATGGCTATATATTCAGCAGCTAACCCAGAAATCCTGGAGGAAATGGTCAAATGAAGATATATACATAAAGCAGAATATCTGTCTGTGTGTCTGACTGTATGTACCTTATACAAATCCATACCGTTCCATCAATTTGAACGAAATTTTGTATACTTAACTCTTAGAACCCTGTGGGTAACCCCATCTACAGGAATTTTTAACATCTCTCTCCATTCCCTAGATTTAGGCCGTTTGGCACATGAACATAGGCTAATATAGGCAAAATATTCAATTTGTCATACAAGGACGAGACAAAGCTAATTTTAAGCCCCTTGACACAATGATCAAAACTCGGTAAGCCCTATGGCCCCAAGAACCATGTTCTAATGCCCTAAACCAACCGTTGTAGAGATATTGGCAGCACACTACCCCTGCTCTAGGAATCGGATTAGGAAATGAACTGTCGTAACCATGGCAATGTCAGTTCCAGGATTCTACAGCAGCGAGATTATGCATGTACATTTGGGCATAGCTGCAAAGCAAAATTGGTACTCATATGACTTACTGTCTGAGAAAAATATACTTCTGCGTACGACACATAGGACTCCATTGGGCGGGGATGGAAACGGGGTGAAGTATAAAAATAATAGAAAATGATCTATATTAATGTAGAATTCATACTTTTTGGGGTCACTGCGGTGAATAGTCACACTCCACATATAATTTAAGTCCAAGATCATCCCCATTGGCATGGTGGTAAGAAGGGATGGAAAAGAATTTGTCCAAAATGATCGAGATTACGGATGAAAGTACTGTATGTATGTTCCAGCACAGCTCTCAACCAAACTTGGTATACATACAACTTACTATCTGACAAAAATAATGACTGTGGGGGCAAGACACCCCTAGCACACGGATATTAATTTTGAATCCATAGTTTCCAAGGCTCTTGAGAGGAACTGTGACAATATGGATGCCGTTTAAGTCATATTCAACCCGTCGGAATGTCCAACCTGACCAAGATTATGGATGTAGGCGTGTGCACTCAAGCATACCTCTCAAGCAATCTTGGTACACATATGACTTACTTTACTTACTTTCTGAGGAGGAGATGACATGCAAATAATGTGTATTGGTCCTGTTGAAAAGTACTGTACTACATAACAATGAGGGAAAGCAATTTCTGATCATTTATGTCTAATACAATTTTACCGTACTATGACAATAGAATTCATGAATTCAGACTTCTGCTGCTTAGTCCATATCAATGTCGAGCATTGCTAACATGGAAATATGGTTCAGTCGTGTTCACTGGCAATGGTTCTCGGCATGACTGTTTTAAGGTGTAAAAACCACATGGGAATTAGTCCATACCGAAAAGGAAAAATGTGAGGGTGATTTTTTAAAATGAAAAGAATCGTAAAGGAATGATCTCTTGAAGATTAAGGTAAGAGGGAGTGATGACGGAAGAGAATAGAATGAAAATCGGTATTTTAATCCGGGGATTGAGGCACAGCATCCACGCTATGAAAATCCACAGCCTGCTTCCAGTCATTCAACGAAGTCAGGAATGAATTGAATGAAGCCCCTCTCTAACAGCGAGAATGGGAATTTTGCCGGCTACCGAAGAATCCAGGCTATAAATAATAATATTCACGCTAAGTGAAGTGATACTTTAGGGGAAGGCCTAATATTTAATCTATATAAATAAAATTGAAACGACTGTGTGTCTGTACATTGACTATTTTGGCAGCATTTTTACTCAGTTTTCTGTTTCAGGTGTAATAATGATTATCTGAATTTTTTAGCTTTGGTATCTGTTTGCCTGTTTGTTTGTCTTAGTTCTTATAACTGGAAAACTACTGGATATATTTCTACCAAACTTCATATTTAAAACCCACCTGTCCTCGGGTTGGTTTCAGGGTCAATACTGTTTCTAAATCACTGAATTAACTAGGGTTTATTAGAATCCAAAACCGTGATTTCGCACTCCCTCGAAATATACACAAACAAACTTAATGTAAATCTTCCTGGCTTAATGGAAATCAATTTCAGAAACTTTTTCCTCATGTGCATCATTTCAATATAAGGATTATTAAGGGAGATATCATTAACGAAGGTTCTTCAGCCTAACTTTAAGCAGACTTTCCTTCTGGCATTTTTGTCAATTTGCCTGTTTGTTGAGTTCTTATAACTGGGAAACTGCCTTATATATTTCTACCAAACTTTATACCTGTCCTTAGGTAGGCATTAAGATAATATTATTTGTAAATCCAGGTTTGCTTTGGGGGTTTATTGGAAGTCAAAACAGTGATTTTACTCTCTCACAAAATATAAATGATCAGCATAGAGATCTTCCAGCCTTAAGGGAAATCAATTCCTAAAAAGAATATTCTCATGTGCACCTTTTCGATAGGAGGAAAACAAGGGGGTTATGATTAATGGACTGTTTTACAGGCTGTCATGTAATTTCAAGTTAGGATAAATAGTTTAATTAAAGAGCCTGTTTACTCTTTTCAAACGAACAGATAATAAGGGAGGTTATTGCCAATGATTGGTTTCATATTCTTCAGCCACAGGACCACTCACGGTTTCAGATAAACAACGATATGTAACCAAGAAATAGGGAGATTTACGAACAATTTTGGAAAAGGAACTGTGTTGTTCAATAAACTATGCGATCGACCCTATTCTGTCTCTACTTTGTTCAGCTTTAATGTACTTCGAGTTACTTCCAGCAACATGTTCATACTGAAAGAAGATGACCCATGCTATGAAGTGGACGATGGCAGTGATCAAATATGTACCCTGGTAGTGACAAATTCATTCATGTAACGAATGTTCAGGTGAGTAGCGGCGAACTTACAAGGCCTATTCACAAACACCATCCCTTACGAAGTATGAAACAGAAAGGCAAGATAACTCATAAATGGCTTATATACTCACTGCATGCTTAAGTAATATTATACGTCACAATGGACTAGCAACAACACAACCACATTAGGAAGTATAAGAATGTTTTTCACTTGCCACAAGATGGCTACAATGTGTGCAGTATATAAGTGGACCCTCAAAGTAAGCAAGCAAGCATATCAACTGAAACTTGTATCTATAAATAATTGTATATCTAGAAATCAATAATTAATATAATTAATAAGATTACAAAGGTGTTTCATTTGGAAGCAACTAGTAAAATGTCCTGGAACAGTAATAAATGAATGTATTTTATAGCTACTTTGTGTTCGAGAATATTTACGAAGTCAAAAGTATAGTAGGAATGATACCAGCTCCCAAATGATATAGAGTAGAGGTCCTTGGAGCAATCCTAACTGCTGCACAATTCATAACACAAGATCATTGAACAACATGAAGGAAACGTGAAAATTAGTTAAGTAAACAGTCAATCTCATAAAAAAGTATATTTTCCATAGGATTATTAATCATGTGCACTGAAATGAAGGGTCAAACCCTGGTATCTATTGAGCCAATTTCTAACTATTTTCATTACCTGACAAGGTCTTATCAAATTATGTACATTACCTCAAGAGAGTTTTCCTGCATTGACCCTGGCTCTGTTAATTCCGACTTAACTTCTTCTTTCAGAGCTATCGCTTCTGATGCGTGTTCAATATTTTCCTGTGAAAAATAAGATATATTAGGTATGCTTGTAACACACATCTACAAACACTGTCATGAGCAAATGAGCATGTTATTCTATTAATTGCCAGTGTTACAGTTACTTTCAAAATTTGTCTAATGTTTAAGGAAGATTTCTACCAGCAGGGGATTGTTATAACCAAAGGCTGTACTGAGAATGGTGTTGCTATCTTTGCTCACTCCTTACACCAGAGAAAGAATGAGACAGAGAACCCAATCTCAAATGAGAAGCATTTTGTAGCCATATCAGAAGATATCCTACCAGAGATGGAATTGGGGCCATCTCGCAGAGAATTTGGAAGTAAGTAGCCATAGACATAAACGCTGAATTTTATGAACTGTTTTCACATGTACAATCATATCAATATAACCTTAAGGGTTGTTAGAACCAATTAAAAGTGTTGCATTTGTTCTAAGTAATTTTTTGTTCTCTGCATAAAATTTGTTTACAGACAGATTAAAATATCTTGAATTATTGGAATCAGAATCTCTACTCTGGTTTTGCAGAGCTCATAGGCACTACATAAAGCATTAAGACAGTTTTGTTTCAAACAGCATATTTCGATGCTTCCAAGTGTAAAATACAAAAATAAACATGAAAGAAGCAGGCTTATCACAGTCATATACCAGCAAAAGATCTGATGTAGCACAAACTCAAAGCAACAAGAAATGAAATATTTTATTACTACAAGGATGTTATGTAGTGTTCTGTGAAGAACTGTGGGGATGAGAACACTGTCAGTGAAGAATCAACAGTGTTGGAGTGTATATCTGCAGTTTCGTAATCTCTTTTATGATCTACTACGCAACCTTTAAATTTCTCACTAGGATTCACAAAACCCTGACAGCACTTCAGTGGGAGGGGAGGGACTGTGATCAAAAGCTTATGTTCTGGTATAAGCCCGTATACATGGTTCTCTATATAACATAGAGTCTGACCTGTATTTGTGGAATAGAATGAGATAATCATTATTCTGCATTTCTAAATGAATTCAACTTCTGAGCAAACATTTATATTGAGAGAACGTATATTCAGATTTTGAGCTATTTTATCTTTCGTATGCCATAGGCAAATCTGCTCTTTCCTTAACACACATATCTTCCAACACATTGTGGATGTGAGGGTAACCCAGATTAATCATACCTGTGTTGACATTTTGTTTAGCAGACTGGTGTATCCAGTCTCAAGAACACTAACAGAATATTTGTAATTTAACTTCTTCTACACTAATTATGATAGGAGTAATAATTTTTAACATGTGGTGCTAATGGTGGTGCAGTAGTGTTGGAAGACATTAGTTTTAAAAAAGTACAATGGGCCAACCATCCTCTATTATAATCAGAGGGGAAAAATAGAAGAGATGCAACCCCTAAACCAAAGTAATTTTGACAATGACAGTAAAAAGTACAGACTAATCCAACCCCAAACTTAACACACTTGCTAACAGTTTCTGATACTGGCAAACATTTCTTTAACGTAATTTTCATATCTGTACAAGTTTGATGCAATAGTGTTATAACCAATATTAAACCTAGAGTTCTCGATCAGGAGTGCACTCATATGCCAGCTTCAAGTCCGACACAGAACATAACAAGATATATCAAAGGTAGAGATCTTGAAACAGCAGTACACTTACATCTTGGATATGTTCAGACACCATTCTCTTCTGTAGTACCATTAACTCAGAACTCAAAAACGCAGATTTATTCTGAGAATAGCATTTATTAATTGCAGAATTTCAGCTTAAAGCAACTATTGGGCAATATCTCGTCTGTATATTAGCAGTTCACAGTGTTTGCAACAGATTATTACTGTCAAGTCACAGTTATTCATTGAACATCTCTCTTCAAAATCTCAAGGTTTTCAAAGACCCTGAGGTGCCAGAATGATGTGTATGAATTCACTTTCATGCCAGTAAAACTACAGACATGTATTGGGATAATTCAGCTTCTTTAAATACCTCTAGACCGAACCCAAATCACACTTGCCGAAATTAAATTAGCATGTCATCAGTTTACCCTCAGATGAACACCCACTGAACTGAAAGCCACACATTCATAACATTGCAATGGACTGTGATTAGAGTAGCAACAGACAGAGCAAGGAAAAGTGATGAAAAAATCTTGCATCTTCTCCAAAACTTTTCCACTGCCTCTCCGCTTTTGTCAGGGTGTTTTCTTTATACAATCTACACTCACAGTAAACTTCTAAGGCACAATTTTTCTACATGCTCACCCAACATTAGTGTCATTGTAAAGAAGTTTGAATTATGCAAATCTGACCTGTAATTTATTTTGAGGGAAAAATATGTTCTCCATGAGAGCCAGGGACCTAATGGCCATAACCTAATTCAATCTAGCACCCACCATTTACCATCACTTCAGCAACTATTATCACAGCAATTGGCCGATGTGATAAGAAATTATGTCAACCCCACAAAGAGTCCTTTACCAAACTATGCAGAATAAATACATAACCACATACCCTCCTGAAATCTATTTCAATAACCAAAAGAGGTAATAAATTAAAAACAGTCAGTAAGTCAATGGGTACATAACACATGAAATGCCCTGAAAACTCAATCTTGAGACACTGCTAATCACAACTTTGTCACTACCTGGACCTAACCAAGACTCATTCAATATCAAGCTCACAACATTGATTCAACTTTATGCCACTATCAAACACAGAATGCAGTGCCGTCACCCTAATAAATGCTAGAGGCCAACTATCCATTAGGCAGCCCTTATCTGGGGCCTTGTGCCACCATAACCCCTTTCCTTGTTCCATGAACCATGTTTCTGTCATTAGTTTGACCCATAAATATACAGGAGAAAAAAGATAATTTGAAATTGGTTAATTCAAAATCCTGCCTAATTCAAAGCAGCTCCTGTTCCCAGAAATATGAGGTATGGTTTTCATGTTATACAAAATGTTAAATTAGAAATATGGATACTCGTAATTCAAAGAACAGTGTTGGTCCCCATTACCCAAATTCAGACTTTCAATTCAAAACTGCCTCAATATTTTAAAAAATTGGTGTTTTTTAGAGTAATTTAAATTTAAAATTTATCCGGGTCATGATAGAATGCGTCTTCCGGAACCGGCTGAGGTAGTTTTCCGTACATTCACTCACTTCGGTGCATCTACAGTGTGCTTCACATTTGCCAAGTTCAAGTAAAATCGTAATTCTTTTGTATTCAGTGTTTTAAGGAATGCCACAATATTATGCAGCAGACAGTGTGCAGAGAAGCAAAATCCACAAACAAGGGCGATGCTGACAATTGGCGAAAAATTGTGCATATAATCAGTTCATGCGCACCGAACAATATTGTAAATGCCAATGAAACTGCATTTCTTTTAATGTCGAGCCCAAACAGACATGGTTTCATACGAGAGATTGCCACCCGGATAATCGTACAGGGGTGGGGTCATTGTACTGTGTTGCAACGCACAGGGAAGCAAGACGCAAAGCATTATTATTTGACTTTATAGGAAAGTTTGAAAAGCCATGATGTTTTATGGGCATCGGGCACTTCCCGTTGTAGTATAAGGCATCTAAAGAAATGCAAACACAACAGTAAACCAAAATATAAAGCATTTGAACAATGCAGCCAGCATAATTTGTCCTTGTCTTTCAATCGTATGTGATTTTCTTTCATTGTGAATGTTGTGTTTACCAGTGATTTACCCAGGTGCATTATTTGAATAATGTAAATGCACCTTGTTGGATACTTTTAGGAAATAGCTTTCTCAATGACATTTGAAAGTTTTAAACTGTGAATCAAGGTGATTGCATGCATTAATGGGTCTTAGAATACTTCACAATGTGACAATTACGAGAAGATTTTCGAGAGAAGTACCATAGCAGGAAATTGTACAAGGATAGATTCACTGTACTGTGTTATAAACTTGTGATGCAGACTGAAGAGAGAGGATTTCTCCCCTCGTCATAGAAAAGTTTGATAAGCCACAATGTTTTGAGAACACTGGATGAGTACTTTCTGTGGAAGTACAGGACATCTAATATGCGTACAGTACAGTAATTCAATGAATAACGGACATGCACAGAGGAGCCAGCACAGACTTTTTCTCGTCTTTGAATCATACATTTTTTTCTTTTGTTGCATGAGGTTATGTTTATCAGTGAGTTGTCCAAGTGCATTATTTGAGTACTGTAAATGCACATTGTTGGATACATTTTAGAAATAGTTTATTCCTATGGCATTTGAAGGGAATAAACTGTGTATCAATGTTAATTGCATGCAGTAACAGGTCTTAACAATAATTTGTGATGTGGCAAGTGTTGGTTTTATCTGAATTACGAGTTGGTGGTGAACTAAAAAGCATATAATTCAAAGTCCGATTTTTGCGTTCCAACGACTTCAATATAACAAGGTTTTACTGTACGTCAGTACTGTGGTTTGTAGTTCCTAAGAGTTGGCAGCTTTGTGTATAGCATTGTGGCGTATTCCCAGACAAAGAAACAAAACGGTCATAATGTGCCCAGATGCTCATGCAACTAATGGTGACTGCTGGTGTTAATATTGAGAAAGCACATAGTAAATTATGCTCCTGCCTAATTTAATCACCTACTAAGGGTTGAATTCTGATCTCTATAAAGTTATCTGGAATGAGACTTACAAGTGATGCATTTGTTGTTCCTTCAAGCCACGCTGGTTCCTCCTTAATTTTTACTTCCAGGTCCATTTCACACTGCAACTGAAGTAGTTAGAAGTTACTGGAATTGTTAATTACTTCCAATGACCTTAAACTGAAATATAAGCCAAAACAATATATTACATTATTGCTGCCATGGCTACTAACATTATTTGTCAAGAGACTCAGGAAAAAGCTTGTGATTTTACATGATCTTCACTACTATGATCATACCAAAAAGACTCAAAACATTTCATGACTGTTGATATTGTGATCCTACCTATAGGACCTCAAGTTTTCTATGACTGATACTATGATCATAGCTAAGAACCTCCAGTTTTACATGACTTCTAAAACAGTGTTCACTTCCATAGGAAACATAATTTAACATTTATGTCGATATCAAGATCATAGTCAAAAGATCCCTAGTTTCACATGACATATTATATCATATTCATAGCTATGCACATACAGTTTTATATGGAACTGAAACCACAGAAAGATGACCTTTCTTGTTAAAAATCGAACGTTTATTGATTGTGATCAAAATGCACAAAATGTTTTGAAAATTCAGTGACTATTCCATTTGCATATCACTCTGATCATCCGGGTGCATATCTGAGAAACTTCCTACCATTCAAAACTAACTGAACAACTTCACAGTGCCGTGAGACTTGTTCTATCAACATTTTTCTTCTTAGGATCAAATTTTCTCAAACCATTCTCCTCTCATTGAGCTGATTCACTATCTCTTTATTTCAGACATGCTCTATCCATCTGATCTTCAACAACTTCTGATAACAAAGCATTTCAAATGCTTCAACTCTGTTTTTCTCAGCATCAGTTACTATCTAATGTTTCATTTCCATACGGTGTCATACTTCGTACTCAGTGTAAACATATTTTTTTTAAGTTTTTCAATCCGTTGAACCTAAAGAACATGATGAAGAACAGATGGGAGTTTAGGCAAGATTTAGGGGTGACACTTATCGATAATGAGAAGGTATATGTCAGTGTACCATGGCGAGTGGTCTTGGATGCATTGATAAAAATGACGGCAGGGAGGGGAGAAGAACCAATAATAAAAGCCATAAACGAAAAGCGAGTAAGTAGGAAGAATACCATGATAGGACAAACAAACTGGTTCAAAGTAGAAACAGGACTTCAAAAAGGATGTATTTTATCCCCTCAATCCCCATTACATTCATTGGTAAAATTCAAAAGAGTATACAACAAAAAATGGGAACCAAGGTGGCAAAGGCCTTACTCTTTGAAGATGATGCAGTAAAATGTGGAGAAGATGAAATTGATGTACAAGAACAAGATACTGTACGGAATTAGGAGATAGAGGAATATGTTATGAAAATAAGTGTGGAAAGTGTACAATAGTAGTGGTGACTAGAGGTAATAGAGAAGGAAGTGGGAATATTGAAGGAAATTGAAGACCATTAGAAGTAGTGGAAAGCTTCAAGTATTCAGGGAAAATAATTGCATAAGATGGGAAAATAAATTAAGAAGTTGGAAAGAGTATTGAACAAACCAATGGGTTTTACCAATGTGAGAGAGATATAGTCCGTAACTGACACGTCCCAAAAGAATGCAAGGAAATTTAGCACCCAACATATTACACACCATTTTGCCATATGCAGCAGGCACATGGACAACAATAAAATATGATGAAAGCAGAATGCAAGAGGCCAAGATGAAATTCCTTACAGAAATAATAGGGAAGACATGAAGGGATGTTCTTGATTCACATTTCAACCCAGAGGGCTGGAAATGGAAAATGAAGAAGAATTTGTTGAACTAAAAACAAAAATTTATAATATACTGCTATCAGCTCATTTTATCAAACAATGCCACCAACCTTTACTTAAATATACTTTCTTTATTTTGCTGTGCATGTCATGTCAAATCACACAACCAAGTGGTGTTTGCCAGAGCATCCTTTGAAGGGAGTTCCATGTCAAAGAATTTGTTTAAATGTTTAGCAGTTTTTATTGTTCCCCAGGTGGTACGAAACTTTTCTGTGTTGAATACCTTGAGTAGTGCCTTAGACATACTGCACTAACAATGAATACTACAATTTCTCCCACCTGTTGCTAATTGAGTCAATTCTTATGCATTGCCAGGGAACATGTTTCTATGTAAACCCATATCTATTCAGGAAACTATGATCAATTGTATTTAGTATATTTCAATGTAGGAGACAATACTGTAGTGCGTCGTGTTTACATTGCCTGGCCATCACAGGTTATTCTGTTAATATATTAATGGTTTAACATTCAAGTAACTACCTTTTACAGTTTCCACAGACAGAATTTATTCCTGAAGATTTTTCTTCCTTTCCTGCTAGTAGTTTAAAGTTGCACTAACAAGTCCAAGGGAAAGGGATAGGATTAGGTATGGAGCGGCATTAATGAAGTTTATTAATGATAAAATAGGGAAACCACGGAAACGATTTTCAGAGCTGCCGATCCTGGGATTCGGACCCATGCATACTCACCACCATTCGCTCCTGAAGATCTTTTACACACCAATAAATCAGGAAAAAACGTGCAAAAGAGAGGCAGCCTACTGTTACCTAAATCATCACGAGTAATTACCGGATATAGGTGTTGTGGGGTAATGATGTGATACAGGAGAATCTACTTCTCAAGATTTCGAACCCTACTACCATATGTCGCAGGGTAAAGAACAACTCAACATTCACAGCGTCGCTATTAAATTGCACACAGTGGTAAATAACACAGCAACACAATAATTAAAATTAAACACTACATACTGTAATTTCTTCCTGAAACTACCATCCGCATTTCTTCACCTGAATAGCTCTAAAGAAAAACAAATCCTCATTCCACTAAATTTAGATATACGATATATTGCTACTACACACGACTTGGCGGCATTGCAATGAAAAGGCGAGTTTTCAAAAAGATAGCCTATGCGTATACATTTCTTATGGTTAATTAAAAATAAAATGAAAATTAAACATTAAATATTGAAAATACGTATATACTGAAACTGAGAAAGATTAGTATTAACTTCTTACTGTTCCCAATTGAGATCTATAAGTTTCGTAAACATAAATTATTGAACTAGAACATTACCGACAATATCTTAGAGGTTGTGGACACGGTGTAAAATGATAGAAATCATAATTCCTCTCTCAAGAAAATCGGAACACAACTAACAGAATAAGCTGTACAACTGGCTAATACCCGTCTTATATAACAACATACCTGCCACTTCGAAAACAAAACCGGATATTTTAATGCAGTTAAATCTAGAGATGGGCACTATCGACTGAAAACCAGTCGAATGTCTTCAGTCGAACAAAAGTATTCATTACTTCCTGTCGAGAAGACTGAACAGTCGAATGAAAGTACTCATATAACGCAAGTAGTCAGCAAATACAGTAGAGACAATACGCGACACTGAGCGAGATATCGAGGGACAGCTATTGGAGCTCACTCTAGCGGATAGACCTGAACAGTACTGATTCTCTCGTAAGAGCACGTGTATTTTTGTGTTAAGTTTTTGGTGTTATTTATGCGTTTTCAATGAGTTGACGTAATTAAATAGTGGCGTGTGTCATTCCTTGATATCTTCTCTCAACATGAGGGGAAACGTATGTGCTGTGTTTGGCTGCAGTAATTACTAAGTAGAGAAAAACGCGCGGTCGTTCTTCAGGTTCCCCCGTGACAAGAACATGTAAGTAATATTGTGTTTGCATATATATTCTTCCAGTGACAGAGATTTTAATAGTACTTCACAGGGGCGAATGCTGGTTATGAAAGTCAGGCTTGCTCTTCCATTCGTGAAAGTTGGTGGGGTGGGGCATGCATAGTTCTGAATAAAATTTATAAAGCCAACAATCGCTAAATCACATGAACATTTTAATCATCGGTTACATGAACATGCATTCAAACTGGTTACGTCACACCTTCAAGAATGGCCAGAAGAATAACAATCAGACACATTTTATAATTATTAACAAATCAT
This sequence comes from Anabrus simplex, assembly GCF_040414725.1. Classification (NCBI taxonomy): domain Eukaryota; kingdom Metazoa; phylum Arthropoda; class Insecta; order Orthoptera; family Tettigoniidae; genus Anabrus; species Anabrus simplex. The sequence goes on along the minus strand of NC_090274.1, from coordinate 88,460,540 downwards.
GACAAGCCAGTGATTATATTTAAACAAGTAAACGTCAAACTATGTACACAGAAAAATTGCAACTATTTATTAGATCTTCCTACTTGAAAACAAACTCTAGGCTACTCTGCGGCTTCTCTTTACAAAACCACCAATAATTTCATCACAGAAAGAGGACTGTAATCTAATTTTTGCAAGCAATCCTTTTTCAATCGACAACATAGCTAATGATGATAGCCTCTCCTGACCTTGAGTCGATCTGCAATATGTATTAATGCGTCTCAGTGTTGAAAAACAACGTTCTGCAGAGGATGTAGAAGCAGGAATTGTTGCTACAAGTTTGATGAGCTTAAAAATTTCTGGCATACCCAAGTACAATTTATTTGTATGCATAAACTGCATTAAGTCTGAAACATTTTTCTCTTTAAAGATGAAAAGATGAAGATGAATACATCACACTTACTTCGGTTTTTAAGCGAACAATGTTGAAAAATGACCCATAGATCTTTTCTAGGGCAGTAACATCACTGTCTGGAAACCTATTTCTGTGCTTCTCAAACAAATCACAAACCAACAGCGAGAAGAACACAAATGTCTTTATGCATTTAAAACGCTCTCCCTTTTGGACAAGTACATTGTCAATTATTTCATTGAATAGACGTTTGTATTTTGATTTTTCTGGTTCATCACTAATTGTTCGATTTTTAGAGCACGGCTGTCCTCTGTAAACATCAATTTCAGTATCAACATGTCCATAAAAACTATCAAAATCTTCATTTCTCATTGACTGGATATTTAAAAAGAGCTCCTCAACCTTCTTGCCACAATACTGAATATCCAGACTTTTTGTTTGTAAAATATTGAACTCAGTATCGGAGAATGAAAAAATCTTGGAGAACACTACCAGCAGAAATCTAGTGTTGAACTTATGTAAGAAGAATAAAGATCCTTGTGCTTTCAATGTAGTGTCTTTATCCCAGTCGTCTGAAGTATCCTGTACATGTTGAAAGAATTTCACCAGCGTATTATAATATTCCTTCACAGTATTAATAAGACGTGAAGCAAAATTCCATCTCGTTGGTGCTACTGTTGGCAACTTCTTCTGAACAAAATCTCGAAGAGCAGCTATTCTCCTTGTAGACTTTGAAAAAAAAAGCAGCAAATCCTGACATTGTTTGGAAGAAAATGGTACATTCATTGATTTTTGAAGCAGACTGCTGTAGTGTTAAAATCAATAGGTGGCTATAACAATGCACACATGTCGCATATGGATACTGGTCTTGAATTAGTTTATTAAGCCCATTCACATGACCGGCTAAGACAGCAGCACGATCATATGTTTGAGCCACAATCTTTTCCTCACAACTGAACTCTTTTAAAATAGCACGAACATGATTTAAAAGGGCTCCAGCAGTTCGATCTTTGATAACGTCAGCAAAACCAAGAAACCTCTCTTGAATTTCACCACTTTCACCTACAAAACGGAGTAAAGTAGAGAGTTGTGACTTATTAATAATATCGGACGTTTCGTCCAACATTATTGCCACAAAAGTTGCTTGTTTAAGCTCCTCCTTTATTCCTCTCACAATTACTGAACTTATTTCTGCTATTATTTAAATCATTTTGGATTGCAGACGACGTCCCTATAAAAATGGTGGAGTCTTTCAGATGAGCTGCCAGAAGAGGATCATATTCACTTATAATTTGTAGAAGTTCAATGTAATACCCTCTGTTTACGGAAGTTGCAGACTAGTCATATCCACGAAATGGTACTTCCTGTTTTGCTAAAAAAAAACACTGCATCGATCAGTCACGATTTTTCTTTACCTTTTCATTATGAAGTTGGTCACTGATGCGTTTCTGTTCATCCAGCTGGTGCTCGATCCTTGCACGCCCAAAGTTATTTAACTGCAAGAAACACTTCATATGGTTTGGAGATTTCTCATGTCTTGTAATGGACAGTGCCAAGGTGTTCAAACTGGCAAGGCCACTTTTACACCATACACCGTTGTCTGTCTGTTAGGTCATCAGCCCAGAGGCTGGTTGGATCCTCAAATAGCACCACCAAAGGTTATGCGGTTATAAGGAAACCCCCAAAACCAATGGCAGCACCAAAATGAGGCGTTACTAGGCAAGATGAGGAGTGAGGTAGTTTGCCATTGCTTTCCTCACTGGGTCAGAAAGTACTATTGTAGCACGACTGACCCTATGAGCAACACCTTTCATAACACTCAGATGCACTGGTCGTGCTCTGAATGTCATTACTCAGCACTACCCATACCCCAGCAGCTTCCATATTGTCACAGCCATGGATGTTGACTGGGACTTCGGTGGAATCTACACTTTACTCTGGCCTGTGCCAAGAGATGGATACAAAAGTACTGTATCCATCAAGAAATGACAGCAGGCAGCATACACCGTTATCAGCAGAAAATAGTAAACACGGCCAGCAAAACAGTCTATTCAGTTTCTTGGACCCTGTCAACCAGTGCGTATTATTATATTGAGATACAGAGAACGAACGTACATATTCTCTATTTTTCTCCCTGTGCTGTGTCTCTAAATCTGGCAGCGCCGGACAGGGCCGGCCATTCTTAATAATGTCTGTTTTCTCTTGGATAGTCCTCCGAGAAAATGGATTTGATAACAAGCTGTCAATAATGCACGGTTCGGAACCCATTGCAGCACGTCAAATCATTCAGAATAGATGATCAGGAACTTACAGTACACTACTCACTGACACAAAACACTAGACCTGTAGCTCTCAGACCAGAGGTTCCAACTACACATTACAAACGTGATAGCTTGCAACCGGCCTTGGAGAGAAGAAACCTGCGCGCGCATACATTCTCGCTGTGTCGACAGCTCCGCTGAAGCTCCTAAGACACGAGCAAGCCTCGCTGGACTCGCCAAGATATATGCAACATGCGATTTGTATAATGCAGATCTATTACAGATACGGTACATATTGTAATTTTTTAAACTCGCCTGCGTTAGAAAAATATTGCGCTTGCGCAGCAAGCGTAGCATGCTCGGAGAAATCGCCCCTGGTACTTCATAATCTTCTGACCTGCTCGACCCATATTTTAACTGGCACAAAATGAAATACGCATATTTTATTCTATAGTGCAGCAGTTAACCTTCAATACCGATGTGTTGTTGTAGGTGTGATCTGTGGGTTTTGAAATGTCACAGAAGCGATTTGTATAAGGTGTACAAGAAAGAAGGGATGTTACGCTTATATAAGAATTATGACATCTGTTTAGATCATTTCCAGGCCAGCGACTTTAGAAATCCTCGACAATAGAGCCAAGGGTATGTTACATTTTTACTCTAATTGTACGTAAATATTCCTCAAAGCATCACTATCGACAACATTTTCATACTTTTCTTTCTTTTATCCCTCTTCTCAGATTAAAGCCGGGAATTTATAGATTTTCTTTCTGTTAGTAGGCTTCATGTTAAGAGGAAAATTGTCCAGATTTTAATTGTTAATTCATTGCATCATGTGTGTAAGGAATGTGCTGATATTTTTATTGACAAGTGTCTAAATGTGATGATGAAATGTTTTCTAAATGAGAAAAAAGACAAATCCAACCGTAAAAGTTCAGGCAGGAAAGCTAAAGCTAAAAAAGTAATGCATAAATGAAAGATCAAGCCATTTCACAGCAGCCCATTTCATATCTTGTTTATGTGTCTAATTTCAGTCTTTGAATAATAATATATCTCAATAACACTTTCTTTCTAGACGTAATTTATTTATCCATTTCCGTATATACATATCCATTGATATTTGAATAGCGCGATTTGTTCAGGTCAAGTCACTAGGAGCGCCACCGTCGAATTGTCTCCCATTATAGCAAGGAGAAATCCGTAAGTGTCGCGTATTGTCTGTCCATGAAAAACATTCGAATGTTTCCAGTCGAAACTCTCCTTATCAAAAGAGGAGAGTCGTACTTTTACGAATTCGACTCATTTTAACGCAATTTACCAATAATTAGAAATCACTTGTATAGACACCCATTAGAACATAATTAATGTTATATTGAGTGACTTACAAATTTATTCAGAGGGACCCACGTTCGCAGCTGAGAAGTCCACTCCGCTCCATGTTAGGAATAAGAAGCTTCACCACGTGGATATCCCAGGTTCGTATTCCATTCACTGACAGCGGATACCATATCCTTAAAGTAGTTTTCCATGGGGTTTTCTACATTCATTCCTGGCAAATGCCACAATAGTACTGTACCTTGGGTGCATACCCCAGTCCCGGATTATATAATCACGCTATCGAGGAATTCACAGTTGCGCAGATTAAAATCCGATTTACGCACTCGTCCGTATACGGGGCTAATAAATAGAGAGATGCCCTTAATACGAACCAACATCATATGAATGGCCTTTCTTGGTGCTAAATGGACAGTAAAACGTAGAAAGACGACAATGAGGCTCTATTCCCGAACAATGCTAACAATAATAATACGTAAAACTTGTTGCTGTAGTACACAATCAAAATATATATATGAGAATAGCCAAAAACACTACTACGCTACTATTTTCTAGATTATTATTATTATAGTTATGCCTTATTCTTGAATAACGTAACTAATATAAACGAATATGCAACGAAACAAAGAGCACGTAAACGACAAGAGAAAATCGCCATATTAAGTAGGTACATATAAAGTTAACATATATATTACATACCCGAAGTGACCACAAACCGATAGTTCCATTCGCTTCCGCGTCGCTGTGACGGGAGTGCCACTTAATCAGTCGACTTGTTTAGTGCTGACTGGACAGTGAAACGTGGAGAGATCCGAGACGGGGACTGCGACTGAATTCAGTCGACTTGTTTTTTAAAGTAGTCGACTGTTACGACAGTGTAAACTATCGACTAGTTCGATAGTTATCGGTCGATAGTGCCCATCTCTAGTTAAATCTCTTAAAACAAACTCTTGAAGAGCAAATTTGATACATATCAGTCAGTAGAACAGGTTGAATTTAGGAAAGGGTGTATTACCAGTGACAGCTACAGAGTAGTCGACACTTCTTCTTGTTCTACTCGACTTGTTGAAATGTGGGGTTGGACTCAAGAGTTATCGTCCAGTCACAAGTATTCTTGTTCTTATCCATGTTATTTGGTGGGGGGATAATAATCTGCGAGAGGAGTAGCTACTGCAGAGGCTCAGAGGGTGAGTTACTCGCTTCTTGAGGAGCAAGATCAGCTTCATCATTTCCTAGATTTGCGGAATGCCCTTGGACCCATATTAAAGTTAAATAAACACCCGAAATTTCATGTTGCTAAAGTAAATATATGGCATTATATAAATACCAATTATACGAACTGAGAACCTGTAAAACATTTTGAGCATCAGTATATATGATTGCTTTTTTTTTAGGGAATGGTGTTTAACATATAGGAGCGCTTGTCGAATCGCAAAGATTTCTGCTGAAAAGATGGAAAAGTTAGTTGGTAAATGCAGGGGTGGTTTCTCCATAAGGTTGCAGGTTTGCGCTACACCCATTAAAATTTATGTTTATTTTAGATAAAGTTTTATAATTTGGATTACTCAACTACTGTATTTTCATTCAACAAGACAAACCTTTCAAGAGCTTGGAAGAGCAAATACTGACTACAGGGTACTTTATAAGCCGGTACTCTTAGATGTTCACTGCAGGAGCCGAAAAGTTTGCAGCGGGAAGTCAACCTGTGGTAGGATGAAACCTGGGCTGCTCGAGGGGTGCGCGGGGCTGCTAGAAGTGTGCTTTTGGGCTGCTAGAGGGGTGCGCAGGGAGAGGGAAAGATAGACGTGGCTTCTTATACATTGCTTAAATGGAGGTTTATCAATCTGGCTCCTCCTACCACGGCCGACTGGATTCCTCGCTGCGCTAAGGAGCTAGCTAGAGCGAAGCATCAAATCGGCCTGCTCCTACGTAACCAACTACTAGCAAAGTCGCTAGAGACCGTTGCTGTTCAATGTGAGATTCTGTCATAGAACAGGAGTGTCATCTAGTGACACCGGATGGAAGTTCATCTGCTGGATCACAGCCGGTTGGATCCCTCGCTGCGCTCCGTAAGGAGCTAGCTAGAGCTATTCGTCCTGGCTAGAGCGATGCATCAAGTCGGCCGTGGCTGGATATATAACTGATGGATCTAAATTTGAAAATAAACACCGCCATTTCTTTCAGTATAGTCGTGAGCTTTGTTATGTGCGTACACGCTAAGTAGCTTATTGATTTCATTGTGTAAACATTCGTGTCAGCATGTGTGTCTTCATTAATGTGCGTTTTTATCAGATAGTGGCATTTTGCCAGATCATGAATTCGGTGCGGTCTGTAATGTCTAGGCCATTTCCGCAGCGGACTGCCGAGGAACAATTGCTTAAGAGCGCTTGCACAAGATGGCTGCTGCTCTTATGAGACGCCCTAGGAGTGCTTGCGGGAGGTAGCAGAGACAAGACGATGACTATACACAGCTCCTTATGATACGGCCTAGAGGTGCTCACACAAGATGGTGGCTGCTCTGATGAATAAAGCTAGCTTTGCATCGTGCAGGTATTTTTACAGCAATAAACCTCATACCTTTGAAATGTGGTGGCGGGCAATTTGAAAAATTCGACGTGCTTTTTCTTCACAGCAGCTATCTTCAGAAAATAGCGACTATACATAAGCTGTTAAGGCCTCCTATTATGTCAAGGCATAGCTCTATCGAACAAGTTTAAACCTGCATCGGAATAGCTAGAGTAAGCACGTGCTGCAGTGATGACGTCATTAAGCATGTTTAGACTTGCAAATCACAAAAGAAGCGTAACAAGACTAGAATCGAACACTGCACTCTATGCCGTGAAATTTATCATGTGATCGGAACATTGATTGAAGTGTTTAGAACACTAAATAAGTAATCAAGACTAAAATAGAACACTGTACTCGATACAACATGTGTTTAGAACATGTCAGGGGATACATTTGTTCTAAGAAGATTAGATTACCGCACATTCCTTGTAGGGCTAATAGGCTAAAGGGCAAAAGGGCTAATGGGCAAAAGGGCAAAAGGGCTAAAGTGCTAATGGGCAAAAGGCTAAAGGGCTAGGGTGCCTCTCCTCTCTTTATCCGGGCTTGAGACCGGCTCTACAACCAAAGGCGGAGTTAACACCCTAAGGAAGTGAGAATGTTGGGAAATAGTCTATACGAATATAGCTACTCGATCGGCTATATACTATAGATGGATGACTTAGGTGAGGTTACACGCTTACTTAATAATACCTACAAGACGTAATTCATGCTCTATTTCAAAAATATCTTCTTTGTACTGTGTGTAAACAGCATCATGATAGGCTCTTAGCAGTTGTAAACCTTTTACGAGTACGTTGGGGTCTTTACAGTATCTTATACCTACATAGGGTAACATAGGCTTGTTGTGAACTTTGAGTCTATATGCAGACAGTTGATGTGTAGGGACTTGTTTTGATGTAATACGTGCTTCAGCAGTAGCGTTTCTAGGTACAAACTTAACTTGTTTCGATAGCGATGAAACGTTGAAATTTCCTTCTTCTTTACCTTGCATCTCTTCTTGAGATGTTTGCACTGCGACAGAACGTGTAGTAGGCTTAGGAAATGAAGTAAAATCATCAAGCTGTAATGGCAATGAAACATTAAGATTTTCTTCTTCTACTTTCCCTTTACTAGTGTTTTGAACAACATCATTATCCTTATCATAATCATGATCTTGCCTCTCTTTATCTTGAAGTTTGTGCTTAGTAACAGAACTTGTAGCAGGCCTGGACAACAAGGAAGAATTAAAAATCTCTCGCAGAGGTGTACTTTTTAAACATAAAACAATGTTCGCTTCAATATGGTTGAGCTCTTTGTATTTTGTTCCCGATGAAGCTACATTACACGCGGCTTCATGAGGTTGAGCGTTGTATGCGTTCTTGAACTCTCTTTTACAATGTTTGCATTGAAAAATTGTCCTAGATGATATCTTATGACGTCTCTTGTGATAGCTTCGGGAAAATGCTTTTCCTCACTCTTCGCAAATATACCTAGAAATAGGTTTTTCCATGACGGACATTTATCTTCTGCTAACAGATTCTTCTGTAAATCTACTTGACATTTGTTACTCTCTACTTCGATGATGCAAACAGCTTAGCGATTAACAGTAAACTAACACAAAAGCGTATAACCAAGGTAGCAACAGTAAGGTTTAAGCTCATCAAGATGGCAAGAATAAGGTTAGCAATGTTCTGTTGTTGGATTTTAAATTCCGCACTATAACATGCATAAGGTGGCAGCCTTGAAGTTTACCGCCGTAAAGATGGCAAGAGTTAGGTTAGCAATGTTCTGTTGTTGGATTTTAAATTCCGCGCTATAACATGCATAAGGTGGCAGCCTTGAGGTTTACCGCCGTAAAGATGGCAGCAGTGAGGTTAGCGACGCTCTATTGTCCTTCAAAGTGAGGTTAGGGTCCGTCAAGACGACAGCTGTCAAAAAAGCACGTGGCTTTGTTGACTAAATAAGAGCACGTGGCTGTGACATCACGGGCACGTGGTATGCTGCGTCAGCATGCAACGTTCAATGTCTACACCTACGTAGTTAACATTCTGCTATGTTCACAAGATTTTTTACACATTACTATTCTTTATGCTTTAAGTTCATGCACATAGGCTATGCTAAGATAGCAGCACAAACAGATGCGAACTTTGTACACTCTAGTGAGTAGTATAATACAAGGATTCGGCCGCCACCACCTCCTCCGGCTCCCCGAGGCCTCCTCCACCACCACCACAGCCAGAGGCCTCCTCCACCACCACCACAGCCAGAGGCCTTCCCAGAGGCCTCCCCCACCACCCGCGGGAAATTTGAAATTGTAAACAAAGGCACGTGCTTTTGACAGCTATCATCGACAACAACGCATTGCTAACCTCAGTACTGCCATCTTGACGGGCCTAAACCTCAGTAGTACCAACTTAACCTAACTAGCGCGAGATTTGAATCGGTAAACAAATCCACGTGCTTTTTTGACAGCTGCCATCCGCCATCTTTAATCTATAGAGCACAGTGCTGCCCTCTTTAGCTACTTACCTTTGAAATCTGGTGGCGGATAATTTGAAAAATGCTTTTTGACAGCAGCCATCTTTAATCTAGAGAGCAACGTGCTGCCCTCTTTAGCTAGATACCTTTGAAATGTGGTGGCAAGCAATTCCACATGACAGCAGCCATCTTTAATCAAGAGAGCTCCGTGCTGCCCTCTATGTGGTGGCGGCAATTTGAAAAATTCTACATGCTCTTGTTTGGAAACAAACTCACGCGCATTTTTGACAGCCGTCATCCGCCATCTTTAATCAACAGAGCACAGTGCTGCCCTCTTTAGCTAGATACCTTTGAAATGTGGTGGCGGCAAATTCCACGTGCTATTGTTTGGAAACAAAGCCATGTGCTTTTTTGACAGCTGTCATCCGCCATCTTTAATCAACAGAGCACCGTGCTGCTATCATGCGGGCAATTCCGTCAGCTGTTATCCGCCATCATTAATCCACAGAACACCGTGCTGCCCTCTTTATGGCTACTACCTTAAGCACGTAGTAGCGGGCAATTTGAAAAGTTCTGTTAGCTATCATCCGCCATCTTTAATCAAGGGAGCACCGTGCTGCCATCTTTAGCTAGATACCTTTGAAATGTGGTGGCGGAAAATTGAAAAATTCCACGTGCTCTTGTTTGGAAACAAACTCACGTGCTTTTTTGACAGCTACCATCCGCCATCTTTAATCAACAGAGCATAGTGCTGCCCTCTTTAGTTAGATACCTTTGAAATGTGGTGGCGGATAATTTGAAAAATGCTTTGACAGCAGCCATCTTTAATCTAGAGAGCAACGTGCTGCCCTCTTTAGCTAGATACCTTTGAAATGTGGTGGCAAGCAATTCCACATGACAGCAGCCATCTTTAATCAAGAGAGCTCCGTGCTGCCCTCTATGTGGTGGCGGCAATTTGAAAAATTCTACATGCTCTTGTTTGGAAACAAACTCACGCGCTTTTTTGACAGCCGTCATCCGCAATCTTTAATCAACAGAGCACAGTGCTGCCCTCTTTAGCTAGATACCTTTGAAATGTGGTGGCGGCAAATTCCACGTGCTATTGTTTGGAAACAAAGCCATGTGCTTTTTTGACAGCTGTCATCCGCCATCTTTAATCAACAGAGCACCGTGCTGCTATCATGCGGGCAATTCCGTCAGCTGTTATCCGCCATCTTTAATCCACAGAACACCGTGCTGCCCTCTTTATGGCTACTATCTTAAGCACGTAGTAGCGGGCAATTTGAAAAGTTCTGTTAGCTATCATCCGCCATCTTTAATCAAGGGAGCACCGTGCTGCCATCTTTAGCTAGATACCTTTGAAATGTGGTGGCGGCAAATTGAAAAATTCCACGTGCTCTTGTTTGGAAACAAACTCACGTGCTTTTTTGACAGCTACCATCCGCCATCTTTAATCAACAGAGCATAGTGCTGCCCTCTTTAGTTAGATACCTTTGAAATGTGGTGGCGGCAAATTCCACGTGCTCTTGTTTGGAAACAAAGCCATGTTCTTTTTTGACAGGTGTCATCTGCCATCTTTAATCAACAGAGCACCGTGCTGCTATCATGCGGGTAATTACGTCAGCTGTCATACGCCATCTTTAATCTACAGAGCACCGTGCTACCCTCTGTAGTAGCGGGCAAATTGAAAAGTTCTGTTAGCAGTCATCCGCCATCTTTTATCAAGAGAGCACCATGCTGACATCTTTAGCTAGATACCTTTGAAATGTGGTGGTGGATAATTTTAAAAGAAAAATTCTACAGCAGCCATCTCTCGACGCTAATTGCATAAGATGGTGGCTATTCATGACTCCTTAAGGGTGCTTACGCAAGATGGCTGCTATACATAGGTTCTTATGAGACGTCCTTGGGATGCTTGCACAAGATGGCAGTTATACATGACTCCTTATGAGATGCCCTAGGGATGCTTGCTCAAGATAGCGGCTGCTCTTATAGGACGGCTTAAGGGTCCTTGCACAAGATGGCTTGAGACACCCTAAGGATGCTTGCGCAGGATGGCGGACACAAGATGGTAACTATACACAACTCCTTATGAGACGCTTTAAGGGTGCTTGCGCAAGATGGCTGCCACTCTTCTGAAGAAAGCTAGCTTAGAGGCTAACGTGTCGTGCTAGTTCGATTCATTAAATTTAGGGCTTAAATGCAAAATGTTAAATATCTCGAAAACGGTGCACCGTAGAGCAAAACGGAAAAAAAATTTCCGCCTAATACCGAGGTTCGCAGTATGAGGATCAAGAAAACTATAGTCTAATGATGGGATCAACGGTTCGGTTCCTACTTAGGCCCTTTGGCATTTGCTCTGTTTTAGCTTGTATTGAAGCGAGTCTTCGTAACATGACCAGGTCTAGCTATGGTAGAGAGTATAACGTACCGTGCTGGTTCGATTCATTAAATTTGGAGGCTTAAATGCAAAATGCTAAATATCTCGAAAACGGTGCATCGTAGAGCAAAACGAACACAATTTTTCAGCCTAATACGTAGGTTCGTAGTATCAGGAACAAGAAAAAACACATAGTCTAATGATGAGATCAACGGTTCGATTCCAATTTAAGCCCTTTGGCATTGGCAGCTATCTATTTCTACAAGATGGTGGCTGCTCTTATGAGACAAAAGATGGCTTGAGACGTCCTAGGGATGCTTACGCAAGATGGCCGAAACAAAATTTTGACTATACATAGCTCCTTATGAGACAGCCTAGGGGTGCTCGCACAAGATGGCGGCTACTCTTATGAAGAAAGCTAGCTTAGAGGCTACTGCGCAAGATAACAGCTGCTGTTATGCATGCGGTGGAGGGCAATTTGAAATTCTATGTGCTTAATCAGCAGAGCACACTGCTGTCCTCTTTAGCTGAAATGTGGTTGCGGATAATTTGAAAAATTATTTTGACAGCTGTCATCTTTAAACAATGGCGACTATACATAGGCTGTTAAGGCCTTATCATTCTCCTACTCCTTCTATACCTCCTCCTCCTCCTCCGCCTCTTATGTCAAGGCATAGCTTTATATCGAACAAGTTTAAACCTGCATCGCGAAGGTAAGCGTGTGCAGCGATAACATCATTGTGCATGTTTAGACTTTCGAAACATAAGAAGAGTAGAATCAAACGCAGTACTCGATACAACATGTGATCAGAACATTGATTGATGTGTTCAGAAAACAAAATAAGTGATCAAGACTAGAATCGAACACTGTACTCAATACGTCATGTGTTTAGAATATGTCAGGGGATACCCTTGTTCTAAGAAGATCAGTTTGAAACATAACAAGACTAGAATAGAGCACTGTAATCGATGTTGTTAACTTCAACATGTGATCAGAACATTGATTGATGTGTTCAGAACACAAAATAAGTGATCATGACTAGAATCGAACACTGTACTCGACACAACATGTGATCAGAACATTGATCGATGTGTTCAGAACACAAAATAAGTGATCAAGACTAGGATCGAACACTGTACTCAATACAACATGTGTTTAGAACATGTTAGGGGGTACAACTTGTTCTAGGAAGATCAGAATGAAACATAACAAGACTAGAATCGAACACTGTAATCGAAGTTGTTAACTTCAACATGTGATCAGAACATTGATTGATGTGTTCAGAACACAAAATAAGTGATCATGACTAGAATCGAACACTGTACTCGACACAACATGTGATCAGAACATTGATCGATGTGTTTAGAACACAAAATTAGTGATCAAGACTAGAATCGAACACTGTACTCAATACAACATGAGTTTAGAACATGTTAGGGGGTAGCCTTGTTCTAAGTAGATCAGAATGAAACATAACAAGACTACAATCGAACACTGTAATCGAATTTGTTAACTTCAACATATGATCAGAACATTGTTTGATGTGTTCAGAGCAAAAGTACAATTTTGATGATTTGCTTAGTGTAAAATCAAAAACTATGGAAACACACTGTGCACATATCGCGTACCTAACTCGCTCAGTAAGCAATATTGCAAAACTACAACTTCAATGATTTGCCTAGTGTAAAAGTAAAAAACACACTGTACCCATACTGCGCAGCTAACTCGCTCGGTAAACGATATAGCAAAAGTATAACTTCAAATTATTTACCTTCCATCATTCGTCTTGTGTGAAAATCAGTCGAACAAGTTATCGCATAAACATGTAACATGAAATATCAGTCAATCTGTTGGCATGGGTTACAAGCATGTAGCTTATGCGGGAAGTAAAATTAAACAGAACGCTAGTGCTATAAGAAATACTCTGCTTACATTTAAGTCCCTAGCTGTTGAACAAGTTATTACATAAATATGTAACATGAAATATCGGTTCGGAAACATATTGTTTCAATCTGTTGACATAGATTACAAGCATGTAGCTTATGCAAGCGAGGGCTACTATGCAAAATGCTAAGCCGAAGAAAAAAATCGTGATAGGGTATGGAACCCAGGGGTTACATCTTATCAGAAGGGCAAAAAGGATGAAAGGACTCTTCCTCCTCCTTACCGCACTTTCCTTGTAGGGCTAATTGGCTAAAGGGCTAATGGGCAAAAGGGCTAATGGGCTAAAGGGCTAATGGGCAAAAGGGCTAAAGGGCTAAAGGAGCAACAACCTCATCGATCGCTATCAGCAAGAACGCTTGTACTTTGTTAAGTGTAGAAAATTAATCTTTATTGGTAAATGGTTTTATGTTCAGAACAAGGAATGGAACCTAGGGGTTACGTCTTACCTAATAAAATCCCCGAGGTGCGATGAGTTACGTTTTTCTAACTAGTGTTTGGAACACTGAACTTTTCAAGATGGCAAGAGTGAGGTTAGCAATGTCTGTTGTTGGATTTTAAATTCCGAGGTTAGCGACGCTCTATTGTCCTCCAAAGTGAGGTTAGGGTTCGTCAAGGAGACAGCTGTCAAAAAAGCACGTGGCTATGTTTACCAAGCAAGAGCACGTGTCTGTGACGTCAAGGTCACGAAGTATGCTGCTTCACCATGCAAAGTTCAATGTCTACACCTACGTAGTTAACACTCCGCTATGTTCACAAGATTTTTACACACAACTATTCTTTATGTTTTAAGTCGTGCACATAGGTTATGTTAAGATAGCAGCACACGTACAAGCGATGGTTGCACGCTCGCGTAGAAGTTGTTTAGTGCGATATTTGATGTATGCATTATCAAAAGGTGATATATACACGCTTTTAAACCTTGCTATTATTACTGCTACTATGATCGCAAGATTTTTAAACATCGCTATTCTTTGTGCTTTAAGTTCGTGCGCATAGATCATGCTAAGGTAGCAGCGCAAACACATGTGAACATTGTACATTCTAGCGGAATGTGTTTGGTATAATAGCTGATGCATGCAAAATCGGTAGGTGATGTGTACACGCTTCGAAACTTAACTATTCTTCGTGCTTTATGTTCGTGCACATCGGTTATGCTATGATAGCAGCACACTCTAGCGGGAGAAGTTTAGTACTCTAGTTGATGCATGTATAATCGATAGGTAATGCGTACACGCTTTTAAAACATTGCTATTCTTACTGCTGCTGCTATGTTGACAAAGATTTTTATACATCGCTATTCTTTATGCTTTAAGTTCATGCGTATAAGTTATACTAAGTTAGCAGCATAGTTATAAGGTTGTCGCACGCTCTAGTGGAAGAAGTTTAATGCGAAAGTCGATGCATGCAAAATCGATAGGTGATGTGTATACGCTTTGAACTTGGCTATTCTTTGTGCTTTAAGTTCGTGCACATAGGTTATGTTAAGATTGCAGCACACACAAGCGATGATTGCACGCTGTTGTAGAAGAAGTTTAGTACGATAGTCGATGCATACATCATCGATAGGTGATGTGTACACGCTTTAGAACATAGCTCTTCCTTGTGCTTTAAGTTCATGCACATGGGTTAGGGATACACAAAAGCAATTGCTACATGCTCTAGCGGAAGAAGCCTAGTACGATAGTCGACGCATGCATCATCAATACGTGATGTGTACACGCTATTCTTTATGCTTTAAATTCATGCACATAGGTAGCAGCACACAATTGTGATCGTTGTACACTCTACCGGGAGAAGTTTAACTTTATACACATACGTTAGCAATACACATATGCGATCGTTGTACGAAAGTCAATGCATGCAAAATCGATAGGTGATGTGTACACGCTTTGAACGTAGCTATTCTTTGTAGTTTAAGTTCATGCGTATAGGTTATGCTAAGATAGCAGTACAATCTAGCGGAAGAAGTTTAGTATGAGGGTCGATGCATGCAAAATCGATAGGTAATGTGTGCACGCTGTGAAACATAGCTAATCCTTGTACTTTAAGTTCATAGGTATAGATTATGCTAAGATAGCAGCACAATCTAGTGGAATAAGTTTAGTATGATATTCGATGCATGCAAAATCGATAGGTAATGTGTACACGCTGTGAAACATGACTATTCTTTGTACTTTAAGTTCATGCGTATAGGTTATGCTAAGATAGCAGTACAATCTAGTGAAAAAAGTTTAATATGATAGTCGATTGATGTAAAATAAATAGGTAATGTGTGCACGCTTGATAGTCGATTCATGTAAAATCAAGAGGTAATGTGTGCACGCTTTGAAACATGGCTATTCTCTGTACCTTAAGTTCATACGTATAGGTTATGCTAAGATAGCAGTATTATCTAGTGAAAAAAGTTTAGTATGATATTCGATTCTTACAAAATCAATAGATAATGCGTACACGCTTTGAGACATGGCTATTCTTTGTACTTTAAGTTCATGCGTATAGGTTATGCTAAGATAGTGGTACAATCTAGCGGAAGAAGTTTGGTACGAGAGTCGGTGTATGCAAAATCGATAGGTAATGTGTACACGCTTTGAAACATGGCTATTCGTTGTACTTTAAGTTTATGGGTATAAGTTATGCTAAGATAGCAGCACAATCTGGCGGAAGAAGTTTAGTACGATAGTCGATGCATGTAAAATCGATAGGTGATGTGTACACGCTTTAAAACATGGCTATTCATACTGCTGCTCTGTTCCCAAGTTTTATAAACATAGCTAATCCTAATGCTGCTCTTAACGACGTAGAGCTAAGGATTGATTACGTGACCGTGACGTCACAGCCACGTGCTCTTGTTTGGTAAACATAGCCACGTGCTTTTTTGACAGCTGTCTCCTTGACGAACCCTAACTTCACTTTGGAGGACAACAGAGCGTCGTTAACCTCACTGCTGCCATCTTTACGGAGGTAAACCTCAAGGCTGCCACCTTATGCATGTTATAGCGCGGAATTTAAAATCCAACATCAGAACATTGCTAGCCTCACTCTTGCCATCTTTACGGCGGTAAACCTCAAGGCTGCCACCTCATGCATGTTATAGCGCGGAATTTAAAATCCAACAACAGAACATTGCTAACCTCACTCTTGCCATCTTTACGGCGGTAAACCTCAAGGCTGCCACCTTATGCATGTTATAGCGTAGAATTTAAAATCCAACAACAGAACATTGCTAACCTCACTCTTGCCATCTAGTTCCAAACACTAGTTAGAAAAACGTAACTCATCGCACCTCGGGGATTTTATTAGGTAAGACGTAACCCCTAGGTTCCATTCCTTGTTCTGAACATAAAACCATTTACCAATAAAGATTAATTTCTACACTTAACAAAGTACAAGCGTTCTTGCTGATAGCGATCGACGAGGTTTTTGCTCCTTTAGCCCTTTAGCCCATTAGCCCTTTTGCCCATTAGCCCTTTAGCCCATTAGCCCTTTTGCCCAGTAGCCCTTTAGCCAATTAGCCCTACAAGGAATGTGCAGTAAGGAGGCGGAAGAGTCCTTTCATCCCTTTTGCCCTTCTGATAAGACGTAACCCCTGGGTTCCATACCCTATCACGATTTTTTTTCGGCTTAGCATTGTGCATAGTAGCCCTCGCCTGCACAAGCTACATGCTTGTAATCTATGTCAACAGATTGAAACAATATGTTTCCGATCCGATATTACATGTTACATATTTATGTAATAACTTGTTCAACAGCTAGGGACTTAAATGTAAGCAGAGTATTTCTTATAGCACTAGCGTTCTGTTTAATTTTACTTCCCGCATAAGCTACATGCTTGTAACCCATGCCAACAGATTGACTGATATTTCATGTTACATGTTTATGCGATAACTTGTTCGACTGATTTTCACACAAGACGAATGATGGAAGGTAAATAATTTGAAGTTATACTTTTTCTATATCGTTTACCGAGCGAGTTAGCTGCGCAGTACGGGTACAGTGTGTTTTTTATTTTTACACTAGGCAAATCATTGAAGTTGTAGTTTTGCAATATTGCTTACTGAGCGAGTTAGGTACGCGATATGTGCACAGTGTGTTTCCATAGTTTTTGATTTTACACTAAGCAAATCATCAAAATTGTACTTTTGCTCTGAACGCATCAAACAATGTTCTGATCATATATTGAAGTTAACAACTTCGATTACAGTGTTCGATTCTAGTCTTGTTATGTTTCATTCTGATCTTCCTAGAACAAGTTGTACCCCCTAACATGTTCTAAACACATGTTGTATTGAGTACAGTGTTCGATTCTAGTCTTGATCACTTATTTTGTGTTCTGAACACATCGATCAATGTTCTGATCACATGTTGTGTCGAGTACAGTGTTCGATTCTAGTCTTGATCACTTATTTTGTGTTCTGAACACATCGATCAATGTTCTGATCACATGTTGTGTCGAGTACAGTGTTCGATTCTAGTCTTGATCACTTATTTTGTGTTCTGAACACATCGATCAATGTTCTGATCACATGTTGTGTCGAGTACAGTGTTCGATTCTAGTCTTGATCACTTATTTTGTGTTCTGAACACATCGATCAATGTTCTGATCACATGTTGTGTCGAGTACAGTGTTCGATTCTAGTCTTGATCACTTATTTTGTGTTCTGAACACATCGATCAATGTTCTGATCACATGTTGTGTCGAGTACAGTGTTCGATTCTAGTCTTGATCACTTATTTTGTGTTCTGAACACATCGATCAATGTTCTGATCACATGTTGTATCGAGTACAGCGTTTGATTCTACTCTTCTTCTTCTTATGCCGGGCTCAGCTCGCCGGAGAGCGAGGGTCTCAGAGGTGGACCGTTCGCTATCGGCTGTGCAGAAAATTTTAAAGGCAGGAATAGATGAAGGACTAGCGACAAATGAAAGGAAACTAAAATAGGTTTATACATTTCTTAAAAACTAACACTCTTTCAATAAAACAATTAAATATACAAAATCTGGGATTGATTCTTGGAAATCTCTTCTCCTCGTGCTATCGTCTATGAGAGATCTTGATCAAATTAAAGTTCAACGACTGTTCGTGTCTGTAATAATAAATATAGGGATCATTAATTTACTGTAAAATGGATTGAAAATCAAAATAATATCTGGTATCACTCGCTCCTATAATGATAATCAAATTGCTTAAATTAAAATATTCCATCCGGATCTCGCTTTTATGTTCATAAGAAAATGATCATTTTCTCTTCCTTACTAAAATTATTGAAAATTATTTAATTCAAGAAATTGTGGTTAATAAGACTTCTTTAGTCTTTCCCTTCATCAATTAATTCATTTTTATAATTATTAAGGGACTAAACGTCTTATAATAAATTATTACTTGAACTCATATCAACCTAAACTTTACTCGTTTTTATGCAATACGTGACTGTACAATAACTAATAATTCACTCTCGTGACATCAGTCCACGGACGTTGCCTTCTCTTATTCACTTTAATTTAGTCAATTACGACCTAATCTACCTTAAATTATAATAAAATCTTCTAAAGATTCATAATTCATCAAATCACGGACAAGCGAAAATAATGTAAATCGGTCAAAAATTTGACGCGCACAGTGGATAATATCATCACAAAATCATTCAAGAAATATTCACAAAACACAGAATATAATCAAATCACACATCACACATTCACACATAGGTACACGACAATATTACAATATTATTTACACGAACACTAACCCATTATTATTAAATTTTGGATTTATTCCAAATTAGGGAAATCATTCTCTAGATGACAATATCACGTATATCCCAGGTATCGATTTAGAATGTGATAGAGTTGAGGTTATCACTTTTATGCAAAATTAATTATACAACGATGTTCAAGGGAATCTTTTAAACAGAAATCATCCAAAATAAGCAAGTAAAATACCTACAACACAGGTCAAAATATTAGAATACGCGCTTACGGTACATGAGTTGAGGCATTTATTTTTATTCACCTATAATGTCGTGGCTCTCAATTAATCTGCACTCAAGCTCGAAGAAATCAAGTCCATTGACACATCTCTTCCAAAAGGACTCTAAGGGATGCATAAATTATCACACAAGATATAATATCCATCTGCAAGTCATACTCAAATTAATAGCACAGTAAATATACGTATAATTCATCATTACTCCGTCCGGAGGATTGCCCTGTTCCAGGCCTGCTTTACATAAAGTGAGCCCACGATAATTCTTTCCAAGAATAAACCAACATTAAACCCATGACCTTATTCAAATTTTAGCCCGTAATTAGGTTTAATTATTTTTACTCATTATTATTATTATATTATTGACCGTGCTTAATCTCACTTGCAAAGCTATCGTATTAAATTATTCAGATGACTCTAAACGAACTAAAGCTCACAGACATGTCGAATAATCGTAGAATGAAATTTTACACTTAGAAAACGCTAGAACACTGTCCTAATCTGTCTCAATTAATTTTCAAAAATTTCCAAAATCATTCAAGATTAACGCGGGGTTCATTTACTTTTATTTCTCCTGCCTTCTAAATTTTCAGGACAGTTGAGGTCTCTCTCGATGACATACACTCTCACCTCTAAAGAACCAGATACACATTCATTCAAGAGCACAAACTACCTCCCACCGAAGAAAGAAGAATGAAAAGTCAAACTACTGCTAAACTAATAGAAATCTAAATGAGTAAGGTAAGGCTACGTTTTACAAACATTTTACAGAAAGATAGAAAGAAAAATTCTTAAAGAATACTCATGTGGCTGGTGTTAACTGGATTCTGGCTTATGACCTAGTACGTGGTCACATCACCTTCCATCGAACAAAGTCTTGCCCATGTCCGACGCCTTACATAATTAGTGACTCATGGAGGAGCTGAAGGTGCACAGAAAACAGTAGTAATCATCTCGGAACTGGATAACCATCTTGAAGCGAGCTCGAACCAACGACCTTCCTTCTTCTGAGTTCTCGTAGAAAGCTGAAACTAACAAAAGTCTTAGCAATAGTCCAGGATACACACGCGATGTTTTATAATTTGGAGTTGGACACTTATCTTATGACAATCCTAAATAAATCGTAGATTATATTTCAAAATGTCTGAATTGCAGTTTATTCAGTCCTCAGTGCCTTCTCTAATGCAAAGTCTCCCAGTGAAGCAAACGACGTCCAGTCTCGAGCGAAGCTGCATTTAGAGTGTAACGACGTCCAGGCTCTACCGTAGCTGCCTTCAGAGTGTAACGCTCAAATCAAGTGTTCAGAAGTAAAAACCCTCTATAAAATTTCCTTTGGAATTGCCATTAATTCACTGTCTTAAGACGTAGGTGTGCCTCTTAATTATATCTGATTGGTGGATCTTTTGCACTCCTGTGAAGTTTGTCATTTTTATTGGCTGCTCTAGTTTCACGTCACTCGACCTTGCATTTATGGATCGATTGAAATCACGCTGCTCGTCCGATCACGTGGTACACACACATGTGTTTGAAGGCCACCTAACAGGAATTTCACCCTGCTTCCTCGTTCTCTTGGTAGGTCGGGAAAACCGGTTCGCAGGCGGCTGGTTCGCGCTAGCACGTAGGTGTAAAATCTCACCCTCCTGGCGATTAAATAATGTTACAACTCGCTGATGAAATAAATCATTCCCTTTAGATAAATTATTACCACTTTTGAAGGGGACAGTATCGAGTACAGCGTTTGATTCTACTCTTCATATGTTTCGAAAGTCTAAACATGCACAATAATATTATCGCTGCACACGCTTACCTTCGCGATGCAGGTTTAAACTTGTTCGATATAAAGATATGCCTTGACATAAGAGGCGGATGAGGAGGCGGAGGTAGAGAAGGAGGAGGAGGAGAATGATAAGGCCTTAACAGCCTATGTATAGTCGCCATTGCTTAAAGATGACAGCTGTCAAAATAATTTTTCAAATTATCCGCAACCACATTTCAGCTAAAGAGGGCAGCAGGGTGCTCTGTTGTTTAAGCACATAGAATTTCAAATTGCCCTCCGTCGCATGCATAACAGCAGCTGTTATCTTGCGCAGTAGCCTATAAGCTAGCTTTCTTCATAAGAGTAGCCGCCATCCTGTGCGAGCAGCCCTAGGCTGTATTATAAGGAGCTATGTATAGTTACCATTTTGTGTCGCAATCTTGCGTAAGCATCCCTAGGACGTCTCAAGCCATCTTGTGTCTCATAAGAGCAGCCACCATCTTGTAGAAATAGATAGCTGCCAATGCCAAAGGGCTTAATTAGGAATCGAACCGTTGATCTCATCATTAGACTATGTGTTTTCTCTTGTTCCTGATACTACGAACTTACGTATTAGGCGGAAAAATTGTGTCCGTTTTGCTTTACGATGCACCGTTGTCGAGATATTTAACATTTTGCATTTAAGCCTCCAAATTTAATGAATCGAACCAGCACGGTACGTTATACCCTCTACCATAGCTAGACCTGATCATGTTACGAAGACTCGCTTCAATACAAGCTAAAACAGAGCAAATGCCAAAGGGCCTAAGTAGGAACCGAACCGTTGATCCCATCACTAGACTATGGTTTTCTTGTTCCTCATACTGCGAACCTCGGTATTAGGCGGAAATTTTTTTCCGTTTTGCTCTACGGTGCACCGTTTTCGAGATATTTAACATTTTGCATTTAAGCCCTAAATTTAATGAATCGAACTAGCACGACACGTTAGCCTCTAAGCTAGCTTTCTTCATAAGAGTGGCAGACATCTTGCGCAAGCACCCTTATAGCGTCTCATAAGGAATTGTGTATAGCCACCATCTTGTGTCCGCCATCCTGCGCAAGCATCCTTAGGACGTCTCAAGCCATCTTGTGCAAGGACCCTTAAGCCGTCCTATAAGAGCAGCCGCTATCTTGAGCAAGCATCCCTAGGGCATCTCATAAGGAGTCATGTATAACTGCCATCTTGTGCAAGCATCCCAAGGACGTCTCATAAGAACCTATGTATAGCAGCCATCTTGCGTAAGCACCCTTAAGGAGTCATGAATAGCCACCATCTTATGCAATTAGCGTCGAGAGTGGCTGCTGTAGAATTTTTATTTTAAAATTATCCACCACCACATTTCAAAGGTATCTAGCTAAAGATGACAGCACGGTGCTCTCTTGATTAAAGATGGCGGATGACAGCTAACAGAAATTTTCAAATTGCCCGCTACTGCAGAGGGCAGCACGGTGCTCTGTAGATTAAAGATCACGTCACGTGCTCTTGTTCAGTAAACAAAGCCACGTGCTTTTTTGACAGATGTCGTCTTGGCGGACCCTAACCTTACTTTGAAAGACAATAGACCGTCGCTAACCTCACTGCTGCCATCTTGACGGCGGTAAACCTCAAGGCAGCCACCTTATGCATTTTATAGTGCGGAATTTAAAATCCAGCAACAGAACATTGCTAACCTTATTCTTGCCATCTTGATGAGGTTAAACCTTACTGTTGTTACCTTGGTTATACGCTTTTGTGTTAGTTTACTGTTAATCGCTAAGCTGTTTGCATCATCGAAGTAGAGAGTAACGAATGTCAAGTAGATTTAAAGAAGAATCTGTTAGCAGAAGATAAAAGTCCGTCATGGAAAAACCTATTTCTAGGTATATTTGCGAAGAGTGAGGAAAAGCATTTTCCCGAAGCTATCACAAGAGACGTCATGGGATATCATGTAGGACAATTTTTCAATGCAAACATTGTAGAAGAGAGTTCAAGAACTCATACAACGCTCAACGTCATGAAGCTGCGTGTAATGTAGCTTCATCGGGAACAAAATACAAAGAGCTCAACCATATTGAAGCGAAGACTGATTTATGTTTAAAAAATACACATCTGCGAGAGATTTTTAATTCTCCCTTGTTGTCTAGGTCTGCTACAAGTTCTGTTACTAAGCACAAACTTCAAGATAAAGAGAGGCAAGATCATGATTATGAAAAGGATAATGATGTTGATCAAAACAGTAGTAAAGGGAAAGTAGAAGAAGAAGAAAATCTTAATGTTTCATTGCCATTACAGCTTGATGATTTTACTTCATTTCCTAAGCCTACTACATGTTCTGTCGCAGTGCAAACATCTCAAGAAGAGATGCAAGGTAAAGAAGAAGGAAATTTCAACGCTTCATCGCTATCGAAACAAGTTAAGTTTGTACCTAGGAACGTTACTGCTGAAGCACGTATTACATCAAAACAAGTCCCTACACATCAACTGTCTGCATATAGACTCAAAGTTCATAACTAGCCTCTGTTACCCTATGTAGATATAAGATACTGTAAAGACCCCAACGTACTCGTAAAAGGTTTACAACTGCTAAGAGCCTATCATGATGCTGGTTACACACAGTACAAAGAAGATATTTTTAAATAGAGCATGAATTACGTCGTGTAGGTATTATTAAGTAAGCGTTCACCCTCACCTAAGTCATCCATATGTAGTATATAGCCGATCGAGAAGCTATATTCGTATAGATTATTTCCCAACATTCTCCCTTCCTTAGGGTGTTAACTCCGCCTCTAGTTATAGAGCCGGTCTCAAGCACGGATAAAGAGAGGAGAGGCACCCTAGCCCTTTAGCCCTTTTGCCCATTAGCACTTTTGCCCTTTTGCCCTTTTGCACATTAGCCCTTTAGCCTATTAGCCCTACAAGGAATCTGCGGTAATCTAATCTTCTTAGAACAAAGGCATCCCCTGACATGTTCTAAACACATGTTGTATCGAATACAGTGTTCTATTTTAGTCTTGATTACTTATTTAGTGTTCTAAACACTTCAATCAATGACCCGATCACATGATAAAGTTTACGGCATAGAGTGCAATGTTCGATTCTAGTCTTGTTACGCTTCTTTTGTGATTTGCAAGTCTAAGCATGCTTAATGACGTCATCACTGCAGCACGTGCTTACTCTAGCTATTCAGATGCAGGTTTAAACTTGTTCGATAGAGCTATGCCTTGACTTAAGAGGAGGCCTTAACTGCTTATGTATAGCCGCTATTATAGCTGCTGTGAAGAAAGAGCACGTCTAATTTTTCAAATTACCCGCCACCACATTTCAAAGGTATGAGGTTTAGTGCTGTAAAAATACCTGCACGATGCAAAGATAGCTTTCTTCATCAGAGCAGCCAACATCTTGTGTGAGCACCTCTAGGCCGTATCATAAGCAGCTGTGTATAGTCATCGTCTTGTCGCTGCTACCTCCCGCAAGCACCCCTAGGGCGTCTCATAAGAACAGCAGCCATCTTGTGCAAGCGCTCTTGAGCTATCTCATAAGAAGCTATGTATAGCCGCCATTTGTAGAAATAGATATCTGCCAATGCCAAAGGGCCTAAGTAGGAATCGAACCGTCGATCTCATCATTAGACTAAGTTTTTCTTATGTTATCATGTTCCTGATGCTGCAAACCTGGGTAATAGGTAGAAAAATTTTGTCCGTTTTGCTCTACGATGCACCGTTTTCGAGATATTTAACATTTTGTATTTAAGCCCCAAATTTAATGAATCGAACCTTCACGGCACGTTATACTCTCTACCATAGCTAGACCTGATCATGTTGCGAAGACTTGCTTCATTACAAGCTGAAACAGAGCTAATGCCAAAGGGCCTAAGTTGAACCGAACCGTTGATCTCATCATTAGACTATGTTTTTCTTATGCTATCATGTTCCTCATTCTGCGAACCGAGGTATTGGGCAGAAAAGTTTTGTCCGTTTTGCTCTACGATGCACCGTTTTCGAGATATTTCACATTTTGTATTTAAGCCCCAAATTTAATGAATCGAACTAGCATGACACGTTAGCCTCTAAGCTAGCTTTCTTCATAAGAGCAGCAGCCATCTTGCGCAAGCACCCTTAAGGTGTCTCATAAGGAGTCGTGTATAGCCGCCATCTTGCGCAAGCATCCTTAGGGCATCTCTAGCAATCTTGTGCAAAGGACCCTTAAGCCGCCTCATAAGAGCAACCGCCATCTTGCGCAAGCATCCCTGGGGAGTCTCATAAGGAGCCTTGTATAACCGTCATCTTGCGCAAGCATCCCAAGGGCGTCTCATAAGAACCTATGTATAGCGGCCATCTTGCATAAGCACCTTTAAGGAGTCATGTATAGCCACCATCTTGTGCAATTAGCGTCAAGAGATGGCTGATGTAGAATTTTTCTTCTTAAATTATCCGCTACCATATTTCAAAGGTATATACCTAAAGAGCGTAGCACTGAGCTCTATAGATTAAAGATGGCGGATGACAGCTGACAAAGAGCGCGTGAGTTTGTTTACTAAACAAGTGCACGTGGAATTTTTCAATTTGCCGCCACCATATTTCAAAGGTATCTAGCTAAAGATGGCAGCACGGTGCTCTCTTGACTAAAGATGGCGGATGACAGCTAACAGAACTTTTCAAATTGCCTGCTACTACATGTCATAAAGAGGGCAGTACGGTGCTCTCAGATATCGGATGACAGCTGACGAACTTGCCCGCGTGATAGCAGCACAGTGCTCTATTGATTAAAGATGGCGGATGACAGCTGTCAAAAAGCACGTGGCTTTGTTTCCAAACAAGAGCACATAGAATTTTTCAAATTGCCGCCACCACATTTCAAAGGTATCTAGCTAAAGAGTGTAGCACTGAGGTTTGTGATGCAAGATGGCGGATGACAGCTATCAGAAAAAAGCACGTGAGTTTGTTTCCAAACAAGAGCACGTGGAATTTGCCACCGCCACAAAGAGGGCAGCACGGTACTAAAGGATGGCTGCTGTCACGTGGAATTGCCTGCCACCACATTTCAAAGGTATCTAGCTAAAGAGGGCAGCACGGTGCTCTCTGGATTAAGGATGGCTGCTGTCAAAAAGCATTTTTCAAATTATCCGCCACCACATTTCAAAGTTAAGTAGCTAAAGAGGGCAGCACTGTGCTCTATAGATTAAAGATGGCGCATGACAGCTATCAAAAAAGAACGTGGATGTGTTTACCGATTCAAATCTCGCGCTAGTGAGGTTAAGTTGGTAGCACTAAGGTTTAGGCCCGTGAAGATGGCAGCACTGCGGATGACAGGTGACGAATTTGCAGCTACTGCGATAAAGAGGGCAGCACAGTGCTCTGTGGTTTAAAGATGGCGGATGACAGCTGTCAAAAAAGCACGTGGATTTGTTTACCGATTCAAATCTCGCGCTAGTTAGGTTAAGTTAGTACCATTGAGGTTTAGGCCCATCAAGATGGCAGTACTGAGGTTAGCGATGCTTTGTTGTCGATGACAGCTGTCAAAAAGCACGTGGCTTTGTTTACAAATTCAAATCTCGCGCCAAGATTCAAATTTCCCGCCAAAATTCAAATTTCCCGCGGGAGGTGGAGGCCTCTCCCGAGGTGGAGGTGGCATTCGAATCCGTGTATTATACTACTGATATGATATAGACTTTTGCGCACGGCATGACCCCAAAAGTCTTTATCAATATTATAATTGCTGCGCCAAGTGATACGATGGCGTCATTATCTCCACGTTTCACTTGACGAATGCAGTAGTGGTATGTTATAAGTCACTGGCGTCAGCATATTTCAGCTGAGTCAGCACCCGTGTTCAATGACTCCAGCAAAGGTCATTGATCCTATGACGTGGTGAACACGTGATCCGTGATGTCACCAGCTCGGGGCCTTGTTTATACAAAAGCACGTAGTTCTGACAGCTGTCACCTTGAAAGAAGCTAACCCAACTTTTTTGGACAAGAGGCGGTCGCTAACCTCGCTGCCATCTTGACAGGTTCCAACATTACTTTTCTGTGAACAAGTTAAATGTCTATCCTCACTGCAGCCATCCTGACAGGTCCTAAACACGTACACGTGTTTGGCGCGGAATTTTAAACGTGGCTAACCTCACTGCTGTAATCTTAACAGTTCCAAACCTCACTGCTGCTATCTTAACAGGTCCAAACCTCACTGCTGCTATCTTAACAGTTCCAAACCTCACTGCTGCTATCTTAACAGGTCCAAACCTCACTGCTGCTATCTTAACAGTTCCAAACCTCACTGCTGCTATCTTAACAGGTCCAAACCTCACTGCTGCTATCTTAACAGGTCCAAACCTCACTGCTGCTATCTTAACAGGTCCAAACCTCATTGCTGGTATCTTAACAGGTCCAAACCTCACTGCTGCTATTTTAACAGGTCCAAACCTCACTGCTGCTATCTTAACAGGTCGAAACCTAACTGCTGCAATCTTAACAGGTCGAAACCTAACTGCTGCAATCTTAACAGGTCCAAACCTCACTGCTGCTATCTTAAAAGGTCGAAACCTAACTGCTGCAATCTTAACAGGTCGAAACCTAACTGCTGCAATCTTAACAGGTCCAAACCTCACTGCTGCTATCTTAACAGGTCCAAACCTCACTGCTGTTATCTTAACAGGTCCAAACCTCACTGCTGCTATCTTAACAGGTCCAAACCTCACTGCTGCTATCTTAACAGGTCCAAACCTCACTGCTGGTATCTTAACAGTTCCAAACCTCACTGCTGCTATCTTAACAGGTCCAAACCTCACTGCTGCTATCTTAACAGGTCCAAACCTCACTGCTGCTATCTTAACAGGTCCAAACCTCACTGCTGCTATCTTAACAGGTCCAAACCTCACTGCTGCAATCTTAACAGGTCCAAACCTCACTGCTGCTATCTTAACAGGTCCAAACCTCACTGCTGCTATCTTAACAGGTCCAAACCTCACTGCTGCTATCTTAACAGGTCCAAACCTCACTGCTGCAATCTTAACAGGTCCAAACCTCACTGCTGCTATCTTAACAGGTCCAAACCTCACTGCTGCTATCTTAACAGGTCCAAACCTCACTGCTGCTATCTTAACAGGTCCAAACCTCACTGCTGCTATCTTAGCAGGTCCAAACCTCACTGCTGCTATCTTAACAGGTCCAAACCTCACTGCTGCAATCTTAACAGGTCGAAACCTAACTGCTGCAATCTTAACAGGTCGAAACCTCACTGCTGGTATCTTAACAGGTCCAAACCTCACTGCTGCTTTCTTAACAGGTCCAAACCTCACTGCTGCTATCTTAACAGGTCCAAACCTCACTGCTGGTATCTTAACAGGTCCAAACCTCACTGCTGCTATCTTAACAGGTCCAAACCTCACTGCTGCTATTTTAACAGGTCCAAACCTCACTGCTGCTATCTTAACAGGTCCAAACCTCACTGCTGCAATCTTAACAGGTCCAAACCTCACTGCTGCTATCTTAACAGGTCCAAACCTCAATGCTGGTATCTTAACAGGTCCAAACCTCACTGCTGTTATCTTAACAGGTCCAAACCTCACTGCTGGTATCTTAACAGGTCCAAACCTCACTGCTGCAATCTTAACAGGTCCAAACCTCATTGCTGGTATCTTAACCACATGGGCGCGGAATTTGAACAGCTGTCAAGAGGACAGCTGTCACCATGACGGAAACTAACTTCACTTTCCTGCACAGGGGAATGTCGCTAAACTCACTGCTACCACCTTGACAGACTCTAACCACACTCCTGCCATCTTAACAACATGGTGCGCGGAATTTAAACAGCTATCAATATGACAGCTGCCACCTTGACAGGTCCTAACCACATGCACTTGTTTGGTGCGTATTTTGAACAGGTGCCCTTCGCGACGTCCCCTTCCCCGACACTGCCTTAGAGGGTGCCTAACCTCAGAAGATTATAGTTTTAAAGCTAGCTGCCCTTCTCGACATGCACCCTTCCCGACACCATCTTGGAGAGGGCCAAAGAGGTCAACTCAATGCATTATGTCTCCATCCGACAGTTACGAACAAGTCTTAACATGCATAACCATGACGACGAGATCTTATGCTTAAGGCTTTACGTCCCCCATCCGACAGAATGTCTGCGACGGGACTGAGCACCTGCGATACTAAGATTATTTTGCTTTTAACACGCAGCGATGACGTCGACATGGTTATGCATGTCTAGACTTGTCCGTTATCAAGGTCACTCTCTAGAAAACTCAAGCCTTTAGAGATAGTATGAGTGTGAAGTTTTCTTTAGTCTCTGTGATACAGAGTGGAGCGCTTTATTCCATCATGACAAGAACATTAATAGTTGATGTATAAGGCTTGAAAGTAAACGGCAACTAATTTGTGTTTAAAGAGGTGACTGTGTTGGACTGCACTGTGTTGTGTGCGCCAATATTACGTCTGCAGTGGGAAGAAAACGAATACCTTATCGCTTTCTTTCTTTGATCATGAACGCTTACTTGTCAAGAGCAGATCTTGTTCTTTTTAAGGGTTGTGAAAAGAAGGAATGGTTGCGTGAGAATCTACGATCAGCGTGTGAACTTATAGAGATGCATGAATCAGGATGTCCATCATTTAAAACTCTTTACAAGGATCATAGTGGACCAACAATTAAACAGACTTTGCGGCATGTGGGCTTGCTCTTTGATTGGTTGTGTTGCAGTGCACGTCGGGAGGTGAACAACATATGTAAATTGCAGTGTCGAAATGACGTCAGTGTGAAAGAAACATTTGTAGAGTAAAGACACCATGTCATTTCTATCCGATACTAAGTGTAACGCAGTTGAAAGGGGAATCGTAAAGTTTTATGCATGCAAAAAGAAAATAAACACTTTTAATGAAGAAGAGTCGAATGCATTACCAAAGGCATTTTTGGTTAATACAGCTGCGAATGCTGTAAAGAATATCTGGGATAAGGTGCCCGGTGAGTGGACTCAAGACCCTGTTTTGTCAGAGTTTCAAAAGTGTAGTTTACATCATAAACAAGTGAGTTTTGAGCCACACCCCGCACGCACAAAATGCTGCTCACCGTGCATAATATAACAACATTAGCTAAGAACTGGGGCCCGGATCGCGAATTGGAAAGGCCACAAGCTACAAGCCTTGAGCTGGAGATGAGCCTCTCGGCAGAAAAATACCATGAGCCTAGTATTCAAAACAAAATACCAAGAAATTCAACAAATAACAAGAAAACATCTATTGAATTAATAAAATGAAGAAATGGAGACAGTAAATGAATTTGAAAAGAGAGAAGGATAACCAATATAAAAATTAAACATACACAATTCTCCTATTACCGAGATGTAGCAAGTGCCACTATGAGGTATACTACCATTCGGAATCGAATTATATTACAATCAGTTGAACCGCTCAAAAGCGTGCGATTACATTCAGATTATCCTCACACAAACACGACGCAATACACAGTTCATTATGGTGGTCCATTTTCACAAAAGTTAATAATTTCA
Organism: Anabrus simplex; assembly: GCF_040414725.1. NCBI lineage: Eukaryota > Metazoa > Arthropoda > Insecta > Orthoptera > Tettigoniidae > Anabrus > Anabrus simplex. Next base: position 88,429,944 of record NC_090274.1, on the reverse strand, counting down.
CTTATTCAACTTATCTCCACGCCCGTATATCACACCCCTCTTCTTTCATATCTCTTATTTGTACAACAATCCGTCACCCCCCCCCCCACAAATAAAACAATACTCCTACGCATCACCGAGCAGACTAAAGGAAAGAATTACTCGTAGAACTTGCGGAGTAGATTTAAAAGGAGCACGTACACGAACTACAAGAAAAAAGAATGGTGAGGGCCATTAGCTGACATAAATTGCTCTGAGTCCTCATTATCTTGGAGGTATTTCAAATTCATGCCACTCACAATAGATTGGTTCATGAAGGAACTACAATATCCATTACCTAACAACGCGATACGCAAAAAAGTTTGGCACAGGTTGCAGACGAGGGAAGACCCCAAATGTTTTTTTTGCTAGGGGCTTTACGTCGCACCGACACAGATAGGTCTTATGGCGACGATGGGATAGGAAAGGCCTAGGAGTTGGAAGGAAGCGGCCGTGGCCTTAATTAAGGTATAACCCCAGCATTTGCCTGGTGTGAAAATGGGAAACCACGGAAAACCATTTTCAGGGCTGCCGATAGTAGGATTCGAACCTACTATCTCCCGGATGCAAGCGCACAGCCGCGCGCCTCTACGCGCACGGCCAACTCGCCCGGTCCCAAATGTTTTACACACATGCCTATCAGGAGCTAACGATGGGCCATCACGCCTGCTCGGATTTAGTTTCCCTGCTGAGAATTGCACCTAGGACATACATTGTGCATGGCACCATTTAGACCAAATTTATAACATTTTAAGGAAGACTCAGACTACCTATACTTGGAGAAACGACCTAATTTCCCAAAATTTCAACATTTCGCTACATCAGTCTTCTTATCAACAGTTCAATTGTAATTTGGACGGCATTAATAGTGCGACGAGTAGGGGAGACGAAGTTAAATTTACGATCGGAACTTCCAAGAGAACGGGATGAAGAAGGAATCGCACCAAAGGAGACAGCTTTTGACGATGCATGATAAGTGACGTCGGGGAAGAAACAATCAGAGGGCACGGGAGACGGACGTCACAATTTATTCTGATAAACGGTTGTCTCAAACTCGCGACCCAAACTAGTGATTTCTTTCAAGCTCTCAACCTGTGATTGTTTTATGTAAAGTTCTTAATCGGCGGCCAGATTCCGATAAAACTGATCAAATACTTCCGATTCGAAGGCCTTGACACACAAACGGTTGAATAGCGTTAAAATTCCAGTGACATAGTCGTCAATGGATTCTCTTACTGCTTGAGTTCTTCTGAAAATATTCTGTTACAAGCAGTAGTCCATATCGGTCAAGCCAAATCTCTGTTTTATTTGCGTAGCAAGATCTTCCCAGGATTGGATATTCGCTTTTGCTTACTTGAACCAATTCATCGCCGGCCATTCCAGCATTCCAGAGATGACCCTCACGAACAGATCAGGAGATAAGGATACATACATACATACATACATACATACATATCTTTATTACCCACCCTAGTAAACACCATCGGCTTACAGGTAATAAAGGCAGAGCGAAACACAGAACAAACAAACAATAGGCACTACATCTCTCCTAAAACTACTTAACTAAATCATCTACCTCTACATCTACTCAGTGCCCTCCTACACGTACGCGGATAGCCAGCATACGTGCAGGAAGCACCAGACTACAAACTACCCTATTCCCCTATTCTCACCTACCACCTAAAATAAAAAAATTGTTAGTCGACTGGTCGCTGCGTCAGCCCTGGTATGGAATACATGCCCACCAACCCGTTGATCGCAGCCACCAGCCTCGCCACGTGAGAACTGATCTCCTATCTCACCTACACTTGCTGACAATGTATTGCTTCCGTACCATGTGTGACAAGCCAGCTTGGCGGAAACCAGACCCAACACATGGCTTGCCACACACTTCCGCTATGTACGTCACACCTACTATGTTCATTGTCATCTCTCTATCTTCCCTCTCCTTTTTCTTCCCGTGCAGACGTGCTCCAGCCTAACTTCCTTGGGGCGGGTCAAGGCCCATCCCCTCCCTCTCCCTTTGATACGTCACCTTCTCCTTTCTCGCACTATTCTCGTCCACTACATCTCACCTTATTAAGCTTAAGACTTAAACATCAACTAACAACCATATTACATCCCTCATCATCGCACTTAAAACAATTAAACATTTTTTTTACTTACACACCAACAGTTTCCATTCTAAGTCCATTAGTTCACTCAGTCTTCTCAATCTACAGGACCACACTTACATCAGACTATTAGACTTATCCCATTTCTTCCATCCTATTCAACTACATACATAAACATCAAGAATCCCTCGATTTTACCCCCCTCAACAAGGCATCTACACCATTTAACTTTTATTTTTTTCATATGACCTACTTTCATAATTTCCATACTGCCAGCATTTTCTCCTTAACTACAGTCCCACTTAATCCATCTCAATTCTATTGCATACACCTTCTTTATACTCCCTCCTCACACAAATATACTTAAGCAATCCATTTTTCTTTTCACTCCTCATTTACACACAAACAGACAGTACTCCATTCCAAGTCCATTAGTTCACTCAGTCATCTCACTATATATATATTGCTTCCACCTAAGCTTCATTTCAACTATCCACGATAAACTTAAACCATATACCAGCTTACTTTAAAACGACTTAAATTTTTTTTACACACAAACAGTTTCCATTCCAAGTCCATTAGTTCACTCAGTCTTCTCAATCTACAGGACCACACTTATGTCAGACTGTTAGACTTATCTCATTTCTTCCATCCTATTAAACTTAGTACATTAAACATCAAGAATCCCTCAGTTTTACACCCCTCCTGAAGGCATCTACACCATTTAATTTTTTTTCATATGACCTACTTTCATAATTTCCATACTGCCAATATTTTCTCCTTAACTACGGCCCCACTTAATCTATCTCAATTCTATTACATACACCTTCTTTATACCCCCTCCTCCCACATATACACTTAAACAATCCATTTTTCTTTTCACTCCTCATTTACACACAAACAAACAGTGCTCCATTCCAAGTCCATTAGTTCACTCAGTCATCTCACTATATATATATATATTTTTGCTTCCACCTAAGCTTCATTTCATCTATCCACGATAAACTTAAACTATATACCAGCTTCTTCAATTTACACTACCCGCAAGCCTACTCAACCTCCCCTTTTATCAACTCTTACCTAATTTTATCAGGCTTTCCCTTGTTACCAACTCTTCTCATAAACACATCTACTCTCATATTCCTCAAGTCATTAATCAATCACCTCCTCCCATCCTACTACTTCTCTATCTACTTTCCAAAAATTTGCCCCAGGCGGATCACCTTTCCACAGGGCAAAGTGTTCTCCCCCTTTCCCCTAACACTACAGTCCCCTCTTCTGATATCATGGTTACCTTGATACCCTTCCCGCTTCTGTTCAGGGCGGATATCCATTCCTCTGAGCAGAATGCCTACCCCCTTCCTCCCTCGGCAAGCACCACATTATCTGTACAACCCCTGTTACTCCCTGAATTTCTTTATAAATATAGCTCTGGCCACATTTAAGAATTTCACTATATTCGTTCCTTTCTCCCACTCTCTACATAACCAAGATGTCATCTTATAGCTTTACCCTACCATGTCCAGCTCCTTTTTACTTCGTAGTTTGATCTTTATCTCCGCTAAAGCTCGGCATTGATTAAAAATATGCAGAACCTCCCACTTCTCTCCACATAACACACATCTATCCCTATTCTCAATCCCTACCCATCCCCTGTTCCTCGGAACACCCAATATTCACCAATACAAACCTCTTATCCCTTCTACCTTCAAACTCCGTTTTCGGGTTTATTACTTCCACCAATTTATTAAATACTGATAAAGAGACTCTCTCTCTACATTCCCCTATTAAGCTCTGTCTTTCAATATCTAGTAGTCTTCCCTTTATCCTTTCCCATACCCATTTATTCCTACCACCCCCCAGACCTCTCCATATACCCCCAATCCAATCTTTTGTAACTTTCATTTTTGCACTTATTCACCCAGTAAGCTTCAATCGTCATACCTTTCTGAAAACTAAACGTTTCTTGTACTAATGCCCCACCCTTCCCTTCCTCCAAACGAATCCAGTACTTGAACACCCTCTTAGCTATTTCAACCTCTATCGATTCTTTACAGACTAATCTGGCACCGGCATTGGCTGTACAATTTGGGAGGTCCACCATGATCTTACTAAATTTCGCCACCACCTGGTTTAGTTCACCCCTGCCCTCCTCCATTCCCCATACTTCAACCCCAAATAGCATTTTGCTCATTACCAGTGATTTAAACACCGTTTTCTGAATTTTGTATTTAATGTCTGGAAATTTCTTTTCTAATACCCCTACTGCCGCAAGCGCTCCTCTTCCTTTAAATTTTGCCACCTTACACTGATTTTTCCAAGAAGCATTCTTACTAATTATTACACCTAGGTACTCAATTTTTCCCCCTGGTCTAATTTCTTCCTGATCTAGCCTCCAAACTTCCTTATTCTTTCTCCCATCCCTTTTCCTACACACCATTATCTGAGTCTTTCTTACATTTACTCTGAGAGACCATTTCCTAGTATACTCAACTACCTTGTCCAATCCTTTTTGCAACCCACTTGCCGACAAAGCCAAAATCAGTAAGTCATCCGCGAATAGCAATCCCGGAACCTCCATTTTCCCTATCCAAGGGCATTGCAATGCGTCTCGACCATGCCCCTCTAAAATATTATTTATGAATAATATAAATAATATCGGGGATAGCTTACACCCCTGTCTCACCCCGCTTTTCGATTCAAAACACTTAGACAACCTTCCATCCTGTAATTTAATCATCACAAACACTTTCTCATAAATAATTTCTATTGCCACCCTCATTTTCTTCGACATTCCAACCTCCCTTAATCTCAAAAATAGCGCCTCCGTACTGACCGTATCGAAGGCTTTTTCTAAGTCGATCGCTGCTATAAATAATTTACGCCCTGCTGTCCTCACATACTTTGTAATCAAAGTGCCCAGAATCCAGGAGATAAGGAGCTACATTCGGCAATATCTTCAACCGGTTCTATTACCTATTACCTTCACCCAAAGAATTCAGCTTCCATTTATGGACAATGTCAAAAACCGGGTTAATATTAGGAATACGGTCACTAATTGGACTAGTAATTTGTGAATAAGAGTTCACGCGTACTTCAACGAGGGCATTTTCACCACTGGCAATCGGATCCCTCGCTTCAAGATATCTAGCTCTCTCACTAGCAGATACGGAAAACGTGTTAATGTTATCTAATTCATGACCCATACCTTTTACATTGTTGGAGATATCTCCATTAAAAATTTCACACTCACTGCCCATATTCAAGCCATTATCTCTTTCCATAATTAGGAGTCGGGCTGAGTGGCTCAGACGGTTAAGGCGTTCGCCTTCCGACCCCAACGTGGCAGGTTCGATCCCGGCTCAGTCCGGTGGGATTTGAAGGTGCTCAAATACGTCGGCCTCGTGTCGGTAGATTTACTGGCACGTGAAAGGACTCCCGCGGTACTAAATTCCGGCACCTTGGCGTCTCCGAAGACCAAAAATTAGTGAGTGGGACGTAAAACAAATAACATTATTATTATTATTATTATTATTATTACATAATTAGGACGGAATTTCAGCAGCAACAGACATGCAAAGGATAAAGGATCTTCGTAAATAAGTAAGCATACCTAAAATTAGGTGATATCACACGTGGAGACAGGGGGTTACTCGGAAGTGATTTAACATGCCCAGAATACATTTTCATCCCCAGCTCAACCTATTCCCAATTTTATTCGAAGGAGATTACCCAGTCTAACCGCGTGACTGCTACCATTTGAGCCACAAAACCTGCTCAACGTGCCTAATATTAGCTAAAAACTGAGGCGGGGATCGAGACTGGGAGAGGCCAGATGTTATAAGACTTCAGCTGGAAATGAACCTCTCGGCATGAGCCTAGCATTCAAAACAAAATACCAAGAAATAACAAGAAAACATTTATTGAAATAATAAAATGAGTAAGTGGAGAAAATAAATGAATTCGAAAGTAGGGAAAGATAATCAATATGAAAATTGTATACACGTAAATCCCCTTTTACAGGGATGTATCAACAGTGTCACTGTGTCGGTATACCATCATTCAGAATCCAATTATATTACAATCAGTTGAACCGCTTATAAGCGTGCGATTGCATTCAGATTGTCCCCACATAAACACGACGCAATACACACAGTTCATTAAAAGGTGGTCTAATTTTCCAACAGTTATTAATTTCATCTACTCAACCTATCTCCACTCCCGTATATTACACCTCCCTTCTTTTATATCTCTTATTTTTACAACTATCCGTCAGCCCCCAAAAATGTATACCCCTACGCATCAAAGAGCTGACTAATGGAAATAACTATTCGTAGAACGTTCACAGTAGATTTAAAAGGAGCACGAACACGACCTACAAAAATAATGTTAAGGGCCAAAAGCATGTGCAGAGCATACATACATTGTATTTACTTCTAAATTTACATTGACTACTTCTGTTCTAAATTTGGTAACTTACCCATCCACACGATGTATTGTAATTCATTACTATTAGTGGTTGGCTCATAAAAATCATTGTGTCGGAAAACATCACGACACGTTGAAACTTGTGCGTCAAAATTATCCACGGAATCCCTCTTGGAACATTTTCCGGTGTTGTTTCGTTTTGACTGTTCGAGTGACGCCATGCATCTTGCACCTACGCGATTAATGCGTGTTTGTGTGTTTAGGTCTGAAAAATTATTTTTGGTCTTGTAGAACAATATTCTGTGCTCCCACATATTTCTGCTGTAGACATTTTTGCGCGATTTTCCATCCATGCAACTACATCTAATGAGCAAGAATATGTGTGAGAGTTATAATTGTTTACTGCACTTTGTACTGGTATGATAAGGTTGCTGTCAACTTGTGTGATGTGTGGTGGAGCGCTGGCCACACTTAACGTGTTTATCTACTGGCATATGGTGAAGCTCTGCTATTCTTCAACCAAGTAAGACCATTCCATGTTTACTGTACCTAAAATGTTGGACTGTCATCTTCTGTAATCAACGTGTGAAGATTTGATTTGGACATTGAAATTGTACCATGTAATATTGTATCCAACGTCTCAACTTTTCGCCTTCCCGTGTTTTGGCTTTCGGAGGGGGGAATCTGTGACATGAATTAAAGCTAACCTCATTTATTTGACATAGGTATTTGTGTGTGGGGAATTCATCTACCATTATCGCCCACTGTTTGTATTGCAGTTAATTTATGACTGAACTATGCCTATTTCAATGTGTAATCTGCTATTGATACGTCAGTAGCTTCGATATTTCTCATTCGCTCAGTAAGCTAGTTGATTTGCGTGCGCTGGCGCACTTTTCCCCTGAACTAAGCGATGTGCTTCTTGCTCGCTGCAAACGAGTCATTTGGTAGCCAAGTGCCATCATGGACGCTATTACTAACCGTGTTCTGTGGAAGATGCGATTGAGAGTGTGGAATGGAGCGCGATACCCCTGGCTGATAGCCATGTAAACCAAGGCATTTGCCTTAGTTGCAGTATATTTAGTGTTTTAATATTTTTTATTTACCGTCCTTTAGTATATAAGTGACTGGAATATCTGCGTGAGCGTGCTTCATTGCAAAATGACCTAACAACGTAAGCTATCGGATTATATTAAATTGGACACCCAAGGATGTAAGTACAAGTATCCTTTTAATTGTTTCGAAACTGTTCTTATTTGGAGAAGAAGAGTCTGAGTAACACGCTATCATTGACAGTAATACTGTGGGAAATTTCGGCAACGCTGTCAGAATTGTATCAAGCAAACCCCGCAACTGTAATTTGAAATTACGCCTACTTTTTGAAAGACCCGTCGGCGATGGTTTATTCGTTAAATTACAGTGGGATTTTTCTATCCTCGAGATTTTAAAATGTAACCTGTTTGTAAAATTCAATATTCCAATTGTAATTGATAATGGGGTAATTCTGGAACTCGGTATATGCGCGGATGGGAGGCAAATTTCTCCATTCATTTTATTTCATTGAGAATGTCGTTGTGATACCTTTCCTGTTCCTTAAAGTTAATGAGGTTGTTATTATTATTAATTTAGTTGGTGGATTTCTTTCTATATTTTCTGGTTCAGGGTTGTGGTCTCTATAGCACTGTTATCAATGCATTGTATGATGCTGTGTGCTAGTATAATTTTTGTGATGGGATCATTCTTTAACTCCTTACTGGGATCGTTTATTTCCTGTCTTATTCGCACATTACCGTATTCCAAGACCTCCTGAAAATTAAATTCAGTACCCGGCATTTTAATCCACTATTGATAGTTTGTTGGAGGAAATGACTGTCACACATAAAATACATACCGATGACGATATTTAACGCGGAAGGGAGAAGCCCACTCCAAGAGTAGGTTCATCAAAAGGCCGGGAACAAGTACTCACCTAAAGGTTTAACCTGCCTTAACATGTCATGTGTAATGAGCCACACCATTAAAGTTAAAAGATATTAATCAACACATTCATACCTACAGTTGCAATTGAAATTCTACTAAGTAAATGAAAAGAAATATCTTGTCAATTAAAATTAATATTGTGAATCAATTGAAACCAGAAGTTGAAATATTTCTTAGATCAAGATAAAAATTGAAGGCTGAGGTACCTCAAAACAACCTTACCTATATCCCTAATATATTATTATCACTATTATTATTGGAGTGTGTACAGTGTCCGGAACCTCAGAATTAGAACAGGCCTTGGCTTACTAGGCAAGGAATATTGTTAAATAAAATGAATTTTGGTACTTGACATGCACAATCAACTGGCTAGCACAATTAATTCAATAAATAGATTTCACATTTAACTGACTAGCTAGCAGAATAAATGACAGCCATTAAACACAATTCCGTCTATGAGTGATATTCGGAGACGGTCATCTATTTTTCAACAAGATAGGGCAGAGAAAAAGAAAATCATCATCAAACAAACTCGTAACCGGGCAACCGGCCATGATAATAGGCAAGGCAATAAGCTTAAAGAAATCTAGCCTTACGGCCATTGATAATTTTGAGGTTTCGTCTACATTAGGGAAGAATACCACGAAACGCAGTTGTGAACTTTTAGGTATACACTCATCATGCGATGTTCACATAACACCTTTAATAATCTTAACCTCGAGTTAGAGCCATGATACAGCTTTTAAAACTTACTAGAAGGGATGATTATTGAATTAAGGTTATCATTTTAGCACATTTTAAGAATTCTAAACAGAATAATTGCGAATTACAGATGTGGCATATCTGCCGATCACATGGCCACTGGAATCAGTTCCACACATAAATTTTAACTCACAGCATACATAAAGGTTATATATCCCTTTCCAGCCCAAATTATCTGCAGTGATGGAAAAAAATATTTTCCTGTGAATTTCATCTAAAATGTGCGTCCTGAACATGAAACCACCAATATTTAATTTTTGTCAGACTCTCATATGCTCAAAATTTTGTGACGCCATATGGCATCACTGGGCACACGCGATGCAAGTCCTCATGAAATGTTCTTCAAATTGTGAACCTGAAATACAATCATAATACCATTTGTATAAATGCTCCATTGTTAAAACCGGTTCTCCTGGCTATAAAATAGTACTTTTACCAACATACACTTCAAAATCGTAGACAATACCACTAAAACCAGCTCGAGCAAAAACTTTTACACCCCATTTATGAGGCTTATTTATCATGTATTGTTTCAATGAACTTCACCCTTTGAACGGTATTATAATTTCATCCACAGAATTGTACTCCTCGGGCTCAATATCAGCGAATCTACCTCTGATGGCATCAATAAAAGGCCTGACTTTGAAACGTTTATCATACTCTGGATGATCACGTGACTTCATATTATCATCTTTGATGTGGAAGAAGTTTCTGAGTTTGTCAAACCAATTGCGGTATATAATGTCAGCAATTGGGGGGAATCTGGTTGCTTGTGCCCAGTACGTTCTGTAACTTGGCATCCTGACTATGCCTGACAGAATGTGAATTCCCAGAAATTGCTCTATTTTATTCTTATTTGTGTTCAGTGAGGATCCAGTTTTCTGAACACAGTATAAATTTGAGTTGCCTACAAAACTGTCTATGAGAGAAGCTGTACAAAATTGTTTGAAATATTCATATGGAGTCATTTCACCTGGTGGAACAGAGTGATTCACTGTGCACTCTGAATAAATAGGTTCTAAGTTTTTACACCGCAACCTTGATTCTCTCTGCCTCTCATTGGGTACTGGTGAGCCAGAAGTAGATGTTTTTGCCTGAAGTCGATGAGCCAACGGTATTTCATCTTCATGCAGATTAGGTTCAACATTTACTTCAAAATTCAGCCCCACTTCCGGGATAGTATTTGGCACTGGTTCTGCAACTGTATTTGGTGTTGTTACTTCTTCCTTGTGATCATCATTACTGATATCAACGTCAGATACGTCACCTTCCGGAAGAAGAATGACCTCTTTCTCAGATAAAAGTTTTCACTTAATGGATTCATCCAGAAAAATAAAGTGAATAAATAGTACACAACAATTTGAAGTGCAACTTCTAACAAAAATTTATTATGATATAATTTGGAAGAGTAGGATACTTATTTCAGTTGTGCTGTTTATTAGCAGGTTTTCTTACATTTAATGATCAAAATATACTGTTAAACGTTTACATAATATCGCAAAACAACCAGTAATAATGAGAAAGGCCGCTGAATAAAAATCTAATTGCCTCAGATAAACATAACCTAAGACATGGCTCCTGCCCACTGATGCCATATGGCATCATACATATTTACACACAGAGAAAACCTGTCAAGCTTAACATAACAACAAATTACATACAGAATAATTATATTACATCCTTTATCTCCAAAATAACACAATTTGAAACAAAGATGAGTAGTACTTGCAATAAAACATGCTATAATGCAGTACGGTGTGAAGGAGTCTCCAATTCCAAGTCGACATGATCATGGAACATGCATAAGACTTCGGCGATGTTCAACTACTGAACTGCTCCAGTGCTACCAAGCAACTCCTAACACCACAACGTATCCTACCATAATGTAATATGGCATTCAAGATAATTTTCAAAGCACAGAAACAACTTTAAATGTCATGATGCCATATGGCATCATTGGGCTGGAGAGGGATATTTACCTTGAGGTTCGGACCACAACACTGCCTGATTAAAAATGGAAATTGAATGAAATAGTTTACCACATGGGGACATGAAACGGATGAAAATGATTTGCAATTAAAGAAAGGTAATATTCGTGGTAAATCAAACAATAACTGCTAGTGCTGACTTGAAGAAAACAGCATGGAAACACGAAAAGCCACAGGGGTTTTTATCCAGGATCAAAAATCCTTCCTGCACACATTCTTTTCTGTCACACAACCAATTTGCTTCCGAATCAGAAACCATCTTGCTCGACTACAGAGGTCATAATTCATTTGTCCAGTTCAACTATTTGTCTCATTGTCGGAGTTCCGACTGGCTGCTGCGCGGTGCGCCACCAACTGGCTGAGTTATTAACGAGGAACGCCAACAGGCTGCGCAGCGATGCACACTCGTTTCTATTCATAATTTGACACCAATCTCAATTTACCTGCGAAAGGAGCTAAAGTTCCTAATAATGTCTCAATGACAAAATTAAAATTCTATACATTATTATTCCAAAATCGTGGTTGTAGGGAACTGAAATTTGTTTCCCTTATTCCTTAAAGATACTTACGTTTACGCTCCCCAGACTATTCATGTCCGTGTTTTCCTTTTTCCTTCCATTATGAAGTGTCATTTATCTTATTTCCCTCTACGCTACAAATGTGTGGGCCTTGCCTGTTGTTTGATGATTTTGTGTTAGCTCGGCTTGGGAAGCTGTAGACTTCATCGTGTGTACCACTGTTCAGTTAACTGTGGAATATTAATATCGTTTCCCTTCGTAATTTGTAACTAATTTGGGAAATATTTTTATTTGGATTTTTGCAATTCTCTTGTCTCTTCATTTAATTATTCATGTATGGAAAATTTGGTTTGCGACCTTTGGTTTTAAAATTGTGCGTGTTACCGTGTTTCTGGGATGATTGAAATGTTTTTGAAAAACTGGCCACTGGTGTATTTCATTCTTAACGTGCGGATCCGTCTTAATATTTGTCACTTATTGATTCTGATGTGAGCTTCAGAGTACACTTATTTCTCTGTACTGTAAGAGTTACTTTTAGTTTGTAATGTGAGTGGGTTTTCACAATTTTAATTTTTTTAAATAGGAAATTTGTCTCTTATTTGAATTCATTAATTTAATAAGAAATACTTGCTTTTGGGGGTATAAGTTCTCCAAATTGCTTATTTTATTACATCGTAAGGATTACTTTACATTGTTATCTGAGTGCGCAATGATAATTTTATTTATGTAAACAAACTGAGTATTTAATGCATAATTAAAACGGATGATTTTATCATTAAATTATTTGCTACCGGGCGAGTTGGCCGTGAACGTAGAGGCGCGCGGCTGTGAGCTTGCATCCGGGAGATAGTAGGTTCGAATCCCACTATCGGCAGCCCTGAAGATGGTTTTCCGTGGTTTCCCATTTTCACACCAGGCAAATGCTGGGGCTGTACCTTAATTAAGGCCACGGCCGCTTCCTTCCAACTCCTAGGCCTTTCCTATCCCATCGTCGCCATAAGACCTATCTGTGTCGTTGCGACGTAAAGCCCCTAGCAAAAAGAATATTTGCTCTTTATTTTGTTTATTTTTCAATATATTGCAGAAAGTTTTAAATCTTATTTAAGTATCAATCATATTTTTTCTTTTCCTAATTTTTTAGTAAAATTTTGTTTTCTGAATTTTAATTTCGCTTTCATTTAGTAGTTAGCGATATTGACATGGCCACCCCTCAAGTAGTAAGCTAAGATCCTGTCATCTTATCCTTTAGGTTCTGGGTCCTCAAAGTCGGATCGTTTAATGCTGCAGCCCCCAAAGGTATTTTGCGTCTTGTGCTCATTTTGTCATTTCATGTGATTATTGTTGTGTATAGGCTTGGGCGTTGCAGAGGGTTTTGGAACAGAAGCAGCAATCCAGAAAAGATGGAGGGAAAGCTCCAGTTTGTCACCCTCCTTTTCAATGTTTACATAGAACAGACAGTATAAGATATCAAAGAGGAATTTGGAAAGGGATTCACAATCCAACGAGTGGAAATCAAGACCTTGAGATTTGCCAATGATATTGTTATTCTATCTCAGACTGCACAAGATCTCGAGAAGCTGCTGATTGTTGTGGACGAAGTCTTGGGTAAGAAGTACAAGATGAACAAAAGTAATGGAATGCAGTCGAACAAAGGCAGGTGATGCAGGAAATATTAGATTAGGAAATGAAGTCTTAAAGGAAGTAGATGAATATTGTTACTTGGGTAGTAAAATAACTAACAATGGCAGAAGGAGGACATAAAGTGCAGACTACAACAAGGAAGGCAGAGCTTTCTTAAGAAAGGACATTTGCTCACTTCAAACATTGATAGGAATTAGAAAAATGATTCTGAAGACCTTCATCTGGATGTGGCATTGCATGGAAGTGAAAAATTGACAACTAGCTCAGAAAGAAAGAGAATAGAAGCTTTTTTAAATGGGGTGTTACAGAAGAATGCTGAGAGATGGATGGTTCGTATCACAAATAAAGTGATACTGAATCGAATTGGTTAGAGATCGATGGGTAAATTTGACAAGAACAAGGGACAGAATGACAGGACACGTCTCAAGACAACCAGGACTTATTCAGTTGGTTGTTGAAGGAAGTTTAGGCGGTAAGAACGTTAGGGGTAGTCGAAAGTAAGAATATGACAAGCAGATAAGTGCAGATGTTGGATACAATAGTTACGTAGAAATGAAAAGGTTAGCAAAAGAGAGGGTGGCATGTAGAACTTCATTTAACCAGTCTGACTGATGACCCAAAAAACAGCAACATTAAAAATGGCACCCAGCATGAGGTGTTTAAATATTTGTTTTGATGATTTTAGTCATATGACGATGTTTATTCATGATTTTGTTACTAACGTATATTATAGTACACCCAATATGCACTCTTCAAGATACTTCCTACCACATCCATTACGACAATGTGGGCGCTATCCAAAAATCGCAAACATGTGTGGTCGAATATCAGATTAGGTTGAAATATTACCACATTGAACAAAATGTTGTGGACGTGTCTAAAAACCACTGTCTCTTAACACGCAACTAAGATTTCAATAACTAAGTGCATATTCAACTCAGACTACTGGCCAAAGCGTTTACACACATCAATTTCAATCAAGTGGGAGAGATGCAATGTTTCTTGTTTTCGAAGAATGCAATACGTAATAAAACTAATTATCGCACTGACCAAAGGAATGTAGACGCACCCCAGTATCCGTCAGCGTATGTTTTCGAAGAACTGCCTTTTAGAAAACTTCTTCGCAGAGTCATTACCAGAACGGGGACTCTCTTTAGAATGGATAAGCAGGTGTTGCTAGTCGCCTTGTCTGGACGCTCACGATGAAAATTATTAGAAAACTTATTACCACATTATTTACAAAAATATGCACGCTGACGAGAATGTGTAACTACGCGCCTAATGAGACTTGACTTTACGGTAAACTTAGAAGGACATTGTTCACACAAATATGGACGCTCACCAGTATGTATAAGGAGGTGACGTTGAAGACTCGTCTTCTCAGAAAATGTCTTACCACATTGTCTACAGGAATAAGGACGCTAGTCAGTATGTGTATGAAGGTGGCGCCGAAGATTAGTCCTCTCAGAAAACCTCTTACCACATTGTTTACAAGAATATAGACGCTTACCAGTATGTACACGAAGGTGACGCTGAAGACTCGTCTTGTGAGAGAACGTCTTACCACCTTGTCTACAAGCATGAGGATGCCCTCAAGCATGTGTATAAAGGTGACGCATAAGATTCGAATTCTGGTAAAACCTCGTACCACATTGTTTACAGCAATGTGGACGCTCACCAGTATGTGTTAACTGGTGTCTTTGCAGAATTGACTTTTCAGTAAAATTAGAACCACATTTATCACAGGAATATGGACGCTCACCAGTATGTTTAAGAAGGTGACGCCGAAGATTAGACCTCACAGAAAACCTCTCACCACATTGATTACACGTATAAGAACGCTCACCAGTATGTATTCGAAGGTGACGCTGAAGACTGGCCTCGTGAGAGAACGTCTTACCACATTGTCTACAAGCATGAGGATGCTCTCCAGTATGCGAACGAACGTGACGCATAAGATTCTTCTTCAGAGAAAACCACGTACCATATTGTTCACAGCAAAGTGGACGCTCACCAGTATGTACACGAAAGTGACTCCGAAGATTTGACTTCTGAGAAAACCCCTTACCACATTGTTGGGAAGAATATGGACGCTCACCACTATGTATAAGAAGGTGACTCCGAAGATATGACTTCTGAGAAAACCTCTTACCACATTGTTGACAAGAAAATGGACGCTCATCGGTATGTGTAAAAGGGTGCCTATTAAAATGCGATTTGTGAGAAAACTTCAGGCCACATTGTTTACAAGAATACGGACGTACTCTAGTATGTGTAGCAATGTGACGCCGAAGGTGCCATTTCCGAGTAAACTTAGAACCACATTCATTACAACATAGTTCCCATTCGCTATTAGGATGGATTGGACTTTTCTCAGAGTCACAGAACATGTGTACGTTGCATTCAGTACGAGTGGGCAACGTGCACATTACCTTACTTCCGTCCTTCGTTATCTTGCACCTACTGTTACACGTACCCACCGGACCTCCGGTAATTAATGGAACATTCCCAAATCTAGAAAACGAAAAAATAAGTTATTAAACTTTACTATTAAGATGACTAAATCAAATACAATAATCAGAAGCAAACGCAATATATGTACCAAGATTGCTTCTTATCACATAACATAGCAGACCAAACCTCAATAATTTTAGACAAAGTCTCAAACACACAAGCCCATATAATTTCCACTTGCCTAATAGAATACATGATAAGTTTGCACTTAACCACAGCACAGACAAACTATTCAAGAGGGTCCTATATGGAAGCAATTATTGTGGTAAATGCTCCTCTTACCTGCATTTGCAACTTCATTTTAATTGAGACTCATCACATTTAAGATGTCAAATAATAACTAATAATTTAATGGCTTCATCCTTAGTGAGATTATATGTTGTGAGGATTTCTCTATCATCTAGTGGACATTGGCAAGGGCTTCTGGCCAATTTGACGTCCAATTTCTGAGATAATCATCTTTCTGACTGAAGCCCCTCAGCTACTTCATCTGAGCTAATACCGGTCAACTTATCAAGGTACAAATAAGAATATGCAGTAGAGTGAGATTCTTTGTGTTCGTCAGCAAGCTGAACTAGAAATTTCGGAGCAAGAAATCGGGCAGAACTTATAACAGTAGTACGGTGGTAGTTCTCTTCATCACGCTAGGATTCACAGCACACAATATTCCGAAGACTCCTGTGGTCGGGTTGTATTAACACAAATTTGTATATCTTAGGAACATCAGTTGAATGAGTTTCAAGATGGGTTATTAATCTTAAAAAATAGACAGGAAGTCAGGCTAAACTTCAGGGTCAGCCGTTTACGAAGGGTTCAAAACTATCCCATTTCAAGATTCACAACTTTTGTCAAACTCAACAGTTTGGTTGGTTTTCACGCTAGAATCTTTGAGTACACAATGATGGGGCATATGTATGCTTGATGAGTTAGAAGTCATAAGGTGTATATTTTCTATGTGTCCCGTTTCACTGTATTCACGCATGAAAATTACATTACATTACCTGGCATTACCTAGCAAACTTATTTTCAGTGTATTCGAGCATTTAAACAGCATTATGCTTATGCTTAAACTGAGGTAGAGGTGACACTTCAGAACGAATAGGAAATTTGCCATTAAACCTGCCAGAATCATCCATTTCATCATTGTTCAAAAAATGTTCTTCACATGCTCTTTCTTCAGGAGTAAGGAATGGTTTATAGCGTTCTTCAAGCTTCCAAAACCTCTGCTATTTTGTGTAAAGACAATCGAGATTTATCAGCCTGGCACACCGAACTTTGGCGTTATTTCTAACATAAAAATCAGGGATGGTGCCTGACAATCCCCAACCAAATTCGGTCATCTAACAAAGTGCGATAACCTTCCTTATGCAAGGTATTAGAAGACAAAATATCATAACAGACTTCAACTCTTCGCAAGATATAAGAGGAAGAACGCTGCTTAAATGTTGTAACACTTAAAACGACATCACGAGCAATATACGAACTGGAACAATCAATTTGTTGTGCAGGAAGTTGGCTTGTGGATTATTCACAACTGCACAGTTCAACTTCAATGTATAATCTGACACATTAGAGAACGAGACAAGGTTGCATGTGGATCATCCAGGCGATACATCAGTATTGCCTATACCAAACACAGGTAGTCAACAAACCTTAGTACAAATGACAAGTCTACAAGACACTAAGAATAAATGACTCCCCCAGTCCAATAAAATCTTCAACTAGTACAATCTCTAATTTCGTGACAAGTCTACAAGATACTAAGAATAAATGACTCCCCCAGTCCAATAAAATCTTCAACTAGTACAATCTCTCCTTTTGTGACAAGTCTACAAGATAATAAGAATAAATGACTCCCCCAGTCCAATAAAATCTTCAACTAGTACAATCTCTCCTGAACAGTTCTTCACTGCTATACACGTTTTGGTTAACTAAATATTTGGGGGCTGGCACAATTGCAGAACTTCTAACAGGTATATCATTATTGGGAATTGTTTGTTCTTTACAAACCAATAAGCTGTGGGGTCCATTGTACCGGGGACACTTGTTTCACTTACACTGTTTAAATACATGAGAAGCAAAAAATATAGATACCAAAGGTTACATTCCCTCACAAACTTGCAGTGATAATTAATGTTTGTTTGAAATTTCTACAATCAGAATTGCTATGATTATCAAGTTTTCAACACTCACCGTTAAAGGAAATGCTCTTGGTATTGTGCAATAAAATCTAAAACAAATGACAATGACAAATGGGCCATGAATTAAAGAAAATTAGTGGAGCCAATTTACAATGCCTTATTTTCGGAGATAATGCTTGTTGTCCACAAGGGTCCAAAATCCATGCACTGATCCTTGCAATACTATTAATTACTGGTAATGTAGAACCATGGCCTTCCTCCTATAGTGGTACAAATCACACATGTCGTACTCGTGGTGTTCCTCTGATGGTGGTACTAATCACAGGTAATATAGACACAGGGCATGCCATACATAATGGCAACCCTCAAATGTAACACAGACCGATGGTGTTCCTCACACAGTGGGACTAAACACGGTCACCAACTAGATCAATGATGATGATGATCATCATAATTCTTGTTCAAAGGGGCCTACCCGCTAGGTAACCAGACCTTATTGGTTTGAGGTGCAACAAAATGAAACAATAATTCAAACATCAACATGTATTCATCGACAAGATTCTAAAGTAAATGATGGTGAAGAATTAGCATGAATTCAAAACAATCAGTGGATCCAAATGACAATGCTTTAATGACTTCACTATGCAGGGTAGGATTAAAAAGAACTTTAGGATAAAACATGCAACTTAGCTTGGAGTCCCAATGCTCAATGCTGCATCAGCCTGTGTGCATCCCGGAGTCAGCGTGCTTTCCTCCTCCAAAGAGCGAGTTTGTTACATGTTTTTAGGTCCTATAGCCAAGAACATCCACCCGATGGATGATAAGTTCGAATCCGCACTTAAGAAGATAGTTTTAAAGTGGTTTCACAGTTTCATACCAAGCTGGTTAACATGTCACTGTACTGTGAAACTCCTTCTCCTCAAACACATAGTAGCGCTTAACCTCGTCCTTATTTACAGAGTACTGTATGACCTCTTCCTACCTAGTAGTCATTACAGTTACAAAATTGAGAAAACCTCAGATTTATCTCTCGGACCTCTTAACAGACAACCAAACATACACCTTTATTGAATAGACCTAAATGAATTGCTGTTAAAATTTATACTTCATCAATTCACATTCAAATAAATGCCTTCCTCACCACCACCATTCAGGAACAAACGCTGAATCTGCGTGTTCTGAGGTAGAGATTTGAACCCCAAAAACTACAACAAAAACTCCACTCATATTCACTTGAAAACGGGTATTGATATAATCGTTTTACATAGAATCGGTTCATCATGAGATTCGACTATTGATTAGTGTCACTATTATAATTAGACTTATGTTTTAATGGTCCACATTTTCAATCCTATATTATGCAATGTGTATCGACTATATAGTATTGGAAAGGTGGACCACTAAAACATAAGTTTAATTATTACTGTTATAACAATTCAATACGGATCAAAAACAACCAATTTATATCCTATGATATTGAGTAGTATGGCAAAGCAAGTATGAGCTGCGACATAACAACTTCAACAGAAACCAACAGAGAGCACCATCAATTAGAAATATACCACCTGCGGAAAAAGCTTCTTCCATGATGTCCGCAAATACTACACCATAACCACCACCATGAGGACAACAAATTGCGATGCAGAAGAATGCAGGGAAGAAGGCTAGGAACCTGGAAGACAGCGATTCTCCAATCCCAAATAATTGCATGTAGCTTGCTATTGCTCCAGAGGAATAAATCCCGTTTGTATTGACGGGCAGAACATACACTCCACTCTCAATGAGGAGGCACATCACATCTCAACATCAGAATGATATTCTTTTTGCCAGTTGCTTTACGTCGCACGGACACAGATAGGTCTTATGGCGACGATGAGACAGGAAAGGGCTAGGAGTGGGAAGGAAGCAGCCGTGGCCTTAATTAAGGTACAGCCCCAGCATTTGCCTGGTGTGAAAATGGGAAACCACGGAACACCATTTTCAGGGCTGCCAACAGTGGGGTTCGAACATACTATCTCCCGAATACTGGATACTGGCCGCACTTAAACGACTGCAGCTATCGAGCTCGGTGGGAGAGTGATATTCTAGCGCAGTTCCATTTACCAGCTGCGGACCGATCGACGATAGTACCGCCAGTAAATATCAGGGGCTAAGCAGAGGCAGAAAAAACCTGCACTGCTCACACAATGTACAACGCAGTGGCACAACAACAAAACACTGGTCTGCCTATCCCAATCTACACAGTGAAGATGAGAAATCTGAACCAGGATATCAACCACTTGCTCCAAATCTACAATATAATCAACAAGCTTCTGCCCAATGCCTAGAAATTCAGCACAGCAAAGATGGGTACCCCATCAAAATTTCTAAAAATATTTATAGAGTGCAAGTCAACAAAATAGGACTGGCACATTTTGGACGCATGCTACAGCACAGAACCAGGCTCAACAATGCAGCACAACTAACCGCCTTTGCATCCAGCCCCCACCTGGTCAGCTGTGGTACATGGGGTTCATAGCAGCTACACGGAGGACGTTATCACGTTCAGAAACAGGGACATCAAACATTGCGGGCCATTCGGATCTGGAATTCTAACGGACACACCTCACTGATGCGTATCCTGTCCCGGATTATGGCAACAATGAACCAGCTTCTGAAGGATGGTTTGCTGATGTACGTGAAGCAACATCATGTGGAGGCCTCTTGGTCACCTTGACCACAGCGCCGACACTGCGATCGCTGTGAATTCTTTGATCATCCTACTACTGCTCACTTCAAAATGTGCGATTTGTAGTGGACAACACACCTCCAGTGCTTGCACGAGAAGGGGATCACTTGCAGTGAAGATCATCCACCTTTCTCGGTTAAATGTAAGGGTAAACCTTAACCTTCTCCCACTCAGCCGGAAAAAGTGTTACCTATCACACCAATTGACATCCCTGCCCCTCCCTTCCCTTCCACACTTCCACTCCTTCCACTGAGACCATTCTGAAAACCATTACTATGGAGCTCCAAAATATTGTCCCATTCCAATGTCCTGATGTTCTGTATCAGATCCAGCTACCGGCGCGATTGATCTTCCAGGCTCACCTTGGCGGAACTTTCTCGGCGACGTGAATGCACTGTGCATTATTTCTACCTGATCCTAGTACACTGTTCTAGTAAATGAATGTTTATTACACTAATGTGTGTTCTTTAAGGGTCAAGTGACTGCTGCCCCAATAGATGTCACGGAGGGGTAGCAATTAGTATTCCCAAATCCATCCCTTCACAACAACATGATCATTCCTTAAACGAAAATCTATCTGAAAACTTAAAGATAGAAATCACTGTTGGAACTCAAATAATAGCTTTAGAAATAATATTTATATACCTCTTGGCTATTCCCCACCACAGAAAATTGTACAAAATACTGATCTAAATACAGTACTTACATCACGATCACAGATTTTAAAATTACTTCATATACACAAAAACTACAAGCTATTTACGATCAACTATTACATAATATACTTACATTTCTCTTCCCCCAACCCGCTCTAAATCAGATACGAGCCCTGTATTTCTGATCCTCTGTCTTAACCTAGCAATGAACCGTGACATCACCATACTACATTCAATGGGAAGTGACGATGTCCCTGCCTTATAAACCATGAAAATGTACTACCAAACCCATAGCAACATAACCAACATCCTCAGTCATACCTATTGGGTAGCATACAAACAATATCAGACATAATATGCAATATTGAACTACCTACTTCACAACATGAATTACATGATAAAGTTAAGGAATTAGAATCCCCCGCTAACTATTGGCAACCGACTCCACATTCCTCACCACACCTCCCGTCTACACAAACCTCCCCTGCCTCCCTAAACACTCCAAATATTAAAATATTCCCATGAACATTACAAGGCACACCTTCGGAACTGTGACCCAAATATTCAGGAAGAGAAGAGTTCGAACCTTATTCTACTCTTCCTGAAACCTGATGAAAAAATTAAAAAATGATGAATGCCAATTGTTTCATGTTGGAATTACAAACGCGGAAGGAAGATTAGAATAAGGTTCGAACTCTTCTCTTCCTGAATATTCGGGTCACAGGTTCGAAGGTGTGCATTGTAATGTTCATGGGAATATTTTAATATTTGGAGTACTTAGGGAGGCAGGGCAATCAAGCATGGTTTCAAAGACCTTCATATGACCATAGTATTTTCTCTGGAACCATCTGAGTTAAGACCGTCGAATGTTACACGAACAAGTTATTCTTCACATGAAGGACATATATTTTGCAATTTTATTTTAACAAGACAAAATTATAAACATTTTGTGGCTTATATGCTTCAAGTTCGATCATCTGTCATGTGTGTATGGACTTAACAACTGAGTTTCTCACCATAGATATTAAAGAATTTTACTTCATGGTCTGATGCACCATAATCCCATTCCATAATTTTGTACCATAATTTTTACTTGTTTTTAATTACTATTGCATTTGTGCCATGTGTTTGATACTGCTTTTTGAATGTTTGTATTTTGTTTAAGTGTATCACTGCTGATGAAGACAGGTAATCAGTGTCAAAACTAGTACCACTCTTTTATGAACCGCATGCGGTATAATTCACATCAATGAATTAGTATTGAAAAGGGTGGACACAAAATCTCGACTCCCTCCATCTCATACCTCAGTAACACGCAAGTTTCTGTCCTCAGCACTCCATATATGACCATGTCTTTCATATCTCTGTATCAATCACAAAATATTTACCTACCAAAATATGCACAGCCCTTACCTGTCTTGATTTTGAGAATGCCTTTCAAAGGAATGATATATAAATTCCATCATCTTCGAGTTCCAAAGACAATCACCAATTTCCTAGCAAAAATCAATGTCCAAAACACATTTACCTACAAATCTCCAATTAAAGCATGAATACCACAAGGTTCCCACTGTCACCACATTTGTGTGTCCTGTTTTGCAACAATATTATCCAACCTAAACCCCCACTTTCATTGTGTCAGTTTGCTGAACACACAGCACTACTGGCTGTGGAATCCAATAACTGATCCTTGCAATCCCGTCTTCAAACCAATTTAAATGAACTCGAACAATGGCTCAATCTCTGACAAATCAAGATTAATGTCAGCAAAAAAAGTACTTTTTTCCTAATAATAAATGTAGATGTCGTCCCACTAACACCCTTTCTAACCTTAAATAATCAACCCCTTGCTGTAACGACCTCACTTACCTACCGAGGTATAACGTTTCAAAATAATTTTCAATGGGATGTACATTTGGACCAGATTTATAAAGAGGCATCCCACAAGATACAGATCCTCCCCTGGCTGTCAGGTCAAACCTGAGGATTAAAAGGCATACAAATCACACCTCTTACCAAGCACCACTTCCCGCTTCCAAGTCAGACCATAGATACATTTAAACTCAAAAGGGAATTATGGACATATACAGATCGCACATCTCTCGGGGAGGTTCTCATTGTTATTTTTTTTCCTCAGAAATTATGTCAACTCGGCTTAATCACATGAAGAAGATTTTGTTAATATTTTTATGTAATCAATTGTATACTGAAACTTAAAATATATATAAATGTATCTAAGTAAAGATATAAAATATATTTAACATTGTTTCACTTCGAGAAAAACAATGTTTTCTTTTCTGTTATTATATTTGTAGTGATTCAATACTTTGACAAGAAAATTATTTTTATTTCCTACAACATGTTTTACTAAGAAGATTGGTTCCTCTCCCTTTGCCTCTCTCTGCCTTTAGGAAAATATCTACCATGAAACAAGCTACCCGGGGTTATATTTGCAAGGATTGAGGAATAACCTTCCTCTGGGGGTACAGCAAGACTTCCATAAGATGTCATGTAGTGCAATTTTTTGGTGCAAACACTGTAAATAATAATATTCTTAATGCAAATGGAAATACACTTGATCTTATAATTACGAATGTTTACACATTAACAGTATAAAGAGATGAGTGCCCCTTCGTTAAGAAGGATAGTTATCATCCTGCAATTGTAGTCACATTAATATTAAACAGAGAGCGTAACCACGTTTCACAACAACCTAAACAATCTAAGCAAATATTTGACGTTAGAGGGGTTAATTTCTTTCATATGTATAAAATGTTCGAGAAAATGGATTGGTCTAAGATTGTAGAAATTGCAAATGCTGACCAGGCTGTTGAGTGTTTTTTTGCTCAGGTACACTCTGTATTTTGTGAAACGGTACCAATGAAGAATTTTCACACAAAGATAAAATATCCTCCATGGTTTTTTAATTAGAAATTCAAGAGACATCACTAACACGTATGTACTCACCTTATTGTTCAACAGTATTGTCCGATCAAAACTTGAGTATTCATGTATAATTTGGTCTTCATGATATAAATATTATCGAAATCAAGTTGAAAGAGGGCAGAAACGCTTTTAAAGATATCTTTATCCTAAAAATATTAGAAATTCCCTTTTAGAAATTATGTTTCAAAATAATTTTTGTTGAGTGAATTTAAATACGTATCGCTAGCCAGTGGGTGTGTAACAGCTCATCAAGTTTATCTCTGTAAGATTGTTAATGCATTAATTGACGACAATAGTTTGCTTCACGAGTTATGCTTTAAAGTTAGAAAAAATCATTTAAGATTTTGGCAATTGTTCATAACTCCGGTCTCCGAAACTGTATTTTCTAAGCTCTCCATTTATCAATATGTGTGAAACACAATAACATAATTAATACATATCATATAGATCTTAACTTTGTGTATGAATGCGACACATATGTAAATATATTAAAAGAATTGCACTCATCAAAGTGATTTGTTAATATGTATGATATTTAAATTATTTGGTTATAGTTTATCTTTTAAATGTAGTAACAGACTTCTGTATATGTGAAGCTGTTCCATCCTTTTCTTCATCTCATTTACATAGCATTTTCATATTTTCTTCTTTTCGGTATTTCTGTGTGATTTGTGTCAAATAATTGGTAAAAGCTATCTATAATCGGAGTGTGTATCTGTTGGTGGCACATTTAATAAATAAATATAATGCTACTTTTAAAGTTCACTTCTGACTATCATTCTTAGATCAGCCTTTTACGCTGATGGCAGTAGAGCGCTCACCTCCTATTTTAGTCTACACAGACGTGAAAGGCTGCAATTTTTCACCACCACCTCTGTCCAGTGATCCTTAGATCAGCCCTTTAGGCTGATGACAGTGGAGCGCTAACTTCCAAAGTTAGTCTACACAGACTTGATAGGTATCTTTCAACATATATTTAAATTCTGAAGCCAAAACTTTAATTTCTAGGTGATGTAAACATTATGGTATGCAATTAGAAGTCTCTAAATTTCAAATCTATGAGCTCAAAAATTTAAAATCAACAAGTGAGTGACTCCGTGGTCGCTCAGTTCTGAAATTGACATCCATTACGTCCATATAAGCAATCCAAATATGTTATGCCTTACCCACATCCCTAGTCCCAAATAAACAATGTATACACACTATCATGTACAGAACTACAAATTCAACTCTGATTCCCTCAAGTTGCCTTCCGTTATGTCCCTATGAGTTTTAAACGTTACACCATCTCTGTATTCCCATTAGCAAATGTGTAGCCACTATCTTGTTCAAAGTCCAGCACCAAGTCTCGAAGATCATCCTCCAATCTTTCCCCTCTATGAGTAAAGCATATGTATTAAGCCTTACACCATGTGCCTGGTCTCATTAGTACAATGTGTAGCCGAAATTTTGTTCCAAGGTCCGCTCCAAGGGAGCTAATGCTTCTGCACATTGCCTATGCAGTGGCCTCCACTGTATGCACTAGCCTTGCATCTTGGTAGGAGTGTTAAGTACCAACTGATGTGCCCAACTTAGCACACGAGAGCGAAACGCAGGCAACCAAGAATGAGTTAGCTCGAAAATTTATAATGTCCAATAACGGACTATTATATAGGTATTATAAATTTACTCATTCAGGACAAATATTCATGTTCCCTATGGGAATCAACATCTATATCATCTGATGGCCAGGCAGGCATCAATTTTTGGAAGTGAGACATAGTGTCTCATTGTGCATTGGCACTGCTGGTGGCTTCAAGCAGCCTATGCAGTGGCCTCCATGGTATGCATTAGCCTTGCATCTTGGTAGGTGTGTTAAGTACCAACTGGTAAGCCCAACTTAGCACACGATGGCAAAACGTAGGCAACCAGGAATGAGTTAGCTGGAAAATTTATAATGTCCAATAAGGGACCTTTATATTGGTGCCAACTAGGCGGCCTGCTGATTACAGGCTGACTTACTTTAACTTCGTGCAATTTTCTCACAAGCCATGATCAAACCAAAAGTTTAGACCATGAGCGAAGTACAGGAGATAGAATTCGAGAACGATATGTATGGACCTGTGCTGCCTTGAACCCAAGATATTGGGATATTGAGGACTTCACCCCACGTCTTGTCTGCAGAGGGAGATACTCAACATATAAATAGCAAATTCCATATTGTTGAGGTTTAGGAGTGTAAAATCTAATTAAGCTAAACAGTACTTACTTGTCTTGTTCTTTGACACAAGCGACCAACTGATCCACTGTGTGTTCATCTACACTTATCTCATTCTTAATATCGCTTGAAGGCTGTAATGAACAAATATACAAAACAAATTAAGAAATGTAGAGTAAACAGATAACTAGAGTAAATGTTTATAAAAAGACATGACATAGCTGACAAAATAAACTGCATAATTGCAGAATAAAAATATCAATTTATTCTCTCAATGTATAAAGGAAACAAGCAAACAAGTGTTAAGTCAAAATTACATGAAGAACAAGAATAATAAAAGGAACTCATAAAAGATAAAGAGGACAGCACTGGAAGAGGGAGCAAAAGAAAAAGAAAAACTTAAAGGACAACAATAATCTCTGCAATTTTTTCTTCTCTTCCTACAACTTCCTGTCGTGTTCATCGTATTATGTGTCCTTAAATGACTGGTCACTTGTTTCTTTCTTGTGTTCCCGCAGACGACTCTGATTGTCAGAAAGACATACATTGGATCTAAATATGAGAAAGGTCTACCTCTTGCCTACCATGTTCAATTTCGTACAACAAATAGTTAGTTGTTGAACTTTTCACTGACTCTAGAAAATCTGAAGGCTTTATTAATACAGACTTACAACATTTACATTCAGATTTTAAAGGATAATGATGGCCGTGTTCTCTACGGATAGCAAGTACACCTCATTCCCGGAAGCCACAGAATTGATTCTCGGACAAGTCAGAGATTACTATCACACTCTGACGGCTAGTTGCTGGTCCAGTCAGGCTGTATGAGAACAAAGAAGTTGTTATTCGATAGAGAGAGAGAGTCCATAGTCTAAAAAGCCAAGAATAATGGCCAAGAAAATTTGTCTTGTTCACCACACACCGACTTATAAACTGCAGGCCATCAGGCTGAGCAGGGGTCGCTTGACAGGGTAATGTCCATCAGAGCTGTAGAGCCACAGGATTTGGTTTGGTCTTAAAAGGATTCTGTTCAGAGAGTTTAAAACTACCTAGTATATTTTCTAGACATGACCCGAAATGCCTACATTTAAAAAAAATTATCATTCATCTGAAGTAGTCTACACTTGACTTTGTATGCAATGTTAGATTAATGTTATATCTCGGGTTTTTTGAAGGAGAGAAACCTTACACTTTGCTTCCTCACAAGTGAACCTTCCACTGTACTAACAAAGGTGAAAGGATTCAATTTAGTTAAATGTCATTGATTATTTCATCAATAGAACAATATTTAAATGAATTCATCAATCTAAACCTTACAAATGGCAGTTGAAGGATCATAACTAATGTCGTATATTTTGAAACTAACAACCAGCAAAAGAGAAGAAACTCCCATTGTCCTGTGTAGCACATGCTGCAAAAAAGTCAAAGACCCAAAGCACATGGATAATACTTCCCTGGAAAATCACAAGGCTCAATTCATCTCAGATGAGTCTCTTCAGGATCGACTGCATCTACGGATATGCCATGAAGCACATGTATGTAGAATTATATTGACTTTAATGTAAAATTTTATATCGGAAAGGCAAACCCGTTTGTTCACAACAACAAAGCTTTAAACAACAATCTATATTAACTTCATGAGAAGAAACATGCTTGAAATAGGCGATTCTCCAGATGTATCCATAAAATATTTTCAACGGACTGGTCATATGAAGATTAAGTGGATGAAAACAGAAACGATGTTTAATTAGCTCTAGTAAATGAAGGCAAACTGACGTACTGGAGACAAGATGGTTCGAATAAGAGGGACAATACTGCTGATGAGACGCTATGCAATGGAATCTAATAATGTCACTGACAGCACACGTTAGTTTTGTACCTACCTTACCTGCATAGCCTTACAGGACAGTGGCACGTTGAGTAAAAGCTATTTTTTTTTGCTAGCGGCTTTACGTCGCACCGACACACATAGGTCTTATGGCGACGATGGGACAGGAAAGGCCTAGGAGTTGGAAGGAAGCGGCCATGGCCTTAATTAAGGTATAGCCCCGGCATTTGCCTGGTGTGAAAATGGGAAACCACGGAAAACCATCTTCAGGGCTGCCGA
The DNA here is from genome assembly GCF_040414725.1 of Anabrus simplex. Classification (NCBI taxonomy): domain Eukaryota; kingdom Metazoa; phylum Arthropoda; class Insecta; order Orthoptera; family Tettigoniidae; genus Anabrus; species Anabrus simplex. The sequence goes on along the minus strand of NC_090274.1, from coordinate 88,401,206 downwards.
CAGTGGGGCTCGAACCCACTATCTCCCGATTACTGGATACTGGCCGCACTTAAGCGACTGCAGCTATCGAGCTCGGTCTAATGTAATTTAATTTACAGTATTCACACAAGATATTAGTCTCTATACTCTAGATACTATCAAGACAAACTCGAACATTCTACACAGGTCATTAACATACATACTATGATTTTTTTCTTAAGAATGAAGCCATGTTTTCCAGTGTTGACTTAGTTAAATGTAACAAGGGCTTTTCAGTCCGTCAAACACACAGCAAATACAATGTAAATTATAACACTATAAACATACCTGTAAAATACACACTAACATACAAAGAATGACATGTTTCGTTCTACAAGAACATCCTCGGATTCTATCAAATCGCTTAAAAACAAGCTTATATATGTACAGTATTGTTTACGTAGCGTAAACTTGTCAATGATAGAGAGTTTAGTGATAACATGAAACAGTAATGACAAAAATAAAATATGTACAATTATTAATATAATGAAAACTTACGTAATTATCTAGACTGCCGATGTTAAGTCTGTTGTCACCAAACACTATCTCAGGGCTGTGATCGTGGAAAGTTTTTGGTGGGGAAAAGCGAGGGCAAGAAAGGGAGGGGCCTTGTAGAGCGATGTGGATCTCTCCTATTGGATGATTAAATCGAGTACACTATACAGTAGAGAGGGGAGGGAGAAGTAGGGCGGAGCGGCTGGAGCGCTGTGGAACCTTCCATCAACATTGAAGAGGGGAGAGATGTTATTGACCTATTTCATTTTAAATGTACCTTTATGTAATATGGATGAATGCAATTTAATAATTATATTTTAAAGTAAGGAACGGTATTATTATTATTATTATGATAAAAGCAATTTAATGAGTTGGTTTTGTCAGATATTATGTGAGTAGAGCGAATAGGGGGAATTATTTAAATGTGTATGCTCATTCAGATTATTTGTATTAGCATTTTTTGCGATGTAAATTTCTAATGCTTCTTTTATATTCAAAGATTTACTTTTATTTTCGAAGTGTAAAATTTTTTGATCAGTGATGATGTTTGTGAAATGGTGTGAACAGTCGTATATGTGCTCCCCGAAGGCTGAATGCCGATTATATCTGATCGCGTTTTTGTGTTCTTTGTATGTTGTATGGAAATTACGTTTTGTTGGACGCCACATATATAGGTATTTTACAGGTATGTTTATAGTGTTATAAATTACATTGTATTTGCTGTGTGTTTGACAGACTGAAAAGCCTTTGTTACATATATACTACGAGGAGCTGTTTTATCAAAAACATGGTGCTGTAATCTGATTTTCCCTTTTAATATGTTATCAGCCAATTTTACTGTGTTAAATATAATTAAGAATGATAATAACCTGATAAGGCCAATTGAATGTCTTTAGTGTCCAATTAAGATATATTTTATGAAGAATATTTACAAAAACTTACTGCTGTATTCAAACTTTATAACATCCACAGGCAATTTGACAACGTCATTTATATTTTTATATTCAAAAGATTGTATTGTATCTCATAAGAATTATTCCAGTCTTTGTATTTTAAATATACAAGTTTTATGGTATACACCCAATGCAAAAACTTAGTTGAAGAACAAGTTGTATATACATAAATTTTAAAATTATATTAGTGTAGTTTTCAGAATGCCTTGTAACAATTTTCTTAGGCTATATGGCAACTATAAAATAAAATAAAATAAGATAAATAAATATCTGACGTATTAATAACTTCACAACTTTGTAGTATTGTATAGGTGGAACAACTTACCCATATTTCCTAATGAAAATCTTGACTATATATGGACCAAAAATGAAATTTTTTACACTAAATAAGGCGGTTAAGGGCAGATATCGGTCTGGCTGTGGGGTGGTTACCCTTGATAGACCTGGTACCAGCCTATGACTAACATTTCCTGTGTCTTAAAATCGTCTCCAAAACCTGGAAATGAAACTTTATGGCACATTCAAGGATACGGCGACTTCGGTCCGTGTTTGGCCTGCTTCCAGGCGGCCGAGTATTCTACCCTGCAAGACGGGGTCCAAATGGCGTCGTTGTGCCTTTGTGTTGTCACGATCACCATGAGGCTACACTCTGCACACTATAACACGGCAAACACGACTGAGGGAGTATGGGGCGCAGGCACTGGCTGGGTTTACCTTGCGGTTACACCGCCAGTCGAAGCTGAGAACACTCCTTTCCTATACAGAGCGAACACGTAAGGTGCATATCACTGAGATTTATTGAATAATGGTGCCGGTTTCAATATTTAAATGTCATCATCAGCCATAAATACTTTAATCACACAATTGAGAAAGGACATGATAATTAAAATTGACGTTATTATATATAAATAAATACATAGTCTTTTAAGAATAAAAGATGAAAAAGTTTTGACATGTTATCGACGTATAAAAGTCTTTTGAATCGCTTATTTACACTGTGTGCTGAATAAAATTGTAACAAAAACTTATAGCAATCACTTGATACACTGTTAATGTTGATCTGTTTATGTACCAATACTCAAACCTTCGCGTCATATTTACGGTTGCATTTGAATCTATGGCCTGGCTAACTTGCCATTGCAGTCACGAGCGGGACATCGGGAAATGCGGACGTGTGAGTGAGCTGAGGTGCGCAATATGGGAATAACGCTACAGCAATACAGGCTAAGAATTGGAAGAAGGCATGGTGCAAGGCAGTGTTGGAAGGAAGGTGGAGTTGAGAGAGGAAGAGAAATTAGTGGTTATAAAGGACTGTTGCAGATTATGTTGTGTGCGACGATTATTGCGACGCTGCTGGTGGTAGGAGGTATAGAAAAGAACCTGGGTCCAAACCAGGGACCGTTCGGTTGGGAGGAGCTTGAAGAAATCAAGAGAGTGGTGAAGGAAACAAGCAAAGGAGAAGAAATTAAGGAAATGATGCAGGAACACCGGGCAACCCAAATGAAGGAGATGAAGGACTTAAAAATTTTTATAAAAGAAGAAATTGGAGGTGTAAATGACAAGTTAGCGGAGATAGAAGATGAGGTATGGAGCTTGAAAATGAAGGTGGTGGTACTGGACGAGGAATTAACAGCAATGAAGAGAGAAGTGAGGTTAGCAGGGAACGAATCAGCAAGGAAAAATGTGTTTGTGTATGGTGTAACTGAGGAAGGAACAGAATCAAAAGTGGAATTACTGTAGTATTGAAAGTGGTGGACATAGTTTCGAACAAAATGAAGATAAACTTTTCTGAAGTTGATATAGATGATATATATAGAGTGGGAAGGAACAAGGGACATAGGCCGGTGAAGTTAAGATTAATATCAACCCTGATGGCTGATATAATTCTGAGGGATGCTGGAAATTTGAAAGGATCGAACATTTATTTGAAGGCTGAGATAGAGAAAGAAGACAGGATGCGGTTGGATGTCTATAAGCAGCATATGTGGCGTGCTAGAGCGCAGGGATTGCGAGTCAAGATAGTGGGGAGGTGTCTGATAACTTCAGGCAGAATTTGGTTGCGATCGTGGACACAGGAGGAACTGCTGAGGATGGGAAAATGTGAGGAGGAAATGAGTTGCAGAAATCGAGAGCAGGGCGACATCAGTACGGAGAAGGAAGAGAGAAGACGGGACTGCAGTGTCAGCGGGCAGGTAGCGAAGACAGCAGAGTCCTTGGTGAGTCAGAACAGCCCAGGAAGGAGTGAATCAACAAGTAGGACACTAGACCGAAGTGAAGTGGATACAGGTAGTGAAGAGGGGACGGGAAGGGAAAGGAGTCAGGGTAGTGACTCAACCTCCCCGAATAGGAGAAATGCAGAAATAAACCTGGAGAGAAAGCAGGCGTTAAATAAGGCGAGATCGTTAAGTTTAAAAGATCTATGGGGTGGGAGAAAAGACTCTGGCACGGAAAAGGGGAAGGATGGGGGGGAGAAGAAAGAGAGGGATGGGGTGGAGTCAAAAGGAAGAATCACGAGAAGTAAGGGGGAAGTGGTAAAATGCAGAAGTATAGGGAGGGAGGGGGAGGAAATAAATAACTAAATATGGTGATAGGGATGTTGAATATTGAGGGGTTGATGGGGAAGTTAGGGAATAAGGAAATTGTGGATTTAGTGAAAGATTTTGAGATTATTGCTCTAGTAGAGACTGGTTAGGGAAGGGGATTGAAATTACATGGGACGGTTATAGAGTAGTTAACGTGTTAAGGAAAAAAATAGGGAAGAGGGGCCAAAACCAAGGGGGCATAGTAGTTTTAATAAGAAAAGAGATAGCTGAATGGGTGGATACGTTACAGACTAGGGTAGAAGGGGTAGTGTGGTTGAGAGAAAAAATGGGGAAGGGGGCAGCGGAAGCAATTTGTCTGGCACTGCTTTATAACCATCCGAGCGATTCAGTTTATGCAAATAAACATTTTTTTGGCGAACTGATTGAAGAAATAAACACAATTAAAGTAATGTATGTAGAAGATGGGATGATTTTATAGGGGGATTGGAATGCGAGAGTGAGCAATAGAGTACCGGTGTACGGGAAAGAAGTAAAAGTAGACTGGGTACTGCAAAGGAAGGGTAAGGATAATGTTATAAATAGTTATGGAGAAAGGTTATTAGAGTTATGTGCTATAGAACATTTATTGATTTTAAATGGGTGGATGAAGGGGGATAGTGTGGGAGATTTGACGTACATTACAATAAATGGACGGAGTGGAGTGGATATAGGAATAAGCTCAGAGATAGCGTTAAGGAGAATAATGAGTTTTGAGGTGTTAGAAAGTGGGTTGACGGAACATATGCCTATCAAAATAAATTTGAGAACTTTGGTTGCTGATGAGAAGGGAAAGATGGAGGAAAGTAAGGAGAGATATAGGAATGGAGGATGGAAGTATGTATGGGATGATAATACTAAAGAGAAATTAAGACGGCATTTGAAAGAGGAGGGAGATATATTAAGGGTAGGAATTGAAAGGGCGGTAGAAGGGAATGATATGGATAACGTGCTAAAATTAATAGAACTCCCTGTATGGAGGGTGGGGAAGAAAGTGAGAAGAAGGGTAGAGGGAAAAGAGAATAAAATGAATGGATGGTTTGATGAAGACTGTAGGAGAAAACGTGAGGTTCTAATGAGAGCCCTAGCGGAGTTTAGGCAGGAGGGTGTGCAAGGAAAAAGGAAGGAATATTGTAAATTGAGAAGGGAATATAAGGAGGTATTGAATGAGAAGAAAAGAGGATGGAAGGAGGCGGAAGCTGAAAATAAATATATTTTGTAGAGAGAAGAAATTTGAGAGGATTTGGGAGTCAATGAACAAGATCAGAAGAACGAAACCGGTGGGGAAGGGGGATAAAATAGGAGAAAACGAGTGGGTTACAAGTCACAAATTGGAAGGGAACTGGAAGTAGGCATTACAATATTGGATGGGGAGATAACAAGGCAGGAGGTAATTACAGTATTAAAAATGCTAGACCCAAGGTTGCAGGAGGTGTGAATGGTATTTCCAATAGTGTATGGAAGGAGGTTGGGGCAAATGAACCGATGTTGAGAGGGATTGTGAAATTCTTTAATAGGTTGCTGGAAACGGGGAAATTTCCTAGAGATTGCAGGAAGGGGGTATTATGCCCTATTTATAAAAATAAAGGAGCTAGTAGTGATCCAAACAACTATAGAGGAATTACACTCCTAGACTCGCTGTCAAAGGTGTACACAGGGGTTTTGGCAAATAGGATAACAAATTGGGCGGAACAGTACGGTAGGATATCTGAGTTCCAAAATGGATTTAGGAAAGGACGTAATACAGTCGATAATGTTTGGATTCTGGACACTTTGATTACAAAGTATGTGAGGATAGCAGGGCATAAATTATTCATAGCAGCGATTGACTTAGAAAAAGCCTTTGATACGGTCAGTAGGGAGGCGCTATTTTTGAGATTAGGGGAGGTTGGAATGTCAAAAAAATGAGGGTGGCAATAGAAACTATTTATGAGGAAGTGTTTGTGATGATTAAATTGCAGGATGGAAGGTTGAGTAAGTGTTTTGAATCGAAAAGCGGGTTGAGACAGGGATGTAAGCTATCCCCGATATTATTTATATTATTTATTAATAATATTTTAGAGGGTCATGGTGGAGACGCATGGCAATGCCCTTGGGTAGGGAAAATGGAGGTTCCGGGGTTGCTATTCGCGGATGACCTATTGATTTTGGCTTTGACGGCAAGTGGGTTGCAAAAAGGGTTGGACAAGGTAGTTGAATATACTAGGAAATGGTCTCTCAGAGTAAATGTAAGAAAGACTCAATAATGGTGTGTAGGAAAAGGGGTGGGAGAAAGAATAATGAAGTCTGGAGGCTAGATCGGGAAGAAATTAAACCAGGGGGAAAAACTGAGTACCTAGGTGTAATAATTAGTAAGCATGCTTCTTGGAAAAATCAGTGTAATAGTGCAAAATTTAAAGGAAGAGGAGCGCTTGCGGCAGTGGGGGTATTAGAAAATAAATTTTCAGACATTAAATACAAAATTCAGAAAACGGTGTTTGAATCACTGGTAATGGGCAAAATGCTATTTGGGGTTGAAGTATGGGGAATGGAGGAGGGCAGGGGTGAACTAAACCAGGTGGTGGCGAAATTTAGCAAGATCATGATGGACCTCCCGAATTGTACAGCCAATGCCAGGGCCAGATTAGTCTGTAAAGAATCGATAGAGGTTGAAATAGCTAAGAGGGTCTTCAAGTACTGGATTAAATTGGAGGAAGGGAAGGGTGGGGCGTTAGTACAAGAAACGTTCAGTTTTCAGAAAGGTATGACGAATGAAGCTTACAGGGTGAATAAGTGCAAAAAATGGTTACAAAAGATTGGATTGGGGGTATATGGAGAGGTCTGGGGGAATGGTAGGAATAAATGGGTATGGAAAAGGATAAATGGAAGACTACTAGATATTGAAAGACAGAGCTTAATAGGGGAATGTAGAGAGAGTGTCTCTTTATCAGTATTAAATAAATTGGTGGAAGTAATAAACCCAAAAACGGAGTTTGAGGGTAGAAGGGATAACAGAGGTTTGTATTGGTGGTTATTGGGTGTTCCAAGGAATAAGGGATGGGTAGGTAGTGAGAATAGGGATAGATGTGTGTTATGTGGAGAGAAGTGGGAGGACCTGCATATTTTTAATCAATGCCGACCATTGGCGGAGATAAAGATCAAACTACTAAGTATGAAGGAGCTGCATATGGTAGGGGAAAGCTATAAGATAACATCTTGGTTATGTAGAGAGTGGGAGAAAGGAACGAATATAGCAAAATTCTTAAATGTGGCCAGAGCTATATTTATAAAGAAATTGAGGGAGTAACAGGGGTTGTGCAGATAATGTGGTTCGTGCCGAGGGAGAAAGGGGGAAGGCATTCTGCTCAGAGGAATGGATCTCTGCCCTGAGCAGATGCGGGAAGGGTATCATGGTAATCATGATATCAGAAGAGGGGGCTGTAGTGTTAGGGGAAAGTGGGAGAGCACCTTGCCCTGTGGAAAGGTGATCCGCCTGGGGCCAAGGGAAAGCCTGAGAAGGTTTGAGGGTAGTGTAAATTTAAAAGTTGGTATATAGTTTAAGTTTATCGTGGATATTTGAAATGAAGCTTAGGTGGAAGCAAAAAAAAAGTGAGTTGACTGAGTGAACTAATGGACTTGGAATGGAGTACTGTCTGTTGATGTGTAAATGAGGAGTGGAAAAAAATGGATTGTTTAAGTGTATTTGTGTGAGGAGGGAGTATAAAGAAGGTGTATGTGATAGAATTGAGATAGATTAAGTGGGAATGTAGTTAAGGAGAAAATGTTGACAGTATGGAAATCATGAAAGTAGGTCATATGAAAAAAAATGTTAAATGGTGTAGATGCCTTGATGATGGGTGTAAAATTGAGGGATTCTTGATGTTTATGTATTAAGTTTAATAGGATGGAAGAAATGGGATAAGTCTAACAGTTTGATGTAATTGAGGTGCTGTAGACTGAGAAGACGGAGTGAACTAATGGATTTGGAATGGAAACTGTTTGTTTGTGTGTAAGTGAAATGTTAAAAAAAATTAAATTGTTTTAAGTGCGATGATGAGGGATGTAAAATCATTGTTAGTTGATGTTTAAGTCTGAAGCTTAATAAGGTGAGACGCTTTGATATGTGAAGTGTGGTGCGGTAGGTGGAGAAGACTGAGTGAACTAATGGACTACGAATGAAAACTGTGTGTCTGTGTAAAAAAAAAGAAAGAAAAAAAAGTTAATTGTTTTAGGTACGTTGATGAGGAATGTTAAATGGTTGTTAGCTGATGTTTAATTCTTATGTTTTATAAGGTGAGATGTAGTGAGCGGGAGTAGTACGTGAGAGGTGAGGGTGACGTATCAAGGGAAGAGGAAGGGGTGGGGACTGGACCCCACTCCAAAGAAGTTAGACTTGTGCATGTCTGCACGGAAAGGAAAAGGAAAGGGAAGGTAGTGTGCTGACAATGGACAAGAGTATGTGTGACGTACATAGCGGAAGTGTGTGGCAGGCCACCTGTTGGGTCTGGTTTCAGCCAGGGTGGCTTGTAACACATGATAAGGGAAGGAACACAGTGTTTGTCAGCGAGTGTCGGTGAGATACGATACCAGTTCTCACGTGGCAAGGCTGGTGGCTGCTGTAGACGGGTTGGTGGGCGTGTGTTCCATACCAGGGCTGTTGCAGCGACCAGTCTAATTAAATTTTTTTTAGGTGGTAGTCAGGGGTTGGGCTTAGAGTAGTTAGTAGTGCGGTATCGTCCTGCATGTATGCTGGCTATCCACGTACGTGTGGGATGATACTGAGTAGATGTAGAGGTAGTTAATGTAGTTAAGTAGTTTTAAGAGAGATGTAGTTGCTATTATTGCTTGTTTTCCTTTGTTTCGCTCTGTCTGTCTTTATTGCCTGTAAGCCGATGGTGTACACTAGGGTGGGCAATAAAGATATGTATGCTTGTATGTATGTATGTATGTATGTAACTTGCCATTGAAATCTGTATCACTTTATTCCTTCTCGCTCCTTTTCCTTTTCCCTGTGCGACTTAGGTCGCTAAATGTAATTGCATCTTCTCCACCCGCGGGGCTATATTCCATCGTTCATATACAATGTTTCCTGATCTCATGTCTCTTGTCTACCGGTCTGATGTCGGACCAGCCGGAGAGCGAGTCTTAATTGGCCCGCTCGCTGTCCTAAGTTCTTTTACTGTACATCGCCGGGTAGCGTAAAGTCAGTTGATTGTCGAGAGCCATGAAGGTCAGAAGCTTAATCTGGTGGCTCTTGATTAGAGCGTCTACCTACCTCAACATGCCTGGATAGCATGTAAAGGATCAGGGCTAACGCCCTGAAGTGTTGTTTTCATCTTAGTTTCTTTCCTGGAGTGGACGTCCGCTACTTATTCTACTTAAATCTATCTCTATGAATTTGTAAGTAACCTACATCCCAAATGACGCCATGCGTTAGTTTCCACTCAAGGACCAAAATGTAAATCTACATCAAGATGATATTATTTTCCTTTTTTCCTGGAGCTCGATGACCTCGTCTTGGAAGTTTAATTAAAATTGCAGTTGCATGCTGTCGGAGAAATACCGAATTGATGGTTCTTCTGACAAATTTTAAAATTTTGTAACATGTTTGATTTTTGGCCTACTGTCTGCTCTGTTTTAACCTACTATGAGTAGAAGAAACCCTTTTCAACGATATGTTCTTGGCACTAAATAATGTTCCTGTTTTGGATTTAGTTAAAGAAGTTAGGAGTGAAATAATTTAATAATGTGAAGTCATCCATTAAAAGGATTGAGATCGCGAGATTATCTCCGTGGATCGGGATCTATGTCTTTCTTTAAATTTTATCTTTTCTGTCTTTCTTTTACACTTCAGTACCGCTTACTGTTGTTGTCGTCTCCATGGGAACTACTGTTTTGGATTATTGATAAGGATTGATTATGTTGCTGAATTAATTAGTTTTGTGAGTAGCGTGCCATTAAGTTGGGAGCTGTTGGCTCTTAATTCTTCGCCTTAGTTGATTTATGAGTTGAATGTGCGAGTTCTTCCTGGTGGTTTGAGCTGGATTGCTCTTCATCCTGATTTCATTCTATGTATGCTTTTTTTTTATTAGAGCTGCTTGCTCTGACAACTAATGATTGATTTCTAATTTTTGGTGGGCACGTTACCATTCTGGTACTATTTTCTTTTTCCATTTCAAAGCATGGTGAATTTTTGGGGTCGTTTCGTGACCTATCTTTGTGAGCGCCTTCGGTTTTGGATATGATTTCTGTGAATGTTAATCAATTTTCCTGTTGTGCCTATTGCGACCCGGTTCATGGGATAATCTCGCAGCCTCATCCTAGCAGTGTTTCACCTAATGTACAAAATTATTCCTTTAGAAATTATGCAATTAATTATTTGTACGCAAGTAAATTTTTGAAAGATTAAGATTGAGCCTCCCAGGCACGCAGTAAAGTTTAGTCCATGGACATTTTCTGACAACCAATTATATTGTAATTTAATCTCGATTTAAGTCTATCCATAAATTAAATTGAAAAATGCCCCTCGACACTAGGTATACATTTCTACTCAATTCAGAATTATTTAATAAACCCATTTAAAACATTAATTCGTCATCTCAATTCAGAGTTTATTTAATTAATCAAATTATCATATTAATTCATTATTCAATTCAGCGTTTATCTAATTGAATATAATTATCATATTAATAATCTAATTATCATATTAATTTGTTATCCCAATTCAGTATTTACTTTATTGGTCAATTTACCATTTTAATTTGTTAAACTGTTTGTCTTTGTGAAGGTGCACCTGTAGTTTCAAGGGAGTTTTATTTTCCTATCATATGTATCTTTCTCTTATAGCAGAAATTAAATAATTTAGTTTTTTGAAAACTCGCAAATTTTTCTTTCATGGTTTCTAATATTTCCTACCGTGCAAATCTTTTGGCTCGGTGTGAGTTGCCTCTGGTTTATGGCCTGTTACTGAACTATTTGGTGAGTATTCTCTGTTTTCCTTGTTAAGTAAGGAATATTTGCTATCTCTTGCTCTTCGTTTACTTGTACCAGTAAATGCCGGTACGACTGGTATGCCAGTTATGGATCGAATTGTATTTAATATTTTATTCCAATTTTCTCTATTTAGCGGTATACTGAATGCCCGGTCTACCATACTGCTGTAGGTAGCACATTTTCGACTTCGGGATGGAATGAATATTTCTTTATGGTAGTAGCGTCCTGTGTCGGTTTCCTGTAAATATTGTATTCTATCGAAGTAGTGCACCCTTGAAAATTGGTTATTGGTTTGCATGGGAAGAATATTTTATTACTTGGGTGGAGCCATGTATAAAATTTATCATCCAGGCAGGTGATTTCAACTCTGCACTGTTTGTTAGCCAGCAGGGGGAAACAGGTTTTTCCCGTGCCGTGTATACGAGTCTGGGTTTTTTTTGTGCCTTGTTGAAGACAGCAGAAGGGTGGCACGTGGACAGGAACTCGACCAGATTAAAAGCGATCAATACTTTGAGATTTTGACGTCATGATATTTAACCAATTGGACCGCAAGGTTAGCCCGATCGCAAAGTCTTAGCCAATAAAAATTAATTAACAAACACACCTACGTCTTGAAGAAATAAATACCCATGTACTTGGGGAAATCTTTCTCTTTGCTCAGTTTCATTCTGTTCGACGCACTCTTTTTGCTCATTTGCATTCGCGCAGTGCTCATTTGGTCTTCGCTCATTCTGTTCAGTTGTCTACGGGAATAATTGTTCGAGCACATGTGTCACTGGAAACGACGTATCCGACGTGGAACATTACCAGCATTTATTTGATGGAAAGACGATAAATTTTCTACTTCTGAGGAAATTTTACGACATAGAAATATCGGAAACGCCGCAGTTCAGATTTCTTTAACTTTATAAATCTGAAGAGAATTTATAAAGTAGGTAAAACTGTGCCATCTTGAAGAATCGAGTGTGTGTTGAGTACTTTTTCTAAGACAGATCTTTTAGTTTCAGCTTTCACCAGAAGACGCAAGATCCCCAGCAATCCTGAAACATCTCGGAAGAATGGAACTTCAGCATTACGACGGAGTTTGTAATTGTGCTAAGTCCTCGCCTGCTGCAGCCATGTATCATTAAAATGTGAGGCATAATTCAGCCCGGGAGAGAATAACATCGGAGATGGATTTTGGTTAAATATTCACTGATCATCAACCGAGTCCAGAAGCCAAGTCTACTACAGCTAAGATTTTAAATTATACTTTTCTCTGTTTTCTGTTGTAATAATTATGTAGACGTAGTCCTTGCTTGAATATTTAAAATCATTTCTAATAGTCTTTGTAGTTAGGAATTTCACTCTTCTTTCACTGGTGTTGGTAGATTTGATGTGTGTGAGAGTGTATTTGGGACCTATAATTTGTTCTATTTGAGTGAGTGCTTCGTGACATGTTCTCACTGTCCCATGTTAAGTCTAGGGAAGTGTTAAAAATATTTGACCCACGCTATAATAATTATTAATTTATAAATTAGTGATGGAATAATTTTTGAATTATTTGGGACAGAATATCGACGTGTTCTGTGAATTTAGGATATTTCCTTGATGTTTTGTGGTTTACCATAAATTCGAAATAGAATAGAGTCATCTATAATTTCATTAAACCATAGCCTGCGATGACGCGACCGCGCGCGTATAATAATAATAATAATAATAATAATAATAATAATAATAATAATTGGCATTATTACGGTCTAATAGAATGTTTAAAGGTCATGAGTATAATTATTAATGTGCTTATATATGATTAATGTGTGCTATATTAAAGTAGATGTCGGCCTGGAATATTAGTCGTGGCTTGAATGTCCACAAATTTTGCATTTACTGTTATTGGTATTTTTGAGACTTGTAGATGGATCTTAAGATAGGATTTTATTTGTGTGTCCATTACATGAGTCAGTTAAGGAAGAGAGTGTGTTTCTGAACATAATTTCTTCTTATGCAGCACATGTTGATCAATAATTTGTGATAATGAGAGAGTAAAAATAACGTAGTCGTGACTCATAGACCGTATGCGCGAATATTTATTTATCTGTGACTGTAGGCAGTTCTATGGAATTTTTAGTGACGATTTCTACTATAAAATTATTCTGGAACATCGTTGTGGCATTTATTTCATTGGAAAAGTGATAATCCTGTCACAATCACACGTCAGACGATTGTAATGGTAGCCCTTGTTTGATATGGTCATCGAGAGAAGCTCTCATATTTCAAATAAAATTTAAAAATAAAAATCAAGAGATAGGATTCGATAAATCTATTTAATAATATTATCGTGGACCAAAGCTTGAATGTGAGATGGATGAATGACTGATTTTACTTGTAATTGTGATTTCCATGGTTATATTTCGTCATGTTATTTGTACGCTGAGCGCGTAAAGTTTCGATTATTTTGTTGTTTTGTGGCGAGCATATTTGGCTCAATTATGAATCTTTAAGTGATTTTATGACGGAATAAGATAGATTAGGATCTTTGCTTCGAGAGAAAATACTTAAGCAAGGATCGCGTCAATGAACTAAGCTCACACAGTGTAAAATGTTTAACGCTACAATGCGAGAATTTTAAGCCTTTATTGTGAGTTGTGCACAACACTAGGACAATTGACATAAAAATAAGAGTTAAATGAGTTGGATATTGGATTCCAAAATATTTTTATTATATAATTTGAAGCTTAAATAATTAATTGAAATAATATTTAATTAACAGAAATGAGTTATTGGATTTTTCGTGTGAGGTAGAATTTTGACTCACGGTAAAATGAATCGCAGAGATTTGTTAATTTACATGATAATTTAAAAGAGAGATATAATTCAGAATTTTCACATTTTGAGATAGGATTTTCTCAAATAATAATTTGTTTAATTTCTTAGGACGATTTACTAAGACTTAATTTCGTATTTTTACAGAATGAAATATAATGGAGAACTGTGGGGAATTTCCAGCAGGGAAGAGATAAATAATCTTATATCAAGATTTTGGAAAATATTTATATAATCTGGAAAGTGCTAATATTTATTTAATAAATGTTAAAACCCATTTCTTTTTAGTGTTTTCATTTGTCGTCAGTCCTTAGACTGTCCCTGACCCCTATAATTTAGCGTCGCCTGTAAGCAAACGTTCCGCCCTTGGGAACGTTTGCTTACCGGCTGAGCTGCCCGGCAAAACGGGGGCAGGTAGTACAAATTTGGCGCCCGTAACGTGTTTGGCCCGAATTTTATCAGCGACGCCAATCTAAGGACTCGATCTTGTAGCCCAAAATTTATACATAAGCAAGATGCGGCGACAATAGGATTTTTGGGTTATTTGATAACATTTATTAGCCCAGATCTCTGTGGCAGAGTGCACTTTAGTTAAAGTTAGGAAGGGCCGTGTTGAATGCTTGAAACAAAATCTTGGAGATTAGGAAAATTTCATTTTTTTATGCGACTGCATTTGCGCAACATTTCGGATTTTAATAGTTAAATATTATTGAAATGATATACAAATCTTCCCCTAAGCAGGTGAGCTTAATTCATTAGTAGACGTGGAACTGGACTCTGGTTTATACTCTGATATTATTCTCCCCGAGGTCTGAACTGCCGTTTCTTGAAAAGTTTATTATCATGGATGAATGGCGTGCATTTTTGGAGAATGCGTTAGGAAGTTTGAAAGATAGCTTGAAACACGACCTTAGTGAAAACCAAGCTAAACTTGAGCTTAGACTGACCGAGAACAGTGATAAATTAAAACAGGAACTTAGTGAAAATAGCGCAAAATTAAAACGAACTTAGTGCTGAATTTAGTGAAAATCAGGAGCGATTGAAACAGGATCTAAGTGAAAATAATGAAAAACTGAAATTAGAACTGAACGAGGGACAGGATAAATTTAAATCCGATCTTAAAAGTGCATTGGAAGAAATACAGAATAGGACGGACGAAAACATTAATAAACTGCACACGGATGTGAAATTATTTAATGGAAAAATAGCATCCATTCAAAGTGAACTTGTAGCAGTCAAACAGAACTTCTCAGACTTTAAAGGTGAAATACAGGCGGGTATTACAAGTTCGTTAGCTGAGATGTCGAACGAAGTAAGTGAGAGACTCGCTAAAGTCCAGACAGACGTACTACAGGGGCTTGATAAATACAAAAATGAGGTGGAGAAAAACTTTCAGAATATTGAGGAGAAAATTGTGGACAATGCAGAGGACCTTACAGCGACTAAGGCAGCATGGAGTAAAAAGTTTACCGGCCTTTGCGAAACTTTGAAACAGGTGGAAAAGGGAGTCATAGCGGAAATAAAAGTTTCCCAAGTAACCACGTCAGAAAGGCTAGAATATTTCTATGAGACTATCGAAGAGACACAGACAGGTCTTAAAGAAATAAAAACGGAAATGGACAAGGAAATTAGCGAAGTAAAAGCTGAGTCCGAAGCATCGAAGCGAGAACTTCAGGACGGAATTAAGGAGCTTGTTGAAGAGCTTAAGATAATTAAACTTCAGGGCGAGAGGCATAATATTGTCACTTCTACATTATTGGAAAGGCAAGGTCAATTGGAGAAGCGGATGTCTGGTGAAGTCCCGTCTTCAACTCCAAAAGTAGATAATAGGATGGACATGGCTAATCCCATAAATAACACCAATCCTTACATAAATCAGGACAGTAGTGGGATAAATTCGGCAAATATTTCAGGTCAGACTCAAATTGTTAATATTATTAAACTTCATGAGGAACAGCCAAAGAAGTTCAATAATGTTAAAGGCGTTACTCCTAAAAGCTTCATTCGTGAACTTCAGGAATACTTCAGAGATAATAAGATACCTCCTGAACGCCAACTAAGGGTGACTGAACGCTATTTGGAGAATTCAGTTTTAACATGGTATGAAGCGTTCAAGTACTCATTTGAAGATTTTGAAGGGTTTAAGAAGGCATTTCTGGAGAGATATTGGAATAGTGACCTACAGCATAATTTGAAAACAGAACTCTACGCTAAGAGGTACGCTTCTTCTACGCCCACACGCTACGCTGATTATTTTTCAGCTCAATTACGTAAACTAAAGGAGCTTGATATGCCACCCCCAGAAGTTGAAGTAGTCCGTGTAATAATAAGACAACTTCCAGCGGACATTCAACGTATAATGATTGCTTCGAACGCGCAGACCGCAATTCAGGCTGAAGCCGTGCTTCGTCAGCTCGATTTAACTTCGAGAGAACAACCACGACGTAACCTAGGTCAAGAGCAACAGGTGTTGCAAGCTACAGTCGTCCGAACCGACAATGGAGCTTCGTTCAACCAAGGGAGACCTAGCGGTCGAACCACAAAGGAAATGTCACCGAGAGACCGTTCTCCTAGGTCAGGACACAGAAGTGACGAGGAGAGAGATTATTACCGAAGGAATGTACGACGCAGACCCTACGAAAATATTCGAGGAAGGTGGAGAAGAAATAGTGAAACTAACTGTACGGGAGGAAGAAAAAGAAACTGGAGGCAAGAAGAGAGAGAGAAATACATCCAGGAATTACGCAAGGAAAACCAGGAGAAATCCAAGTGGCGTCACGCGATTCAGGACCAGGACGTGAACCCGGATATAGTAGGAGCAGAAAGCTTAGAATACCAAAGAGCTAAGCAAGAAGAGAATCGTCAGCGCTGTGAAAAGGAAGATTATAGCCAAGGGGCTATTAAAAAAAAAAATCCATCCAACTAGAAAATGATAGTACGAATCCTAGCTCTTGTAATTTAGAGGTCCCAAAGGAATGGATTGTAGTTCAGATTGATTCATGGGTTACTAAATCTGATGATCTGTTAGAAGAAAATCTTGAGGCTAGTAGAAATAATGCAAGGACATTACCAATAATATTAGCTAGAATTTGTGGCGTGAGAGTTAAATGCTTAGTTGACACCGGCTCCACTATTAGTGTAATATCAACATCATTTATGAATGACTTAAGAGAAAGGCATGAAATACCCATCATTCCAGTCTCACATGTTAAAATTAAAGGAATTATCCCTGACAAGAGTGTGATTTGCAAGCAGCAGACATTTCTCGATGTGGAAATCCGAAACACCAAGTTCCCTAATATATTTTTGGCTATGACAAATATCAAATTTAATATCATTCTTGGAATGGATTTTCTTACATCATACCACGCAGACATTAGTTTGGACTCCAACCAAATAGTATTTCGTCTGGAGGAATTTTCAGAAACTGCAGTCATGAATCCTGTTGATATAACCGACCAAGAGGTGTTCCACATAAATTGCGCCTTAACATCGAGGGAGAAGGAAGACCATGAGGCCTTAGAAGAAATTCATCAGGTTCTGGATGACATCATCGAAGAGGGCGAAAATAGAACACATCCCTTGGATCTTATAAATCAGAAGGTGAATTCAGCTTAGGCAGCTAAATCTCTAAAGGAACAAGCTGAGAGAAGGCAACGACGTGTCAGAAACAAGAAGTTTCGTCGTCCATTAAAATTACATGAGCTTGTGTTACTTAAGAAACCAGCTTCCTCAGAAACCACAAGTAAATTTTATGCCAAGTTCGCACCGTTATTTATTGGGCCGTACAAAATTATTAAGGTCTATGGGAACAATGCCTATCGCATACAAAGTCTTGATCAATCATATGAAGGAGTTCATAATGGTTCAAATTTGAAGAGTTATAACTGTCCTAAACAATCTGCTATAAATCAAATAAACGTCATCTTTGAAGAACAAACGTCATGGAACGAAGATGAGGATCCGATCTACCTTCATGCTTCAATGCAGGTCGATATGACGGAAGAAGTATGCAAAGAATGTCAGGAGTTACAAGATTCCACCATGAGCAAATTACGCTTGCTTTGTGCTGCACTGGAACTGGACAATAGTAGGCTACGTGCTGGAACGTCATCTGGAATAATTATGGAATAGTGTGACACACCATTGTACTTCAAAATTTTCAAGGGACATGCTAATTATATTTCCAGATGATAATGATTTAATCTGCCCATCAAATCATTTTTTCAGCCACGGGAGAATATGCACCCTTGAAAATTGGTTATTGGTTTGCATGGGAAGAATATTTTATTACTTGGGTGGAACCATGTATAAAATTTATCATCCAGGCAGGTGATTTCAACTCTGCACTGTTTGTTAGCCAGCAGGGGGAAACAGGTTTTTCCCGTGCCGTGTATACGAGTCTGGGGTTTTTTTTGTGCCTTGTTGAAGACAGCAGAAGGGTGGCACGTGGACAGGAACTCGACCAGATTAAAAGCGATCAATACTTTGAGATTTTGACGTCATGATATTTAACCAATTGGACCGCAAGGTTAGCCCGATCGCAAAGTCTTAGCCAATAAAAATTAATTAACAAACACACCTACGTCTTGAAGAAATAAATACCCATGTACTTGGGGAAATCTTTCTCTTTGCTCAGTTTCATTCTGTTCGACGCACTCTTTTTGCTCATTTGCATTCGCGCAGTGCTCATTTGGTCTTCGCTCATTCTGTTCAGTTGTCTACGGGAATAATTGTTCGAGCACATGTGTCACTGGAAACGACGTATCCGACGTGGAACATTACCAGCATTTATTTGATGGAAAGACGATAAATTTTCTACTTCTGAGGAAATTTTACGACATAGAAATATCGGAAACGCCGCAGTTCAGATTTCTTTAACTTTATAAATCTGAAGAGAATTTATAAAGTAGGTAAAACTGTGCCATCTTGAAGAATCGAGTGTGTGTTGAGTACTTTTTCTAAGACAGATCTTTTAGTTTCAGCTTTCACCAGAAGACGCAAGATCCCCAGCAATCCTGAAACATCTCGGAAGAATGGAACTTCAGCATTACGACGGAGTTTGTAATTGTGCCAAGTCCTCGCCTGCTGCAGCCATGTATCATTAAAATGTGAGGCATAATTCAGCCCGGGAGAGAATAACATCGGAGATGGATTTTGGTTAAATATTCACTGATCATCAACCGAGTCCAGAAGCCAAGTCTACTACAGCTAAGATTTTAAATTATACTTTTCTCTGTTTTCTGTTGTAATAATTATGTAGACGTAGTCCTTGCTTGAATATTTAAAATCATTTCTAATAGTCTTTGTAGTTAGGAATTTCACTCTTCTTTCACTGGTGTTGGTAGATTTGATGTGTGTGAGAGTGTATTTGGGACCTATAATTTGTTCTATTTGAGTGAGTGCTTCGTGACATGTTCTCACTGTCCCATGTTAAGTCTAGGGAAGTGTTAAAAATATTTGACCCACGCTATAATAATTATTAATTTATAAATTAGTGATGGAATAATTTTTGAATTATTTGGGACAGAATATCGACGTGTTCTGTGAATTTAGGATATTTCCTTGATGTTTTGTGGTTTACCATAAATTCGAAATAGAATAGAGTCATCTATAATTTCATTAAACCATAGCCTGCGATGACGCGACCGCGCGCGTATAATAATAATAATAATAATAATAATAATAATAATAATTGGCATTATTACGGTCTAATAGAATGTTTAAAGGTCATGAGTATAATTATTAATGTGCTTATATATGATTAATGTGTGCTATATTAAAGTAGATGTCGGCCTGGAATATTGGTCGTGGCTTGAATGTCCACAAATTTTGCATTTACTGTTATTGGTATTTTTGAGACTTGTAGATGGATCTTAAGATAGGATTTTATTTGTGTGTCCATTACATGAGTCAGTTAAGGAAGAGAGTGTGTTTCTGAACATAATTTCTTCTTATGCAGCACATGTTGATCAATAATTTGTGATAATGAGAGAGTAAAAATAACGTAGTCGTGACTCATAGACCGTATGCGCGAATATTTATTTATCTGTGACTGTAGGCAGTTCTATGGAATTTTTAGTGACGATTTCTACTATAAAATTATTCTGGAACATCGTTGTGGCATTTATTTCATTGGAAAAGTGATAATCCTGTCACAATCACACGTCAGACGATTGTAATGGTAGCCCTTGTTTGATATGGTCATCGAGAGAAGCTCTCATATTTCAAATAAAATTTAAAAATAAAAATCAAGAGATAGGATTCGATAAATCTATTTAATAATATTATCGTGGACCAAAGCTTGAATGTGAGATGGATGAATGACTGATTTTACTTGTAATTGTGATTTCCATGGTTATATTTCGTCATGTTATTTGTACGCTGAGCGCGTAAAGTTTCGATTATTTTGTTGTTTTGTGGCGAGCATATTTGGCTCAATTATGAATCTTTAAGTGATTTTATGACGGAATAAGATAGATTAGGATCTTTGCTTCGAGAGAAAATACTTAAGCAAGGATCGCGTCAATGAACTAAGCTCACACAGTGTAAAATGTTTAACGCTACAATGCGAGAATTTTAAGCCTTTATTGTGAGTTGTGCACAACACTAGGACAATTGACATAAAAATAAGAGTTAAATGAGTTGGATATTGGATTCCAAAATATTTTTATTATATAATTTGAAGCTTAAATAATTAATTGAAATAATATTTAATTAACAGAAATGAGTTATTGGATTTTTCGTGTGAGGTAGAATTTTGACTCACGGTAAAATGAATCGCAGAGATTTGTTAATTTACATGATAATTTAAAAGAGAGATATAATTCAGAATTTTCACATTTTGAGATAGGATTTTCTCAAATAATAATTTGTTTAATTTCTTAGGACGATTTACTAAGACTTAATTTCGTATTTTTACAGAATGAAATATAATGGAGAACTGTGGGGAATTTCCAGCAGGGAAGAGATAAATAATCTTATATCAAGATTTTGGAAAATATTTATATAATCTGGAAAGTGCTAATATTTATTTAATAAATGTTAAAACCCATTTCTTTTTAGTGTTTTCATTTGTCGTCAGTCCTTAGACTGTCCCTGACCCCTATAATTTAGCGTCGCCTGTAAGCAAACGTTCCGCCCTTGGGAACGTTTGCTTACCGGCTGAGCTGCCCGGCAAAACGGGGGCAGGTAGTACAAATTTGGCGCCCGTAACGTGTTTGGCCCGAATTTTATCAGCGACGCCAATCTAAGGACTCGATCTTGTAGCCCAAAATTTATACATAAGCAAGATGCGGCGACAATAGGATTTTTGGGTTATTTGATAACATTTATTAGCCCAGATCTCTGTGGCAGAGTGCACTTTAGTTAAAGTTAGGAAGGGCCGTGTTGAATGCTTGAAACAAAATCTTGGAGATTAGGAAAATTTCATTTTTTATGCGACTGCATTTGCGCAACATTTCGGATTTTAATAGTTAAATATTATTGAAATGATATACAAATCTTCCCCTAAGCAGGTGAGCTTAATTCATTAGTAGACGTGGAACTGGACTCTGGCTTATACTCTGATATTATTCTCCCCGAGGTCTGAACTGCCGTTTCTTGAAAAGTTTATTATCATGGATGAATGGCGTGCATTTTTGGAGAATGCGTTAGGAAGTTTGAAAGATAGCTTGAAACACGACCTTAGTGAAAACCAAGCTAAACTTGAGCTTAGACTGACCGAGAACAGTGATAAATTAAAACAGGAACTTAGTGAAAATAGCGCAAAATTAAAACGAACTTAGTGCTGAATTTAGTGAAAATCAGGAGCGATTGAAACAGGATCTAAGTGAAAATAATGAAAAACTGAAATTAGAACTGAACGAGGGACAGGATAAATTTAAATCCGATCTTAAAAGTGCATTGGAAGAAATACAGAATAGGACGGACGAAAACATTAATAAACTGCACACGGATGTGAAATTATTTAATGGAAAAATAGCATCCATTCAAAGTGAACTTGTAGCAGTCAAACAGAACTTCTCAGACTTTAAAGGTGAAATACAGGCGGGTATTACAAGTTCGTTAGCTGAGATGTCGAACGAAGTAAGTGAGAGACTCGCTAAAGTCCAGACAGACGTACTACAGGGGCTTGATAAATACAAAAATGAGGTGGAGAAAAACTTTCAGAATATTGAGGAGAAAATTGTGGACAATGCAGAGGACCTTACAGCGACTAAGGCAGCATGGAGTAAAAAGTTTACCGGCCTTTGCGAAACTTTGAAACAGGTGGAAAAGGGAGTCATAGCGGAAATAAAAGTTTCCCAAGTAACCACGTCAGAAAGGCTAGAATATTTCTATGAGACTATCGAAGAGACACAGACAGGTCTTAAAGAAATAAAAACGGAAATGGACAAGGAAATTAGCGAAGTAAAAGCTGAGTCCGAAGCATCGAAGCGAGAACTTCAGGACGGAATTAAGGAGCTTGTTGAAGAGCTTAAGATAATTAAACTTCAGGGCGAGAGGCATAATATTGTCACTTCTACATTATTGGAAAGGCAAGGTCAATTGGAGAAGCGGATGTCTGGTGAAGTCCCGTCTTCAACTCCAAAAGTAGATAATAGGATGGACATGGCTAATCCCATAAATAACACCAATCCTTACATAAATCAGGACAGTAGTGGGATAAATTCGGCAAATATTTCAGGTCAGACTCAAATTGTTAATATTATTAAACTTCATGAGGAACAGCCAAAGAAGTTCAATAATGTTAAAGGCGTTACTCCTAAAAGCTTCATTCGTGAACTTCAGGAATACTTCAGAGATAATAAGATACCTCCTGAACGCCAACTAAGGGTGACTGAACGCTATTTGGAGAATTCAGTTTTAACATGGTATGAAGCGTTCAAGTACTCATTTGAAGATTTTGAAGGGTTTAAGAAGGCATTTCTGGAGAGATATTGGAATAGTGACCTACAGCATAATTTGAAAACAGAACTCTACGCTAAGAGGTACGCTTCTTCTACGCCCACACGCTACGCTGATTATTTTTCAGCTCAATTACGTAAACTAAAGGAGCTTGATATGCCACCCCCAGAAGTTGAAGTAGTCCGTGTAATAATAAGACAACTTCCAGCGGACATTCAACGTATAATGATTGCTTCGAACGCGCAGACCGCAATTCAGGCTGAAGCCGTGCTTCGTCAGCTCGATTTAACTTCGAGAGAACAACCACGACGTAACCTAGGTCAAGAGCAACAGGTGTTGCAAGCTACAGTCGTCCGAACCGACAATGGAGCTTCGTTCAACCAAGGGAGACCTAGCGGTCGAACCACAAAGGAAATGTCACCGAGAGACCGTTCTCCTAGGTCAGGACACAGAAGTGACGAGGAGAGAGATTATTACCGAAGGAATGTACGACGCAGACCCTACGAAAATATTCGAGGAAGGTGGAGAAGAAATAGTGAAACTAACTGTACGGGAGGAAGAAAAAGAAACTGGAGGCAAGAAGAGAGAGAGAAATACATCCAGGAATTACGCAAGGAAAACCAGGAGAAATCCAAGTGGCGTCACGCGATTCAGGACCAGGACGTGAACCCGGATATAGTAGGAGCAGAAAGCTTAGAATACCAAAGAGCTAAGCAAGAAGAGAATCGTCAGCGCTGTGAAAAGGAAGATTATAGCCAAGGGGCTATTAAAAAAAAATCCATCCAACTAGAAAATGATAGTACGAATCCTAGCTCTTGTAATTTAGAGGTCCCAAAGGAATGGATTGTAGTTGAGATTGATTCATGGGTTACTAAATCTGATGATCTGTTAGAAGAAAATCTTGAGGCTAGTAGAAATAATGCAAGGACATTACCAATAATATTAGCTAGAATTTGTGGCGTGAGAGTTAAATGCTTAGTTGACACCGGCTCCACTATTAGTGTAATATCAACATCATTTATGAA
This sequence comes from Anabrus simplex, assembly GCF_040414725.1. NCBI lineage: Eukaryota > Metazoa > Arthropoda > Insecta > Orthoptera > Tettigoniidae > Anabrus > Anabrus simplex. Next base: position 88,377,449 of record NC_090274.1, on the reverse strand, counting down.
TGACTTAAGAGAAAGGCATGAAATACCCATCATTCCAGTCTCACATGTTAAAATTAAAGGAATTATCCCTGACAAGAGTGTGATTTGCAAGCAGCAGACATTTCTCGATGTGGAAATCCGAAACACCAAGTTCCCTAATATATTTTTGGCTATGACAAATATCAAATTTAATATCATTCTTGGAATGGATTTTCTTACATCATACCACGCAGACATTAGTTTGGACTCCAACCAAATAGTATTTCGTCTGGAGGAATTTTCAGAAACTGCAGTCATGAATCCTGTTGATATAACCGACCAAGAGGTGTTCCACATAAATTGCGCCTTAACATCGAGGGAGAAGGAAGACCATGAGGCCTTAGAAGAAATTCATCAGGTTCTGGATGACATCATCGAAGAGGGCGAAAATAGAACACATCCCTTGGATCTTATAAATCAGAAGGTGAATTCAGCTTAGGCAGCTAAATCTCTAAAGGAACAAGCTGAGAGAAGGCAACGACGTGTCAGAAACAAGAAGTTTCGTCGTCCATTAAAATTACATGAGCTTGTGTTACTTAAGAAACCAGCTTCCTCAGAAACCACAAGTAAATTTTATGCCAAGTTCGCACCGTTATTTATTGGGCCGTACAAAATTATTAAGGTCTATGGGAACAATGCCTATCGCATACAAAGTCTTGATCAATCATATGAAGGAGTTCATAATGGTTCAAATTTGAAGAGTTATAACTGTCCTAAACAATCTGCTATAAATCAAATAAACGTCATCTTTGAAGAACAAACGTCATGGAACGAAGATGAGGATCCGATCTACCTTCATGCTTCAATGCAGGTCGATATGACGGAAGAAGTATGCAAAGAATGTCAGGAGTTACAAGATTCCACCATGAGCAAATTACGCTTGCTTTGTGCTGCACTGGAACTGGACAATAGTAGGCTACGTGCTGGAACGTCATCTGGAATAATTATGGAATAGTGTGACACACCATTGTACTTCAAAATTTTCAAGGGACATGCTAATTATATTTCCAGATGATAATGATTTAATCTGCCCATCAAATCATTTTTTCAGCCACGGGAGAATATGCACCCTTGAAAATTGGTTATTGGTTTGCATGGGAAGAATATTTTATTACTTGGGTGGAACCATGTATAAAATTTATCATCCAGGCAGGTGATTTCAACTCTGCACTGTTTGTTAGCCAGCAGGGGGAAACAGGTTTTTCCCGTGCCGTGTATACGAGTCTGGGGTTTTTTTTGTGCCTTGTTGAAGACAGCAGAAGGGTGGCACGTGGACAGGAACTCGACCAGATTAAAAGCGATCAATACTTTGAGATTTTGACGTCATGATATTTAACCAATTGGACCGCAAGGTTAGCCCGATCGCAAAGTCTTAGCCAATAAAAATTAATTAACAAACACACCTACGTCTTGAAGAAATAAATACCCATGTACTTGGGGAAATCTTTCTCTTTGCTCAGTTTCATTCTGTTCGACGCACTCTTTTTGCTCATTTGCATTCGCGCAGTGCTCATTTGGTCTTCGCTCATTCTGTTCAGTTGTCTACGGGAATAATTGTTCGAGCACATGTGTCACTGGAAACGACGTATCCGACGTGGAACATTACCAGCATTTATTTGATGGAAAGACGATAAATTTTCTACTTCTGAGGAAATTTTACGACATAGAAATATCGGAAACGCCGCAGTTCAGATTTCTTTAACTTTATAAATCTGAAGAGAATTTATAAAGTAGGTAAAACTGTGCCATCTTGAAGAATCGAGTGTGTGTTGAGTACTTTTTCTAAGACAGATCTTTTAGTTTCAGCTTTCACCAGAAGACGCAAGATCCCCAGCAATCCTGAAACATCTCGGAAGAATGGAACTTCAGCATTACGACGGAGTTTGTAATTGTGCTAAGTCCTCGCCTGCTGCAGCCATGTATCATTAAAATGTGAGGCATAATTCAGCCCGGGAGAGAATAACATCGGAGATGGATTTTGGTTAAATATTCACTGATCATCAACCGAGTCCAGAAGCCAAGTCTACTACAGCTAAGATTTTAAATTATACTTTTCTCTGTTTTCTGTTGTAATAATTATGTAGACGTAGTCCTTGCTTGAATATTTAAAATCATTTCTAATAGTCTTTGTAGTTAGGAATTTCACTCTTCTTTCACTGGTGTTGGTAGATTTGATGTGTGTGAGAGTGTATTTGGGACCTATAATTTGTTCTATTTGAGTGAGTGCTTCGTGACATGTTCTCACTGTCCCATGTTAAGTCTAGGGAAGTGTTAAAAATATTTGACCCACGCTATAATAATTATTAATTTATAAATTAGTGATGGAATAATTTTTGAATTATTTGGGACAGAATATCGACGTGTTCTGTGAATTTAGGATATTTCCTTGATGTTTTGTGGTTTACCATAAATTCGAAATAGAATAGAGTCATCTATAATTTCATTAAACCATAGCCTGCGATGACGCGACCGCGCGCGTATAATAATAATAATAATAATAATAATAATAATAATAATAATAATTGGCATTATTACGGTCTAATAGAATGTTTAAAGGTCATGAGTATAATTATTAATGTGCTTATATATGATTAATGTGTGCTATATTAAAGTAGATGTCGGCCTGGAATATTGGTCGTGGCTTGAATGTCCACAAATTTTGCATTTACTGTTATTGGTATTTTTGAGACTTGTAGATGGATCTTAAGATAGGATTTTATTTGTGTGTCCATTACATGAGTCAGTTAAGGAAGAGAGTGTGTTTCTGAACATAATTTCTTCTTATGCAGCACATGTTGATCAATAATTTGTGATAATGAGAGAGTAAAAATAACGTAGTCGTGACTCATAGACCGTATGCGCGAATATTTATTTATCTGTGACTGTAGGCAGTTCTATGGAATTTTTAGTGACGATTTCTACTATAAAATTATTCTGGAACATCGTTGTGGCATTTATTTCATTGGAAAAGTGATAATCCTGTCACAATCACACGTCAGACGATTGTAATGGTAGCCCTTGTTTGATATGGTCATCGAGAGAAGCTCTCATATTTCAAATAAAATTTAAAAATAAAAATCAAGAGATAGGATTCGATAAATCTATTTAATAATATTATCGTGGACCAAAGCTTGAATGTGAGATGGATGAATGACTGATTTTACTTGTAATTGTGATTTCCATGGTTATATTTCGTCATGTTATTTGTACGCTGAGCGCGTAAAGTTTCGATTATTTTGTTGTTTTGTGGCGAGCATATTTGGCTCAATTATGAATCTTTAAGTGATTTTATGACGGAATAAGATAGATTAGGATCTTTGCTTCGAGAGAAAATACTTAAGCAAGGATCGCGTCAATGAACTAAGCTCACACAGTGTAAAATGTTTAACGCTACAATGCGAGAATTTTAAGCCTTTATTGTGAGTTGTGCACAACACTAGGACAATTGACATAAAAATAAGAGTTAAATGAGTTGGATATTGGATTCCAAAATATTTTTATTATATAATTTGAAGCTTAAATAATTAATTGAAATAATATTTGATTAACAGAAATGAGTTATTGGATTTTTCGTGTGAGGTAGAATTTTGACTCACGGTAAAATGAATCGCAGAGATTTGTTAATTTACATGATAATTTAAAAGAGAGATATAATTCAGAATTTTCACATTTTGAGATAGGATTTTCTCAAATAATAATTTGTTTAATTTCTTAGGACGATTTACTAAGACTTAATTTCGTATTTTTACAGAATGAAATATAATGGAGAACTGTGGGGAATTTCCAGCAGGGAAGAGATAAATAATCTTATTTCAAGATTTTGGAAAATATTTATATAATCTGGAAAGTGCTAATATTTATTTAATAAATGTTAAAACCCATTTCTTTTTAGTGTTTTCATTTGTCGTCAGTCCTTAGACTGTCCCTGACCCCTATAATTTAGCGTCGCCTGTAAGCAAACGTTCCGCCCTTGGGAACGTTTGCTTACCGGCTGAGCTGCCCGGCAAAACGGGGGCAGTAGGAAGTCTGTTTAACGTGAGATCTAGAAAATGTATGCTTCCATTTTACTGAGATTCCAGAGTGAACTTTATCTATGGATCAATATTGTTTAAATTGTTTAGGGTGGAGCCTGCATAAGTAATTCTTTTGTGAAGGATAACGAGAGTGTCATCTACAAATCTGGCCCAAAATTTTATGTTCGCAAAGTCACTATTGTTATTAATTGCCGTATGCTCTAAATAGTCAATGTATATTTCTGCTAATATCCCTGAGGCTGGCGACCCCATAGACAAACCATCCTGCTGATATATGCAATTATTAAAAAGGAAGAAATTACTCTTAACTACTAGTTTCAAAATTTCCGTGAAATCTAGAATCTTGAATTTACTGAGGTTACTATTTTTATTTAAATTATTTTTGATAATAGGAAAAAGTTTCTTTGTACTGACACTCGGATACATATTTGTTGTATCGACAGAATGCAACGAGTGGAAAGGCTGTATTTCAAAGCTCTCTTGTATTTTAATTAACTCAATGGTATTTTTCACAGAATTATTCGACACAAAAGGATAATTCTTTATTAAAAAATTTCTGGATAAATTGTGTTAATTTATACAATGGACTTGGCCTATAATTGATGATGGGGCGTATGGGGACGCCAGCCTTATGGATCTTAGGTAAAGCTTTTGCTACTGGCAGTCCGGGGTTCATACTTATTAGTTTTATCTTCTCTTGTTCTTTGAATAAAAACGAGGTATTTTAGGACTGATTTTAGGAGACGTTGTATCTCTTGGGTGGGATCTTTTTAGTCACAAATATTATAATAATATTTATAGATTCACCTCTTCAGTACAATGCAATACAATCCACTATTTTATGTGGTTAAAACATATACATAATACATAAAGGCCTTAGGTACATGTTTCACCGTTTTTACAGGCATCATCAGCCTATATCAATCTTAAAAATTAATGGATACGGGATCTTTCTAATCTTATAAACTATAGAGTAAAATGTTGGACAATGATCTCATAAAATGCTGTACTATAACATCTAAAATAGGGATATTGCACGGAAAGTACATTAAAAAAAATTGAATTAACAGTTTTTGAAGATTATAACGTGGTTAATCATGAATATTTGAGCGTTTAAAACCCAAAATGGATCCTCTTTTTATACACCATTAGGACTGTGACGGCCTTGAGTGTATAAGCACTATCATCCAAGGGGGATGTTTACTCCATTCCCATAGCATGAGTTCAATATAGTAAAATCAATGTCAGTTATTTAAAATAGAAGTGTGCACATATCAAATGTGTTAAAATATGTACAGTTGATTTATCAGAAAGTCGTAGAAAAGAAGACGGGACTTCATGTGGAGACGTTGCTAAAGCTAAAATGTTGTGTCAAAGCTAGCTTATGTCAGTATTTAGTTATGTTAGTACGGTAATCAATTGGATCCAAAAGACGGTCAAGTAGGTGTTATTAACCCTGTTGAAACATTTGTTCGAAGAAATGATCGAGTTTTACCTGAAACAAAATGTTAAAGAGAGTTAGTTAAATAGTATTGTGCATGAGACTTCCCGTACGTCAAAAATGCCTAAGGCGGTGTTTACTCGTACAGTGCGTGTTAAGTACGTCGGGCTGTTCCAGCAACCTTTCTACTGCTAGTATTATACCGGTGCGGCTGAGGCGGTGAAGGACACGAGGGGGGTGGAGGGGAGCGCATCCTTGCGTGCAGGTGTTGTTGTTTGAGGGCTGTTAGGAGCAGAATGGGTGGGCCTAACATTTGGCGAGGTGGTGGGAACTTTAGAACAAAAAGTTCTAAAAGTCAGCGGGATTGTATTATGTTTCGACTTCACAATGCCTAATAACTTTAATGTTAGCTCATATAAAGGATATTTTGCCTCAGTGGCATCATTAAGATTATGGTCTTTGTTATAGGCTTGGTCTAAAAAGATGTAAAGACTTTCTAATTCATTCATAAGTTTTCCTTTGCCTATACATCTTAGAATAGTAGGATCCTTATCAATTGATGTAAACTGGTGTCCTGTTTCACACATATGTGAGCTCATCGCTGGATATTTGTTATGTTTGAAGGCATTGTAATGCTCCATATATCTCGTATAGAAGCTGCGCCCAGTTTGACCAACGTAACTAAATCCACACTGAGCGCAAGTCAGCCTGTAAATACCAGATCTCGAAAAACGGCTGTTTTTATAATTGACTTTATTATGATTAAAAAATATACTTTGATTTGTATTTACTGTTCCGAATGTCGTATTTCTTGAGTGTGTTTGCGATCTGGTGGACGGCTGGGTTGTTGTACGTAAACATGGCATAACTAGTTTTTTCGGTTTATCCGGAATGAGATTTGTGGATAGTTTTTATTTAACTTTATCAATTAAACGGTTAGTCATTTCAACTTTGAACCCATTAAGTTTAGCCAAGTTCCTTATATAGTTAAATTCAATTTTTAAGCTGTGAGGGGAGAGTGGGATTTTCAAAGCTCTGTGTATTAAATTATAGAATGACGCCTCTTTATGAGTATTGGGATGTAAAAAGGAATTATTTATGGTTATAGGAGATTGTGTGGCCTTCCCGTATATTTGAAAATCAAAAGTATTATTGACGCGCGTGATCGTTATATCTAGAATATTTACGGACAGTTTAACTTCGTCTTCCTTACTGAATTTTACATTAGAGTCAATTTCATTTAATTTCTCTAACACTTCGTCACTGTTAGTAACATTTTTGTCAATAACCACAAAGGTGTCATCCATGAATCTTAGCCATAAACATATAGCTTTTATATGCGCTTTGATGTCCGTATGCTACGTTGAATCCATGAAATGTCTGCCAAGATGCCGGACAAAAGATCACCCATGGCTAAGCCAGTCTGTTGATAACTCTTTCCATTAAAGGAGAAAAGTTGTTATCCAATACAGAATTCAATATCTTCATAAATTCATCAATTTCCACCTTACTCAGGCTGCTACGTTTTGAAATATTGCCATAGATAATTTTGACTGTTTCTTTAGTTGGTATATTTGGATACATGTTTATGACATCATAGGAACACATTATGTGGTTAGATTGTAAGTCAAATGTACTAAAATATCGCAAAATTTGATTGAATTCTTTAAAGGAAGTTTATTATTAAACTAATAATGTTGTTTTAGAAAACCGTGGATATATTTGGAAACTTTATAGGTAGGGCTATTACGGCAATTAATAATCGGACGTACGGGAATGTTGTTCTTATGGATTTTAGGTAGGGCTCTGGCTATTGGAATGCTGGGGTTCATGTTGATAAGTCTCTGTTGTTCCTGTTCATTAAGAAGGAATGTGGAGTTCTTCATTATAGATTTTAAATTGCATTGTATTCTTACAATAGGATCTTTGCTAGCAATTGTACAAATCTTATCCTTAAAAAATTATTCTGTTTTATTTATGTAACTGTCCTTATCCAATAATACTATAGACCCTCCATCATCAGCTTTTGTGACTAAGATGTAACTATCTTCTTTTTTAGTTCTCAAAATACGTATTACTGTTTTTGATTAGAATCACATTTAGCGTTAAGTCCTTTAGCTAGGGTTGGTAATTTCTTTTTATGTCAAATTTAGTGTCATTTTGAACTTCAAATGGGAGTTTAGAAATGTTAGCCTCTACCTCAGCTACTGTGGTAATGATATCCAAGTTCTTTTTTATTCACTAGGCCAGTTATACTTTGGACCCTTATTTAGGAGTTCCACTTCTATTTCAGAAAACTGTACACTGGTTAAATTAACAATTGCAGGTGTGTTGACACGTGGAGTACTTGCTTTTGTTTATCTGCATTGTGTACAATGAACTGTGTTTCGGATTCTTTTAAATGTATGAATTTCTAATCTAATGTAGTCTGTTTCTTGTCCAGTAAAACCATAATTTTGTAGTCTATGTGCAGTTGGAAAGAGTTCCATTCTAATGGGAGCAATGCCTAAGTCACTGTTAAATGAATTTTACATACTTTTAAGTTCAATTGCGATTTCCTTTCATATAGTGACCTAACTTCATTCCTTAACCATATTTCACTTACTTTGTTTTGGATTTTGTTCATACTTGGAATGGTTAAGTTTCTTCTTTGTCTAGGTTTCATAAATTTTGGGATCAATTTTAGTTTTAAACATTGCTTCAAAAATGTTATATCTTTAGACAACTTACATATTTTAATTTTGAGATTGATAAAACCTATTTAATTTGAGTTTTGCCTGGTTGGCTACTAAGTTACAAGTAACTATTCTCATTTTGATTCTGTATTGAAGATGATGTATATCACAAGTATCATTATAATATTTATAGATCCACCTGTTCAATACAATGCAATAAAATCCACTATTTTATGTGGTTAAAATATATAAATAATAATACACAATTCACAGGTATATGTTTCACCCTTTTTTTATGGGCATCATCAGCCTATAACAATCTTAAAAATTAATGGATACGGGATCTTTCTAATCTTATAAACTATAGAATAAAATGTTGGACAACGATCTCATAAAATGTTGTACTATAACATGTAAAATTGGGATATTGCACAGAACGTATGTTAAAAAATACTGTGAATTAACAGTTTTTGAAGATTATAACGTGGTTAATCATGAATATTTGAGCGTTTAAAACCGAAATGGATTCTCTTCTTATACATCATTAGGACTGTGACGGCCTTGAGTGTAAAAGCACTATCATCCAAGGGAATGTTTACTCCATTCCCATAGCATGAGTTCAAGATAATAAAATCAATGTCAGTTATTTAAAACAGAAGTGTGCACGTATCAAATGTATTAAAATATATATGGTTGATTTATCAGAAAGTCTTAGAAAAGAAGATGGGACTTCTTGTGGAGGCGTTGCTAATGCTAAAATGTTGTGTCAAAGCTAGCTGTTGTCAGTGTTTATTTATGTTAGTACGGTAATCATTTGGATCCAAAAGACGGTCAAGTGGATGTTATTAACCCTGCTGAAACATTTGTTCGAAGAAATGATAGAGTTTTACCTGATACAAAATGTTAAAGAGAGTTAGTTAAATAGTATTGTGCATGAGACTACTCGTAAGTCAACAATGCCTAAGGTAGTACTTACTCGTACAGTGCGTTAAGTACATCGGGCTGTTCCAGCAACGCTAGCTAGAAGTAGAATGGTCAGTCAATCCAGTGGATCTGTAAATATTATAATATTTTTTATATATGTCATCTTCAATATGGAACCAAAATGAGAAAAGTTACTTGTAATCTTTTTTAGTCACTGTAAAAGAGCTTTTCTTGAAAAATTCCTCATTTTTTGGTTTAATCTGTTTTTTCCATTATTACTGTCATGTTCCTTTTATCTGCCCTAGTGATAACGAGGTTCTTTTCTCTAATTTCCTTTTTGAGGTTTATTACCTGTTCCCGTTCTACAAAATATTCTTGGTTTCTATTGTTACTTGTAGATAATGCTTTTCTTTTTGATACATGGATTTTGTTCAGTTTTCTCCTATTATCGAATCTGACCTCATCTTGTATTTCCGAGGGCATTTCATTAACAGCTACTTCCGACTCAACAATCATTATGGTAGTGGCATTGATTATATTCATGTTCGACGAATTGTGTTTCCGACCTTTTTCTAGTATCTTGTTTTCCTGCTCTGTTAGTTCTGTTTTTGACAAATTTATAATGGGAGGGTGAAATTTCTCAATCAAGTTCTTTAAATTGTTATGATTTTCTATTTTGCTTTTTGTACCCGTTTTTTGTCGCATTAGCATTAAGTGTGTTGAGATTTCTGTCTAGTACGAGCTGTTTTTGGGCTAATATTTCCTGCTCTCTTCTTGAAAATTACTCCTTTCCTCTCAAGAAGAGAGCAGAAAATATTTTAAGTTTAACATTGTGACTAACGTAATAGGTGTTATTTATTTATTTATTTATGAATCAAAAATTATTCTATTTCAAGTGTTTTATTAAATGACAAAGCAAACACAAAGAAACATTTTATTCTTTTTCAGATTTAAATAAGGATTTGAGTTCCAAGAGCAGAGCAGATTTAAAATTTCAGCATATAATGACTAATTTAATAGATTTTATTCAATTATGATTTGAAAATTTCTATTTTAAAGTCTGTAATAAATAACATGGTAAGTAAGTGAAGTTAAAACACAAAGAAATTTTTAACAATTTCAAAGAATTGTATATAATTGTCCTGTTCATACGTATATTTGTAATAATGCACAAAGTCCAAATGTTATTGAATTTTTGGCACCGCTGAAGAAGAGAGTAGTTAGTTCTAGAAACAGGTACGGTAATTAAGTTAAATAAAATACGTAAAGTACTGACGAGGCGGGAACGTGTTTTATAAAATTTGAATATAAGTCAATACGGACAGGATTAATCAACATGGTGGAAATAATCCAGGCTAATAATATTCTCGCCATATAATGGAAAGAGAGAAAGGATGTGCATTTACTTTCACCTGTTGATAAGGACTTGGACTTTGATGTGAAAATTCAAGGAAAATGAGGCTGAGGAGAGGAAGTAGTGAAAAACCCCAAGGGTACTGGAAGATAACAACCAGAAAATGAATAAAGTATATCGTCAAGACCTTGCATATTTCCCTGTAACACGATGGACTATGCTGTATCTATTGGATATGGCTATCTTCAATTCATACATTGTGTTCATGAAGGTTACAGGCAGGTGGCTGCATTATACAGAATTTCTCAGAGCATTTGCCAAGGAATTGTTGCAGAGTGTTGCTCTCCTGCCTAGGACAACTAAAGGAAGAACACCCAGTCAACACAGCCACCTAAGACTTCAGGCAAATGTATGGGGCATTTTCCAGTGCCTGTTCGTCCAACAGAAAGGAAGAAACTTCCTTCTAGGCCCTGCAATGTTTGCAAGGGTCATTAAATAAGGTCCGAAGAGAAGTGGCTATGTGAAAAATGTGGTATTACTCCATCTGGAGAGCTGCTTCAAAAATTATCACACAATGATTCACTACTGAAGACTGAGAAACAGTTAATGAACAGTTAGGCATTGACCTGTGAAGTATATAGCTTTGAAAAAATGCCAGTTTTTGACCAAGCGTCAATATACAAAATTAAAACACAATTTTTTAAACTAAATAGTTTTCTGTCCCTGCAAGTTAGACTAGTAGTCAGGTTCCAATGGGTTATTTAAGTATAGTTTCAGAACTTTGCTGCTTTAAAAGTGGGAAACCACAGAAAACCATCTTTGGAAGAATGGCTGAAAGAGAAGTGCAAGGATGTTCAAGGCTTTATGGTCTGAGGAAAGGTAGAAAATGCATGCAGACAAATCAATGAAGCCTGTGGAGAAAGGAAAAGTAGGTAAGAAAGAGTAGTGATGGGTGACACAACAGTGCTGATGAATTGGATATGGAGGAACATAGTCAACAGCTTGCTGATAATCCTATGCAACTACAGTCAAACAATCGGGCTAATTTCTTATGTGCATCTTTCCCACTTTATCCAAGCAATTGCCCCTCAACAAGAGCTCAGATGGAAAAAATCTAGCAAAACAACATAAAGCACAAATATGACAGGAACATACATATCCAACACCATTATCAAGGTAAAGAAGCAGATGATAGCGTTCTGGAAAAATAAAAGGCTGCTGATGCTGATGAAATGGGAGTCCCAATTTTGAAGTAAGAATTTGAGAAGTTTTGAAAGAACTAAGTATATACAAGGCACCAGGAATTGATGACATACCCTCAGAATTACTGACTGCCATAAGAGAATCCAGCACAGTGAGGTTATTCGCTTTATTGTGCAAGATACATGGAAAAGGAGAATTGCCATATGATTTTCGGCAAAATGATGTTATATCTATTCTTTTGAAAGCCGCTGCTGACAAGTGTGAAAACTATCGTACCATTAGTTAGTATAGAAAGACAATTGAGTTGGAGGACATCAATTTGGCTACAAAAGAAGTGTAGGAACACATGAAGCAATCCTGAATTTATGTCTGATCTTAGAGGATTGAATTAAGAGGGACCGGCATACATACATATTATCCGTAGAAAAACAAAAGGCATTCATTGTCAGATACCAAGAAAAAAGAACAATTTACAATATGCAAAACATCAGTCTGCTGTGATAAGAATCGAAGACATTGAGAAAGCAGCAGTATTCCTTAACGGAGTCAGGCAGGACTGGAGGTTCCCCCTCCTTCACAATGTTTATATAGAAGAAAGAAGCAGTAACGAAAATCAAAGAGGAATTTGGAAAGGGTATTGCAATCAAAGGAGAGGAAATCAAAGCTCTCAAGTTTGCTCATGATATTGTTTTTTATCTCACTTTGCAGAAGATCTGGAGAAATTGTTGAATGGTACAGGCAGAGTCTGGGGGAAAGAGTACAAGACCAAAATAAATAGAAACCCCCCAAAAAAGTAATGGAGTGCAGTAGAAAAAAAGTCAGCTGACGGAGGAAAAATGAGATTAGGATATGAACTTCTAAAGGTAGCAGATGAATATTGTTACTTGGGTAATAAATAAACTAACGACAGCAAAAGTAATGAGGACGTAAAATGTAGATTACAGTCTAGCACAAGCAAGGAAGGCCATTCTTCAGAAAACAAATTTGCACCTTTCAAACAGTGATAAACGGATTACTTAGATGTTTTGAACATATTTGTCTGGAGCATGGTGATGTGTGGAAGAAAAACATGGACAATAACTAGCTCAGGAAAAAAGAAAGAGTAGAAGCTCCTTAAATAGTGTTAACACATTCACGCCCACCATCTGAGCGGCTATTTAAAGGGCTGGCCCAGCTATTCCAGCTGTTAGTGGCAGAGCAAACAACAACAATATTTTTTCACAATAAGTTCTAAACGGAACAAGATATGGAAGCAAAATTTTCCACATACCCCAATAAATTCCTCTAGTATCTCTGTAGGGTGTGGTAGGTAATGTCACACTTTCCTGGGTGAATGGGAACACTAAACATTCCAAAAAATAGCGTGCTTCACTAATAATTTTATTTCTGAAGCACACTTTGCACTTTCTTCAGGGGAACTTGTCTATATTTTATAGTGGAAACTTTAAGAGAATATACTCTTTTCTCTTCGCATCTAACCTAAATGATGGATCCTTGGCCGGTGCCATTTTTGGCAACAAAACTGCAGGACGTTGCCTTGGAGCTGATGCGTAGTGTTCCTTTAGATCTTTTGGTACACCCCTAGTCGACCGTATTGTTCCACATAGGCAGTCTTCTGTTCCCGTAATTGTTTCGCGAGTCAAACGCTATTTGTAATAATTGTCCATATAGACTGTATACCCCTGGCCAAGATAATTTTCAAGCATCTGAAAAACTGTGCTTTGTAAATTCACATCACTTGCATCATTTATATTGTCCCTACACGCCATGGTTACACTTCAGAACGCGACTATACAAACGCTTGTGCAATCACAAACCAAATACACAACTAGTTGTGCGAGTGCTAGGCTACCTTCAGAAACAAAACAAAGAAAGTGCATTGGGAGCGAAAATCGCCGTGGCCATGTGGTTTTCGGTGAGTAGAAACATTCATAAGAGCATTACTTTCATCTCTCTCGCACATATTTGTGACCAAAATAGATCCCAGCTGCGTAGGAACGGCTCGAGTTCAAGGTTGCGCTTATCCGGGCTAACTCGGATACGGTCCACAGCATGGTCACGCGCTATAGGCAATAACTCGGATACGGGCGTGAATGTGTTAAAAATGAATGCTGTAGGTGAGCTGTGTAGATCGAATCACGAACGAAAGGTACAGAATTAAATCGGTGAGAGATCAATATCAGTAAATTTGACAAGAAGAGATAGCATGATAGGACATATCTTAAGACATCCAGGACTTGTTCAGTTGGTTCTTGAGAGAATTGTAGTCAGTAAGAACAGTAGGGGTAGAACAAGATATGAATATGACAAGCAGATCAGAGGAGATGTAGGATGTAGTAGTTATCTAGAGATGAAAAAGACACCAACCGGAAGAGAAAGTGGTAATAAAACAACACTGCCAGCGGAACTGAAATAGGCATGAATAGAGAATATGATGAAACAGTGGGAGGGGCATTTTCTAAGAGATTTAGTATGCCTAGATATAGTGACAGTGAATGATCCATAGTCTTCTATCAAGTGATTAACATACTGAGTTATGTGTACTGTGCTGTTATATGTGTAATTATTGGAAGGATTTCTGAAAGGCTTAACAGGAATACTATAATTTATGATGAGATTGTACATTTCATAAGGCATGCATTGTACAATATCCTTCACTTATACTCTCCTGTGTATGCTCGAACCTAGTACTTGTCACCTTCCACAATAGCACACTTCCCGTCCTGCACTTAAATGAATGTTCTCCACAATTTGCAAAAGCTGTACCAAAGATTGTGACTCAGTCCTCAACACAACAAAAGTATAAGAAAGAAACCTACACCATTAGGAATCCTCCTGATGTACAACATACAGGCAGACAGGGTAAAAAGTATGGTATATCTAGGGAGTAACATAGGACCATTGTGCTGTAATTAAATGCTGAAGAAACCAGAGACAATCTTTATTAGCAAGTGGTAACACCTATCCTGAAACGATCACAGAATCAAGCTCAAAAAGACAATAACAAAACGCTGTATCCTCTCTTCCCTACTAAATACCGTAGAGCCCTATATAATTTATTATCCACAGAAAACAGAATCCAAACTCTCAAGATGTGGATATATAATGGCAAATTGTGTACTTCCTGTGGGTTATTTTCATGTTGCACCAATGGAGAAGGGTCTTATGCCAACAAAAGGAAAGGAAAGGGCTAGGAGTAGAAAGGAAGCAGTGGTGGCCTGAATTAAGGTACAGCCCCAACATATTAATGACATGACAATGGGAAATGATAAAAACTACCTTCAGCATTGCCGCCAGTTGGGTACCCCACACAAAGAGCTGTCAACCTCAGCTTATCAAGACAATTTAACTCAAGAGGCTGAAATACACGTATCACATTATGAGGACTGTTACAAGTAATATTTTGATGAAAAAAATTTGGCAGAAGAGGACTTAGAATAAGATGGACATCTCGGATCAATATTTTGAATGGGTTGGAGCTCTTTGGCACATGACAAAAGGAAGATACCCATGCTTGTAGCCAAATTCCAGTTAGGATAAGGTACCAGTAACAGTGAAGAAACCAGCCATCAGATGCCATGTATTGGAGGGACTTTGAACAATAATAGCTGCTATATATTAACTAGCATAAAATTTCGAGCTACCTGAAGAAATTATGAAAATCGTTTCAAATATTGGAAATTTCACTATACATCTTTCCAAGGATCTTCAAAATGTCTGCTTAAAAATGAGGAGTTGCCCAATTAAGTCTATTCAGCAGTTTGTTAGAATTTCCATTATCAGAAAAATGAGATCAAAATATTAGATTACTTCAAATGTGTTCACCTGTGTTTCTCTTGGCACTGCCAACTCTGATTTTGGTTCTTCTTTCAAACGCATCTCTTCTGATATAATTTTGTAATTGTCCTGTGGAAAAGTTAATATATTAGGCAAATTTTTCAGACACATCTGGAAATGTATTTATATATGAGTGGGCTTAACAATTCATCATTTCCTAGTAAATGGACAGTTTTAGTTTCAAATCTTAAACTATCGTTTATCAGAAAAGCTCCATGTTGAGTATCCATAAAGGCATGACAATTAAGAGACCTTCAGGAGTGGAGGAATGTCCTGTTTAAATGCTCATATTTAATTTTGAAGAGTAGAACAATTATATAAAATAAAACCTTCTAAAATAACACCGAATGATCAGGAAAATGTACAGACATACTTACAAATAATCTGCTCATTATAAAGCAACCAATACTGAAATATTAAGAACTTTACAATTTATCACTGTTATCTTTCACGTCATGTACCAACAAATACAGCTCAGCAGGAAAATGTATCTTCCATATTTCCTCTTCTATATGAAGTGTTCAGCTTGAAGGCAGGGAAGATCCTCAATAGCCCTACCATCAAATGGCATAGAGAGCTAGGTGTCACTGAGGAGGCAAACTAAGGAAATGAAGAGTAAGGTAGCTTTCCATTGCGTTCCTCCTCCAGCCAGACAGTGCTGTTACATACCAGTCTCTCATGAGCACGGTACTGTACACACAGACCAGCTATTTCACACCTTTTCCTATAGGATCTGGCTGTATTAGGAATGGTGTTGCCCGTACTGCTCATATCTCAGTCACTTTCATATCGTAAGAGCCAAGAATGAGACTGAGACCCAAAATACAAGTGACAAACTTGTTCTGGGCCAATCCAGAAGACAACAGGTATTGAGCACACAGTATCTCACCAGAAATGTAATAGGGCAGGCCACCTCATATGGAAGTCATAAGCCCTAAACAATTTAAACCATACCCTATAGGTTATCTACAATATCATAGACATCAGTGCTCCTTGTGCAGGTACGAGTTCATATGGTCAGCTGACAGGGATATTGCAACTTGCTTTACATTGCACTGATACAGAGAGGTCTTTTGGCGATGATGGGATAGGAAAGGGCTAGGAGTGGAAAGCATACCTGCCAACTTTACAAAACCAAAAATCAGGAGATTTTTATATAAAAATCAGGAAAATCAGAAGAAACAATTGGTCAAAACTGCTTATTCTGCATGTCTTGTGCAATGCAGTACTATGATATATTTGTAACACTGATTGTCTCAAAGCCTGACTGCTGCTGTATGAGAGTACAAGGCTAAAAATTACACATCTCTATTACCTCACAGGAAGTACATGTGTGAGATGATCGGTCTGTGATAAGCCTTCCGAAAATCGTACGAACTCATGTTCCACACGTGTGAATCAGTCATATACTTAGATACCATTACTTAGCAAAAGCATAGATTAATATATTGCACGCGATTATGTGAAGCTCAGTGCTATTTGTATCAAATAACTAGCTGTTGTACCCGTGCTTTGCTATGGAATTCTCAGAAAGAATGTCCTTATAATTTTCCCAACTGAAGTCAGAAACCAGAATATTTGTCCCGAATGAGTAAATCTATAATACCAATATAAATGGTCCGTTATTGGACATTATAAATTTTCCAACTAACTCATTCCTGGTTGCCAACGTTTTGCCCCCGTGTGCTAAGTTGGGCTCATCAGTTGGTAAATAGCACACCCACCAAGATGCATGGCTAGTGCATACCATGGAGGCCACTGCGTAGGCTACTTGCAGCCACTGGCAGTGCCAATACACTATGAGAGACTTTGTCTCATTATCAAAAATTGATGCCTGCCTGGGCATCATGTGATATAGATGCTGATTCCCATAGGGAACCTGAAATATTTGACCTGAATGAGTACATTTATAATACCAATATAATGGTCCATTATTGGACATTATAGATTTTCCAGCTAACTCATTCCTGGACCCTGATTCATAAAACTAACTAATAATATAGAACTCATTAAAAGAATTATTAGTTAACCAAATTCAGTTTCATAAAGATTTACAAATGACCAATAAAATATCTTCACTCATAATAATATTAGTTAATTAGTCAGCTGATACAAATGGAGGTTAGAATTAGTCTGTTGCATATTCAAAGACATAAGCTTCATTATTGTTTCTGTATTGAACTGAGATCACAGAGATAAGCTATTTATAAGGTTCAAAGGTGAAAAGGTTGAACCTTATAAATAACTTATCTTTGTGGTCTGTTGCATATGTTCTTGGTTTGTGTTTGATCCTAGCAGTAGGCTATTACTTGAATACAACTGGTTATTAATCCGTATGTTCGATAGGCTCACTTGATATTTTCGTTGCTGTGACTTTGATACATATGAGAGTGGATAAAAAAAGTGAAAATAATGTGAGAGAAGAAAGTTACTTTGCAACAAGTGACTGAGATAAAGCGTCAACTATTCGCAGCCTTGTGCACACTATAACCATCCTTTTTTTTTAACTTTTTTATTTTATGTGCTCTTCAATTTTTTTGAGATGGACTAGCAAAATCTTGGTTTACTACTGTGGGTGGGGACGGTAGAATAACACCCACGGTATCCCCTGCCTGACGTTAGAGGCAACTAGAAGGGGCCCCAGGGACTCTCAATTTGGGAGCGTGGGTTGACGACCATGGGGCCCTGAGCTTAGTCCTGGTATTGTTTCCACTTTCTTGTGCCAGGCTCCTCGCTTTCATCTATCTTATCCAACCTCCCTTGTTCAACTCTTGTTCTTTTCCGACCCCGACGGTATTAGGTTGCGAGACCTAGAGAGGTCTTTCATTTTCACGCCCTACATGGCCCTTCTCTTTCTCTGGCCAATACCTTCAATTTTCAAAGTGTTTGATCGCTTCCATTTTTCTAACTGATTAGTGTTATATAGAGGATGGTTACCTAGTTGTACTTCCTCTTAAAACAATAATCATCATCATCACCACCACCATCTTGGTTTACTGGTGGTATAAGACAAGATTTTAAGGGATAGCTGGAGTCTCCGAGAAGAACTGCACTAGGGAAACACAATACTGTATCACTATCAACTCGTGGAGTGCAATGTGATGCTGCTGTTTTGAGGTTATGCTTCATTTCTTGCAGTGGAACATTCTATCACCAATCCTATCAAGCAAATACTCAATAGTTCTGTAATCTAACCTAAATCTCTCATTGTATTCATAATTTGTCACATACCAGTACAGGCTATTTTTGGCCTAACATTTATTGAACTGTGAATACCTACACTCGTTCCTCATCACGATTTAAATCAGAGTCGACCATTTCACTGATTTTCAAGACTTTATGCCAAAATATTAAAATACCGCTCACTTTGGGTTCACTAATAATATGGATTATGAGTCAAAATACACTCACCGGGCGAGTTGGCCGTGCGCGTAGAGGCGCGCGGCTGTGAGCTTGCATCCGGGAGATAGTAGGTTCGAATCCCACTATCGGCAGCCCTGAAGATGGTTTTCCGTGGTTTCCCATTTTCACACCAGGCAAATGCTGGGGCTGTACCTTAATTAAGGCCACGGCCGCTTCCTTCCTACTCCTAGGCCTTTCCCATCCCATCGTCACCATAAGACCTATCTGTGTCGGTGCGACGTAAAGCCCCTAGCAAAAAAAAAAAAAAAATACACTCATGGAAATTAATCCCAATATTATGAGTAACTTTTATTAGTCATGCAGTCTATGGAACAATTTACTAATATTATTAGGAATATCTACTAATAATTTTGACTGATAAATTAATTACTAATATTATTAGCTAAAAACTCCATGAAACATAATACTAATATTGTTAGTTATTATTAGTTAATATTATTGGTTTCTTACTAATAATATTAGTGAAAGATGTTTTATGAAACAGTGCCCTGGTTGCCACCGTTCGGTTTCCCTATGGGAATCAACATCTATATCATTTGATGGCCAGGCAGGCATCTATTTTTGATAATGAAACAAAGTCTCTCATAGTGCATTAGCACTGCTGGTGCCTGCAAGTAGCCTACGCAGTGGCCTCTACGTATGTGCGAGTTCTATGCGAGTTACAAACCCCTGGGACTGATACAGGTTTCAATAATCATAGCACATTCGCGGACATTTTACGCATTAATAAACGTCGATATTGCATTTGAAAGCGGCTGAAATGGCGGGATTTGAATACACATTTTTGAAGTTCACCAAAAAATACGCTAAAACTAGGAGACATAATAGAATAATCGGGAGCCGGGAAAAACTGTTGAAAATCGGGAGTCTCCCGCCTAAATCGGGAAAGTTTGTAGGTATGGGAAAGGAAGTGACTGTGGCCCTAATTAAGATACAGCCCCAGCATATGCCTGGCATGAAAACAAGAAACCAGAGAAAACCATCTTCAGGGCTGCCAAGAGTGGGTTTGACCCCCTATTTCCCGAATACAAGCTCACAGCTGTATGATCCTAACCGCATGGCCACCTGCTCAAAAGAGATATATTGTGCAGGACTTCGTACGTATTGAGAAGCAAAAGGTCAGACTGTTGTCTCAAGAATGCCAGCCCTATGTTCAGCATATGCCTGCACAAATCAGTGTAACTAATCCAAGGATACATTTTGTTTTAAATAAGTGTTACTGGATTCAATTCCTGTTTGTTAATAAACCCATTTTAATATTTTAACAGAGGAAGTACTGTGAGATTGAGTTTTTATCAATTTGATCAGGTTACCGATTTCCTTTTTAAAGACCAAGGAATAAACTCAACAATGGGTTGTGACGATAAACGGAGACAAATTGTATCCCACCCAATACAGTCATTTAGGTTCTGCACACTTTGATGGTAAGTACATGTATCAAATGAGCAGTGGCTATTACTGCCAAACGTGGCATGGTTCAAAGCATTTTATTTTGCCTGACATTCGCAAACGAAGAAAATATGTGCTCACTGCCAATAAAACATAACGAAGGAAACCCACCAGAGGCAACTTGTTAAAATTAAAGCTGATATTGTGTAACACTGAGAAAATGCAAATACTGCGCCTATTTAATTGATTTAGTGGTATATTTTACACACTGTGTGTTGAAATTTCAGCTGATCACTAAAAAGAATAGAAGAAAATGATCAGAGTCTATGTAAATGTAGTACAGAGCAAGTTCTTGAAGAGTAGCAAGACATATGTCCGGATCGGCACTGTGCTTCATGAACTACAACTAAAAATACTTACTTGATCCTAGACTTCTTCATAACATTGAAATTTCAACACACAGTGCCCCCTAAAGTGTTTTAGTGCTTCACAAACAGCAACTGACAGAATTATTTAAACTTCACATTTTATTTGCCTGTGCATTGTCTTTTATACTTATTTGTGATCGGCTGATGATGACCAAGAATAAAGGTCGAAACCGGTACGAATTAAAATTAAGTAGGAATGTAAAAATTGCATTTCTTATTTTAATAGTATTGAAAGTTTGAACCATCATATATCTTCTTTTAACTTAATAGTGTGTAAAATATACCTCTAAATCAATTAAATATGTGCAGTATTTTAATCATTTCCAGTGTTACATAATATCAGCTTCATATCCATACTGGCAGTAATGAATTATTCACCTACAAGACTTTATTACATCCTTCTAATCTACACAAACTTCCGGGCAACTTCACTGATAACTTAAGGCCATGCTGCCAATGGGGGAAAACACAGACACTGCACTAATGCAATTCATATCCTGCATTGAATATGAGGATCCAATGGAGTCCAATAAAGGTATAATTCCTGTGTAATGCACAAGCACTGACACATGTGGATTGGTGCATTGTAATGGGTCTACATGAAACACATCCTTTTCTTATCATCATGGTTGAGATGCACAGTATGGAAGATATGACACAGTTATTGTTCTTTGCCTCAGTGTTTAGACGTTCATGTTTTTCTATAGGGGTCAGTTCAAAAAATATGCAACAGAGTGCAATTATTATTATTATTATTATTATTGTTACGGAGTTACCCGTGGAAGGCAGAGGTGAGGGAAGGTGCGGGCTGGAATGGGTGTAACTACAAGGCCGAAAGATGAATTAAAATTTCAATAAAGGTTATATTTTCACAAATAGAAAACTTAACAAATTTCACATAGAATTTAAACAAATATCAACAACTCAACCACTATCCACTAATCAAGTACAAGGTATAATTTTACAAACGAAAGTCCAAGTTTCGGGGTCTTTACAAGTTCTGGGCTTCGAGCCCCAATTACACAATCCTTGAGCTACTAGCCCAACTTTACCAAGGTACACACTTGATCAAAGGGCAGAAAACCCCTTCATTCAAAGAGCATTAGCTCCAAAAATCATAGCGGGCCTCCTAGAGGCACTTTTACTACATCAGAAAGAGCTGACCCGCTCTCAATTTTTTAAGCCTATTAAAGGCAATACCAGGCTTTTACACATGATTGCCATCAAGGCACAACTTACAATGAAACAGGGGTACCTAGTACCCAGCCTACTGGGCCTTAATAGAAAAATAATAGGTTAATTTAAATGGCCCTCAATGCAAAAAAGAATGGAGGCATGAATTAGCACTCACAAATACACATTTTGAAACCTAAGAGGCACTAGGCCGATGACACAGGGCTATTCCCAAACTAGGGAGGTGACTCGTATAAGAAAATTTAATACGTTAAGGAAGAGAAGAAAATCAGTTACAAAAATGTAGTCACCTCGAACACAAAAGGAAGGGGAGCTCGAGAGGTTAAAGCAGTCTCTATCCCCTAATTACCATCAAAGATTTTATGAAGTTTTTACATCAGCCAGAAGAATTTACATATGGAGGATAGGATACAATTGTAGAAGGTTTCGGACCTTCCCCGGCGGGTTAAACTGCTGAGCTAGCAAGAAATAAAGATGTTACATAGCTATTACCTTTTGAAGAGCTGCTTCCTGATGAAAGAGGCGCTTCCCGCCCCCTGCTACATGTGCATACTCTAAGCTAGATAATGTTGAAGTGGCGAAGAGCCGTGAAAATCAGCAGGTTTTAAACGCTCGGGGAAAGTTCGAGACCTTTCATGAATAAAGCAGCCACACCCCCTCAATTTTATTGGGTAGCATAAAGTTACACACCAAAATCGGAGAAGAAAGACATGATTGGTCAAAAATTAATTAAAGAAACTCGGATCGGCTAAGTTCAAAACTGGCGGAAAGGAAGATTAATATTGCCAACCCACAAATGAAAGAAAGAAATTTAGTACAGAGAAAACTAATGAATTAAAAAATTTCTTCAAGAAAATTCATACACTTCGCACCAGGGTGCATGATCATAGTTTTTAAATCAGTGACATCTATAAGAGAATGTCCACACTTCTTGATCAATAGAAAACAAAACAAGTTGAAATCCACACAGTACTAACAACTTTGTAATCACAAATTTTACTGTGCTGACATCTTCTGAGAAACTTATGAGTTAATCCAGTTTTTGAAGTTCAGAGTTTCTCCTGTAGAGGATGATTTATTGGTGTAAGATTTAAAATTGGGGCGTACGGGTGTAGCTCCTGGTGGTAGTAGTAGTAGTAGTAGTAGTAGTAGTAGTAGTAGTAGTAGTAGTAGTAGTAGTATCAATATTCGGAATGGCTAAATTAAGATGAGAAGGACCATTCCTTCAAAATCTTGTTTCTTTCTTATTATAACAGCAAGACTCATCCTTAATGGGGCTGACTGATCGAAAATCACCACCAATTGTTATCCATGAGCATGTTATGAAAGGTGCTGTTAAAGGAATAGATACATACATACATACATACATACATACATACATACATACATCTATATATATGAAAGCAAGTCGGTCTGGAGCGATGTATATATAAATATTTAAAAATAAAAAAGACGTGAATTAATGAGGCACTTCCAGAAATCTCAGACATTTGAAACTTGGTACGGGAGAAGCTGATGACACCAGGATCCCTAGAACAATCGAAAATACTCAAAATTCCCTCAAGGGGGCATGCTGGGGGGCCTGAAATATTTGGGTCAGCATAAGAACGCAGTCGTATAATTTATCGAAAACGGCAACGTTTAGGTTTCGTGGGCTTAAAAATGTTCGGGAATTTCCTATTTTTTATCCCCCGTCCCCCCAAATCAAGATGGCGGCACAACCTGCCAGACGAGGTAGAAAATTGAACTTTGGCGAAATAATAGCGTTTGGTCCCTAACCGACGGAAAAATTCCAAAACGTTCAAATTCTTCACTTTTGACCCCCAAAGATATCGAAATATGGAGGCAATTTTAATGACTGTGCAGGCATTCCTTTTGAGCTATTTGTTGGCTAAACGGTAAGTCGTATCAGAAAACGGGTTGGCACAACCTCCCTTCAATTCGGAGTGATCTACAATATTGGTGATTTTTACAAGTTTATTTCATTGTTTGACAAACTTATATGAATGATAGGATCATCAAGTTGGGTTCGCACATTGGCACAATCAAGGGCCATATGTGGACCAAGTTTCATGATTCTAGCTTATACATAAGTAGGCAAAAAGTAATGTAAAACGTTACAAATGTACCCAAATTTCACCCTATTAAAATTTTGAACTCAATTTACCCACTAAATATTGGAGATACGAGGAAATGGTTTAGAAACAAACATGTAGAGCAATACATGAGGCATTTGATGGCGCAAACCGTTTGTTATTATCATGCACCGTTTAGGAGTTATGACTCTCGAAGTGGAAGTCTGCACTTTTCAACGTGCTCATGCTTATCCGTCATCTATATATATAAAAGCAAGTCGGTCTGGAGCGATGTATATATAAATATTTTAAAAATGAAAAAGACGTGAATTAATGAGACACTTCCACAAATCTCAGACATTTGAAACTTGGTACGGGAGAAGCTGATGACCCTAGGATCCCTAGAAAAATCCAAAATTCCCTCAAGGGGGCCTCAAATTTGGAATTCAGCATATGAACATAGTCGTATAATTAATCGAAAACGGCAACCTTTAGGTTTCGTGGGCTTAAAAATTTCCGGGAATTTCCTATTTTTATCCCCCGTCCCCCAAATCAAGATGGCGGAACAACCTGCCAGACGAGGTAGAAAATTGAAATTTGGTGAAATTATAGCTTTAGGTCCCTAACTGGCGGAAAAATTCCAAGATGTTAAAAATTTTCACTTTTTACCCCCAAAGTTATCGAAATATGGAGGCAATTTTAATGTCTGTGCAGACATTCTTTTGGGGGTATTTGTTGGCTAAACGGTAAGTCGTATCATAAAACGGGTGGCTCAATCTCCGTTCAATATCGGAGTGATCTACATCTTTGGTCCTATGACTTTTTGTCGTATCTTTCTCCCTTATGCGTTAGATTTGGCTGTATTTCTGAATTGTTCGTAAATTTGATGATTTTTACAAGTATATTTCATTGTTTGACACTCTTATAAGAATGATAGGTTCATCAAGTTGTGTGCGCACATTGGCACGATCAATGGCCACATGTGGACCAAATTTAATGATTCTAGCTTATACATAAATATGCAAAAAGTAATGTACAACGTTAAAAATGTAATCAAATTTCCCCCTAAATATGGGAGATACGAGGAAATGGTTTAGAAACAAACATGTAGAGCGATAAATAAGGCGTCTGATGGCGCGAACTGTTTGTTATTATCATGCACCGTTTAGGAGTTATGAATCTCGAAGTGGAGGTCTGCACTTTTCAACGTGCTCATGGTTATCACTCATCTTATAAATAAAGTTGTAGGGGGTCCGCTGTCTGTAATTTCGTTTGTTTAGCCATTTTTTCAGATATTTATCCGTTTTAGGTCAACTCAAGACCGAATCGGTGGTTTTTACTTTTCGTGTCTGTTTGTCTTTTTGTTTGTTTGTTCCACCATCACGGCAAAGCGGCTGGATAGATTTCAACCAAACTTCATATTTGGAGTATACTCACCCCAAGGAAGGTTTCTATATGCATTTAATTTTAAAATCTTTGATTAGACGGGGATTTATAGGAAAACCAGAACGGTTTTCCTCCATTTTCTCTTATACTATTGATTTCCTGTAAACTCCGTGGACCAAATATGCGAAACGTCTCTTCATTATAAACAACTTTCTTTATGTTCATAATTTACCTTACTATTCAAATGACGGAGAAATTTACTATTTTCTGAGGGTATCATGGTCTGCGTGTGTGACCGACAGACGGACAACGAACGTACAGGTTGCCATGGCAACGTCTCTGACTGCTTGCCAGCAGGGAAGTAACGTATTGAAATTTTCCTCATCATAACTTTAAATTCATGGTTGTTCCTTGGGTAGAAGGGAAGAGAGAGCGCAATCGGCCATTCTGCGTGATATTGGCGGAATATCGTTGGAGTTTATAACCGTCCTCGAATAGCTTAAGTAATAACACTATTAGTCATCTTATCTATTGACCTAAGAATGCCTGCGCCTAAATTTCTCCTCTGTTACCTCTTTCTTATATCCATAACTCACACCAGCATATTTTATTGAGGGGCAATTGATTTTCCAATACATTCACTTAGTATTTACACATTTGTGGTCATCCGGCTGTCCTCAGTTTTATTCCATTTTCTAATAATTACAACGTTCTTTACTGAATTATTTTCTTCCTTAATTACAACGTATGAATGCGAGTGCTAATCCCGAAAGCTTGACACTCTTTCCTTTGAGGAAATATTCTCAACTATGCAAATGTATAACTTTCGGCCCCGGAAAATATCGAAATATGGATGCAATTTTAACGACGGTGCACACCTTCGTTTCGGGATAATTGGTGGCTAATCTGTAAGTCTTATCACAAATCAGAATGCACAATCGCCTTTCATTTTGGAGAGATCTACAACTTTGGTCCTATGACTTTTTGTCGTATTTCTATTCCTTATAAGTTAGATAGAGCTGTATTTCTCGATTTCAAGTTAATTTTGTACTTTCACACGTATATGTTAACATTAATTTGGCACATTATAGGAAAGATAGAATCATTATATTCGGCACGCGCATTTGCATGACCAGTGGCAAAGTGATAGCCAAATTTTATGATTCTATCTGTCAAATGAGTATCACAAAGATAAAATAGTATGCGAAAACTGTACAAAATTTCACACCCAATGATTCTAACTCAATCGGACCCATAAATACTGTATAGGAGATACGAGAAGATGTCATGGGACCTACCATGTAGAACACTGAAAGAGGCGTCTGATGGTGAGGTCCGTTTGCAGATATGTCGCAGAGTTTCAAAGCAATAACTCTCGAAATAAAGGTCTGCACTTCTAGAGTGTGTCTGTACATTGACTATTTTTCGGCGACATTTCTGTACAGTTATCCGTTTCAGGTGTAATAATGACCATCTGCATACTTTTAGCTTTGGTGTCTGGTTTTCTGTTTGTCTGTTTGTCTACAATTTGGAAACTACTGGATATATTTCCACCAAAATTCATATTTAGAATCCACCTGTCCTTGGGTAGGTTCCAGGGCAAATACTGTTTCTAAATCCATGAAATGACGGGGGGGGGGGGGTTATACGAAACCGAAACCGCGATTTTGCACTCCCACAAAATGAACACAACCAAACTTAATAGAAATCTACCTGCCATAATAGAAATTAATTTTTAAACCTTTTTTCTCATGTGCATCATTTCCGTTAGAGGATTTATAAGGGAGATATCATTAACCGGACTTAACTTAAGAACGAGCGCGTGTTGAGCGTATTTCTTACAAGTTGCAAACTATTGAAGATATTTGAACCAAACTTTATATTTAGCATTCACTTTTCCAAAGGTAGATTTTAAAGGTCAATAACATTTCCTGTTTCTGGAATGGACTGGCGGTTTATAGGGAGCCGATATGGTGAATTTACTCTTCCACAATATATACATGACCAACCTGACTGGAAATCGACCAAATTTGTTGGAAATCCATTTCTAAAACTTTTTTCATGTGTATTTTCTCGACAGAAAGATTAATAAGGGAGATATCATGAATGGTCGGTTTTGTAGGGTAAGTCCAGCAGACATAGACCAAAAGGTGTTGTACGTGGAGCAGATTCCTTATTTATCTATATAAGTAAAATCCTAACGACTGTGTGCCTGTACATTGACTATTTTGGCGAAATGTTCGCACAGCTACGCGTTTAAGGGGTAATAATAACAACCATCTGCATAATTTTTTGGTTTAGTTTCCTGAAAGTCCTAATTTTAACCCTCCTCGCCCAAAATCCACATTGCGGAATAATCTGCCAGACGAACAAGAAAACATAAATTTGGCAAAATTATACGTTTTAGCCTGTAACGGACAGAACATTTCCAAGAGCTTTAAATTTTTCACTTTTTTCCCCGAAGAATATCGAAATATGGAGGCAATTTTAATGATGGTGCAGATCTTCGCGAAGTCCTATCACATAAGGGAAGGAACAATCTCCGTTCAATTTGGAGTGATCTACAACCTTGGTCTTATGACTTTTTGTTGTATCTGTATCCCTTTTATGTTTGATTTTTGTCTATTTCTCGATGTTAAGTACATTTGGACTTTTCACATGCATAATTCATACTTTCAGTCACTTATAAGAAAGATAGAATCATATGTGAGCCAAATGCTATGTATGTAGCTGTCACATAATTATCTGAAAAGTAATGCAATGTGAGATAATCTTCCAAAAAGTTTACTCTATTCAACGTTTCTAACTCAATCTGACCCATGAATAGATCAGATATCATACGACCAGCCATTTAGGCCGCTAAATCTGACGTCTTATGGTACAATCCTTTGTCGATATGACATACCGTTTTGCAGCAGTCAATCTGTAAATGAAGGTCTGTAATATTTTAAGAATGCATAAACTTTCGTATGTCGACCTATATATATTCACTGATGTCGTGTTGTAGCGATCGAGGAAGAGTGTGTCTGCTATTGTAATCAGTACTCCCCACACCGACTTTGACTGGCAGTAGGAATGGGGTCCATCTCCAACACCTGTGTAACTGGCATTAGTAAGGAAGGCCTACCACTGTAGTGAATAATTCACTTCTCGATTTGACTTGCAGAAGGCAAGGGAGCATGCATTGTTGTTTAAAAGTCCCCTATCTGATTGTGTTTGGCTGTAGGCAAGGGTACCTGCCCTTATAAACAAATGTATCCATCTAAAATGTGACCGGTATTAGGCATAGTGGCCTGCTATTTTGATGGAAACTCACCAACTTGGTATGACTGGTAGTAAGCTGGCTGGCTGTAGGAAAAAGGGCCTGTCATTATAATTATAACTGCACAACTCAATTTCGACTGGTAGTAGGGATGTTGCCAAACATTCTAATGAAAAGTGTAATTTGTCTGGAAGTAGGAAAGGGGGCCTGCCATTGTAACAAAAACTCCCAAATCGATTGTGACAGCGCAGTAGGCGATGGGGCCTGCAATTATAATGAAAAGTTCCAAACTCGATTGTGAATGGCAGTAGGCAAGTGAGCCTGCCGTTATCATCACAAATCTGTAACAAGCACTTTACATTGGAAACACCGTATTGGGAACCTCCCTATGCTGTTTCTCGGATAACGCTAAGAGACATGCCATTTTAAAACAATCTTATTTACTGTATGTACAGTATTTACTTCGATATTCGAATACAATGTAGAATAGCGTAGCAAAGCACGGGTACATTTGCTAGTACATACATATATACATAAATACATATTCAGTATAGACTGTGTTCAGTCTCCAAGCCTCTGTGAATGTACCAATCACCACAACAATCCCCTATTTCTAACTAGTTCTATATTTTTTATCTTTAAATCATTAAAAACTGAGTCTAATCATCATCGCCTTGGTCTCGCTGTACTCGTCGTACCCTCTATGACCGACTCCATCATTCTGTCCGACTCGTTGGCTGAACGGTCAGCGTACTGGCCTTCGGTTCAGAGGGTCCCGGGTTCGATTCCCGGCCGGTTCGGAGATTTTAACCTTAATTGGTTAATTCCAATGGCACGGGGGCTGGGTGTATGTGCTGTCTTCATCATCATTTCATCCTCATCACGACGCGCAGGTCGCCTAAGGGTGTCGAATAGAAAGACCTGCACCTGGCGAGCCGAACTTGTCTTCGGACACTCCCGGCACTAAAAGCCATACGCCATTTCATTTTTTCCATCATTCTCCTAGATGATCTATCCTGCTCCATTTGCCTCACACGATCCCACCATGCTTCAAGACTACAGAAACATCCATTCAGTTCAATCGTAACTTAGCCTTTATTTCTTCATGACAAGTATCTTCCTGCCATTGTTCCCACCTGTTTTACCACATATCATTCTTGTTACTTTCACATTTGATACATCTAAATTGTAAGTTATCGTGTGCCCACCGAGCATTCACTCCTATATAACAAAGTTGGTCTGAATACACACATATGTAAAGATAGTTTCATCCAGGAGCTGACTTCATTCTTCCAGAATACTGCTGATTGCAACTGTGAGCAGACTGTGTTAGTTTGATTCAAGATCACTAACTATAATACCAGCCTGGGAGCGCACACATCTTAAATATTTGAAATTATCTACCTACTTGAACTTCATATCAACAATCTGACATTCATTTATCTTGTATGTCTTACCTACTGACATCAGTTTAGTCTTAGAAAGACTAATTTTCATACCATACTCATTGTACCTATTTTCAAGTTCCAAGACAGTAGACTGAAGGCTTTAGGAAGAATCTGTCATTAAGATTAAGTTGTAAGAATGCGCCAGATTTCTTACTAAATTTTCACCTTACTGAATCAGTTCCTGTCACTTTATAGCTTTTAGCAAATGATCTATGTAAATTATGACCATGAAAGATTTAAAATACTAATATAAATGGTCCGTTATTGGACATTATAAATTTTCCAGCTAACTCATTCTTGGTTGCCAGCGTTTCGCCATCGTGTGCTAGGGTGGGCTGATCAGTTGGTACCTAGCACACCTACCAATACGCTGGCTAGTGCATACTGTGGAGGCCACTGCGTAGGCTGCTTGGAGCCACCGGCAGTGCCAATGCACTAAGAGACTTTGTCTCATTAAAAAAATTGATGCCTGCTTAGCCATCAGATGATATAGATGTTGATTCCCATAGGGAATCTGATATATTTGTCCCGAATGAATAAATTTATAATACCAATAAAAAATGGTCCGTTATTGGACATTATAAATTTTCCAGCTAACTCATTCTTGGTTGCCAGCGTTTCGCCCTCATGTGTTAGGGTGGCTCATCAGTTGGTACCTTGCACACCTACCAATACGCTGGCTAGTGCATACCATGACGGCCTCTGCGTAGGCTGCTTGGAGCCACCGGTAGAGCCAATGCACTAAGAGACTTTGTCTCATTAAAAAAATTGATGCTTGCTTGGCCATCAGATGATATAGATGTTGATTGCCTTAGGGAATCTGAAATATTTGTCCTGAATGAGTAAATTTATAATACCAATATAAATGGTCCGTTATTGGACATTATAAATTTTCCAGCTAACTCATTCTTGATTACCAGCATTTCGCCCTCGTGTGCTAGGGTGGGCTCATCAGTTGGAACCGGTACCAATAACGTGAATAATGTTAGACTTTAAAATATGGGGAATATTGATTTATGATGTACAAATCACTGATGAAGTGAGTTGGGGCTCCTGAAACATGTACATGTGAAATAATTATAAAAAATTAAAAACTGATAATATATTGATATGGCAGACCAAGCCATCGTCCATAGTATATTATGTGCTGGATGTCATTCATTGTTATTGGAAATAGTGGATAGTTGTTGTCACTGGAACCTTGTAATGGAACACTTTAGAACATTTATGAAAAGTATAACAGGTTATTTTTATGTTATGTAACACTTTAGAACATGTATTAGAAAAATCGATCAGTGATAAAATGTTTTTTGCTACTGTTTGTTCTGTTGTAGCCCACTTAAGTGTAGGCCTTTTAAATAATTAACTATTATACTACCAAAGTGAGTATTTTTGCCTTGTTATTCTTAGAACACTTTCTAGAATGAAATGGTTTACCATTGAATTATTTGACTCCTTAAGATCTAAACATGTAATTCAATATATCATATCGGATGGAACTTTTCTATGTTGGTGTTGGGCTGGAAATTCGACAGAATGGATCAAACATACTGTCACGAACATGAATTCGTGGCTATTAAAAATTGCTCTTCTTATTGTAAATTATTGAAGTGGAGGAAGACTGTAGCTCACCAGCCTAACACTTATTTATTCTATGTGGTGCAAATTAGCTTTAAAGGTTTCAAAACACTAAGATTACAGAAATTGTTCCCGCAGGAGGCCAATGTATTTGAGCACCTTTAATACCATCAGGGAGATAAAGGATTAACATGCCAACTTGAGACCAGAAGACAAGCCCTCCACAACATGACTACTCAGACTGCCATTTTTCCTGACAAGAGCTACAAAGCAAAGAGAGATGAAGAGAAACCCACTTCTTCAGCTTTCAGACATGCTGTACCTAATAAAAGGTCCATACCTGTAAATTCTGCATTTGTGTAATCATAAAAAAAATACTTTGTCAATTTGAGATTAGTATACAAATATATACGTGCCTTAAGAATAGAGAGCAAGACACTCACATACCTCCTGAACATCAGATAAAAGTAGAGTAATGTAACCAGTCAAACTAAGATGACTGCTAAGGGTTTAATTGTAATCAATATAATGTTGTCGAGAATGATACTTACGCATGAAGTATTTGATGTTTCCTCAAAGCAGATTGGTTCCTCCTTGATCTTTACTTCCATGTCCATTTTAAATGGCGTGTGAAGGTATAGACGGTTTTGGGATATAGATTACTTCCACAGTTTGCACTGAAACATGAGCAACAAACACTATTATTGCTGTTTTGTAGTCAAGTCTGTAGTGTTAGGTGACTGTTGATATTGTGCTCATGGCCACAGTACCTCCAGTTTTACCTCGAAACTGAATCTCATGGATAAACATTTTCAATGAAAGAACATCCCACACCCACAGAATGGGATTAATTTGCACAGCCCTTGTAAAAAGCCTGTGACTATGCAACTTACACATCGCCCACTACACTGGGAGTCTAATGACTGGTTTGATGTACCTTTTTCTTTTTTTATGATTTGTTTACATCAAACTGACACAGATAGAACTTATGGCACTATGACTAGGAATGGGAAGCAAGTGAATGTGGCCTTGAGTAATATAGAGTCCCAGCATTTCTCTGGTTTGAAAATGGGAAAACACAGAAAACTATCTCTAGGGCTGTGACTTCTTCCCATTCCTAGCCCTTTCCTATCCCATCATTACTGTAAGTCCTATCTGTGTCAGTGTAATGTAAAGCCAATTGTAACAAAAAAAAGGAAATTCTACAACCAAACCTTCCAAACTATTCGTTTCTTGCTCAACTTCCAGGGCAAATGATCCGCTTTTAGCCACTGTGAAGACACAATCCCCATGCCCTGTCCCTCCGCTAACTCTATTGGCCGTGAATATTTTGCACTGCTCAATATAAACCTTACTCTCTTTTCACTAGAGTCCAGTGGTGATTTAGATACAATATAAAATATGAAAGTCACTATTAGGAATGTTCTGATATGCTACATTCAGTTTTGTTTTCAATCCACAAACCTTTGGATAGTAAGTGGTGAGCCCAGGCTTACTCACCACACTTACAAATTATGTAAATCATCCTGGATGTTAATGACAATTGTTGGTAAGACCTGTGCCTTATGTATTTTAATAAGCCAGATTATTACACTGATTTAACCGTAGACCTTCTATCAATGCACAGTACTAATCTGGGCTAGCAGCCCCTTTAGCAGCTACCATAAAATAAGTTGTATTCAGTAGCAGTTTAGCCAGATTCCTTATTGATCAAACAAATTATCTGATAGAGGATAGCCAGATACTCATTGGCAACTTTATCCAGAAAGTTGCAACCATTACTGATTATGCTACAATATATAGGTCTACTGTATGTACATTACAACAAACAGTTCTGAACTGGCTTTGAACTCCTTTGTTACAACAGATAGTTCCTTCGTTACAACATTTCCGAACTGGCTATAAACTATTTTGTTACAACAAAGAGTTCTGAACTGGCCATAAACTACTTTTATGCAACTTTCTATGCACTCCTTCAAAATTATCGTAATGAGCATACATGAATCAGAATGCTTCCAGAAGTGATTGTTAATAATGGTTTTTTGGAATCAGTAAATGGCATTTGTGAACTGTATCGACGCCATCAACGAATTGTTACAAAATGTTACACAATGGATGATGGATGACCTCACTATTCCAATGAGAAGTACTGCATATAGTCACACCATTTACTGGTCAAATCAAATGTGCATGTATAGAACATGCAGTCCCTGGTATTGAATGCGCACTGCTGGCATTGGCTCTGAAATGGTTCTGAATGTAGTAGAACAGCATGAATAGAGAGCTCACAGTTCAGAAGCAGTTCTGAATTTCTGTTGGAAAAGCATGTACACAGGAACAAAAAAGTATTGGCACAGACACCTTTTCGCATATAATATAGCAGTATTAATGATAGGAACATTATATGTATAACACTAACCTTACTCAATAAAGGAAAGAATTGGTATATTAAACCATTTCCTAAACACAACATAAACATATGTAATCTGTTAAATTAGGGTTTTCTGCTGCTCAAAAAAGTTTGGCGCACTGTACGTCGTTTGTTACTGAGCTTTACGGACAGCGCCGTGTGTACCAGATTTGTGCAATCGAAGTTGACAAACAATTCAGTCGCTTGCCTGATGCCCATGCATGGGTCATTCACTTGTTGATGAATCCGAAGGCGAAGGAGCATTCCCTGTCTTTCTGCACCAAGGTGGTTTTCTTGCATTTGGAGGGTAAAAGTTACCATGAAATTGGTAAAGAACTTTCTGTTACTTATTCAACAGTGCGGGCAATCATCAAGAAGTTTCAAGAGACTGGTACAACAGACAATAAACTCAGATCTGGACGTCCAAGAGTTCTTATAAGTAGGGAGCGTCAAAGCATAGTTCGTCTTGCGTTAAAAGAGTCCTCTAAAATGCAGGGTCAATTGTATCGGACATCCAGTCCACGTCCAACAAACAGGTCAGTGCTCAAACTATTGGGAATGTTTTGTACGCAGCTGATATTCATGGGAGATCTCCGAGGAAGAAACCATTTATTTTGGAAGTTAACTGAAGAAAACACTTCCAGTTCACCAAAGATTATGTCAGTAAATCGATTGAATTTTGGAATTCTGTGATATTTTCTGGCGAATCCAAGTTGAACTTCTTTGGATCTGATGGAAATGTAAGAGTGTGGTGCAAACGAAATATAGAGCTCCAATTACAACATGCCCTACCTACACTAAAACATGGGGGAGGAAGCATAGTGTTTTGGGGATGCATGGGAACTTCTGGTGTTGGTGACTTGGCAATTATTTAAAGTGTCATGGATCATCGTAAATATACCGATGTGTTGCAAAGCCACTTATGCAGCAGTGCACAGAAACTGGGTTTGATGGCATCTTTTACCTTCAACAAGACGACCCGAAACATACGGCTCTGTGAATGCGGGAGTGGTTACTATATAATGCAACAAGAAGAGTTTTCGCTCCACATAGAGCCCTGATCTTAACCCAATAGAGCATCTTTGGGCTCACTTGGAGACAAAAGTTTGGAAATGTCATTCTACAGGGAAGCGCGAGTTTCAGACGGTGTTGTTGGAGCAATGATCAATGATCTCAGGAGAGATAACATGTTCCCTCCATGCCAAGTCATGTACAAACTGTCATCAGTGCCAACGGTAGGCACACAGGCTACTAGACTTGAATTGCGTGAATTCCAGGGACTTCAATTTCATTTGTGTATAGGTGTGTCAATACTTTTTGATGTGTAGAGCAACTGATTTGGTTTCGCAAACTATTATTTTTGTTATGAAAAACCAATTATACCCGAGGAAGCTTATATTTACTACTGCACATTTCAATCTTGGCATCACCTTTATTTATGTGGAATGTATATATAATGGTAGGTGTGCCAATACTTTTTGGTGCCAGTGTATACTACTGCTCATGAGCAGACTATTCAGAATCAATTCGGTAACATGTAGGAACAAATTTGCATGTATTATCACTAAGAATGGTAGCTCAGATATATTTAATGTAAACAGCTCACAGTCGGCTGAAAAACAGAATTATCTGCCGCTGATCTTTTATGTTTAAATGCTAACTGAACAATAAAGTTTACCTTATTTCCTATCACGTAAAGTACGGTATAAAGTTCCTTATGGGGATGTACAAGACTGAGACTCCTTTGGACACGGTGTAAAGCGTTATAAACTGCAATTACCTGATGTAGAAAATCTTAAGAGATACAGCACAATCCACAGAACAAACCTGCAAACGCAGCCGTAATATGTCCGAGATGCACAGTACAAAACAAAATATTAACTCCAACATTAAATAACGACAAGCCAACCACTTCGAAAGTAAACCGGAACTGGCGAATACGGCTCAATCACTCAATGCTGATCTGCATTTAGGCCAGTCACCAAGGTGGCAGATTGCCTAAGTGTTGTTTTCCTTACAAACCTAGGGCTCTCTAAATACTAGGTATGCTCACCCGCCATTATGGTTCATTCCTGCACTACTTTGGTAAGGCAGTTGACCGCCCCAGCCTTGTATATCCCTTTCTTTTTACTGTTTTCCACGCTAGAAAATATTGCTAATCTAACATGCCGGTACTGTAAAATTACTCATTCTCAGTAGGCTATTCAAACGGTTACTCAGTATAAATATTAGTATATTTCGTACATCATTGTGTAATTTTTACTAGGGACTGTGATTGAAAAAGCAAAGTCGTTGCACTGCCTTCGTAATGTCCCAAGGTAGTTAGAGTAAGAGGTAGTAGTGATGGGAAGTGATTTGCAAACCTGCTACTAAATCACTGCTAGTGTGAAATCACAGTTCAACCTGCTAGCGGGTTGGCCACACTAGCAGGTCTTAACTGCGATTGTGATGTTTCGCAGGCGGTAGCGCTGCGCTGCGAGAAATCCTTAAACTAACGTGATCAACCGAAGTAAAACGCACAGCAAGGCCAATAATAGCAGTCAGTAGCAGTTAAGAAAGCAGTAGCAGATAACCTAATCAAGTACCGGCAGCGCTGCGCTGCGAGAAATCGATAAACTAACGTGATCAACCAGCGTGAAACGCGCAGCAAGGCCAATAGTAGCAGCCAGTAGCAGTTAACAGACTAGCAGTTAAGAAAGCAGTAGCAACTAATCTAAACCAGTAATCACAGCATCACACTCACAAGTCCAAGTCTAACTGTGACCCACACCTGATCAACCAGCGTGAAACGCGCAGCAAGGCCAATAGTAGCAGCCAGTAGCAGTTAACAGACTAGCAGTTAAGAAAGCAGTAGCAACTAATCTAAACCAGTAATCACAGCATCACACTCACAAGTCCAAGTCTAACTGTGACCCACACCTGATCAACCAGCGTGAATCGCACAGCAAGGCCAATAGTAGCAGCCAGTAGCATTTGGCAGACTAGCCGTTAAGAAAGCAGTAGCAACTAATCTAATCAGTAATCACAGCATCACACTCACAAGTCCAAGTCTAACTGTGACCCACACCACAGTCGCAGTTGCAGCTGCGCTGTGATTGTAAACATTTATTGTCGACATTGTCATACGATCACAGGAAGGGAAAGTAATTAGAATCTGCGGCCGTGAAAGCCATCTTGCCCATTTTTGAAAGGAGCTATTGTCGTGTTGTGGGATTTATAACCTCCCAACCTGTGATTT
This sequence comes from Anabrus simplex, assembly GCF_040414725.1. Lineage (NCBI taxonomy): Eukaryota > Metazoa > Arthropoda > Insecta > Orthoptera > Tettigoniidae > Anabrus > Anabrus simplex. The sequence continues at coordinate 88,340,132 of NC_090274.1, read as the reverse complement.
ATTTTAGTCTTCTCATTATATAATTCATTTTATTGGGTTGTGGCTTGTGGTTGTAGGTCTAAAAGTGAAAAATTGTGATGGTAGCAGTTGAGTTGACTAAGTATTTTGATCAGTGATTTATGACGTTGTAGGCATAATATTTTGCCTACTGTTTTTTGTTTTTACACTATTGTACAGTAGTATAAGTATTCGGTACTAAAATTAGTGGTATTGCTAACAAGAGAAGTGGCAGCAGGCGAACACTGAGTGAGTTTTGGGCATTTTATCAGAATAATCTTTTCCTCCTCCTGTCTGACTCCTTGGCTGAGTGGTCAGCGTTGAGGCCTTCGGGTCAGAGGGGACCCGGGTTCGATTCCCAGCCAGTCGAGGATTTTAATCGCGTCATATTAATTCTTCTTGTATCTGTGAGATAGTGGGTTCGAACCCCACTGTCGGTAGCCCTGAAGATGGTTTTCCGTGGTTTCCCATTTTCACACCAGGAAAATGCTGGGACTGTACCTCAATTAAGGCCACGGCCGTTTCCTTCCCACTCCTAGGCCTTTCCTGCCCCATCGTCGCCATAAGACCTACCTGTGTCGGTGCGACGTAAAGCAAATAGCAACAAAAATTATTCTAGCTCGGGGACTGGGTGTTTGTGTTTGTCCCAACACTTTCCTCTTCATTTTCACAAAACACGCTACACTACCAACCACCACAGAAACACGCAAATTACATCTTTCCATATAGAGTTGCGTCAGGAAGGGCATCCGGTCGTAAAACAGGGCAAAATCCACATGTGCGACATATTTCGCACCCACAATCCCACAGGTGTGGGAAAAGTGTCAGAAGAAGAAGAAGAAGAAGTCATTTTCTCCTCCTCACTCCCTGATTTTCTTCCTTAATGAGTAGCTCTATAATTCCAATATAATTATACCAATGATTTTGATAAAAGACAATTGGTTAACCTTCAAATCTATGAGTTTTTTCTGTACATTGCTCAGAATTCAAAAAGGATGGTATTTCTGTATCAGTCATGTCCACAGTAACAAGGAAATGCACTTTTTAATTTTCCGTAATGTCTGTCTGTATTACAGCATCACACTCAAAAGTCTAACTGTGATCCACACCAAAGTCGCAGTTGCATGTATATACACGCATCACGAGAAAACCGCTGAAGAGAATTTAATGAAAATCGGTATGCAAAGTCGGGGAATAAGTAGCTACAATCTAGGCCATAAATCATTTTATTCACGCTGAGTGAAATGGTAGTTTGCGGAAAGGCCTAACATTTAATTCTCATATATTTATGTTATTAGTGGTCGTATCTTAATGGAAATCGGTAAGTCGGGGAATGAGTCATTATAATCTAGGCTATAAATAATTGTATTCATGCTGAGAATAATGGTAGTTTAGGGAAAGGCCTAAAATTCAATTCTCAAATATTTATTAGTGGTCCTGTCTTAATGAAAATCGGTATGCAAAATCGGGGAATATATTGCTATAATCGAGGCCATAACTAATTTTACTCACGCTGAGTGAAATGGCAGTTTAGGGGAAGGCCTACAATTTAATTCTCAAATATTTATGTTAATAGTGGTCGTATCGATAAATACTGCATAACTAAAGTTACATAGTGTTAAATTTCCGATCATGTATGTCTTGTATATTGTTACCGTACCGGTTATGATCACAGATATATTCATGAATTTGGATTTTTGTTACTAAGTCCATATCAGCGCCGAGTCACGAGAAAAATAGGTAAACAGAATTTAATGAAAATCGGTATGTAAAGTCGGAGAATAAGGAACTACAGTCTACGCTATAAATAATGTTATTAGCCTCCCTAATAGGCTATAGCAGAGTGGAAAAAAGCCAACTAAATGTGAAGGGCTACAATATAGAAAGCTCATAAAATTGATCAACAATAATATTACATAGAACATTGTTTGTTGTGACGTGCTTTGTGTCTTCTGTTACCACCCATCTCCGATAGTTAGGATTGCTACTGCGTACCGAGTATTTTTTAAAAAATTGGTTTTACGTCGCAACGAAACAGATAGGTCTTACGGCGACGATGGGATATGAAAGAGCTAGGAGTGTGAAGGAAGCGTTCTTGGCCTTAATTAAGGTACAGCCCCAGCATTCGTCTGGTGTGAAAATGGGAAACCACGGAATACCATCTTCAGGGCTGCCGATAGTAGAGTTCGAATCCACTATCTCCCGGATGCAAACTCACAACTGCGCACTCCTAACCACACGGCCAACTCGCCCGGTCATACCGAGTGTAACAGCCTACCTGAATATTGGCGGGAAGTAGCTGGGGAGTTATTTAACTTTCTTCTTTAGCATGCTATTCCTCTGGTTCATAAATTTTCTGATGCTACTGGTACATAACACACTGGTTCATCATAGCATTCGAGCTGTTCAATCCCTTCTTTGAGGCACTGACTCGAATGAGCAGTGTGCATATGTAACGGAAAGTTGGTAGAGAATCTTCACGGATGTCTACGGCCTGGTCATTCCAGCTCTGGAACTTTGGACTGTTAGATCGGCACCTTAGTACTGTTCGTTAAAAGTGAGAAAATCTGCAGTTTTTAATTTGATCGAGTATTTTATATGATAATGTTGCTTTTAATCGCTACATTCCTACTGACTATTTTGTAATGACCTATGTTGACTTCTGTTAGGAAAACCACAAATTCAGTCTTTCTGAAAATCCCGTAGGGAATCACGGGCACATCAACTAGCAATTATAAATAAAATAGTCCTTGTTGATTCGTACGGTGGCGTACTTTTTGAAAAAAGGTAATGTATATAACTGTTTAAAATATGATTCTGAAAATAAGTATTTGTTTTCAGCGTTAGCGCGAGTTCGCCCGTGTACTGAATGTTGCACGACATCGTTGTCCTCGGTACTCCTGTAGGCCGCAGAGTGATGATGGTCATATTTCGAGTGGCCTTGTATCCTAGGTGGCGTTGGCTGAATCGCAGTTAATCACAGTTAAAAATCACTGCTACTTCAAAATAGCAATCACAGTTTGACCTGTGAGTGTAAAATCACTGCTAGTCACACCACTAAGAGGTAGGGATCACGCACAGGTCTCCCCACCAAGCTTGGCTGTCGATGACGTCACTTGAACCCTCAGCGCCTTGTCCTCTATATGAGGTAGGCTAATACACAGCTGTAAGCTATTCTGTTTTAGCCACAAGTTAGAGATAACTTCATTGATATGTGAACATCACCTAAGAAAATGCATTCCACTTCACTATTACAGTAGAGTAATAATAGAAGATAATAATAGGAGATCAAATGCAGTGTGAATCCAGCAGCGTTTCTGAAGTATTTCGATCTGTATAAAAGGATGTACCAATGCTAAGACTGTGATAGCAGTGGAATGGCCATTCCATATGTTCATGTTCTCAACACCTATGATAACAATAACAAGGGGCTCTAATTGTTACAGACTCGAACATAAAGCTTGATGACTGCAAGAAATATGTCCGTTGTTACAAGCAGTATTGGGACACTATATACACCGTCAACAACACAAACAGCAAATGTTAGGAAACTGTCCACAATACAAACAGTACAGTAAATGTTTTCCTGCAAGTGCCAAGAAATGACAAATTCCACGTTAACATTAGATAGGCCATATTCATGAGCCTGTATATCAACATTCTTAGCACTGGTTTCATATACAACATAATAAATTGCCTTTCATAAAAAAAATAACGGGTATGTTATACACAAAGAATAATGCTGATATTAAAAATATATATAACAAAACACACTTATCCATAGCATCAGTGGAATTTCTTTGCTTTTCTTCTTTCTTTATCGGTGTTGTATTAACAGGAACCCGGTCTCTTCAATGTCTTACTTTTGTTTAAAGCGTCCATTCGAATAAAAGAACGGCTTCTCACGAAGCAACTTGCAAGCTCATAAATTTCGGAAAATTTCTTTTTCAGGATATCCGTAAGGTTTGTGATGATGTTAGAACCCTCTTTCAGTTCTTTCCCGTGGTAAAATTGAAACTACCGAGCTCGATAGCTGTAGTCGCTTAAGTGCGGCCAGTATCCGGTATTCGGAAAATTGGGTTCGAACCCCACTGTCGGCAGCCCTGAAGATGGTTTTCCGTGGTTTCCCATTTTCACACCAAGCAAATGCTGGGGCTGTAACTTAATTAAGGCCACGGGCGCTTCCTTCCCACTTCTAGCCCTTTTCTGTCCCATCGTCGCCGTAAGACCTATCTGTGTTGGTGCGACGTAAAGCAACTTGCAAAAAAAAAAAAAAAAGAAAATCTTTTTTGAAATTTAATTTCCACCCCTTGTAGTTTGACCTGTTTTCTCTCCGTAATTACTTTCTATATCGAGGTTCTTCTTTATCCTAAAAGCTATATAGCCAGTGAAGTCTTCAAGCAGCTCCTTGGTTTCACGACTCCCCTCGAGCTGTTTTACTAGATCTTCAAGGGCTTTAACGAACCCTTGCTCATCCTCCGATAAAAAATAGGATGTTGTGGGCTCAACGCTGGCTTTAGACTGGAACACGATATCCGAGTTTTGATCGAGTTCATCAGTACAAATTTGGGCGTAATATTTCATCGGAGAACAGTTGGAATTTCTTATCGCCTTGGAAGCATTGAGGCTAGAAGCAATGATTTCACCTTTCGCGTCACAGCTGTCGGAAGAGGATCGTCATAAAGCCTTCCGAACCCTCGAAGCTGAGAAAGATAGCTTTCGATAATGTCTTGATTACTTCTGTCACCATTTATTTACGTCAGTGGTTTTAGGGAATTCATGAAAGTGTATGTTTCGTTCCTTCGCGTACCTGCTATGATTTGTGCAGCCTGCAATGGCATGACAAAGCATACTGAAAAGTGTACATTATTACTGCTTTTTACGTTTTATCTCATAAAATAAACACACACGGTTTCTTATATACCACAGATATGTTACTATCGTGTATTATTAGCACCTAGCTTCTGCGTGCACAGCGATTCTTACTCGAACTACCTCTACCTCACTCAGAGCAGATTCAACGCGAGGGTCCTGCGTGACGTCACAGCTCTGCTTTGCCACTGCGCACCTCTCTCGTGATCCCTACCTTGTATTCTACGTACCTTGGTAATGTCCAGGCCATACTGTACCTCTGATGACGTCACGCTCTGGGGGGGGACTTGAAGGCGATACGCATACGCTCCGCCTGAATAACACACTCGTTTAAATTACTTAAAGAACTGTTAACACCTTATAAAACCAAAACCTATCCTCAAATATTTGTTAATTCTGACATACAATGCAAATCCTTCTCCGTAACGTTCTATTTCTCGCGTATATACGTTCGTTTGCGTGAGTACAGCCTAACACTTTGAGACATATACTTGCGATTTTATCCATTTTCTGGTCAACTGGAACATTCACATCATACACACTGACAGAAAACATGCAGCCAATTACCATTACTATTTATTAAAAATATAAATTATTTCTGTACCTCACTGTTTCCACTCCATGAACACTGCAGCTTTCCTGGACCTCTTACAGGAAATTACACCAGTATGGAGTAGGTCTGCTCTCTTTGAAGCACTTTGTTGAATACACAAGTCGGTGTGAATTTTGGAAAAGTTATTTAAAAATATATTCACCCAAATATATGTACACTGTCCGACCAGGTCTTCCAATTTCTTCCCGCAGTCACAAATGACTAGGGAATCTGCCAACTGCATTGACTCCAAAGCCAAGGATTTTGTGACACACTTAGGATTGTCTGAATTTAGAAATACCATCTTATATGTATCTGACACTAACACACAAAATACTTTGTACAGCTCAATTCCAAGTTCTATTGACATGTCTGATGGATACCTTAAGCCCCCTCGATTTAGGAAATTCAGATATCTTACTTCTGGGGGTAATTCATAAATAAGATCTGAATCTGTCAGAAGATAAGATTTACATAAATCACAATGCTGTTTGATATAATAATTTCTTTATTTTTTAATTAATTTTTATTGTTCTTCTTCTTATCATTATTATTATTTTTTTTTTTTTTTTTTTTTTTGCTATTTGCTTTTCGTCGCACCGACACAGATACGTCTTACGGTGACGATGGGACAGGACAGGTCTAGGAATGGGAAGGAAGCGGCCGTGGCCTTAATTAAGGTAGAGCCCCAGCATTTGCCTGGCGTGAAAATGGGAAACCACGGAAAACCATCTTCAGGGCTGCCGTCAGTGGGGTTCAAACCCACTGTCTCCCGAATACTGGATACTGGCCGCAGTTAAGCGACTGCAGCTATCGAGCCCGGTGATACTCATAAATAAGACTTGCATTTTCAAATACACCGAATTCAGATAAGCCGTAGGTCTGATTACATAAAAATATAGGGCCTACCTAATGTTACCCATGTTTATGACATAATAAAAGAAATTAACTCACCATCTGGACGGGGCACTCTTATTTCTCTCAGGATGTGATTTTCAGGAAAGTGCTTGATATACACAACTGTGTTGTGATTAACTATTAAATTCCCCGTGGGAATAGTCTTCTTCCATAACTTAACTCGTTCTTCATCAGAAGGAAACACTAATACCGGAGTGTACTCTCCTTGTTTATAATTGGTTTTGCAGCCAGGCACACAGCAACTCTTAGCCATGGTGATTTCCCTCACTGATCATCTTAATTCAAGTACCGTATATACAATTCATGGTTAATAATAAAACACAGAATGCACTAACTCAATTAATTTTACACTATAAATATAACTGTACACAATTAAACTACAAAATTAAAACACTGAAGAACGATCTTCTTAACCTATAGCTTCATATAAATACACGCTCACACTAAGTTTTCTTCACTAATTAACGACTTTCCACTTAATAATGCAGTCGATGACGACTCATTCTCACATATATCTGAGTGAACACGCGGCCATCGTTAAAAATTTCAATAAAACTGCGAAAATCTACATTAACTCTACTAACTCATGTGCTAAACTTCCCCCCTAACGATCAGCTGATTGCTTTCCCGCGCTCGTTACAGTACGGCCTGGTCATCACGAAGGCAGTGGTCGTTGATAATTTTCCTTTTAATAAACAAACTAGGCATGTACTCTCACTGGAGAAGTATTACAAAAAATAGCTTACTAATAAATGGATTATTATTATTATTATTATTATTATTATTATTATGTTATTGATAAGTAGAATATGTTGTTCGTAAGCTATGTGCCGCGGTACCGTCAGGCGTCAAGTGAAATGAGGGACACCGTGGTATTGATATAGGCTACTGTCATTCTTAAATCATGGAATTCGACGTGGCAATCGGTCAGTGTCGAAGATATATAAAATGTGATAGAAGATTTTGATACCATATGATCTCAGTCGGTATTTCATACTTGCGTGAAATGGGTTCAGTGCTATTTTCATTGTTGTCGAAATACGGGTAATACGAAAAATATTCTTCGAACAAAGATAACGCTGAAATGTGATGTACGCAGGCGAACCCACCCATGTAACAGGGATTCTTTATTTTTATTTCTTCCTTATAAAATGTAGTCCCTTTCCTTATTTACGAGTATTTAAAATAAGACATTCTATGTGTAAAATAAACTAAATTTTTTGTGAGCGTTATGGAATCTCATCAGGTAATTCAGTTGTAATGAACAGAGGATTTTATTTTATTCAAACGAACTTTCGTAAATCAAATGTTATGGTATTATAAATTACATTCGGGAAGAAAATAAGAATAGAGTAACTACTTCTATAGCTGAATCCTCTCTACCAACCTGAAGTATTGCACTGATAATCAGTTACCCGTGATTTGTAAGGGGAGTGACCCACGAGCTGTTGATAATATTGCACATTTTTGACTTTGGCAAAGTTAATAGTACGGTACCCTACCGTACTTTATTTTATTTTAATTTTTTTTACAGAGAATCCTCTGGTTTGAGGAGAAGTGGTATGATTTCTCAACATGGCTCACTTTATTAAGCTGCAATGGGTTGCAACGTTGGTAAACTTGCTCAGGCATCACACCAAAACAGGAATTTTACGAATTTACTGTCTCCTTTTATTACAGTACGGTATTTACAAAACAATAACATACCATGCCTTGTTTACATCTCCTCTTCTTTTCCGAAGCAGTCCCATGCATTTTACCACGTTTCGGTACATTCTTGTTAAGTCCACAGCAGCATAGGATCGAATTTTGAAGAAGTGTCTAACAATTCTTTTCTCTTAAATTACAGCACGTTGGAGAACATGTACTGGTACATTTATCATTCAAAATATTCTCCGTTACTAAATTTGCACTAGCCTATTTTGCATTATACAGTTTAATGCTAATAGTCCCTATAGAAGACCTCACAGTTTACAAATTAATAATTTCATAACTTCAGAATTTAGTTTCTTTAGATGACCCAATTTTTAAAAAAATTACGAATGTTTTAGAGTTTGAGTAAGCTTATAGTTTAAAACCTGTCTGCATATTGGCCTACCACAGATCTTGGTTTTCAATAATGCATTTGTTGTCCTACCGCCAACGTTAAACAAATTATTTCTGTCATATGACGTTAGTTTTGACAAAGATTGTAACTGCGGTATTTGGATGTTGAACTCCTGTTACCGGACTTTGGGGCCAGAAGTGAATATTGAATGATGAATGTGACTTAATTCAGGGGTGTAGTAATGTCAGTGGGAGCTGGATGCAGGTTTAAGTCAGCAGTTGAAGTAGAAGGTGTAGCAGAGGAAGTGGAGGCACAATGAAGCTGAAGGGAATCTAAACAACCTGTATCTCGCAGTAGAGACATTACCGTACTACAATTAGGTGCAGAACAACCCACCATTATGTAATATAGCACTACTCTGTCCCTGCACGCGGTGATTGAAGCTATACGTTCAATGTGACGAAGCGAGCGCTCGTAGGAGAAACTAGAGTTTCATCACATGGCCCACTGGGGATGAATGAACCAAAATGGCGGCTAAGCATACCCATCTTGTAGGGTCTTAATATAACCAGTGCGTCGTTCCTCGACCGTATATATACAGACCCGGTATAATTAACTTATCTGCAGCTAACTATTGCACATGTAGAGAAGTCAAATGTCATCTAAGACAACCAAGACCAAGATCACTCAAACCACAAGACAGAAAATATATGGCGCGTACCTACCGAGAGACGGCAGACTTCATCTTCTAGAAAATAGATCTCAGAGAATTAGAGTAGGCGAAGCTTTATCTGACCCTGTAATAATTAAGAGGGGAATTCCTCAAGGCAGTATTATTGTTTTCTTAAATATATAAATGATATGAGTAAAGGAGTGGAATCAGAGGTACATGGTAAGGCTTTTGCGGATGATGTTATGCCGTATAGAGTAATAAATAAGTTACAAGATTATGAACAACTCCAGCGTGACCTCGATAATGTGTTGAGATGGATATCGGGCAATGGCATGTTGATAAATGGGGTTAAAAGTCAGGTTGTGAGTTTCACAAATAGGAAAAGTCCTCTCAGTTTTAATTACTGCGTTGATGGGGTGAAAGTTCCTTTTGGGGATCATTGTAAGTATGTAGGTGTTAATATAAGGACATATCTCCATTGGAGTAATGACATAAATGGGATTGTAAATAAAGGATACAGATCTCTGCACATGGTTATGAGGGTGTTTAGAGGTTGTAGTAAGGATGTAAAGGAGAGGTCATGTAAGTCTCTGGTAAGACCCCAAATAGAGTATGATTCCAGTGTATGGGACACTCACCAGGATTACTAGATTCAAGAACTGGAAAAATCCAAAGAAAAGCAGCTCGATTTGTTCTGGATGATTTCCGACAAAAGAGTAGCGTTACAAAAGTGTTGCAAAGTTTGGGCTGGGAAGAACTGAAAGAAAGAAGACGAGCTGCTCGACTAAGTGGTATGTTCCGAGCTGTCAGCGGAGAGATAGAGTGTAATGATATTAGTAGACTCATAAGTTTGTGTGACGTCTTTATAAGTAGGAAGGATCATAATATGAAGATAAAGTTTGAATTCGAGAGGACAAATTGGGGGCAAATATTCATTTATAGGAAGGGGAGTTAGGGGTTACAATAACTCACCAAGGGACATGTTCAATCAATTTCCAATTTATCTGAAATCATTTAAGAAAAGGCTAGGAAAGCAACAGATAGGGAATCTGGCACCTGGGTGACTGCTCTAAATGTTGATCAGGTTTGATTGATTGATTGATTTATCTTCTTCCTCTTCTCCTTGAATGGTGATGTTAGGCTCCCTTTGAGACGGCAGACGATTGGGAATCGGAAGCTAGTGCTGGGAGAGCAGGCAGTCCTCCGAGTAGTGATGTGCTCGAATGACGCCTGGTAGAGTTGGGTCGATTCGTGAACGAATCGCATTTGAACGACTCCAAATAAAGAATCGTGTGAATAGATTCTCGGTATGGATGATGAGTCGTTCAAATGAATAGTGCAATTTGGAGTCGTACGGGTACGAATGAATCGTCGTTCAAATGATTTGATGTGGATCGTCGGATTTAGAGTCGTCCGTGGTTGTAGCCAACTCGGCAGCGACCATTACCGATCCGTCCCGAAGTCTGCGAGTGAGAGATGAGGGTAATGGTGAGGACAGAACTCGCCTTCACGCTGTTTTAAGAAAGGTATTTCCGGCCTACAGTACAGGTCACTTACAGTATCTATGACAGAGTTGAAACAAAATTTTACATTTTCGACTTTCGTGGCCGGGGGTAATGCTGTCAATCAAAGTTGAATTCTGGATTGTTGGACAGTGACTATTTCATAGTCGACTATTCGTCATCGTTCCAGATGACTTCATCACCAGCAGGGGCGAATGCTGGTCATGAAAGTCAGGTTTGCTCTTCCATTCGTGAAAGTTGGTGGGGTGGGACATGCATAGTTCTGAATGAATAAAATTTATAAACACAATAATCGCTAAATCACATGAACGTTTTAAACATCGGTTACATGAACATGCATTCAAATTGGTTACGTCACACCTTCAAGAATGGCCAAAAGAATAACAATCAGACACATTTTATAATTCTTAACAAATCATGACAAGCCAGTGATTCTATAATTCAAACAAGTAAACGTCAAACTAGGTACACAGAAAAATTGCAACTACTTATTAGTTCTTCCTACTTGAAAACAAACTACTCTGCGACTTCTCTTTACAAAACCATCAATAACTTCATCATAGAAGGAGGACTGTAATCTAACTTTTGCAAGCAATCCTTTTTCAATCGACAACATAGCTAATGATGATAGCCTCTCCTGACCTTGAATCGATCTGCAATATGTATTAATGCGTCTCAGTGTTGAAAAAGTACGTTCTGCAGAGGATGTAGTAGCAGGAATTGTTGCTACAAGTTTGATGAGCTTGAAAATTTCTGGCATACCCATGTATATGCATAATCTGCATTACGTCTGAAACACTCTTCTCCTTAAAATCAGAAGATGAATACATCACACTTAATTCGGTTTTTAAACGAACAAAGTCGAAAAATAACCCATAGATTTTTGCTAGGGCAGTAACATCACTGTCTGGAAACCTATTTCTGTGCTTCTCAAACAAATCACAATCCAACAGCGAGAAGAACACAAATTTCTTTATGCATTTAAAACGCTCTCCCTTTTGGACAAGTACATTGTCAATTATTTCATTGAATGGACGTTTGTATTTTGATTTTTCTGGTTCATCACTAATTCTTCGATTTCTAGAGCACGGCTGTCCTACATAAACATCAATTTCAGTATCAACATGTCCATACAAACTATTAAAATCTTCATCTCTCATAGACTGGCTATTTAAAATGAGCTCCTCAACCTTCTTGCCACGGTACTGAATATCCAGACTTTTGATTGTAAAATATTGAACACAGTATCGGAGAATGAAAAATCTTGGAGAACACTACCAGCAGAAATCTAGTGTTGAACTTAAGTAAGAAGAACAAAAATCCTAAAGAATATAAGACAGCACTTGTTCGTGTGTATATATAAATACACACACAGTGTACGTCACATTGAAATATACCGTAGGCTACACCTAATAAACAAAATATTGCACTTTACAAAACTACACATTCAACATTCATCAATGCAATTTGAAACTCTAATCCAACTAAAGACCTCAGAATGTTAGAAATGAATATGCAGACCTGTTTACTTCATACTGTGATCCTTCCTACTTTTAAAAACACCACTCAACGTTATTCATCTACTGACGTCATTCAACACTATCTCTCCAGTGACAGCTCAGAACATACCCCTTGGTCGAACTGCTCTTCTCCTTGCACCTAAGTCTTCCCAGCCCAAACTTTGCAACATTTTCATAACACTCACCCTTCGTCCGAAATCTCCCAGAACAAATCGTGCTTTTATTTGGAATTTTTCCAGTTCTCAAATCAAGTAATCTTGCTGAGGGTCCCATATACTGGAACCATACTCTAATTGTGGTCCTACCAGTCACTTGTGTGCCTTCTCCTATACATCCTTACTACAGATTTTAAATACCCTCACATTCAACATTCTTCAGTGCAATTTGAAATTTTAATCCAACTAAAGACCTCAGAATGTTAGAAATGAATATGCATACCTGTTTACGAGGGGTGGAGGTGTATGTGTGAGCAGGGGTGGAGGTGGGGACAGTTCTCACGAGGGTACAGATAGGCCCTGATATACGCATTAAAAATTCATGCTACAGTAGTACATTAAATGGATATACTGGCAACAAAATAATCATTAAACTTTTTATAACCTCTATACAAGTTTTTTCAGTTTTGCTCTAACACTAGAAGAATTGCTATGAGCTTTATACAAGGTTTGCTTTTTGCCATAACTCACTAGCCTAATGAATAGATACATTTCTGCACTTTTCCTGAGGATTTGTAATTCATGCAGCTCTTCACAAAGGTATTCACTATCCACTGGATGTAAGAAATGGAAAGGCAAGTTAGCTCCAGTACTTAACTTAATTACCACTGACTGGACAATAATTTTGTCTAGATTGCTCTGCTCACCTAACACAACTCTCAACCTAAATTCCTTCTCTGTGCACTGAATTATTCTTAGAACATCTGGAGATGGTTCAATTAGCTTACCTCTCGAAACATGCGGCACAAGACTGTAACTGGTTTTATGGGGAACTGCGTTAGTGATCACGGAAATTCTCAGATTATCTTATTACCATTGCTCTACAACAAGAGCAAGTGAGGGACTTCAAAAGCCTCATCACAATGTACCCTCCAATGTAACACAAAATGTTGTCTTGAAATTCAGACAATTGCATACAAAGCAAATCTGAATATTCTTCTTCTATTCCTGTGTCATTACTCTCATTACATACATTTGAAACTGTTCTTTTCTGCAAACGAAATTCAAAAACAGAACCCAACTGAACTGAGTCAATATTCAAACAATTTCCAGCAGCATTTACACTGTTTCTGAACAACAACCTTCTTAATGCCCATTTGAACTGCAGAGTATTGGGATAATTATTCCACCACCCCCCACGAGCTCGAATGCAGGAAACGAACAACTCAATATGGTCCCCTGAAAACTTATATGTCAGCACATATTTAAATGTATTCTGTGCTCTTGTGAGCAATACACTAGCAACTAAACTTATAGAAGTGGCAGCTATAATAAACCCCACACAGAACATTTTACGGGCATGGAACAGAAGTGGTATTCCCTCAATCTTTAAGGACCTCAAGTAATCACATGTTTCTGTGAAGCATTTTACCCAATACTGTTCCCCCTGAATGAACAATGGCTGTTTGTAACCCTTCTGAAATGTGTTCCTTGAATTAAGCAAATCAAAAAGTCTGTCGATCATGTATATAAATTCTTCAGTTGCTTCACTGTCTGCAAAGAAAGGATGGCCCTGTTTTCTTAAAAATGTAATTGCATCAGCAACACCAGAACTTAATGTCTGCACAGCAAGTTGTACATTCATTTTTTTATTTCCCCATCTAATGTGTGCACCACTAAGATTATTGGCAAAATTTAATCCTTCATCCTCCTGAATTTCATTTAATTTTTGCAATGTACTCCCATTTTATATCACCCTTGGAAGAGGATATGATCTTCTTATCAGAGAGGGTATTCCTGGCCAACTTTACCATATGGCATGGGTCAAAAATAACAAAAACAATATCCATTTTAACATGCTCAAAGCTACAACTATTCACTGTCAAATCTATTGTGCAACCAAGTTGTTTAATTGTTTGTACATTAGTAGAAATTCCATCAGAGGTTAGGCCCCACACTTTAACAACTACTTCATGTAACTTTGTAAGACACACATTTATCATCTGACACTGTATTTCTGCTGATGTTTTGTTAATCAGAAAGTAACCCACAGGACACTTGAAGTTGTGTGTAAGTGACACTAGCATTAATACAAGAGCTTCCGATGCCAGTTCATCCTCAGAACCTAAAATTTCACCACAGTCCACATAACCCGGTCCCATACAGTTTGTGTGCGTAGTGACATTGCATCTATCACAAGGTTACAGTCTTTTAACCAAGGTTTCTCATCAATATTCCCTTTCAGATACAAAAATACCTCTTCTAAATAGCCTGGCTCACAGTTCAATTTGGATGTCCATGCCCTTATTGTTGATGGGTGGAGCAAATGAAACAAATCATGGAACTTTGAACGAACAAACCTAAAAGCCTTTGGTGAATAGAAATACAGTGTTGAGGCAAACTGCTTCATGAGACTTGTGTAATGCCACCTGTGTATAGCATTACCTTTATTTGTGAAAGCATTCATAAGAACTTCAAGGGTAAAGCCTTCAAACCTTGATTCAAGCACAGAAATGACACTATTTGATGAATTAGCAGATTTCAGTTCTTTGAGGAGCAGTTTCATATTGCTAATCTTCTTGTTCCTTCATTTAAGTTTTTCTTGCAGCAACTTAAATTTTTTCTTCAGAGCTACCTTCTTTGGTGAATCTGGAGGTTTAGGTAACTTAGAAAGAGAATCACATGCAACATGATTTTCTTCAGCACAGAGGTTGGATGCTGAGTTGGTGTGCGGCTTTTCATCCTGTAAAGTAAAATATGTTTGCATCAAACACAATTTTTTCTACTTTTATTAAACATTCTCCTTCAATAGTATAGGCCTAACTCTCCATCTGTCTGAAAATATAATGATCGAAGATTAAGAATGTGTACAATTTAACATGAGCATTTCAGCACCTTGCAGAATGGAACTTTTAACATCAAACGTGAACATACCTTTGACCATGTGTTGGGGTTTAAGGGGATATTTACAGTCTATGATACCGTAAAATGATATGTCCCTCAAGATTAAGGTAACACAGAAATAATTAGGTAATCATTCTAACTAGATGCTGAAATTCTATCTACAGTGCAGTGGGATGTTCACTGAAGGCCTACTGCATATTTGAGATGTGAAACTACTACAGCCTAAAAATATAATAGCAAATAATACCTACTTCAACTGGTACTTGCCGTTGAATAATTGTACGTCTTTTCTTGGGTGGCTGAAGCAGATGATTTGGAAAATTGAAATTTTCAGGTACTGCATCATCTTTAAGAAGTAGTGTGTTTCTATCTGTACCAAACATGTAGCAGGTCTCAGAAAAGTGGTCACTACAGATAAAACTGTATTTTGTTGGGGTCCAGTCTTTCCTTCTCACAGCTATAATCCACTTCTTTAATATTTCCGGACGTTTCCGTGGAAATTTGCAATTGAAGTTATGAATTCTGTAACTAAGTAGATCATTCCGACTATAACCTATAAAACGTAACGTACGACATTTAATATTCCAAAATATCATGTATGATATCTCCATAAACATAGAATACTTAATGGAAAGAGCCAAACCCGAAGAAAATAGTAACTATCGTTGAAAAATACCATATTTATAGCTTTGCAGTGAGGTAGGTAGTGCTTTTAGACTCCTTACCTGTGGAAATGAAGCTTTTGTGAGTTCACATCTGTTTTCTTCTGCTGCCTGTTAGTGCAACCGTAAGCTACACAAGAAATAGGCATCTTGATTGCATTACAAATTCGATGTACGGTCAGATATTACAAAAAAAAATCCGTCAAACACAACACATCAGCTAACGTCCAGATTCAGTATCTCGTCAACTTTGCCGTACACGAGGGGGCGTGACTAGCCAAGGAACAGGAAGCAGTTTTCTGCTAGCGCTACCACGGCGGTCAGCTTTCCAGTATTACCTATAGTTCAATGGGCCCAAACAGGATTTATGAGAGAGAAGGAACCTCACCGGGAATAAACAGACCGGAATACACAAATTCGACATCAGTTGCTTTACGGGAGAAAAAGAATACGACAGCAGGTCCATAAGTCGTAACGTATGTGTACAGTCATGGAAAGAAGGATCAACTGACAGAAATAAACGATCCAATTCTTCGTTTACTAACGGAAATAAAATCGCACAGTTTTTATACGGTACATACATGCATTATGAGTATAGTCCGTTATGCCTTTCAGCGTTCAGTCTGCAAGCATCTGTCAATTAACTCTACGTCGCCACAATCCTTGCAACTAGTGCCGTGCCCTCATTTAGTTCTATTACTCTTACCTTTAAATCGTTAGAAACTAGCCAACCGTTGTCATCCTGGTCTCCCACTACTCCTCCTACCCTCCATGATAGAGACTATTATTCTCCTAGGTGACCTATCCTCCTCCATTCGTCACACATGACCCCACTACCGAAGCCGGTTTGTGCGTACAGCTTCATCCATCGAGACCTAATTTAGCCTTCTTCTCCTCGTTCCGAGTACCTTCCTGCCATTTTTCACACCTTTTTGTAACAGTAATCATTCTCCTTACTTTCATGCCTGTTACTTTTAACTTATGAATAAGATATCCTGAGTCCACCCAGCTTTCGCTCTCGTAAAGCAACGTTGGTCTGAAAGCAGACCGATGTAAAGATAGTTTCGTCCGGGAGCAGACTTCCTTCTTACAGAACACCGTTGATAGCAACTGCAAGCTCACTGCATTACCTTTACTACACATTGATTCAATCTCACTATATTGCAGTCCTGGGAGAATACACAACAGAAATACCTACCGTACTTAAAATTATCTAATCTGACATACAATTCTGTTGACTTTCTTACTTAGTCTTGGAGAGACTGATTGTCATACTGTACTCATTGCACCTACTTTCAAGTTCCAAGGTATTAGACTGAAGGCTTTCGGCACAATCTGCCATTAAGACCAGGTCGTCAGCAGAGGCCAGATCACTAACTACATTTTCACCTGCCTGAATCACTTCCTCCCAATTCATATCTTTCAGCAGATGATCCACGTAAACTGCGAAGAGATAAGGTGACAGATTACAGCCTTATCTAACGCCTGTAAATATCCTGAACCAAAAACTAATTCTACCATCAATTTTCACTGTAGTCCAATCGTCATCGTAAATGTCTTTGACTGATTGATTTTAATAATCTACCCTTAATTCCATATCCCCCAGTATGGTGAACATCTTTTCCCTCGGTATCTGTGATATGCTTTCTTTAGATCTACGAAACATAAACACAACTGTCTATTCATCACGTAACATTTTCCAATTGACGTACCTGGCGCATACTGAAAATTGGATCCTGACAGCCCCCCCTGTGGTCTGTAACCTCACTGGTTTTCATCCAACTTCCTCTAAACCACTGATCGCTCCCTACCTTCCAAGATGCCAGTGAATACATTGCCTGGTATAGTAATCAATGAGATACCTCGATAGTTGTTGCAATCCTTCCTGTTCCCTTGCTTATAGATAAGTGCAGTTACTCATTTTGTCCAGTCCAAAGGTACCTCACCAACACTCCATTCTAATCTGACTATTTTATGAAGCCATTTCATCGCTGCCTTCCCACTATTCTTCACCATTTAAGGTCTAGTTTCATCTATTCCTGCTGCTTTATGACAATGGTGTTTATTTACCATCCTTTCGACTACCTCAAGCGTAACTTCATCAACATCAGTTTCTTCCTCCTATTTAGATCGGTTGTTCGCGACACCACTAGAAAGATTTCCTTTTACGTTGAGAAGATTTTCAAAATACTCCCTCCACCTGTCCAGTGATTCCCTGGGATCTATTACGAGTTCACCTGAATTACCCAAAACACTGTTTATTTCCTTTCTTCCTTCCCTTCCTAGGATTCTTTATTACTATCCAGAAAGGTTTCCCTGCTGCTTGACATAGCCTTTCCAGTTTTTACCGAAATCTTCCCACGACTTCTTTTTGGATTCAACAACTATTTGCTTCGCTCTGTTTCACTCATCTACATACAATTCCCTGCCTGCATCAGCACTTGTTTGGAGCCGTTTCTTATAAGTGTTCTTTTTATTTTTACAAGGTGCTCTCACTTCATCACTCCACCAAGATGATCGCTTTTTCCCACCTTTAATCACAGTTGTTCCGTTCCCTTGCTGTTTCTACTACAGCATCCCTGTATGCCACCTATTCTCTTTCTATATCGTGAACCTGCTTACTGTCCACTGTTCGAAACTTCTCACTAATCATATCCATGTACTTCTGTCTAATCTCCTAGTCCTGGAGATTTTCTACTCTTATTCGTTTGCAAATAGATTTGACTTTCTCTGTCCTAGGCCTAGAGATTCTATGTAAACTACAGATAAGATAGTGGTCTGTATCATCGAAAAATCCCCGAAGAACTCGAACATTCCTAACAGACTTCCTGAATTTGAAGTCGGTTAAGATATAGTCTATTTTATGCATATGTTACCCCTAGCCTGCCATATGTTGCGGTGAATCTCCTTATGCATGAGGAATGTATTCGTAACTGCTAAACCTATACTAGCACAGAAGTTAGGCAAACGCTTCACATTCCCATTAGCTTCCATGTCTTCCCCATATTTACCAGTCACCCTTTAGAATGCGTCAGTTCTATTTCCAACTCTCGCATTGATATCGCCTATTAGCACTATCCCATCCTTGCTGTTGACCCTGACTACGATGGCAAATGTTTCATAAAACTTGTCAACATCATCCACATCTGCACCCTCACATTGTGAATATACTGAGACAATTCTCGACCTAATTTCCCCAACTGCCAAATCTACCCACATCATTCGCTCATTTACGTGCCGAACAGAAACTATGCAGCGTACAAGAGTATTCCCAATAAACAGTCCTACCCCATACTCTGCCCTTCCCTTTTTAACACCCGTCAAGTACACTTTATAATTTCCTGTCTCTTCCTCGTTATCACTTCTTACCTGAATATCACTTACCCCTAGTACATCCAGATGCATCCTCATTGCTGACTCAGCCTGCTCTACTTTATTTCTTCCATAGGCCCCATTAATATCGATTACTCGCGATCGTGTTCCATTTCGTTCGCCAAGTTGTTTCCAAGGAGTCCCTCGCCTGTCAAATGAGAGTGGGACTCCATTACTCCCATAGGTCTGAGGCTTTCTTAAAACGTTCTGAACTCAGTAAATTCATGAAGCAGGATGCTACCCTACTTACACATAGTCCAAGTGAGGATGTCTCCTCCAACGGGTTAGGGACCACCGGTGGATTGTATAGTACTAGCCACCTGAGCACAAGAAGGGCTATTGCATGCAATATGTCCAAGAACCCATTCCCGTTCCATAGCAACTTTTATCCCGACACTCAGGACCCCTTACTAGACCCCTCAGTCGTTTCCCGTGGTTCACGAACTAGGACGTGACTACGGTAACCCACACCATGAATCATCAGTTATTATTTTTGTTATTGTTATTATTATTATCGTCATTATTATTATTATTATTATTATTATTATTATTATTATTATTGTTGTTGTTGTTCCGGACATATCGTGGATCACACAGGTGTAAGAAAGCGCTCGGCTGAACGGATGGACAAGGAATTGACAAGAGCATAATTCAATGCACTAAAATGTGAAATTTTATATCTTCCTTCTTGTTTCACTTATTTAAAAGTTGGTGAAGGAAAGATGTGAATAAACAATAACAATATAATAATGAACTCTTTAGCTCCAACAATAGCGACTTAAAGTCCAAAATCAGGTACAAACGTAGAGAGAATTATCAGCATGATTATATACAGGGATGAGTATTATTAACTCTGAAACAGGTACACTATTGTATAAGAGCAGGTTTGCTTCGTTAACTTCCATATCCTAAGAGTCTGAGCTCCAAACTTGAATACAGTCCAGCCCCTCAGAGGCATACAAGAATACATAATGACAATCTTCACTTCTGCTCACTTACTTTGATTTTCTTTTCCGGAAACATAAACAGGGGCAATGAGTGTCCATACTAAATGGCCATAATATAAAAAGGAAACGGTTGATAACGATCGGGGAAAGCAAAATGCAGGGAGGTGTAAAACCTGCACTCCTTCTACAAAACTCTTAAAATTTTAAGTGGGCGTATGGCCCAAAGATACAAAGGCTAAGCCTATTCTGCGCCGAGGTTACTAAATGATAAACATTAAATACCAAAAAGTGTTCATGATTTTAGAGGATAAGTAACTTCAGTCACCCCATACCGAGTTGAATGGTAGTCAACAGAGGGTAATCACTCTTGTCCCTTTACATGACACATTTCCCAGTTGGGAATAAAACAGAGTCGTTATACTGGCAAAACTTTTAATTAAAAGCCACCATGTTTACATGAAAAAAGGAGCTTTGAAACCTTTCCCTCAAGCTATCTGCCGCAGCTATCACATGTTAAGAAAATACTGTCATTACCTTGTGTTTCTGGGCCTTCCGAACACCGATCTGCGACCTCTGCCAGTTTAGTATACGCCACGCACAATAATCTGGAGCCATGACAATGAAAACACGGCCTTAAAACGCTCAACTTTTATGGTATCTCGAGGAGAAGTTCCTGAAATCTTTACAGGTAGCCTGGATGCGTGTACACATCCCGAATCTCATATGGCTAGAGAAAATATTGGTTGATAGGTAGAGGAGATTAAGAGGGTGGGGCAGAGGTGTTGGCAACCTTGACACAAGCACGAAACAATCTTCAAAACTAAGGCTAGCCACCTCTGAAAATTAGCTTTGTCTTAAGAATTAATTGGCCTTAATCCCGGCAGAGAGGGCAATTAGGCCGATGGTAGAGACATCTAACAGTTGAAAATCCAAGTGTCCTGCAAAACATTATTTTAAGTTCAATTGCACAGATGGCCTTATAGAACGCACGCAGTTTATTTTTATTTCTTTGCTATTTGGTTTACGTCGCACCGACATAGAGAGGATTTATGGCGACGATGGGACAGGAAGGCCTGGTAATGGGAAGGAAGCAGCCGTTGCATTAATCAAGGTACAGCCCCAGCATTTGCGTGGAGTGAAAATGGGAAACCACGTAAAATCATCTTCAGGGCAGCCGATAGTGGGATCCGAACCCACTATCTCCCAGATGCAAGCTCACAGCTGCGCACCCCTAACCGCAATGCTAACTCGCCCGGTACACGCAGTTTAACTGGACGGAGAACGTTTGCGCCCGGTACAGACCGCCACCCCCTAAGGATTTAACATGGTATGAACAGTTTTGAAATCTTGAATCTTGCCATACATAAATTTTGATAAAGCATATATAAGTTGGAGTATCAGTTGATATAGAGTCCTTTCTTGTTTATTTGTTGATGTAAAGTAGTTTAGATAGTATTTGCGAAGTAGTAGAAGTTCGGGCTGTTCCGCCCAGAGTCGATGGCAAGAGCGGCCACCACTGACGACGTCAGGATGGGTTCGCCCGGACACCCAAGGTACCCTGAGATACGATCCTCCCGCTTATTGTGGGGAGCAACCAAGGCGATGATCACAAAGTACCAAGTAGCATTGTTCGGGCCAAGGATAGAGTGGGCGGTTTGAGTCCACCATGCAAGCCACTCCCAAGTTTAGACGGTTTATTCCGTTTAGACGGAGTCTCGGCCGGAACGAGGTGGGCCCCTCCCCCGCGCCGGCATCTCTCGCTGGTTGACACGTCGTGGCCTCAGGTGAAAGTAGGGCGCTGTAACATTGAACTTTGGAGCAACAGTAACTGACTCACAGACAGTGTTACATGAGGCGCAGGTAAGGTTGGCGACTTCGGAGGACGAGTGCACGGAGTTTCTGACACAGGTTTGGAGGCAGGGTCCTTAATGGCAGAATGGTAATGGTATCATTGAAGGGAAGGTTTTCGAAAAACGATTTAAACAAAAAATTAAAGTTAACTTAGGATATAAGTTAAATACAAACAATATTTCACAGCACACAGGGGCAGAAGGCCTCCTTATTGAAACTTGCTTATATAAAACTTAAACTAAAAGGATGCTAAGGAAAGACATATAATTAAATCAGCAATATCATCACTTGGCGGCATATAATGAAAAAGCAAATGCCTTCACACAGATTTTACTTGACACAGGTGTACCCCTGAAATAATTTCATTTCCCGTGTTACCAAAAGCGTGACAGGAGTTAGGAAATCAAGTATAATGCAATGTCCATGAAATCTGGGGGCAAACATGCCCGCAAGAACAACATTTTAACCATAAACTGATCTCCAATTTTTAATTGGTGTGTCTCAGACCACGGACATGCCTCATTTTTACTACCTGATGAGATATCCCGGATATTCTCTAGATCTATTGTCTCTGGCTAAAGTTCATTAATAGACTTCAAATTTGACAAAGGAGTATTTTGGACAAACTTGAACATAAGAGAAATTGGAGAAAGCTTGTGGTACTCATGAACGGCCGAATTAAAGTGGGAGGAAGTGTTCCTACGAGAATAATCTTCGTAGTGGAAGGGAATAAGGGTAGATCGAGGATTATGATTAACCCGCTCAGCTAGAGACGGCTGTGGGTGGAGAGATCGAAACAGAACTTACAGAGGAACGCCTTAGCGTTAGCAGATACAATATATTGACAGGGTCCAAAATATGACAAAACAGCATTGAGACAAGAAATATTGGACTGAGCAGTGGCAAGCCTAGTCGGAAACACCTATGGGAACCGTGCGACATCATCCACACACACACAAGAATGAATTTATTCCCATTCCCTTTATATTGAGGGAAGGGTCCAACGTAATCGATGTACAATCGCTCCACAGGGGGAGATGCTTGGTGTGAGGCCAATAGTCCTAAATTGGTAGACAACGTGGGCTTGTTATCAAAAAAGACTTAAATGTTTTAACCAGTTCCCTAATCTCGCCATCCATACTCTTCCAGACAAACGTCTACCTTATCTTCTCTCTGGCTTTATAGATGCCTTTATGTCCCCCAAATTCTGTCTCATGGTAATACTTGAAAATCATAGGTACTAGCACTGCTGGAACGACGATTTTAATCTCCTGATCGTGCCTTGAAGGGCAACAGAGAACCCCTTTCCTCAAAACATAAGAGAAGCCATGTTCCCCAGAAGAAAATATTTCCACCGGAACTTCACGTTGGTATTTGGCTATATCGTGAAATAACAAAGAGGCATCAGTCAAAATGGCACTATGCTAGGTGGTTCAAAAATAGAAGGCGAAGGTCTTTCCTCCGGATCAACAAAATTAGAATAGCCGCAATACATTCGACTTAATCCACCTGCGACTACATTCTCGGACCCTCAAATGTGTCGCACGTCAAACTGAAATGCTGAAATCCCAGTTGACCATTGGGTGATGCATCCAGTACAACAGGGCCCAGACAAAACCCAGCTTAGAGCCTGACTTTCTGTCTCCAAATCAAATTTAACGTGCTCAAGGTAAAGACGGAATTTTCCTAAGGCAAATAGGACGATAGGACTTTTAGTTCGTATTTAGTCTATTGAGGTGACAAGGTTCTAGACGCATAGGCAACTGGCCGACTTTCGAGTTCATATTCCAGAAGAAGAACCGCCGTGACCGCAGATGAAGAGGCGTCTGTCTGTATTATTAACTTCTTGGAGAAATCTGGTATTCCCAAGACTGGGGCGTTACACAGAGCTAATTTCCCAGATCCTCAAACGCAGCTTGTGGCGACGGCTCCAATTCAAACTTGACACCTTTCCTGCGGAGAAGGTTTAGGTGTGCCGTCCTACTATCGAAGTTTGGAAATTCACCATGCTGGTGAATCTGGCAACCTCTTTACCATTTTTGGGAGGCTTGAATTTACGGATTGCGTGAGTTCTGGAATGATCGAGCGAAACTCAATCAGGTGGCATAGTATGGCCCAAGAAGGACATAGATGATTTAGCAAAAGGTGCCTTTGACATCTTGACCGTCAATCCAGCTTTAAGAAGGCGTTTTAGAGCTTCCTCTATATGAGCAAAGGGCTCTTCAAAGGTCTCGGAAAAAATTTATAACATCATACAGATAGTAGTACAGATATTCAAATTTAATATTGAGGAAGGCCCTAACTAGCAGCCTAGCAAGAACCGCCACGTCCGTAGGGAGCCAGAGAGACACCCGGTTGTATTAAT
This sequence comes from Anabrus simplex, assembly GCF_040414725.1. Classification (NCBI taxonomy): domain Eukaryota; kingdom Metazoa; phylum Arthropoda; class Insecta; order Orthoptera; family Tettigoniidae; genus Anabrus; species Anabrus simplex. Next base: position 88,315,734 of record NC_090274.1, on the reverse strand, counting down.
AGAGGTTCCATTGAGTAGCGAAAGCAGTCAGATATTTCGATTCTTACGCCAGAGGTATCTGGTTATAGGCTTAGTTAAGATGTAAGAAGGTGAAGATAAACACGAATGCAAGTCGGGAAGGGGTACTAGTTACAGAACTATCTTACGATTTAGCGCCCTCTAATAAATTACTTGCCTGAAGCCGCCTTGAGGTTTTGGAACCAGAAAAATATGTGAAGAACACGCCTACTTGGAGGGTCGAATGGTGCCATCAATCAGCATTTGGTCTCTGATTATTTGGGTGCTTTCATTTTAGACGGATATGTTACGCGGACCGAATCCTGAAACTCGATCGTGTATTCAATTAAGCCAGCCAGACCAAGATTTTCCGAAAAACGTCGTAAAATGGCTGACATAATTTATGAATGCAATTAGCCTGATCCTCAGGTAGATGACTAAGGTCTAAAGACATCTCACTCTATGCAGGCGAAATCACAGAAGATGATACAGAATTACATTTTAAAAGAGGTATATGGAAATTACTCTTAAATTTGAATGTGCAGGATTTACTTTGAAGATCGAGCATGATACCGGAATGTGACATGAAATCTACCCTAATATCACAGGGCATGACAAATTTTTAGCAACAAATAACTTAAATTTCCATGTAAATTTAGAAATAAGAATTTTCCTCTGAATAAATCCTAAAATTTCTAGTGGAGAAGAGTTAGCCGAAACACATCCTACAGAGGAAGAAACATATTCAGGAAAATCTGAAGAAATAACCTTTAATTTGGAATACCATTCTTCTTTAATAATAGAGCCAACACTTCCGGAATCTATGAAGGCAATAATATGTTCATTGTTTATTTCAATTTTAAGGAATGGAACGAAATGTGAAGTATCAGATGCAATCTTGAGGCACGCTTTGGGACCTTCAAAGATGGTCTTAGATGTTCTTCTCTCCATAGAACGTATGATTCCAGACTTAAACTGGGCTGAGCCTCAAGATGATGATTGTGGGGAGGACTCCAGTCATGTTCTAATGCTGTGGTTAGCAGAGGTGAAACCAGAAGTAGGACAAGAAGCTGTATTATTTGATGAGTTACAGTTCTTAGCCAGGTGTGTGAATGGCGCGCATTTGAAACATCATTGAGAAGACGACGCTCCATTTTAAGATCCGTTAGCTTTTAATAGAGGACACTTATTTCTTAGATGGTCCGCCCACCCACACGCGTAACATTTACGGGCGGAGAAGTTTCGGCGAGTTTGTGGCCGAGAGATATTAGAAGAGGGTGATGGATGTCGAGCGACTCGCATATTTCACTTCTGGAGAAATATTGAAAAAATATCAATAATGCTGCATATATATGCTACATCATGAATAAACATTATCTTTGATACGGTTGTCATTCAATTAGTTCCTACATAAAATATATAGAAATGGGTAACTAAGATAAAATATATTCTATAAACAACTGGGAACTCATGTGGAACATCCACTGGTTCATGAAATGCCCAACAGTGTCATGCAAATCAATTTGTTAATCTATGTTGCATATATGTTACACAATGCAACAAAGGGTTAATATCCTGTATAAAGTCCGCTAGATTATCATCTAGCCTCTGGGCTCGGGAGTAGTATTTATGAATTAGAGATGACAAGGCTCTTGCAGGGAAATATTTCGCCAACAAGTGGGCATGGAATGTTTCGATGGAACTCCTTTCTGATATCGCCTTAACAGTGTTATCTGATAGAACCCCAACAGTGCAAGGGTAAATGATCTGTAAGATTTGGGAATGTGAGAGGGCAAACACCAAGGCTTGATCCTGAAATTCCACTAGAAATCTTAATAATGCTATTACATAATTATTCGAGTTAATTGAAAATCTACAAAACCCTTTTTTTGAGTAAATGGCTAAAGGATGGGGTAAGCTGCTCAAACCCGTAGATATCAACGGAGGGGCAACCTGGTTTTTTGAGTAGGGACAAAGCTGCAATACAAATAAAAATGGCGAGATTTTGTGGACTGATTACGCACTGTCAGGGGATTTGTTCGGATCCCCTTCCGTATTGACATTTAATGGGGCAGGATAGTTTTTCTTTCCACTTGCAGACCCAGACAACAATTTACTAACTTTATTAGACAGTTCAGAGATATGTTGAGCCAAGGAGTTTAGCACACCTGAGTGTTCATCACTGATTTTAAGAGACAATAGTTCTCCTACTCTATTACATAAATGAAAGAGTCTAGACTGAACATGTTTAAGCTGGTTACGACAGGGCTCACCTCTTTCAAAGAAACTCAAAACAGAAGCGAGGTCTGCAATGTTAGTGGTGATCGTGGATAAAGCGTTACCAAATTCCTTCTCTCCATACACAGGAATACTAACAGATAAACCCAAAGAACCATTGCCTCTGTTACAACCGTGCCACTAGACTGAAACTTTCTGACATTTAGTTCATAAACAAGTTCTTCCTTGCGCAAACACCTACGAGTCATAACCTCTCTACGACCAGCCATGATGAAAGAATGTTGCCAAAATTTGGAAAAATTGGAAAAGCGAAAAATTTCTCTTCTTCAGTTTCAAATCTTAAGGAATGCCGTCAAACGGGGCTTTGCCCAGGCCCATCGAACTATGCTCTGCTACAATTTGTTCCGGAAATATCCTGGAACACAGAGGTGTAAGAAGGTGCCGGACTGAATGGGCAGACAAGGAACTGACCAGAGCATAATTTAATGCACTAAATTTTGAAATATTATTCTTGCCTTCTTGTTCCTCTTATTTAAAATTGGGTAAATAGAAGATCCGAATAAACAATAACAATGCAATAATGAGCTCGTTAGCACCAACAACAACGACTTAAAGTCCAAAATCAGGTAAACGGTAGAGAGAATTACAATATCAACATGATAACATACGAGGGATGAGTATTATAGCCCTGAAACAGGTACGCTAAAGATCAGTTTTGCTCCGTTGACTTCCATAGCCTAGAAATGTGAGCTCCAAAATTTAATACAGTTCAGCCTCTCAGAGGCATAAATTTCTTACAGCACACAAGGTTGTACAATGGCAACCTTCAAATGAGGTGATTACAGTCACTTCTGCTCAACAGTTTTCCTTTTTTCTTTCCGAAAACATCAGGAGGAGCAATAAGTGCCCATACTAAATGGCCATTATTAAAGAGAAATTATAATTATCGGCCAAAAACAGAATGTATTGAGGCGAAAAACCTGCATTCCTTCTAGAAAAATTGTAAAACACTAAGTGGGCTTATGGCCCGAAGATAAAGAGGCTAAGCCTATTCTACGCCAGGGCGACAAAGTGATAATCTCTAAATACCAATAGGGTGTTAAAATTTTAGGGATATAAAACTTTAGTCACTTCCATACCAAGTTGAATGGTAGTTAACAGAGGGCAATCACTCTAGTCCCCTTACATTACATATTTCCTTAGACTGGCCGAACACCGGGTTTAGAAATGTACATGAAATAAAAGAGCTTTGAAACTTTCCCCTCAATGTATCTGTCGGAGCTGTCATATTCTGAGAAAATTCTGCCATCACCTTGAATTTCTGGGCCTTACGAACGCCGATCTGCGACCCTCTGCCACTTCAGTATACGCCGCACTCAATAAACTGGAGCCATGGCAACGATAATACGGCCTTAAAGCGCTCAGCGTTTGTAGTACATCGACGGGAAGTTTCCAAAACTCTTTACAGATAGGCTGGATGCTTGTACACACCCCCAATTTTAATTGGTTAGAGAAAATATTGACAAAATTTCTAATCGGTTGATACATACAGGCGATTGAGGGGGGCACAAGTGTTGACAACCTTGACACAAGAACAAAACAATCTTCAATACCAAGGTTATCCACCTCTGAAAATTTACTTTCCATTAAGAATTAATAGTCCTGAATCCCCCCAGAGGGGGCACTTGGGCTGATGGTAGAGGTATCTAACAGTTTAAAATCCAAGTCTCTTGCATTACATTATTTGAAGTTCACTTACCTAGATGGTCTTATAATAGGCACTCAGTTTAACTGGACGGAGAAGGTGCACCCCCGGTACAATTATTATTGTTATTGTGTGCGTGATTACCTCATTGGCTTAGCTGATGGCTTCCCACGTGAAAAAGCTGAGGATCGAATCCCCGTCGATTCATCTCAAAAATCACGCGCCATAGAGCCCTGAACCCCCGGCCTTATTGGCTCCAGCGACCTCAGATATAGCCAAGTTAAGCTGAAGAAATTACATATTGTCGGTAATGTTCACGTCTGAATCATTTACTCAATAGGATACTCTCTTCTAGACCGAGCTCGATAGCTGCAGTCGCTTAAGTGCGGCCAGTATCCAGTAATCGGGAGATAGTGGGTTCGAGCCCCAATGTCGGCAGCCCTGAGGATGGTTTTCCGTGGTTTCCCATTTTCACACCAGGCAAATGCCGGGGCTGTACCTTAATTAAGGCCACGGCCGCTTCCTTCCAATTCCTAGGCCATTCCTATCCCATCGTCGCCGTAAGACATATCTGTGTCGGTGCGACGTAAAGCAAATAGCAAAAAAAACTCTCTTCTTCTTCTTCTTCTCTTATTCTTCCCCTTCTTGTTTCCTGGCCGTCTATGAGCCCGTAAAGAACATTTCCGATTCTCAGGGAGCAGGTAGGTAGGCAAAACGGGAGGAAAGACAAGATGGCAAATGTCTTAAGGTCAAGGTCAAGAGTTTTCTTTAGGGATTGGGCCCAGGAGATGACGGTTTGAGTGACTGCAGGGAGATCAGCAGAGGGAAGATGGTGATCAGGGAAGTGTTAAAAACGTTGGGTGGGGCACGAGGAAAGGGAAACGTAAATTCGTGGATAGGAGGAAGGAGAGGGAGGAAGAAGTCATCGGGAGAGAAGGGGATTCAAAGATTGAGAGGTTGAGTCTCTGGTCAGGCACGTGGAAGAAAGGGAACCAGAGTGGAGTATTAAGGAAGGTGTTGAGGAAAATAGAATGGCGGGAGTGGGATAAGAAAACGGTGGTAGTTTTCAACGTAAGGCAAGCAGGAGATTTGTGGGATTTGGTTGCTGCAGAGCGGAATAATTTTGAGGAAGCGGAGATAGTTATCATTGGGATATATTGCAGGAGGTATAGTGAATGGAGTATGATTGGGGATATATATGAGTCTGTGGAATGCTTACGCGGGGAATGCGAAGTGAGATTTGGAGATCCTAATGGGTGGGTGGGGGACGGGGATTTGCGCTGAGATGGCCTTCACTTGAACCGGAATGGTAGACCTACGGATAAATTAGTGGAGTTTGTTCAGGAGAGTTATAGGAATGTGCATTTAGTGAAGCACGGTGGACAAGGTAGCAAGCGGTGATCAGAGGCGGATCCAGGATTCCATGAAGGGGAGCGGAACATACTTTTAAATATACACAACAACAGAAAAATATGAGTTTACATTGTGCAGTAAAGGGAGAATGGAGAACCGCACTAACATTTACAATTGCATACATTTTCATGAATATTGAAATATTTAGAGTTATGATTGTTATTAGACTATCAACATCCCACTAAGGATTTACTGTTAAATATTTTCATAGATAAATAATGAAGGAAAACGCTTCCAACAATTACCGAGTCGTTATTATATTATATAAATGGATTGCTGTAAACAAGGAGGGCATACTAAGCATGCAATGTCATGCAAACCACAACTAGCAACTACGTATTCCCATGTATGGATCATGTGTGCATATTATTCTGAATTAATTACAATAATAATAATAATAATAATAATAATAATAATAATAATAATAATTGTACCGGGCGGTACACCCCCGCGCCGCTAATTCAAACCTTGCGCCAGTTGAAACTCCTCTACTGGAGGAAGCCTGAACTGTAACTACAGTGCTAATTTTCAAGTTTCTCAGAAGATGTCCCTACTTGTAAATTTTGAAGTTTCTGAACTGGGTCGTTTTCGATGTATTTTTGTTTTGCCTGTAGTAAGAAGTGTGAACATTCTCTTCTAGATGGCACTACTGAAGAACTACAATTGTGCAACCTAGTGCGAAGTGAAAGAACTGAGTTTTTGGAGAAATTTTGTGTTCAAAAGTTTGTTCTTTGTTAAATTTATTTCAGTCATTGTTTAAGTTGGTAATATTAACCCTTTCTTTCCCCTTGTTTTGAATTTACCAATCCCGAATTTCTCTAATTAATTTTCCACCAATAATGTGTTTCTTCTTCATCTAGTGTAGGGGTTTTCGTTGTTAACCAATAAAATGATTGTGGGCGGTTGTTCTCATTCCTGAAACGCCTCGAACTTTCCACGAGGGTATATAAACGGCTGATTTTCGGGTCTGTGCGCCACTTCAGTAACTTCTATCAGTGTGTAAAGTACGTAGCAGGGGGCGGGAAGCGCCCCTTACTTCGGTCAGTAGGTCAACCACCAGGTAATGGCCTTTTAATAACTTCTTTTGTTGCTAGCTCAGCAGTTTAACTCTCGGGGCAGGTCCGAAGCCTTTTACCATGTAAATTTCCTCTAAAATGTAAAGACACTTGGTATCTATTCTATCTTTTTAAACTACAAATTGGGATAGAGTGTGTTTAACCCTCTCGAGCTCCCACTCATATTGCTTTGAGGTGAACTTATTTTCTCAACCGTTTCTTCCCTTCTAATGTAATGGAAATCGTTTTTTTTTTTATATATAAGTCACCTCTTTAGGATGGGATTAGCCCTTGCATTAACGGCCTAGTGCCAAGTAGGTTTTAAATAAAATGTACTTGGAGTGCAAGGTCGCCTCCTCTCAAGTTGGTATTTTGGAGGCCATGTAATTTTCCTGTTTCTTTAACGAATAGGCCTCAGTAGGTTGGGTATTTTTACCCCTGTTTTCATGTGCTTGGAGGTCAGTTTGAAGGTGGAGTTTGGTGTGGCCTTTGATAGGCTGGAACCTTAAGAGCGAGTTGCTCTTTCTTAAAATTTGTTTCTGTGTGCCTCGAGCAGGCTTTTCTGAGTAACATGGAGCAAGTGCTCCTGGGCATGATTGGGGTTTTCTGCCCCTTTGTTAAATCTTATGTATAAGTAAAGTTGGGCTCATTGCTCAAGAATTGTGTGTCTGGCTCTCGGAGCCCAAATCCTGTAACTCTGTAATTGTACATTCTCGAATTGTTGCTAGGCTACTGAGTACCTGTTATAATTGTTATTTATTGATCTTGCACAGAAAATATAACCTTGTTAAATTTTATCTTAACTTTAATTTCGTATTTTGAGACCTGTTCACCCCCGCACCTTCTTTCACCTCTGCTAATCCACCAAACCACGGTAATAATAATAATAATAATTCCAGTTTGTTCTGTGATCCGGAGAGGGAAGTAAACGTGAGGGCTAAATGGCTGGAAAAATCAGGAACCAAAGTTTAAATTTTGAAAAGTATGTTTACCGTTTCTTCTTTTCTTTACTGATGAAAAATATGTCGAGAAAACAATACGAAGAGCAGTGATAGAGATTTAACAAGGGATAACAAACGGACAAGTTTAGAAGCTTAGTTAATTCGCATCCAAGGAGAAAAGAATCCCATTTCACACAAGACTTTCATTCTTTGGCATAAATAGTGAGACAATAGCCTTTAAAAAAGTCCAGCCATCAGATGGAATATAGAAACTTACTTTGTCCAAAATGAAGACGCAGAGGTTTCTATAACAAAGTTACCAAGAGGGGAATCGAACACTCAGATTCAAAGTCATATATCAGATGGGTCCCGTACCCTGAACCACAATTCACAGTTAATATTTTATAGTGTCGTAATGGGCCTCAATTCACATTAGGTTAGTGACTTCACGTCAGAACACTTCTAGTTACATTTAGCAGAATTCTGCTCTTAAAAGCTGGGGAGCCAGAAAATCAGCAGCCACACGGCCAAGAAGAGCCGAGAACCAAAATGAAATGGAGGCACTCCTAGTACAAGGCCACGTCACACTAAGATAAGAAAAGTACGAGTCCGGAAAGAAGGGAAGAACATTTAGAATTTGAAAACTCAGTCACCAGACAATGGAGTAGATAAGGGAAACGAGGTTACGCACTCGTGCGTCCCTTTTAGGAGTCCGTAGAAATTTTATATTTTAAGTTCCAACACATATGGGAGAAACCATACATTTAAATTTGAGAAAACGCAGATCGACCTAACGTTTACATGCTGAAGCGGAACGCTAGAATCTCCATTTTGCCATAAGTAGATAAAGTTCACATAACTTAGGTGATTGTTCTGCTTTACCTTGTGCCAGTTTTACGCGTTAGGCTCCCGAGGAGATCTCCTCAATTAACGTAGCACTCTCAAAGTTCCCGATGAAGATTGACACATTGAAGTTCAACCTCACAGCTATGTAAAGGGGCTAGAAAATGACCTAATTAAACAGTCTGGTTGGTGGAACATGACATCATAAGGTAGATAGAAGATTGGTTGATAAACTCAACCACACCTCAGGGTGATCATGTTCATTACCGTTCAATCCACTAGGTGGCACTTAGAAACAAGAGTGGTGACATCTTGTGAAGATACACTGAACTTTGTTAATATGACAGGGTGCAAACAGACTTCATTAGATTAAACTTCTGACAGCTGATGAGCGGCAATTCAAACTCAGGAAAGTGTCGCACTACTGGCACAATAATAATATTAATACATTGGTCTTCATGCATGATATCTGACCAACTTTATTAATTACTAGCCAATGTACCCGTGTTTCGCTGCGGTATTCTTTATTGTATCCGGATTTTTCCGTAAATTACTGTAAACGCAGTGAGTAAGACTATATTAAATATTGCACCTACAAACGGACTTTACCATCAGACGGCTCGTTCAGTGTTCTACATGGCTGGTCCCATGTCATCTTCTCGTATCTCCTATATTTGTGGTTTGATTGAGTTAGAGTCATTGTATGGGGTGAAATTTTGTACAGTTTTCACATACTACTTTAAATTTTTGATACTCATGTGACAGTTAGAACCATAAAATTTGGCTATCACATGGCCACTGGTCATGTTAATGTGCGAGCCGAATGTCATGACAACATATACGTGTAAAAGTACAAAATTAACTTGAAATCGAGAAATACAGCTCTGTTTAACGTAAAAGGGGTAGAAATACGACAAAAAGTCATAGGACCAAAGTTGTAGACCTCTCCAAAATGAAACGCGATTGTGCTTTCTGATTTGTGATACGACTTACCGATTAGCCACCAATTATCCCGAAACGAAGGTCTGCACCGTCGTTAAAATTGCATCCTTATTTCGATATTTTCCGGGACCAAAAGTTATACATTCGCATAGCTTAGAATATTTCCTCAAAGAACAGAGTGTCCAGCTTTCTGGATTAGCACTCGCATGCATACGGAGTAATTAAGGAAGCAAAAACAACGCATCTAAGAACGCTGACATTAATAAAAAATAGATTATAACTGAGAATAGCCGGATGACGACAAATATGTAAATACCAAGTGAATGTATTGGAAAATCAAATGCCCCTCATGGTGTGAGTTATGGACATAAGAAAGCGGTAACAGGGGAGAAATTTAGGCCCAGGGATTCTTAGGTAAACAGACAAGAAGGGGATTAATGGTGTTATTACTTGAGCTATTCGAGGACGGTTATAACCTCCAACGATATTCCGCCTCTCTTGCCTTCTACCCAAGGAACAACCACGAATTTAAAGGCATGATGAGGAAAATGGCAATACGTTAATTTCCTGCTGGCATGCAGTCAGAGACGTTGCCATGGTAACCTGTAGGTTCGTTGTCGGTCCGTCGGTCACTCAATGCAGAGCATGATACCCGCGGAAAATAGTAAATTCCTCCGTCATTTGAAGAGTAAGGTAAATTATGAACATAACGAAAGTTGTTTATAATGAAGATGCGTTTCACGTACGGTCCACGGAATTTACAGAAAATCAATAGTATAAGAGAAAATGGAGGAAAACCGTTCTGGTTTTTCTGTAAACCCCCCGTCTATTCAGAGATTTTAATATGATATGCATATCGAAACCTTCCTCGGGATGAGTATAATATTTAAATATGAAGTTTGGTTGAGATCTATCCAGCCGTTTTGTCGTGATGGTGGAACAAACAGACACAAAAAATAAAAACCACCGATTCGGTCTTGAGTTTACCTAAAACGCTTAAATATCTGAAAAATTGGAAAAACAAACGAAATTACAGACAGCGGGCCCCTGCAAATTTATTTATGTAGATTCTGCTCAACACTGACTAAGCGCTTAGCGGCAATTGAAAACCGATGTACTAATGAACATAGTCCCTGTTTAATACCTGTTCCCCTGTTTGAGTCGGTTGAAATGTTAGCTATTTCAACTAGGATGCTAGGAGGGCTCGTCCGCATTCCATCACCTGCAGATCCTTTCTCGTTTTCAAGAGCAATCATGCCTGCGCCACTTGAAGAAGCCTTAACTTCAGAATTTTGACATGTTTTATCTGCTGCTTCAAGTTTTGTATTTTTACAATACTATTAAATTGAAACACTAGAAAAATTTACGTTTGCTGCTGATCGCAAATAAATGAGTAAACTTTCTGTTAATATTTCCAATATTACTTGTGAGATAAACCTACTACTGTGAGTGTAACTGTCAACAGCCAGGACAGGTCCAGCATGCTCATCCCTAGCGAACTTTGGTGTCAGTCGTATTTAAGGTAGCAGTAGTACGGTGTTGAGTCAGCATGTACCCACGAGGTCATTGACAACCTACTAGTATGGGTTGGGGGTAATGACCTGAGGTCATTGACCCCTAGTTGAGTAGTAGGACTATGGTTGTTCGCGGATTTTGCGTACGAAAGCATGCCCAACGTCACAGTCGCCATCCTGTACAGGCCTAAAATCACAGGGCCCAGCTTTAAGGTCAGATGCCCTTATCTCCTCACAGTCAGCACCTTGGAGGGGCCTAACCTCACAGGGCCCCAGTTTTATGACTAGATGCCCTTATCTCCTCAAAGTTACCACCTTGAACGGTCCGAACCACACATCGCCATTCTGGAGGGGCTTAAGCTCACAGAGCCCAGTTTTTCGGCTAGATGTCCTTCCCTCCCCACAGTCGCCACCTTGGAGAGGGCCTAACCTCACAGTACTCATTTCTACGGCCAGATGCCCTTCCCTCCTCACAGTCGCAATCTTGGAGGGCACTAATCTCACAGAGCCCAGTTTTACGGCCAGATACCCTTCCCTCCTCACAGTCGCCATCTTGAAGGGCCCTAAGTTCACAGGACCCATTTTTACGGCCAGATGCCCTTCCCTCCTCACAGTCGTCAGCTTGGAGGTGCCTAACCTCATAAGGATATTTTGGTGGGTGGGCCCAGTTTTACGGTCAGATGCCCTTCCCTCCTCACAATCGCCATCTTGAAGAGGCCTAACCTCGCAGGACCAAGTTTTACGGCCAGATACCCTTCTCTCCTCACAGTCGCCGTCTTGGAGGAGGTCCAACCTCACAGGGCCAAGTTTTACGGTCAGATGCCCTACCCTCCTTATTTGACCTAGTTTTACGGCTAGATTCCTTTCCCCCTCACAGTTGCCATTTTGCTTACAGAGCCCAGTTTTACGGTCAGATGCACTTCCCTCCTCAATTGGTATAGTTTTAAGGCAAGATATCCTCCCCCTTACAGATGCAAATTTGCTCACAGGGCCCACTTTTACGGACAGATGCTCTTCCCTCCCCCTCGTGAGCAATCCTAACTTCACAGTCACCATTTGGGTGGGTCAGGACCTATGTTTACAGCGAGATACTCTTCCATCGTGCTAGAGAGCAAGCCTGACATCCCAGTCGCCATTATGAGGGGACAGGGCCCATTTTTACGACAACATGCCCTTCCCTCCTCATCAGATCTAGTTTTAGGGTAAGATGCCCTTCCTACCTCAGGATTTGCGCACGAGAGCAAGCCTAACCTTACAGTCGCAATTTTGGAGGGACAGGGCCCAATTTTAGGTTCAGGTGCCCTTCCCCTCACAGACGCGATTTTTGACGGGCCTATCCGGCCTCCTCATCTGTCGTAGTTTTACGGTTAGATGCCCTTCCCTCCTCACAGACGCCATTTTGTTTACAGGGCCCAGTTATACGGTCACATGCCCTTCCCCCTCACAGACTGCACTTTGGAAGGCCAACACTCACTACTCCTCCTGATCTGGCGCAGTTATACGGTTAGATGAATTTCTCTCCTCCCCTGACGTCAGAGAGCGTTGTCACCAAGCAAATGCTGGGGCTGTATCACTCAGTCTTTCGTCATTTTTGATGGTATATAAAAGTACAATGAAAGTCATCATTATATTTAGAAAGATTTAATGATCATGTTAATACTGCATTTAGCTTGAGTGCAGAAAGTGTAGATAGCAAAGAAGATAGATGATCTTTAAACACATTATAGCATGATATTAAAAACGAAATTGGATAAAAATATCAATTGATTTTTTAAAACCACTTGTTATACGTGACGAAAAACATGTATTAGTAGTTTCCCAATTAGAAACAATGGCAAAATACTTTGTTATTTCATAAAATATTTAAAATATGTAATATTTTTATTAATTCATTACCAATCATGCTACGTGTGTGATGTAGTTTACGTGTAATATTAAACAACAATTACATATCGTAGAAACTAACAATACATGTATTGTTTTCTATACCACGTCATTGAAATAGTTCGTTGGTTTATATTTTCAAGACCTAAATCGAAAAGTACATTAAATTTGGTAAAATCACTTTAAAATCCTGACATGTACATAAAATTCCCTCTCAAATTATTTTAGATATTCCATGAAATGGAATAACACTAAATGCTTGTTCAACAGGAAGTCCGGAAAGTCTGCGCGTTGGTTTTCCTGCGAAGTGACCGAGATTGTTAATTGGCCCCATTCTATAAAAACATTTACAATTTGTTCCAGTGAAACGCCTTGAAGAATGCCATCTAAAGTATAAACTTGAAGCATCTTGCGCAAAATGTTCGGACCATCCTCTACATATGTCTCTACCAAGCAAAAATCTTATGTTATGCCCTCTAGTCTGAGGAAGACCGATTAAGACTACAAAGTGACTTGTTATTTTAAGGTTTCCTAAACTGAGTTGATTTGTCCTTTTTGTGTATACCAGTTGTCAACAGTTCGACCTCTTTTTTTCAACTTCAAAATTGACCAATAGGGAATTGTGTATGTGTATTTTTCCACCAAACTCTTCACCATTGGAAATTTTTAGGCTTCCTTTTCGCTAAAGCTCGTATGTCAAAATTTGCTTGGAAGGTTAAGTTATTTCTAGCCGAACAATTGTCTTGCCCTGTAATATTGGAGGCCGATTTTATGTCCCATTCAAGTCTTGTGCTCAACATTCAGAGTAGGATGTGCCCATTCAAGTTTGCTAGTAACATTAATATCCCGTTGTTGAAATGTAATTCTGTGTCATTTTCATCTATTTCGTCTACCCAGAGTGAGATGTCGTTAGATCATAGGCATCTACCTGAGCACCAGACTGAAAGTATTAGAAGGTTGTCAGTTTTCCTGACGTATTTTCAGATACCCTTGGCGTCACTGACCTTATCGAGTACAAGATTGAACTAACTGATTCTATTCCTTATAGGCTGACCTCACCTAAAATTAAGGCTCTTATGGAAATCATTGAGCAGATGTTAAGGGATGTTGTCCTCCGACCTTTCAAGTCAGCGTATTCATCGGGCATTTTCCTTGTACCGGAACGTCAAGGTGGTTTCAGGCCTCTGATTGATTACAGGGCGCTGAACCGTAAGGTTTTGTTAAAATCTGTAGCCCTTCTGAATGTTCATTCTTGTTTTTCATGGTTTCGCAAGGCTAAGTTCTTTACAATCTTAGATCTTAACCAGGCATATAATAAAATACCTCCGGCAGAAGAATCCAAACACCTGACGGCTTTCGCGACGGATTGGAATCTGTATCAATACTACCGTGTCCCCTTCGGGATCCACACGTGTGCAGCTGTCCTTACTAGACAGCTGGAGAGGGCCTTCTCCGATATCAAATTCGAATATTTGAATCATTACCTCGATGATGTCGTCGTGTTTTCAGTGACCTCCGAAGAGCACTTAGATAATCTGACGGAAGTCGTCAATCGCCTTCGGAAGGCTGGGTTAACTGTTAAATTATCGAAGGTAGCCTTTGCTAAGCCTTCTATGTCGGCCTTTGCTAAGCCTTCTATGTCGTTCATAGGGCATACTGTGTCGCCCGATGGTGTTTCCATTAACCATTCGAGAACACAGGCTATTCGTGACTTCAAACCTCCGAAGGGCATAAAGGGAATCGCTAGATTCATAGGCATGATGAATTTCTCCAGGAAATGTATTCCCCTGAACTTACTTCGCAAGAAATTTTAGCCAATAGGATCCGTCTTGTACTTTTTTCATTATGTAATAAAATTTGGAGGTGTATTGGGCCTTACCCCAGAGCTCTCTAGAACCTTCCTCTCGGGTATAAAATCTAGTTCCTTTACGATCTACCTTATTGATCGTCCAGTCTATTGAGTGTGTGTTAATAGAGGAGGCGTGGGCGTTTCGCCCTTCATCGAGTTTGCCAGCAGATTAAGGTAATGGCAGCCCTTTAATAACTATGTGATAGCCTCTGAAAGCTAACTCAAGGGGAGGGTTTCCTATCTTTAATAATGTAACATTAAATTTCCAGTCTTCTAAAATGTAAATTTCTACTTCTAATGAAAATTTTAAATGAGCCTAAAAGCACTTAGTTAACATTCGGGAATAGAGAGTGTGACACCTCTTGAGTTCTCTATCAACTTGACTTAGAGGTGACTCTGACTTTGTAACCGTTTTCTCTCTGTAGCTTTCTTAACTTAAATTTTCTCCATCTAGTCATCTCAGAAGTATAGGCTTAGCCTCTGTAACTTCGGGCCGAAGCCCAAATAGGGTTTTGATGTTTTGAGTGCAAATTTCAAGGAGTGTAAGTGTCCGCGTCCGCGTCATTTTGATTTTTGGGCCAGTAACTTTAATCTGTGATTTTTGTCCCCCACCAAGTTCCGGTAGAATGGGTATTCTATACTCCTATAGAATTGTTGTGTGTTTAAGACAGTGAATACGGTTTGAATTGTAAAATGTAGGTTGTGCCTCGAGAGGCCTGGAAAGTGTCAATTTTATTGGGCACAGATGCTCTGGTTGTAAATGTAAAAGTTGCAGGTTGCCTTGAGAAGGCAGTAAGGGTATAAGGTTCGGAGCGCAGCCTACTAGATAAGTTCATAGAGCATAGATGTTCTTTCTATTCTTGTAGAGGTGTTAGTGTAAATATTGAATGGTGCCTTTTGGAAGGCGGTAATGTTGTAGAGCAGAAGGTGCTCTCGACAGATTGTACGTTGTGAGTACTCTGTAAATGAAATTGGGAGACCTGTCTCCTTGACCACTGAGTGGATGGAGCAATAGTGTTCCAGTAACATTTGTAAAATTGGGAGACCTGTCTCCTTGACCACTGAGTGGATGGAGCAACGGTACTCAAGTGACATTTGTAAAATTGGGAGACCTGTCTCCTTGACCACTGAGTGGATGGAGCAATAGTGTTCCAGTAACATTTGTAAAATTGGGAGACCTGTCTCCTTGACCACTGAGTGGATGGAGCAACAGTGCTCAAGTAAAATTTGTAAAATTGGGAGACCTGTCTCCTTGATGGAGCAACAGTGCTCAAGTAACATTTGTAAAATTGGGAGACCTGTCTCCTTGATGGAGCAACAGAGCTCAAGTAACATTTGTAAAATTGGGAGACCTGTCTCCTTGACCACTGAGTGGATGGAGCAACAGTGCTCAAGTAAAATTTGTAAAATTGGGAGACCTGTCTCCTTGACCACTGAGTGGATGGAGCAACAGTGCTCAAGTAAAATTTGTAAAATTGGGAGACCTGTCTCCTTGACCACTGACTGGATGGAGCAACAGTGCTCAAGTAAAATTTGTAAAATTGGGAGACCTGTCTCCTTGATGGAGCAACAGAGCTCAAGTAACATTTGTAAAATTGGGAGACCTGTCTCCTTGATGGAGCAACAGTGCTCAAGTAACATTTGTAAAATTGGGAGACCTGTCTCCTTGAAGGAGCAACAGTGCTCAAGTAACATTTGTAAAATTGGGAGACCTGTCTCCTTGACCACTGAGTGGATGGAGCAACAGTGCTCAAGTAAAATTTGTAAAATTGGGAGACCTGTCTCCTTAATGGAGCAACAGTGCTCAAGTAACATTTGTAAAATTGGGAGACCTGTCTCCTTGATGGAGCAACAGTGCTCAAGTAACATTTGTAAAATTGGGAGACCTGTCTCCTTGAAGGAGCAACAGTGCTCAAGTAACATTTGTAAAATTGGGAGACCTGTCTCCTTGAAGGAGCAACAGTGCTCAAGTAACATTTGTAAAATTGGGAGACCTGTCTCCTTGATGGAGCAACAGTGCTCAAGTAACATTTGTAAAATTGGGAGATCTGTCTCCTTGATGGAGCAACAGTCCTCAAGTAACATTTGTAAAATTGGGAGACCTGTCTCCTTGAAGGAGCAACAGTGCTCAAGTAACATTTGTAAAATTGGGAGACCTGTCTCCTTGACCACTGAGTGGATGGACCAACAGTGCTCAAGTGACATTTGTAAAATTGGGAGACCTGTCTCCTTGATGGAGCAACAGTGCTCAAGTAACATTTGTAAAATTGGGGGAACTGTCTCCTTGACCACTGAGTGGATGGAGCAACAGTGCTCAAGTAACATTTGTAAAATTGGGAGACCTGTCTCCTTGATGGAGCAACAGAGCTCAAGTAACATTTGTAAAATTGGGAGACCTGTCTCCTTGACCACTGAGGAGCAACAGTGCTCAAGTGACATTTGTAAAATTGGGGGATCTGTCTCCTTGACCACTGAGTGGATGGAGCAACAGTGCTCAAGTAACATTTGTAAAATTGGGAGACCTGTCTCCTTGACCACTGAGGAGCAACAGTGCTCAAGTAACGTTTGTAAAATTGGGAGACCTGTCTCCTTGACCACTGAGTGGATGGAGCAACAGTGCTCAAGTAACATTTGTAAAATTGGGAGCTTTAAGCTCGTATTGTTAATGAGCAATTTTGGTTGATTTTCTGATTTCTCCTATCTTGTATCTAAGCTAACGAGCTAGTTCTGTACCCGAAATCTTGTTCTGTTGCTGAGCGACATGTTTTGTTAAAACATAGCATAAAAACAGCTCATAAATTAATATACCTCTAATTTTTAAGCTTTTAATTATTCTTTTGATTGTCATAGATAGACCCATTCATGCCCGCACTTTCTCTGTCCACCACGGTCTCCCCGTAACAGAAATAAATGATGAAAAAATATACTTTATCTATGATGCCCCTCACTTGATTAAATCACTAAAAAACTATCTAAAGAAGTATGATTTAAATGTAGGAGGTAAAATTTGTAGCTAGTCTCATACTGAAGAATCTATACATATACTAGCTGATGTACCCGTGCTTCGCTACGGAATTCTACATTGTATACAGTATTCTAGGTTAGGTAGTGTACACGTTGTGAGCAAGATTGTATTATACTGCGTAGCACTTAACGTTACCCTAGAAATACGACGGGGAAGTCACCAAACGTGTTTTCTCATATGAAGACTGGGTTAGGGAATTTTCATTGTAAGGGTAGGCCACCTTGCCTACCGTCAGTCACAATCAGGTTGGGGAGTTTTCATTTTAATGACAGACAGTCACTCTCCACCTGCCTTTTTACATCCTCAGAAGGACTATCTTAGTAGTTTCCCCAATTGAAATGAACATAGGTCATTACAATGACGTCAGTATGAATGGCGCGATTAAAAGCAATGTTTTTATATGAAATCAAACGAAAAACCTCACATTTTCTCTGCCGATCTAACAGCGCAAAGTTCCAGAGCTGGAATGACCAAGCCGCAGAGAGCCGTGATCCGTGAACACACTTCGTCTTATCTTCGGCCGGGTGGGGGTGTCGAATAGTGGAGACTCCCAGGGCAAAAACGATGCCCTCTTACTAATCTGTTTAACAAAGAACATCACAACAAACAATGGTCAATGTAATGTTATTGTTGATCATTGTTATGCACTTTAAATATTACTCACCCGTTGAGTCGGAAAATCTCAATTCACTACGTCGGCGGCGGACAAATTTTTCCTCCAAGCCAGAGGAGAGACTCCACCTCACTGCTAATTTGGAATAAAATGCACGTAGAATTTAATAAAAGTTAAGAGGAAGAAGCTTTCCTTAAGAAACGGCTCTTTACAGGGTTGAATTTTGAGTTATTTCGTGAATTGTGGTGCTATAATTTGGATTAGTTCTAAATTGTAAACCTAGACCAGGTCATACTAATACTACTAAGTGAGCGTTCGCCTTAAGCGTGCACACTGCTCATTCAAAACAGCGCGTCAGAGTAGGGATCGAACAGCTGGAATACTCTGATGAACCAGTCTGTAACGTACCGGCAGTATCAGAAAATATATGAACCAGAGGAATGGCATGCTGGAGAAGAAGGTTTTCTAACTCCCTAGCTATTTCCCGTCAATATTCAGTCAGGCTGTTATACTCGTTACGCAGCAGTAATCCCATCTATTTGAGTTGAGCAGCAGCATAAGAGACAAAGAACATCACAACAAACAATGGTCAATGTAATGTTATTGTTGATCATTGTTATGCACTTTCAATATTGTAGGCCTCCACATTTAGCTTTCCTCCGACTCTGAAATACCACTCTTATCATAGTCGGTGCGGTAAAACTGAATAAAACAAATGATCGGAAATTGTATTCTCTATAACTTATGTTATGTAGTACTTTTCGGTAGGACCAATAACATGGGTATTTAAAAATTAAATTTTAAGCGCCTTCCCCTAAACTACAATTTCATCCAGGGTGAATAAAAATGTTTACAACTTACACTGTAGTTTCTTATTCCCCGACTCCATATACCGATTTTCATTAAATTCTGTTAACCCATTTTCTCATGGCTTGGCGTTGATATGGACTTGGCAACAAACATACAAATTCATGAATATCTGTGTTATCGAAGCCGGTACGGTAACAATGTATGACATAAATGATCGGAAATTTAATTATATATATAACTTTCGTTATGCAGTATTTATCGATAGGATCACTAATAAAATAAATATTTGAGAATTAAATTTTAGGCTTTCCCCTAAACTACCATTTCACTCAGCGTGAGTAAAATGATTTATAGCCTAGATTGTAGCGGCTCATCCCCCGACTTTACATACCAATTTTCATTAAATTCTCTTCAGCCGTTTTCTAGTGATGCGTGTACAGACAGACAGACAGACAGACAGACAGACAGACAGACAGACAGAAATTACGGAAAATTAAAAAGTGCATTTCCTTGTTACTATGGACATTACCGATACAGAAATACCATTTTTTTTTAAATTCTGAGCAATGTACAGACAAAACTCTTATTTTTATATATATTTATATAGATAAAAGTCATTGTATGTATGTGGGTGGGTGGGTTTGTACCACATCTCCTCCCAAACCATTGGAGCGATTTCAACCAAATTTGATACACTTATGACTTGGTATCAGGAGACAAACTGCGTGGGGGTAAGACATCCCTAACACCCCTGGGGGCTGGGGGACAAGGGGGGTCATATATAAAAATAAATGAAAATAGTGTCCAATCCATACTTTTCGGGGTCACTAAGATGAATAGTGACAGCCCAAGTTTTTTAAAGGCCAAGTTCAGCCCCCTCTGGGGTGGGGGCGAGGGGGGCTGATATATACAAATAATTGAAAACAGTGTCGAATACATAGTTTTCGGGGTCACCAAAGTAAATAGCGACACTGCGGATTTTTAGTATCAGGAGACAAACCGCGTGGGGGTAAGACACCCCAGGAACCCTTAGGGGTGGGGGGCGAGGGGGGTCATGAATAAAAATAAATGAAAATAGTGTGGAATCCATACTTTTCGGGGTCGCTGAGATGAATAGTGACACTCCGAATTTTTTAAAAGTCCAAGTTCAGCCCCCTTTGGGGTGCAGGTGAGGGGTAATGATATATATACAAATAATGGAAAATATTGTCGAATACATAGTTTTCGGGGTCGTCAAAGTGAATAGCGACACTCCGGATTTTTAGTATCAGGAGACAAACCATGTGGGGGTAAGATACCCGCAGAAACCCTTAGGGGCGGGGGGCGAGGGGGGTCATATATAAAAATAAATGAAAATAGCGTCGAATCCATACTTTTCGGGGTCGCTGAGATGAATAGTGACACTCCGAACTTTTTTAAAAGTCCAAGTTCAACCCCCTTTAGGGTGGGGGCGAGGGGGAGTGATATATATACAAATAATGGAAAATAGTGTCGAATACATAGTTCTCGGGGTCGCCAAAGTGAATAGCGACACTCCGGATTTTTAGTATCAGGAGACAAACCACGTGGGGGTAAGACACCCCAGGAACCCTTAGGGGCGGGGGGCGAAGGGGGTCATATATAAAAATAACGAAAATAGTGTCGAATCCATACTTTTCGGGGTCGCTGAGATGAATAGTGACACTCCGAATTTCTTTAAAGTTCATGTTCAGCCCCTTTTAGGGTGGGGGCAAGGGGGGGAGTGATATTTAAAATAATCGGAAAGAGTGTCGAGTACTCTTCGGGGTCTCTGAGATGAATAGTGACACTCCGAATTTTTACTATCAGGAGATAAACCAAGTGGGGATAGGGCACCCCAGGAACCCTTAGGGGCGGGGGGCGAAGGGGTGAGATATAAAAATCATCGAAAGTAGTGTCGAATGTATACTTTCGGGGTCGCTGAGATGAATAGAGACACTCCTTTTTTTAAAGTCCAAGTTCAGACCCTTTTGGGGTGGGGAGCAAGTGGGTCATATATAAAAATAAACGAAAATAGTGTCGAATCCATACTTTTCGGGGTCGCTTAGATGAACAGTGACTTCCCGGGAATTTTTTAATTCCAAATTCAACCCCTTTTAGGGTGGGGGCAAGGGGGAGCGATATATTAAACAATCGTAATTAGTGTCGAATCCATAGTTTTGGGGGTCGCTGAGATGAATAGCAGCAGTCTGGAATTTTGGTATCATGAGACAAACCACGTGAGGGTAAGGCACCCCAGGCGCCCTTAGGGACAGGGGGGGGGGGCGATGGGACTGATATATAAAAATCATCGAAAGTATTGTCCAATCCATACTTTTCGGGGTCACTGAGATGGACAGTGACACTACGGAATATTTTTAAACCAAGTTCAGCCCCCTTCGGGGTAGGGGGCGAGATATATAAAATTATCGAAAATAGTGTCGAATCCATAGTTTTCGGGGTCGCTGAGATGAATAGTGACACTTATAATCTTTTTAAAATCCACGTTCAGTCCCCTTTGGGGTGGGGGACGAGGGGTAAGTATATATAGAAATAATCGGAAATAGTATCGAATGCACAGTTTTCTGGGTCGCTGAGATGAATAGTGGCACTCTGGACCTTTAAAGTCCAAATTCAGGCCCCTTTGTGGTGGGGGGGGGTTAGGGAGGAGTTAGATATAAAATAATCGAAAATAATGTCACATCCATGGTTTTAGGGGTCGCTGAAATTAGGAGTGACACTCCGGTTGTTGTTTAAGTCCAAGTTGATCCCCAATTACCAGGCGGGTAAGGAGTCAAGAACAGAAAATATCCAAATGACTGAGATTAAGGATGTGTTTTGTACGTTCCAGTATAACAGTCAGGAGAACAAATATTACCTACTACCTGAAAAAAATACTGAGGGGGAAAGACACCCCTAGAAGCTATAGAGGAGGGGACGAAATGAAATTATGACTGAAAATGACCGATATTAGTGTTGAATCCATACGTTGCGGGACTACGGGAGCAATTTCAAACAAACTTGGTCACTATGACTTATTATCAGGAGACAAACTGCGTGGAGGTATAACAACCCTAGCACACCTACGACGGGGTGAGATGTAGAAATAATCGAAAATAGTGTCGAATCCATTCATTTCGGGGTCGCTGAGATGAATAGTTAGTAGATGAATAGAAGTCCAATTTCTGCCTCCTTTCGCATAGCGGTGAAAAAAAGTGAAAAACAAAACTTCGAAAATGACGGAGAGAATGGACGCATGTGTGTATACTGGACCTACTGTCTGGAAAAATATACCTTAGGGGTAAGAGACTCCTAGCCTCTAAAGTAGGGGCGAAATGTAAAAATTAACCGAAAACAACCGAAATTTGTGTCTAATCCATAGTTTTCGGGATCGCTGAGATGAACTGTGACACTCTGGATGCCGTTTAAGATAAAGCTCAGTCCTAATCGGCAGGCGGATGAGAACTGGCAAAAAATTGAAAACGTCCAAAGGGACAGAGTTTAAGGATGTATGTGTGTATGTTTTAGCATATCTCTCAATCAAACTTGGTATACACATGACTTACTATATAGAAAACATTACTGTGGAGGTCATATACACTTAGCCCCCGCTGGTGTTGGGAAATGAGAGGGGCTGACGTGCAAAAATAAGGAAAATATCCAATATTAATGTCGAAATCCATTGTTTATGTGTCGCTGATACGAACTGTGACACTGTGGATACCGTTTAAGTCCACGTTCAGCCTCCATCGAGGCAGGAGCTGAGAAGAGCTTAAAAGTAAATAGTATGAAATGACCGAGATTAGTGTTTACTCTATAATTAAATAATCTAAAACTTGAAATCAGATACATCTAAAGAACTCTAAAACTACATAATTAGTAAAATCAACATCTCAAAAAGAATTCTATAAGCATTCACTTCATACTTAACTAACTGGCAATACAAATATTAAAGGTAAACATTCAAAAACTATCCGGGCAACGCCGGGTACTACAGCTAGTTTTATAAGAAATATTCAACCATTGTTCCCAGACTAGCCCCAAAATTAATAAAACAATGTATTTCACTTCCCTTCTTTCGCCAATGAGAGTGTGTTTAGTTGTTCGTACTGTGAGTCATTCTGTTGCTTGTGGCATAAAGGTGCATGTTCTATTTAATTCACTACCACCCTCTGCAGCTATTAGAGCTGATTTAATTGATATATGTAACATACTATTTGACATCTTGAATTCCTCAAAATGTAGTATCACAGGCCCTAAGCAGTATAGAGAACATCTTTGCAGTAATACTAATCATTTAGAAAAAAATGGTAGAAATTGAAAATATCTGAGGCAGATCATTGTGTTAAACAGAGGTGCTAATAGTAAACTCAACCACTGTGTATTCAACGTTGGGTAGATAATATCACTGCTCTTAAGATTTTGTGGTCAGAATTGATGGAGCAATGGATTTTCAATTTCTCTTCACTAGAAGACTGACACAAGATTATCTTGAAAATTAATTTACCATTGTCAGAAGTAAAGAGAGCAATAATACAGCTCCAGGTGCATCTAATATTCACAGTGCATTAAGAACTGTTAGATAAATAACTTACTATCCACATCACAAGGTAGCAATTGTGAGGCTGATGTTGCAGTATTCCTAAACAAATACAATTGTTTGAAAATGAGTTACGCTGTGAACGAAAGATTAAATATTAGTGATAAGAGACCTAACTGTAATGAAAAAGTGAGATCATCGACTGTAATGTGTAAACTACACAGGCAAATGTTATTGTTTGGGCAATCACAAGACTGCCACACAATGAGTGTGAAAATGTTTTGATGTCCCTTGACCTTAATTCCCATGACCCAGAAAACTTCCTCTTACTAGTGAAGCAATATGAATGAAGTAACATGATTTTTCCCAATGATTGTTCTCACGTGTTGTGTTCTGAAATGTACCGTGTTTTTCAGAATAATCTAAATTAATTCATATGTGAAATCACTCAGGATGTCAAGGACAAGTTAGCGAAGACCTTAATGAATGAATATGTTAGTGTAGAAGGTATGTGTGACAGTTGTTATTCCTTGCTGGCACATAAATACTTTGCAGTCCTCAATACAGCTCTTGTAAATAAAAAAAAAGGTTTATACACATATCAGCAGAGTCCGGCTCCATGGCTAAATGGTTAGCGTGCTGGCCTTTGGTCACAGGGGTTCTGGGTTCGATTCACGGCAGCGTCGGGAATTTTAACCATCATTGGTTAATTTCTCTGACACGGGAGCTGGGTGTATGTGTCGTCTACATCATCATTTCATCCTCATCACGACGCGCAGGTCGCCTACGGCAGTCAAATCAAAAGACCTGCACCTGGCGAGCCGAACTTGTCCTCGGACACTCCCGGCACTAAAAGCCATACGCGATTTCTTTATCTCAGCAAAAAAGAAAAATGCCAAATTACAGAAAGTAACGCATATGTAATGATATGTTCAAGTGCATTGAGATGTACATAATATAGTATATATATAATTATGGTATGTGCATGGTTGTCAGTACATATAGTTGCGTGGCCTGTAGTTGTATGCAAATTGTTACAGAAATTTGTCATGACTAAACTTCAATTTGTGGAAAATAGCATGTGTACCGTAGGATAATATACTTTTGAATGTATATGACATATGTGAAAATTGTAGACAGTAAGCTATCACATGAAAAATCCAGTAGTTTTGGTCTAGGTGTAGACCTAAAATTGATGTTACTTTCCATGCCTTACTTCGTGACTAATAAAATACTATAACCGCAGATCAAACATTTTCTACTTGAAGAGCTATTCCATAATTCGTTTACAACATTAAACTTGAAACCAATACAATACAATACAATACAATTTCGAGATCTCTGGTTCCGGTATCATGTCATAGCAGCCACAAGGAGCAGTCTTTACACTGCGAGCCGCTAGATGGTGGTAGTGGCGCTGCCTCGTCGGAAAGCTATGTACTTTCGAGAGTGTTTCCGCTCTTACTTGGTATGGCCATGTAATGCGTAGAGAGGGCACTTGGCATCACACCGTCTGAAAACAGGCCACGTGGTCGGTCTTAGAAACACTGGCTTGAAGAATGAGGGATGTTCATCTTGTTTCAAATGATGCTCTTATAGAACCAAGTGAAGATTGGCTTACAAGAGACAGCAGACCCTGCTCCATTGCGGGACAAGCGCTAACAGGTATTACTTGCCTATGAAGTGCTCAGTAACAATACAGTAAACTGTGCTCTGGTCCGACATCAGTACCGTTAACACGTGGTAATACGAGCTTGTGTCATGAGCACGAATATCTTACTTATAGAATTGGCAAGTCATTGAATTACTTGTAACGACTACTTTCTTAGTAACATTATTTTACTTGTGATTTACTTCTGAAAATAAAATTGTAATCGATACATTGTAGTAATCGAAATACAACGCATCGAGAGCTTGGTAACTCTGTAGCCCCAGCACTCGTTCATTTGCTCGCAGCTTGCTGATATTTGGGTAATCGTGAGACGGTGGTGGTGATTATCGTTCTAAGAGGAAGTACAACTGGGCAACCATCCTCTATTAACACTAATCAGAGGGGAAATGGAGGAGAAGTGAAGGTATCGGCAAAAGAGAGGGAGGACACCCTAGGATTCGAGGACCTCTAACCGTGGAGGAGCCAGACTCAGCTAGCGGAACCGTGGTCACCAAACGACACTCCCCTGTTGACAGTCCTTGGTCTCCCTTAAAGTCGCCTCATACACCCCCCACGTCGTGCAGAATGGAGCCGGAATAAACACGTGACAGTGAACGGATTAAGGCATTTCCAAAAACACAAAAGAGCCCATGGCACTACAGCCCTTGAAGGGCCTTGGCCTACCAAGCGACCGCTGCTCAGCCGGAAGGCTTGCAGATTACGAGGTGTCGTGTGGTCAGCACGACGAATCCTCCCGGCCGCTATTCTCAGCTTTCTAGACCGGGGCCACTGTCTCACCGTCAGATAGCTCCTCAATTCTATAATCACGTAGACTTAGTGGACCACGAACCAGCCCTCAGCTCCAGTTATAAATCCCTGACCTGACCAGGAATCGAACCCGGGGTCTCCTGGTAAGAGGCAGGCACACTACCCCTACACCACGGGGCCGGCTAAGGCATTTCCACCCCCACCCCCCTATTTGAATAAGTTACCCTGAAAACTCGAAAGTGACATTTTAATTTTTCTCGGGAGCTCTCATTTTGAATGTCTGTTTAGTCTCACGCAGCGATGATAGGCACTTAATATCCTTATACTAAAAGGTCCAAAACAGACTAATGTATTTCCCTCTGGCATACCCATGTGAAACAATGCCAGTGGTTCTCTGAAGACTCGCGTTCTATGATTATTGTAACTTTACTGATTACATTCAGAAATGAATTTTTGCTCGCGTAACTAATTGAGCCCAATCACTTTTATTTTTCCCTTTTCCCATCACAGCTTAGTTACAGCATCAGTAAAATGTTTCCACAGAGCAAGTGACCACATAACTGTCGGGAGAAAATGGGATCAAACCCCACCTCAGCAAACTTGAATATTGATTTCTGTGGTTTCCAAATTCCACAACAGGCGAACTAAGGCCAGTGTAACTTCCTTCCATATCTTATTGTCACGGTAAGACCTGTCCATGTCAGTCTGAGAAAATACTGGGTGAACATCTAATAGTGAACCTGCCACCTGGTGACTGGCCTAAATGAGATCAGTGGCGACTGACTGAAGGTTGCTCCCTCCTTTCCCACTACCTCGGTTATTTCTAAATGCATCAAGGAATCAAATGAGGCATTCCTTGTGGGAAGACTTTCAACCTGTGTTATGTTCAAACCCATTCTACCATTTCAATGAAACTACGGTAGCATAACTTTTAGCTCAGGTTGGATTCCAGGTACGTGGTTAAAAAGGTATATGCGGCACCATTGGGGTTTCACGTGAAATTAGCTGCACTACTTTAGGGTGAGGACGCGAGTTTACTGAGCCAACGGCTTTTCAAACCAAATATTCACTGCAAAAGATATTTTATCGTCTTAAGTTAATTGAGAAAATTAATTATTATTTTGATAAATACTATGTAATTAATCACAGAATATGGTTTCTAATTTCAAACCTGATTTCATACTCTGGTAAAATTGCATTTCAAGCACGGCGATACGTGAATCATATGTCTGCCTTATTCTCCGCTGACACAGCCACTTGCATCGACTCTCACTCTCACCCCTGTTTAAAAAGTAATTCAAATACTACTGCAGGGATCTATGTAGGAACTACTGAAAGCACAAATGTAGTGGTGAGGAGGGAAAGCATGAAAATTATAAGATGAATAAAATGCTTGTCATCTGTGTGATGGGAAAATTACTTCAAGTTTCCCATCTGTGCCACATCTGAAGGCCACCTACCTAAGTGAGATCAAGCTACATATTTCGTTGCCAGTGTCTTTAACGGAAACGTTCCTCGAGGTCACTTACCTGGATGATCTATGGTGCTGACTATCCACACTGTCCTCAGCCTGTAGAGCGGCTTCAATTACTTAATTGGACGATACTGTGCAAGTATATTACTCTACTCAGCTCCCAATTAGAGAGCGTCATATGGTCTGCACCCCTCGAGAACAAAGGAGGCAGAGAGCTGCTAATTTAATCACAAGGAAGATGGTTCTGGGACCAACACTAACTCATATTTAACTGTTTTATTACCTTGAAACAATTTATTTGCATTGGTACAAACCTTAGCGCAGAATACCATTCGCTTCTAGGCAACGACACAACACAGAGTTCTTTGTTACCAGCAGGATCCCTCACTGTTGTAGCACTGAATCTCGTGAGAGGAGGAAGGGCTCCTCCTCACCTCCAAGGCGCAGGTAAGGATTGTGCTGCCGATAGAGGGAGACACACTAGACTACCGTTGTGTGTCCAAGTAACTTACTTATTCAATGAGCACTGCTCTAAGAAGCGTACCACCTCATGGTGCCTTCCCCCCTCCGTGTGGCAAGGGTCAGAGGTGTGCAACTATTAGTCTTAGCATTGAGACTAATGGGGTCTAGTGTGGTGAGGTACTTCACTGTATCGAGGTGACCCCAATGAGCAGCTTGTACAAGAGTAGTACCCAGCAACTCCCCAGTAATACCTCCCTCCTCCACCCGGTACATCACCACCTCCACGTGGCCCTCTATGGCTGTGGGTTCCAATGTTAACATCAATGTCACTCCTTCCAAAGGAGAGACAGTCCTCTCCTTTCCTACCAGAGCCTCCACAACATGCAGCTGTCCCCTTCTGCAGCATGGTTCAAATCGGTGCGCTTCCAGTCCACAGAAGGAAATACACCACATTGATATATCCCGGATCAGCGGCCCAATATAGAATTTGCTGAAGGATTTCGTGACCTGCTCCGTACTCGACGAGCAGTTCGCTCCACCGTGGACCTTCGTGTCTGTTCCACCACTCCCTCTCTCTCTGGAGAGGAAGTTTCTCTCTCATCTCGCACGCTAGCTCTCTCTTCTCAACAAGCTTCTCTTCGTCCTTACATGCTCTTTCCTTTTCCTCCTCTCTCTTCTTACATGCTCTATCCAACTCCTCTTCTCTCTCCTTAGTGCTTTCTTCGCATCCTTTGCTTTCTTCTCAAATGCCTCCTCCCTCTGTTTTATCACCATCTCACTCTTTTTCAGCACTTCTTCCCACAAACTCGGACTGTTCTCTCTCTCCCTAAGGGTTCTCTCCAATTCTTCCACCACTCTGGTGTCTTCTCTCAGCTGCAATTCCGTAATCTCCACATGTTCCGCCAGTGATCCATAGAGTGCCGCACACAGTTCGCACCGAGTCTGGAACACACGTTAACACCACAAATTAACAGAGAGTCCTCCTTAGAGCCGGTTTACATGGAGTCATTTTTAAGGAAACTGGCCACCATGAGAATTACCTGAAGGGAAATTGATTAAGTAACGAAGTGCTGCAGACATGGCAACCCCATTATGATGTTCTAGGAACTTACTTCGTCAGCTGAGTGGCGCTGTAGTCAGGTTGCCAACAAAGACATAAAGAAAAAATTGCACGCTAAAAGGATGATTTAAACACTGAATTTATTTGTTATGTAGAGCCCTCACCTGCCACACGTTTTATATTAAACTACCTGTATTTCTCAATGTTGACGGTTGAATGTTTACTTCTAGGATTGTTACCACCTGTCAATTGTCTATGATGTGAATTTTTGGAGATTTCTTTACTGTGAGAGTAATTGATATGCTTCACTTTTTAATTTTAATATTTAAGTTATTATTCTTTTTAATTTAAAAATTATATTATTTTGTCATACGTTTTTTTGGCAGCTTAGTTTTCCTAGGGAATAGTTCATCCTTCAAATTAATAGCAACCCTCGATTCCCTATTCAAAGAAAGTTAAACAATTATAATTAATGCCAGACTCAGCTTGAGGTTCTCTAGCCGATAATACCACGCTCGGAAGCTAAGAGCTCATAACCCCTTTTGAGTCGTTTCTTACAGAAATATTCCATCACCCTCCGGCCTATGTTACATCACTCCACCGAGAGTCGCAAGTTAGGAAGGGCATCCGGTTAGGAGGATAGAACCTCGTATTAGGGCAATACGTGAAAACAGCCCTAGCACGGCCTCCGCCAGGTTAGTGCAATAAGAGCCCATGTACACGCGTGCTTCTACTTACTTGTGTTAGGCCACTCACTTTTATCTATCCTATTCGACCTTCCTCGGTTAACTCTTGTTCTTTTGCGACCCCCACGCTATTAGGTTTACGAGGGCTAAGGAGTCTTTAATTTTCACGCCTTTTGTAGCCTTTCCCTTTCTTTGGCTGATGCCTTGCGCGGTCGCTCAACTCTCCAAGACCTAAGGTCGCTTTTCAGCGTTACGCCTCAATGATTAAAGTCTAACACCATCTCTCTGGTACCATGTCAAGTCCTCGGAGGTTAACGCGTGGTCAGCGCAACGTTGGGCCTGTAGGGGCATCGAACGTGAAGTGTAGGTAGGGATTATATTCTGTATTCGGGAATTCTGATAATACGCGAACTCCTGCAGAGTCAAATTCCGGCAGCACATTATTTTTTACGTATTAAATTGGGTATTTAGTATGAAGATAGGTTAGGTCTTCCTGTGCGATTGTACTGTTCCTAAGTTGCGAACTTGTTGAGAAAATGAACTTTCTATTCCATGTGTCAGCAAATACATCCAAAGCTAGTCAACTTGCACGTGCTGATATGTGCATGCTAGGTTCTCCGTTTCTAGAACTTCGAAGATGCTTCCCAATATTACGCCCCGTATGAATAAAGCATTGTATTACACCTCACACCTGTGTAGCCATCAGCTTCCACCAATCCCTGGATCATGTCTCATCTCGTCTAGTTAGGTTGAGCGTAGGATCGAATCTCAAACTTGAAACTGTAACGCCCTTGTAAAGTTAAGCCTGGTGTCAAATGCATGGGTTAACCTAGCACTTTTGACCATAGTCACATCAGCAGTTATGTCTTGAGAGGTTGACGCGTGGGCGAGGCGGGGTGAGGTACTGGTCATCCTCCTCAGTTGTATTCTCCGACCCCCAGTCTCTAGTTCCAGGACACTGCCGTTGAGGCGGTAGAGGTAGGATTTCTCGCTAAGTCCGATAGAAAAACCGACCCTGGAGGGTAAACAAATAAATAAGGGGAAGAAGAAGGAAGGAGAAGAAGAAGAAGAAATTAGGGAATGCATCTATAAGGCTCTGTCTATGCCTATTTACCACTGTGTCCTCGCACAGCTCTCACCAGATTTAGCCCTCCCTTTTAGTCACCCTTACCACTTGCAGTATACTATTGACGCAATTCTACCCCACCACCTCACCTCATAAAAAATGAGGATCTGGGTGGAGTGACGTCATCATAGTAGCAACAGTTGAAGTAAAGACACCACGAACAACCTTTGACCTGTAGCTGAACACTCCGGGTTCCTTCAAGTCAGATGTCTTGCGTCATAACACGTTGTCGCATTCCCTTACAACACCAGATTGGAAAAATACAGTTTAGCTCGCAATTCCGCTGACATGTACGCGTCTCCACATCGTACACATATTTCAATCAGGGTGAGGATATTTGAATTGCACTTAAGCTCTTTAGTTTCTGAAATGATGTCAACTCCACGTTCGAATCCTTAGGAGAGGCATTTACTCTGCTCCCCTATGGCTGAAGTGCCCCCTAGAAGAGTTAGCCAAGGAGGTTGAATAGACGACAGCTTAGCACACAACGTGCCTAGACTCAGCTAGAGACCCCCGCGATTCCGCCAATGCAGGCAAATCAACAGCACAGGTTGCTCGGCTCGTACCTAAGGCAAGGGTGCCCCTGGAGGAGCTTTACTCTTCTGGAACCCCACCACATCAGAATGAAGTGTCCTACAAGAGTTGGCCCAGGAGGTTGGATAGACAACATCTTAGCACACAACATGTCTAGATTCAGCTAAAGACCCCTAGTTCACCAATGCAGACACAACAACAGCACAGGTTGCTCGACTCCTACCTGAGACAAGGGTGCCCCTGGAGGGAATTTACTCTGCTCTATCCCCACCACACAAGAATAAAGTGTCCTACAAGATTTTGCCAAGGGAGGTTAGATAGACAACAACTTAGAGTACATCATACCTAGACTCAGCTGAAGACCC
Source organism: Anabrus simplex (assembly GCF_040414725.1). Classification (NCBI taxonomy): domain Eukaryota; kingdom Metazoa; phylum Arthropoda; class Insecta; order Orthoptera; family Tettigoniidae; genus Anabrus; species Anabrus simplex. Next base: position 88,284,242 of record NC_090274.1, on the reverse strand, counting down.
CGAGTTCGCTAACACATGCTCTCTCAAGTCAGGCGCCCGTTTGAGTAGCCACTTTCGACAGTATTCCATAAGATAACGGCATCCTGTTGTCTGGAGGTTTCAGAGGACGTAACGCATGGCTAGAGGTGGATTGCGCGTCGCGGCCATCTTGCGCAGCCAGCTCCCAGGAGTTAGTCCCATAAGAGCCCATTAATATCCGCCAGCTTGCGCATTAGCCCCTGTGCCAGCTCTGCCTATTTTCCCTACTCAGGGCATTTGGTATTTTATGAGCCCCAGCAGAAAAGGTTTTCATATTTGTTTTCGCGCGTTTCTCACACCTTTTAATAATATCTTCCTCTCATCTTTAGATATGGTAGATATACAGTAGTTTACACTGTACCCGCGGCTACACAACGTTAATTGCCCTCATGTCGGAAAAAGTCGTATTTATTGTTTCTGTATCCTGGTTGGATAGCTTTTACTCGTATATACAGTAGTACGTTTCCTTGCTTAACACGTTCTTCTTTTCTGTCCCCTGTAGGAACGTCTTAACGAGGTTTTGCTGCCATAAATGTCATAAAAGAATATTTAAACTGCCCTATTCATAGCTTATAAAATGAACACACCCGTAAGTTCAATAGTAAATTTTAAAAATGGACTAACCTACATGACGGCAAATTTTATCCAGTTTTTTTTAAATATTTTAAGTTCACTTTGACAGCTGTACACAACAACAAAATTGAATTTTGCAACAGAACCAAGGATTCTGAATCAGAGGAAAGTAACACAAAGTAGCATAGAGGTAACATAAAAGACATATATGCCAACATATCAATTTCTAAACAATAGATATTATAAGTGATGGAAATCGGTGTGATGATGAGTAGCAAGAGGAAGATATGCCTCAAAGTGTTCAACAGACTTGTGCAGGCAGCAAACATGGCACATAGTCTTCAGGATTTCCTTCTGTCACGAAGTGATGTGCCAGAATCAGTGTTAAATTCACGTGCAGTGGTTGATGACTGCCTTGAATATTCGTTTGTGTCTGGGAGTGTTCAGAAGAAATTCGCAGACCTTTTCATAATATAAAGTCGAGGAGATAATGTACCGGTACAGGGTAAAATTTGCGATGCTGAAAACTTCTAATTATAACATTAACATATACATATTCCTGAGAGAAAACTACACAAACACTGCTTCCTACCGAAAGAGACCGGAATAGATTTATGTTTATACTGCTTATCTCTAACATTCTCTATTTGTTTTTCAACTTCGTAAAGGTTATGAAAATCATTTTCAGGCCCCTCTACAGAAGGAAGATATCTACGACTTGCCTCAGTACTGGGAAGCATCAATTCACTGTGCTCTTCTTCTTGTTGTTATGCTACCAACTCCTCCACACACCTTTCCTCTCCAGTTATCACAGAATCCTCCCCACAAAGAAAGTCCTCAGCAGTGCAGTTTGACTGCAAAATTCTCATACATCAGGAAGCAGGCCTCCTTCTTTCACTGGCAGGCAAGAGTTGAAATTGTAGTCTGCTTCACAACTTTCCAAGACTTTTGAATTAATTGAAGCCCACACAAGATTCTTAAAATGATAAGGAATTAAATATTCTTCACATGGTTCTCCCTTATAGAATGACGAAAATCGGCTCACTCCCAGGTGGGGAGCGATTTCCTCATTGAATAAAATATTTAATTACTTGCGTAGAAACCATCTTAGACTAAAACGAACTATAGAAGGGCCTTAAGATAAATATCTATTTGTGGAAAAATCCTATTTTAATTTTTCAATCCTTTACGCAAGAAGATCCAAGAGTTCTCACACTGTGATACAGAGCTTGTTTCTCCCTAATAGCAGTGTTCGGTCTCGTTTTAGAGTTGCTTACTCGTGTTGAACGAGGCCTAGCTCTTCCCACAGTCCACGAAATGTACTTCATTAAGTGCAAAGGGAAGGCCAACGTAATGTACGTTACATACTTCATTTATTCACAAAACTATTTACACTGTACAAAATATACATTAGGACGCCGTGGTCCATGTTGTAGCGCACAAACACAATACTGTTACCCACGCTCGTCCAAGTCTCGGAACTCACTGACGCCGGTGAGGCGCGTGACTCTGTCCCCTTCCACTGGGGCTGTAGCAGTCTGATTGTGCTGACCTCTGACGAAAAAAACACATGGCGTTCAACAAGCAGAGCTCTGGTTTTTGTTTAAACAGTAACTTATAATACCTAAATATTTTAGGCGGTTTACTATTTTTTCTGCATATGTAAATATTAGATTCACAAAGTTTACATGTACTTAAATCGAATATTTTATAACACCCACGGCATTTTCTACGTTGTTTAGCGCTTTTGAGGGATACAGTGTATAAAAGCCTACCTACAATTCTTGGGTGACATACACGGACTACATTACACTAAAGGTAATATTTACAGTATTTACAGTCTTCACACTGTTATGTCTTTTACAGCTGGTCATTATGATACATACACAAGCAGATCATGTTTATCCCGGCTTCACATTATTTATATGATACCATTCCAAAACACGATCGTTTCCTTGGTATGTAAACTTTCTACCCTGGCCACCATTTCTATAACAAGAGGTTCTCATCAGGAGTATAAGCTTCCAAACATTTTTCTACCAGGTGGTTGAATACTGGCCTTATCTTGTATATTTAGAGAAGAATTTGTCTATTATACGCCACATTGTCAGAGAAATTGATACATATTGTGGAGGAAAATATAATAATAATGTTATTGGATGAAATGCCCTACCTACCAGCACACTGACAGACTCACAGACATGAACGGGAAACGCAGGCTAACTTTCTATGGGCACGTACAGAGAATGGATAATAATAGACTTACAAAGAAAATCTTTGATGTGGTTCAAGCAAGAAAACAAATTCGTATCATGAAATAGTGATGTCTTAAGGCAGATGGGGATCAACAGGCAAATAATAAGAGACGAAAAATATTTTTTTTAAATGATGAATACAAAATTCATTTACATTCATTTCAGCAGCTCCATTAGCGAATCATCTACGAGTGTTTATTAAGCTATCTCGAAATTTATGAAGTTTCCAGAGAAACATAGAGATTACAGGTGGTTAACGATCTTTGCATTATTTTGGTTGCGTAACTGTGTGTGGCCATGTGAAGTATATTTCTTTACTTATGTCATTTTCAACTCCGCGGGACGGTTGCTTCGATTCATGTACCACTCCCGAGTTCCCCATTTTCTTTTTCCCAGTATCGGGTTCTTTCTTTTTAATGCTCGCCATTTCTTGTTATTGTTATTGTTATTCGAACTTTGTATCTGAGATTCGATGTAAGATTCTTTTCTTAAAGTGCATTTTACTCCTTCCGACTATTCCAGTAATATGTGACTGGTACAGTGCACCTTGGCCAGTGATTCGTTTTATTAATATTGCTCTCTTAACTTGGTCCTCTGAATTGTGTATTTAATTCTTCGCGTAAGTACATGTTATACGTTGAGTTGTTTGAAATATTTGTCTACTACCTTTTGTCAATAATGTACTTTCCTACGAAAACCTCTGGTTGCCTAAATACTTCCAAGATCCTTGTTAGTTCCTATTATCATTGCTCTTGGTCGGTTGGCCATTAGTTTTCGTATTAATGCTCGTGAGTATTATTATTATAGCCAACTTGCTTGACCTAAAGTCAACTTACCACAGTCTATTAAACATTTGATACCTAACCTAACGCATAACAACCGGAACACATATTATCTATGTGCCCTGGTACTGCACGTGTTCACTTCACAACGGTCCTTTGGAGATTGTTCAGTTCCCCGGATCTCACACCTGATGATGTCTACATATGGACATGCTGAAAGTATTTGTTTTCCGCTCTGTCGTCCCTATCTGGTAGTATACATGAAGACTGGGTGACATAGGAATGGGATACAATTGGGAAGGGAAGATATGGGATTGTGTAAAAAGTAGGTCCAAGACTCTGAAGGACAAACGAAAGGACAAAATGTACTAAATGAGTAGCCCATTTGCAAAACTCGCTATATGCACTATAAGGACTTTTTGGGTATTGATGAAAAATCTGTACAAAGTATCATAAACCTGATAGAAAGTTGATTCCATTTCCAAAAATTCACAAAAAAATAACTTGAAATATCTATATAGGAGCCCATAATCTCATGAACGTAGGAAGTCAGCTATTTAAATATTGATTCCACACATAACTGGTTTTGCAACTGTATAATGCATATAGCAGGTTTTGCAACTCAATGGGTAGCCATTTTGTTTTTCTGATAGTTTGCAAAACCTGCTATTTTATGATGATAAGGACTTGCAAAACGATAGAGACGGGCTTAAAAAACACCAATATTCGTGAAAAAATGTATTTCGACGATGTATTACCCGTTGATTAACATCCATTAATAAATTACAACCAGTTCACAAACTAGTTTCAAAATTAAACAGGAATAATGTAACATAAAATATGACGAGTTGAAATCGATTGACTTCAAAAGGTGTTAGTTAAACAGTCACTTTGCAAAAACTTGCAAATTAAATAAAATATTATTTCACATTGAGACAAAATAAGGAAAACTTTAATTGTTCATTTGGCCGAAAATAATACCCATCAGTGTGAAAACATCAGGTGAGCATCCAATAAATCCTTGCTTATGTGAAATCAACATCCTCTTCCTCCATCAGTTCAAAATCACTCTGACTCTTGTGTTCACAATCGTCATCCATACAGCCTTCCTTCGTAGCAATAACATCAGCTGCAAAGAGCGCATTGTAGAACTGCAACTTTTCATTTTCACCCCAGTTTTCACCAAAGTGGAGGCACAAAAGTCGCCTGATATCCTTCAGTTTTGCTGCCTTTACTTAAACAGTTTCTTCAACGTTTTCAATACAAGCGTTTTGCCTGAAGTTTTGTCCCTTCCTGCAAAGACTTTTAGGTTCACAAATGTCAATGTTGTAAAACGGATCGCCTTGAACTGAAGTAATGTTCTTGCTTTTGCCACGCGTGATCGTAATTTTCTTTGACTTCTGGAATTTGAAATGCCATTGCCCTGGCTGTTTGAGGATTCCATCACAGTAGGATTTCCAGTTACGGACTGAACAACTTCGACCCAAATGGATTATGGTAACATAGCTCTCTAACACTTTTGTGTAATCCTCTGGGCTCTCAATCACATCCCTTTGCCTGAATTCCCTCTCCAATTTGCCGAAAACTCTGTCTGGTGGAATGGATGAGTGCCCAACAACAGGGAACCAAATCTCAACAGCTTTAACATGCTGAGGAGCTTCAAAAAGCAGTCAGTGAGACAACATTCCGAGCATTGCTTTATTTTTATTCTGACCGCCGCATCCGTCAGAAAACAAACGTACAGTTGTAACCTCATCTGAAGCAGAGTTGCATAGTCTGTGATGCAGTGCTGAAGCAATTTGGTTACATCCCTTAGGATACTCATTTTTGGTCCAAAAATAGCTAAAAGTGTTGCTTTTATTTTGTGGTGATAATGATGAACGCTAGCATATGGTGAAGTTTTAGAGGTAGGGTTGGTGGGAGTAGTAAGCTGCTTGATCTGGAGTTTTCGGAAGTACTATATTTTCTGACAATCGTAGCTCAGTGTTGGTGCATTTTCCACTTCAAGCCGAATCTTATCGTAGAAAGCATCTGCTCGTTTCTCGTTTATTTTTAACTGGAATTTTAAACCATCTCTCTTCTCTGGAGATATTTCTTGCAAAATCTTGTTCTGAGTGCACATGCAAGTAGAGCATTTGTCTAAGTATGGACTGTCAAAACTGATATTGAAGTTTTCTATGAATATCATACGGAAAAATTCATATTCAACGTAGAGATCATCACTTGGTGTATCTCAACATGCATTTTCCACATCTTTTTTGTGTTCAAATCACTAGGGAAGTACTGTCGTTTAGTTTTCTTTCCCCGACAATAGTGGCTCTGAATTGGTTTCAAAGTTTTAATAAATGCTTTCACTGCTTCACGTTTTGGCTTATGTACTTCAGTTCTACGGTCAGCACCTCGTGTTTCAGAAGGTGTAGAAACTAGATAAACAACACTATCAAGATAAGACGAGAACGACCACAGTGCCTTCCGTTGGCGGGCTCAAAAGCAAACAAATGAGTGCCTCAGAAGCTGCTACCTTCATAGAGTAAAGAATCCTATTCTCTGCTCGCTGTCTTCTTGACTTGATGTTACATAAATATTTATTCCTAGAGAAAAGAAGTCAGTGCAGTGAATAAGATAATTTAGCTGGTTTTGCATCTGCATAATCTCTGACAAGATGGATGCCATAACAGCTGCGATAAATATAGCGGCTTTTGCATCTCCATATGAATATAACTGGCTTTGCAAATAACTGAACTTTTCTCTTCCAGTTTTAGAAGGCAAATAACGGATTATGCAACTCAAATTTTAGTGAAATATGTAGGTCTTGGAGTAATGAAGGCTGGGGAACCAAAAACTCGAAATCGAATTTTCCGTCATATAGCGGGTTTTGCAAATGGGCTACTCAAATAATCTCAAGAGAATGAGTAAAAATATGGCAGTAAGGACTAAAATGTTAACGAAAAAAGAGATGAGAGGGATAAAGCTGCAAGACAAGAACATCCGGAAATTTGATGCATGTAATGCTATAAAGGTATGGAAGTAACTCATTTACTAGAAGACTGTAAGGAGAAAAAGAAAGATCAGAGTGAAACATGGATGAGAAGGAGATAGGTAAAATTGAAACGAAAGCTGAATTTTACGCTCTCGTTACGGTATTAAACTGAGGATGAAGACACCAGCAAAACTATGTACTATTATGATAAGAATATGGGAAAATAAATTAAAAGAATATTAAAACAGAGAAGATACATGCAGCTGGTAATAAGGTTATGCATGCGGAGGTGTCCTTGACGCTATGACGTACCGGTAGTTAAAGTCTGGGAAGTACCTCAAATACTAAGTTTATATAATGACTAGCAAATGTACCCGAGCTTCTTCGGATTTCTCCGTAAATTACTGTAAAGGCAGTTGGTAAGTTTATATTTAATTGCATGTCTCTTAGGGATATCCGAGAAACAAAAGCAGTGCGGACACCACATGTTGCATCCGATGTAAGGTAGGCATTGGGGAAGTTTTGTTAATAATGGAAGGCCACATTTCCTACTGCCAATCAAAATCGAGTTCGGTAGTTTCTACTATAATGAAAGGCTCACTTGGCAACTGCCATTCACTGTAGAGATGGAGAGTTTTCATTATAAAGGCAGGCCCCTTTTCCTAGTGCCAGTTACAATCGAGTTGGAGAGATTTCATTATAATCGAGGAATCCAGCGCTAACGTATCAACAATCGAGACACAATAAATCATAGGACGAAACTTGTAGACCTCTCCAAGTTGAACGAAGATTGTGCTATCTGTTTTGTAATACTCCTTACCGCATAGCCACCATCTACCCAGAAACGAAGGTCTGCGCTGTTCAGGAAAGACATAACAAATAAACTCTGGGGTAACATAAACAATACTGAAATCACAGACAAGCTATGAACATCAAGATTCGGCACTGTGACATGACAGGTGACCACGGAGTCACATATCTATGCGCCTTGTTCAGTTACCCGGATCTCACACCTGTAGATTGCCACATATGGGGCATACTGAGAGAATTTGTTTTCAGTCAAGACGACTCAGTCTAGAAATGTGCATTATTTTGTTACAAGAGAAAACTGTCTGCTGCAACCAGTATTCATAAATATGTTCGACGATCTAGGAATCTTATGATCAATGCATGACGCATTAGGCCACACTTTTTGACAGACTTGTACAGCAAAGTGCATACCAGTCCGTGCCAACACATTACACACTGGCTACGCAAACATATGAGGAAATGAAATAAGTGAAGGAGACATCAGCCAGTTCTCCAACGAACATTTACGGGCGTTTTTACAATTCTGTACATGTTTTTAGTGGAAAGCTCCCGTAGCCAGGATCTCAACTCCATTTTGCTAATTATCATGCTTCTCAGTGTTCCTGTCAATCTTCATACAGCAACAGCGATTGCACTCAGACCGGCTACTCCATGCCAGGGAAAGGCTTCAACTTGTACCAATGAAATCATGTGATTCCTAGGGGAGAAGTTGAGGCATGTTCATGGACAGCTGTGACCAACAGTGCTCCCTCTGTTTTCCCGTGTAAGCTGTCTTGTGTATGGAACTATTTTCAGGTATTGGGTAGACTCACTTCACTTCATAACAAGCCAAGGTTCTTCTCAAAATCTCTAAAATTATCATTACCGAGCGAGTTGGCCGTGCGGTTAGGAGCTCGCATCCGGAAGATAGTGGGTTCGAACGCCACTGTCGGCAGCCCTGAGGATGGTTTTCCATCGTTTCCCATTTTCATACCAGGCAAATGCTGGGGCTGTCCCTTAATTAAGGACACGGCCGCTTCCTTCCAACTCCTAGGCCTTTCCTGTCCCATCGTCGTCATAAGACCTACCTGTGTCGGTGCGATGTAAAACAACTAGCAAAAAAAATATCATTATGAAGGATGCACACTGGTACAGTCATGGTTAAGGGAGAGTGTTTACACGTAAACCTCAACATAAAAATACTAACTATGATTACAAGTAAATAATACATAACAATAGTACGATATGGACAAGGAGAATATTTCAGTGATGTATGTAACATAAACATTACATACTTTCGTGATTTGTCTTGGTTGTGGCAGTGAATTTACAGATGAGGAGGTGACAAGAGTAAGTTTATACACTTAATGAATTATTTTATTTTGTTATACGAGTTTATTGAGTTGAGTTCTAAAAACTGACCATGTACGTCATTTCTTTATTTGTTTATACCCATTTCCTTATTTCAATTGCATTTGTGATACTTCAAAAAACGTGATAGTTATTTGTTAGAGTAAATTAAGTGAAAATTATAATCAATTCTTTACGTGAATTAGAACAAAATATAAGTCATACTTCCTGCAGTCTCGTACCTTAATTTCCCGACTGAGGCAACTGTCAACAGACCCACATTAACCGCTTGATGCCGACATCCATACGTGGTATAGACACCTGCAGGCCTAACTTCATTTTGTTGTAGCTACTAAAGTAATAAATGTTGTAGAGATGGAAATGGTATATCTTTGACTGTAAAGATCTCTTCCTTCCTTGTATGTGTGAATCATCCCAAATCAGCTTTTCTGTCTTTCTCTCCGAAGTGTTTGAAAGAGTCTGACCCCTATCCGCCTGAGAGCACGAAGGTTTATATTTCTGCTGCATTCTAGGAGATGTACGTTTCATTACGGGATGTTTCCTCATGCAGATTGATAGTAGAAAACGCCATCTCCTCACTGATATTAATGTTGACATCATCTGGTGAATTGATATATTTTTTTCAACGCCTTGAAAACTCCTACGACTCGTAATTACTTGAGAAAAAATATAGATTAACCACCCAATCAATTACGAAGTCAACACGGCCAATATGAGGTGATTATTTGTTATCATAATTAATTGACTCGGTGTCAATTTGAAATGATATTGCGTGGCGCAGAAGGATGGCGCAGAGCAGTTTGAATGAAATAGAGGTAATTAAGTTTTAATAAATCAGACGATAACAGCACTATACCAGACTCAACTGAGGGAAGCGAGAATGGGCGTATTAACATAAGAAATGGGAGGGCATGGTGCGCGCGGCCAAGTAATGGACGACGAAACATGCCAACGTATACACCCTCTTTGTCATGAATTAATCGACCCATTAACCTCGGATTGGTGACAAATGAGTATTTCAACTATTGTTCTCAGTTCTTCCACTCAAGTTACCGAGACAACGATTGCCGTAGTTTTCACTGCATTGTGAAACAACCCAGGCAAATACAAGAACGTCACTTTCATTCTGTAAAAATGCGGAAGGTCCCTTCTCGATTACCAAACGATCAAGGTAAATACAAAGTTAATGTAAACTACATTATTTTGAGTCTCTACAGTAAACATTAGAAAATAATCTGGACTAAACTTTATGATCCGTATTGTCAGTGCTAAATTGTGCAAAGTATAAGCCTTTGTTTTTCCTCCTATTCAGTACCTTATTCAACCTCCTGAGGGGGTTATAAATTCATGTCAAGTTTAAAAGAACAGGCATGTTTCGGTCCTTCTTTATGGACATTTGAGGTACAGCTTGTATTGTACTGAGTTGAAAACAATCTGGACGTAATATAAAGATTCACATTTATGATACACTACATATTAACATTGACAAATAGTGGACCTAAATGTTTTGATAAAAGAAATTGCGTTTGGGTAACAATCGTCCGATGTTTCCAAACTAATTCTAAATTTTGTCTCATACAAATGAACAGATCACACACGACCTTAGCCATATATTAATACTTTGGTGCTGATGATGATGATGCTTGTGGTTTAAAGGGGCCTAAAATCGAGGTCATCGGCCGCTATTGGTACGAAACTGAAATAACAAAAAGTTCAAATTCATCCACTGACCAAAATAAAATAAAAATGTTATGAAGAATGAATGGATGGACATGAACCCAACAAAAACAAACAAACAAACAAAACACAGTGGATCAGACTCAAAAAAATCGTAAATAATAGTATTACTGACCAAGGGACCACTTATAAAGCACAATGATGCTTGATGTCTAAAGGGGTGCAAAATCGACGTCTAAGGCCCCACAGAATGGTACATGTCGCGAGTAAAGTAGAACCATGGTATTTGTCACGTTGGGGTACTAATCAAAAGTAGCGAAGACTCACGGTGTTCCACACAAGATGGTACTACTCACAAGTATTGCTCTTCGTACAGGTAACGCAGACCTATGGTGTTTCTCACACAATGGCGCCACTCATAGCCAACGCAAACCGATAAGGTTCCTCACCTAGATATTCTAGTCACGGGCGCCGGTATTCCCGTGGTGTTCCTCACATAGTGGGTACTAATCACAGGCAACGCAGACCCACGGTGTCGCTTATACAGTGGCACAACTCACAGGTACGCTCAGACCCGCGGTGTTGCTCACATGGGTACGACGCACGGGTACTGGAAACCCCCAGGCCAGCCTCTTTACTGCTACTAATCACAAACCTATTTCGTACCTAATTTAGTGGTACTACTCGCAAGTACAGGCAACCCATGGTGTTCCCCGCATGATGGTACGAATTAAAAGTAGTTTCATGGTTCTAATTCAATCATCCCTTGGTCGCCCCTGTTAGTCGCCTCTTACGACGGACAGGAGATACCATGTGCGTCCCCCACCCGCAGGGGGTAATACTTTGCTTACAGGCGGAATCATTATCATGACAGTGCTCTGTTAACTTTGATGAAACCTCCTCCACTACACTGAGGCTTTTAACATTCAGAATGAGCATCAAGATTTGTCTGCACAAATCAAGTATATACGCAAGGGAAGATAATACGTCTTCTCAAACTACCGTTCTGTATAAACTGATTCTGCTCTCAGAATACACAATTATTTAGTATGAATTTTGGCGTGATGCATGAAAAATGCTCATATGATTTTCATATTTTTAATGAGAACGCAAACTACGTATGTTAACAACCACTTCTACTGAAAATTAGGCCTACTTTCTACAGAGTCCTTCCGTTATCCCGCTAAGCCTTAAACCTGTTACCATGTTATACAATTTATATTAGTAATAATAGTTCATGGTGTAGATTACTGTAGTCACGTCCTAGTTTGTGAATCAGGGACAACAGCTGAATGACCTGGTAAATGGAACTGAGACTTTGGATACCAGTTGCTACAGAATAGGAGTGGACATCTCGAGAAAAATGTGGGTCACGGCCCTGCTTGTGTAAAGTTACTGCAAGTAGCTCGCAGTTGTGAGAAAGCATTCCCGGCCCAAAAATAACTCTACATAGGCCCTTTTTCCTGAGGAACTTTGCTGCAAGGGTGTGAAATTGGTGGAAGTGGGATATCTTATTGATGAGTTTTAAGTACCGTAACAGACATTAAAAGAGTGAGAATGATTGCTCGTACAAACAGGTGGGAACAACTGCAGGAGATTATTCAAAATAAAGGGAGATAAAGGCCGAATTATGAATGAACTTATTCGATAAATGTGTAAACCTGCGTATTTTGGGATCATGGGGCGAATGGAGGATGATGGGTTATGTGGGAGAACAATGGACTTAGCCATAGAGGGTAAGAGAAGTAGCAGACCAAGACGAGGATGGTTAGACTCAGTTTCTAATGAGGTAAACATTAAAGGTATGAAATTTAATGAGGCCATGAAGACTTACCTCATCCCTCCTTCAAGTTGCACGGAGAAGAAATGGTGTGACAAGCTGCAGGAAGTGAAGGCCGATACACAGAGCTAATTGCTTTTCTCGCAATAACTGTAGCATTCGGAAGTACGTAGAGCCTATAAGATGAACATATGGATCAGTCTCAAGCGTGCCTGCCTCTCGCCCGGAGATCCCGGGTTCGATTCCCGGCCAGGTCAGGGATTTTTCTCTGGGCCTGAGGGCTGGTTCGAGGTCCACTCAGCCTACGTGATCAGAATTGGGGAGCTACCTGACGGTGAGATGGCCCCGGTACCGAAAGCCAAGAATAACGGCCGAGAGGATGCCGCGTGCTGACCACACGACCCCTCGTAATCTGCAGGCCTTCGGGCTAAGCAGCGGTCGCTTGGCAGGCCAAGGCCCTTTCAAGGGCGTTAGGTACCGTGCGGGGATCATTCTCAATCGCTTGATAGACACAACTTCAGCAGAAAAGAGCAAACAAATACAGTTTGGGGTAAAACAAGCAAACAATGCTGAAATTACAAACAAGCTATGAACATCGTGATTTGTCATTGTAACATGAAAGGTGTCCACGGGGTCACAAGTCTATGTGCCTTGGTACAGCACTCACAATGGTCCTCTGTTCGGTACTCCGGATCTCACACCTGTAGACACCTGCAAATGGGACGTGCTGAAAGAATTTGTTCTCCAGTCAGACGAGTCTATGCACATGAATTACGAGAGAAGACTGTCTGCAGTAACCAGTGTTCATACACATGTTCCACAATCTACAGGAAACTTAGGCCGCTATTAGCCGTGGGTGACCAGTGGCGCAACTAGTCGCCCGATGTACCTCCCCGCCCATACGGAAACGTCACTCAAATTCGTGTTCTCACACCAGCTTGACGTAATGTGGACAATGGAACGCAATTGAGTCAGCAGTCTACCTAACCATTATCTTTCCTCATTACCTTGTTTGGTCTCGTGCTGTGGTAGAGTGAATATTTTACTTATTGTGATAGTTTATTTATTGAACATGGAGACATCAAATAAAGAACAACAGCAAATGAAGCAGATGGCAAAATTATTTGAAAGTCAAATAAATACCGAAGACCATTTTTGAGGTAGCATGAAAACCGGTCACTTGGGATTCCAGAACTGAAGCTTACATTGACAAAATAAAAACACTGAATTCTTGGAACAGCATTTAAAGAAACTTTATTCCAGAATTCGAAGCAAAACCCGTAGGCGAGAAGAATACTCCAGGTGAGTATTAACATTCTTTTTGCTAGTGGCTTTACGTCGCACCGACACATATACGTCTTATGGAGACGAGGGGATAGGAAAGGGTCAAGAGTTGGAAGCGGCCGTAGCCTTTATTAAGGTACAGTCCCAGAATTTGCCTGGTGTGAAAATGGGAAACCACAGAAAACCATCTTCAGGGCTGCCGACAGTGTTATTCGAACCCACTATCTCCCGGATGCAAGCTCGCAGCTGCGCGCTCCTAACCGCACAGCCAACTCGCCCGGTGTGTGAGTATTATAAAACGTTTACTACCCTTATATGGAAATACAATATGTAATGCCCATATAAATTATATAATCGTTTACATTTACAAGTATCATTGATCCATTATATGGCTCTATTAGTGAATTACAGCTCAACTGGAAAACACTTGTTTAGTCCTTTGTCGTTTTGAGTTATTTCTTTTATGTGGCCAAGCAGTTCGCAAAATGACGACTTTGACATGCGCAGGTAATTGAAAAAATTACTGTCATCCTCATTTAGATCATCAAACAGTGTATAATATCATCCTCTAGTCAGCCGAGAAACAAATATAGGATGTTTCCGCACTTTCCTAACCCTTCGGTTTTCCTTTTTAATAGAAGACCAAGAAGAAGAAGTTCTTCGTAGGACGCCATTCTCTCAACTGACTATTCCCCGGTATGAACCGAGCAAGTATTCACACATTGCTCCACTGATCGCCCGGTACTTAATAGCGGCCTTAGGAACAAGGCGTGTTGCATTGCGCCACACATTTTTACGAACTTGCACAGCGAAGTGTGTATCAGTCCGTGCCAGTGCTTCAAAATGAAGTAACAGCTGTTCACTGCCTATCCAAACATATGAGGAGGTGGAATAAGCGAAGGAGAATTTTTCGGATAGGCCTACATCAGCGAGTTTTCCAACGAACAGCTAAAGGTGTTTCTACACTTCGTATATGCAGTGGCGGATTTAGTGGGTGGTCTGAAGGACTGCAGCCCACCAGTTCTTCACACGTAATTTACACGAAGCAACATTACATATTCAATAGGGAAATATTGCCATTCCGTTCTGCGAGTTCCTTTAACACTTGAATTTCAACTGCGGAATAGCGCAATAATTGAATGCTTGTCTTCACATGATAATGCTGTATGATTCCACTTCCCTCTCTTGGGACTGCCAGGACATGGCTCTGTTATCTGGCCATAAGGCTTTGAATCCACTTCCCCTTCCGTGTGCGCTATAAGGCGTCCGCCAACCCCGCTCTAGCGGTCAGCATGCATTACAGTCCAGTGTGTCCACCGATCGCGATAGTAGAAGTTATAACAACAACATGAGTATTGTTAACTCGGTGCAGTTTCTTAAAACTATCATACTTAACAGTTTAACCCTAAATGAAAAGTGTGATATTAAAGCTCGAGGAAGACCTACCCCAGACTGGTAAGAGCCATGATAAAGAGTACACAAGAATATGCTAGCCAGATGTATATAGTAAACATGAATGGTTGTGTGGGTGCGAAGTTCAAAATGCACTTTTTTGTTTCCCATGCCTTATTTCTGGAAGTGCCAGTGAAGGAGTAAACAGTGCGTGGGTTGATGCAGGAGTTCGTGATCTGAAGAGACTTAGTGATAAAATAAAGGAACATGAAAAATCAGAAAATCATATGCTAGACTTAGCTCTTCTAGGTTCCGTAGATGTGCGCCAGGGTTTAAGTAAGGCCTATGGGGAATCTGTACAGCGTCATAACAATGAAATAAGCAAAAATCGGCAAGTATTATCCAGAATAATAAACTGTATTCAGTTGTGTGGGTCAAAGGAACTGGTGTTGAAAGGACATGACGAGAGGCCAGACTCCGAGAATCCTGGTATATTTCTGAATTTAATTAAATGCACGAGTGAACTAGACTCTCTTTTAAGTCACATCTAGAGAGTGCTTCGTGTTTCAAAGGAACATCGAAAATGATCCAGGAAGATTGTCGCAGTGTATGCTGGAGGTATGCAGAGAGGCTATTTTGGAAGAGGTACCGGTATACGAGTCTGAATTTTTAGCAATCATGGCTGACGGGACGACGGATGCGTCGGATGGATTTCAGCTGCTAAGATACTTTGATTCGTAATGTAATGCTGCAGAACGGTTTGGGGGATTTTCTAATCCTTCTGGTCAAGTGGTGGTGGTGATTATTGTTTTAAGAGGAAGTACAACTAGGCAACCATCCTCAATATAACACTAATCAGAGGCAAAAAATGGAAGGGAACCGACACTTCGAGAAAAATGAAGATATCGCCCAAAGGAAGACAAGGGACACGAAGGGCGTGAAAATGAAAGACTCCCTAGCCCTCGCAAACCTAATAGCGTCGGGGTCGGAAAAGAACAAGAGTTGACCAAGAGAGGTCGGATAGGATAGATGAAAGTGAGGAGCCTGGCATAAGTGGAAGCAATGTCAGGACTCAGCTAAGGGCCCCGTGGTCACCAACCCACGCTCCAAAGTTCAGAGCCACTGGGGCCGCTTTTAGTCACCTCTTACGACAGGCAGGGGATACCGTGGCTGTTATTCTACCGCGCCACCCACAGGGGTTCCTTCTGGTCAAAATTCAGAGGCTATTTCAGAATGTATTCTTTCCTAGCTTGGCGTTATTCTGAAAGATAAGAAGAATAAACTCATTGCCCAGACGTACGATGGCGCGTCTATTATGAGTGGTGCCGTCAGTGGCGTGCAGACGAGAGTTAAGGAAGTATACCCGAACGCCCATTTTATACATTGCTTTGCACACCAACTTAATTTGATAATGGAGAGAGCTACTAAGCAAAACACGAAAGCAAGTATATGGAGAGAGCTGCTAAGCAAAACAAGAAAGCAAGAATATTTTTTGCAAATTTGTCTTCAATACCGGCATTCTTTTTCCGATCACACCAAAGAGTGTCTGTTTTAGATTCTTCTGCGCCTAAATGGATACCTGCTGCTGGAGCCACAAGACGGAATTTTAAATCGAGAACAGTCATCAATACTATATTCGAGAAAAAAGATGCTTTAATAGATTGCTTTGAACTACTGATGGAATCTGAGTCTTCAACTGATATCACAATCAGAGAAGCATCGGCTTTGTACAAGTACCTTCAGGATGAAGAGTTCAACTTCTGGCTGAAATTCTTTCATCATATCATGCCTAATGTTGATATTTTGTACAATCAACTTCAAAATCTGCAGGCAGATGTAGCAAAAATTCGTTGTCATGTTTCAAACTTTGATAAAATTGTTAATGATGTGAGAAATACAATACTAGACTCCAACACAAATTCTGAAACCGGAAATGTAAACAAACGACGCCATGTTCAGGAAACTGCGACAAGAGTGTCTGCGGCCAAGGAAGTCCGCGATGTCATCATAACCCAGGCAAATAGCCGGTTTCAATTCGTAATTTATCTCCAAATGTCAACTCTGGTGATGCCATTCAAAATTTTCTTCCTTCAAATCAGATTTTCCTGAGAGACAGCTAAATGACTGTGTACGACGTTTTCCTACTTTTGACAAAGAAAAACTACAAACTGAACTATCTATTTTTTACTCCAGAGAAGAATTCATATCACTGTCTGGTGCTATCCAGCTGATTCAGTTCATCATCTCGAACAATCTTCAGTCATCATTTTCAGAAGTAGTGAAACTTCTTCGCATTGCAGCAACTATGCCAACTACCACGAGTGAACCAGAAAGCTGTTTCTCAGCCATGAAGAGGATAAAAACGTACCTCCGCAGCACTATGGGTGAAGAAAGACTGACAGCTCTGGCAATGCTGTCAATAACATATCAGATGTAAGGCTTTTCAGGCGTTTGCTCTATTAACCACTCTGACGAGTCTAGTGTCAGACCCTACCCACTGACGCTGGGTGTATGCAGGTGAGCTTATCAGAAGCCTTATATGAGGCACAGTCTGATAACTGCATACGGGAGATATATCTCCACAATGGAATTATTGCCCGCCTAGCAATTCCGAATGGAAAATTCTAAATTCCCATGGAGGGAATTAGATATTTTGCACCAATAGAACATGTCAAAAACATATCAGATGTAAGGCTTTTCAGGCGTTTGTTCTATTAACCAGCGTTTCGTCTTAGATCTGACACTGGACTCGTCAGAGTGGGATGTGTCAGACCCTACCCACTGACGCTGGGTGTATGCAGGTGAGCGATTCGATACGATAAGCAGTTATTTCAATTCTTCCCCAGAAAGAGGAAGCGGGCCATCAGCTCAACAAAGGAGCTCTTCGGCCGGAGAAATAGAGAAGAAACATTGAAAAAAAGACGACATAGAAGGTATGTATGGTACATACCGAGGGGAGACCATGTGTGATAGTGGCGGAGGGGACCGGTCACAGCAAGGCGGGATCCAGGGAAGACCCGCGAAGCACCCCGCACGAGCAAAAACCCCAAACCAATACCAGCAGAGGAAGAATTTATTATAAAGCAAGGCATCTCGGGCGCGTATTACAGAAAAAGGTCTACACAGGCTCTACATAGAAGTACAGAACAGATTACATCACAGGAGGTGGAAGAAGAGTGGGGTGCGGAAGGACGTTAGAGTACGGAATAGGATAGTATTGCAAGAGAAGGTAGTAGAGTGTGGTGGTCATGTTAGTAACGGAGGTGGCATACAGACGAAGGAGGTCTAGGATCTGGAGAGGAGGAAGGACGAAAGTGGGTTGTATATCAGGGAGATTAACAGCGGGCGACGGTGGGGTGGGTGGCGAGACAAACGGAAAGGAAGGAGCAGAAGGCTGTGAGGTCGGGAGACTGGTTCGTGGTGGGGAGCGAGAAGGCTCCACGCGATACGCTCGCCGACGAAAACGGATGCCATTGGCGATGAGATGGTCGACGTCCGCATCAGAGGAAAGCTGGAGGCGCATCATGAAGGTCGGTCCGTCGTCGTTAAAGATGCGGATCGCCCGGCAAGCGGGGACGCCATTCTGATTCAATTCATGGAGCAAGTCCCGCTCGGGAACAGCAGGGTCAAGCCCACGGATGACGCAGCTCGTAGAGTGAGATGGTTGACTCGCTGGGGCGGAGACATCTGCACGGCCAGTAGATACTGGGGGAGCTGCGACGGTGGTATCCGTAGAACGGGTGAAGACTGAGTCAGGGTCATTGTCGCGGAAGAAGAGGACCGGTGGTGAATGGAGGGATCAGGAGGTACGGTAGTGAGCGAGAAGTTGTGGTGAGGACAGTGGAAGTAGTCAAAGTAAGAGAAGAAGTGCTGGTGGAAGGAGTAGTGGTAGTGGGAGTGGAGGACGAGGCCGTTTTGGGCGGGAAACGAGAGTAAATGGTGACGGGGGGATCTGCAAGATGGCGAAGATCCCTTAATAAATCCTCAGGAGCGGAGATGACTTTATTGCATTTGGTCTTGAGAAGGATACCATTGGATACCAAGCATTGCGCTTCATAGAGGTCGCGGTAGAGGAGCAGGATATCCGGTGAAAGTTGACCCGAAAGGCGGTCTTGTAGTCGGATAACTTCTGAGAGCGATGAGGTAGTAAGATGTTCGGTAATTCGGTGATGAATGAAGGACTCTGAGATGGATGTGTCCACGCCCTTGATAAGAACAGCATACATGATGAGTAGGGAGGCGACAGTCAACGAGGCGTCTGCCTTGTTATTAGTGATTGGCCCGGCTGAGGCAAGGAAGAGTGGAGAGCCACCCAGCCGCAAAAGAAGAGGCGTGACTATGGATGACGATGGATGCAGGTGACTAGACTAACTATGCTTTCATTCCCCACCCTGAAGGGGCCGTCTATTATGAGTGGTTATGAATAGTATCTGATCTTCATGTTATGTTTTCTCTCCCTTTACAGTCTGACATTGGATGAGGTACTATAAATGTTGGAAGATGTATAGATCTATCGATGATGTTACCATCTTTCTACGAAATGATGGATATTTTACGGATGAGGAAAGTGGCGATGAGGCAACTAATTCTGTAGATCTCAATCCCCTTCCCGGTAGAATGTTGAGGCTGACAGTGGAAATAAGTGTGATATCAGCAGATGATGGTACGCCCGTACCTTCTAATGAAATGCAGCAGGTTTCTCTAGGATAAATAAACCAGCATCTTCTAACAAAAATACATTAAATTGTGGGCAGCTACAGAGGAGAATTTTTATTTTCCGATTGGGCGAGGTGACGGGCATGAAGAATCTTCTGAATATGACGGACCGCAACTGTCTCCAGTTCAGTGCTTTGAGTTACTGTTCATTGAAGAAGAAGTATCTCATTGTCGAAGTTATACGTTGTGCACAGGAACCATATGTTAGACATAGATTCAGATGACATAAGGTTTTATATCACTGTACTATTGTTGATTGGCAAAACTAATCTGGAAGGCATAATAATTTTTTGGAAATAAAATGAGATGTTTAGAGTAACTTTGTTTCCAACAGCATGAGAAGAAATACACTTCCACAAATTCACCAGTATTTGTATCCTTCAGATAATATGATTCTCCTCCCTCAAGAACGAACTTGGCAAGGTACAAAAATACTTTTAATTTCTTAATCTGAACTTTGGGCAGTAATTTTACGAAATCACTTCAAGTGATCTTGCAGTGGATGAAGCAATGGTTTCCTATTACATCCGTCACAGCCCCAAGCAAGTGGAAAACTCTAGGATCGGCCTTAAACTGTGGTCATTTCCTACGCGATTTGATTACCTCGCAGCCTTTGAGACTTACCAAGGATCTAAATCGGCCCATCATCCGCGACAGTCCAATAGGTGTTAGGAGCAGCAGTTGTCTTCGCACTTGAAAGCAGGCTACAGACTGTAATAATACTGATTTTTAGTTTTGCATTATCTAAAAGTAAATACATAGATCTATTTCGTACCTTGTGTTTGAGATTTGACTGGTTAACCTGGTGTGTGTGTGTGTGTGTGTGTGTGTGTGTGTGTGTGTGTGGTAACTATCGCAGACTCAACGAGTGTACCATGCATCTCACTGATGACTTCAGTTACATTCTTCAAGGTAAAACAGTGCTTTTTAAATTAGGCATGTGACAAGCCTTCTGACAGATATGCTCAGCAGACGAAGGTAAAGAAAACTCAGCCGCAATCATCCCTTTTAGACTATTTCAATTCAACTACATGCTGTATGGTCTTAAAAGAAATCACATTTATTGGAGTGTTTGAGAAGATTGAGAACGAAGATGGTTGGGATGATGTAACAATAAGGGAGTGTTCTCTTTTTAATTACTTAATAATTCAGAATTTTATATCCTTATGAAGTTCTTCTATGAGACGCTGAAATATATTGATATTTTGTATAACACAATTCCGACGCAGAATGCCAATGCTGTTACCATATCCAACGGATTACAACGTTTTGAATCATCTGTTTCTGAAATAAGAGAGAACAATGGAAGGTATCAGGTACCGGTAGATGAAGCTGAATGTTCCACTCCAGCAACGGAAAGCTCTAAATACAGTTCTGGTGTAAATCTGATTGTAGATGCCAAAGAAGTGTGGGATATAGTAATCAACCAAATGAAAGATAGATTCCAACAGTCTCATATATTTAGTAGTTTCAAAATTTTGTTCCAAAAAGCTTGCTACGTTCAGAGAAAATTTCCCAACGAATTTAGTCAATATTTTTTCATTAAGTTGCAGTCCATTTATTTACCATGAGAAATTGAGAAGTGAAATTTCAGTGATTTATCGCAATGATAACTTTAAAGTTATTCCTTCTGCCTCTGATTTGTTCACGTCCTCACTGAAGCGGGGCGGACTTACGCCAGGCGAGCTCCTAGTATCCCCTTGTTCTGTGAACTGTGTTTCAAATTAGTAAACAAACCGATTAATTCGAGTGAATTGTGCGCTGTACTGATGCAAGCGACTTCAATGACTAAGTGATAAAACCGTGTTGAGTTTTAGAACACTTTACGTATCTTGTAAACTTTTTTATTATTATTATTATTACTATCCAACGTCTATCCGAAGTAACTGTGGGAACGCGTGGTAGTAAATGAACTGTTCCAGTAAAGATACAGGGCAACTCAGTGTTGAGTAGTAGATTCTCTTGTGCGGGCTGTATCGCTATACCTTGTATCAACATTTTTTGATTCGGGACTTGCTAACCCTTTCATCCCAATGTTACTTTAGGTTAACATGATGTTCAGTACATACATGCACTAAGATTATTATTTTCCCCTGTGTTCGAACGTTGCTGTGAATGAACTATAGATGTAAGCTTCCATAATCAGTCAACAGATGGCAGAAAAGTGGTATTTAATTTCTCCTAGATAAAAAAGTTGACAGTGGTGTACTGCATGATCATGGAGGATTATATCTTGGTGCTTAAATTCTACGTTCTATAAGTGGGAATGTGTTGCATTAGGAGTGTATTTATTGTGTTTGGTGTAAAAAGCTTTAAAAACCATGTACACCAGATAAACTTAAATTTAGAAATATTATTTTGTTACAAATAGGTTTGATGTAGTTGTTAATCTAAAGGAACGGGACTCAAGGGGTAAACTGTGTTACCATATCCTAACCTCAAAACAATACTCAGCAAAATTAAGCATTTTGGAAGGAAACAGAAAGAGACATAAATTGAGTATATTCTTGAGAAGCTTGTTGACGGGACAAAGTCCGACTTCGAAGATAGTGATTCGGCTGTTCGGTAGGAAGCAATCAACTTTATTTCTACACATATGTAGGTGTAGGTCCAGAATATAAAAGACAACGATGGGGCCAGTCAGAAAAGGAAACTGTGGGAAATGGCTGTCCCCAAGCGGTGAAATAATATAATCAGTTCGTGGAAGAGTAGATCTAGCTATACAGAATAGACATTAGATTGGTCAAGTGATATATGTAAATTAGTGTTACAGTAATAAATGGTTATCTACTGTAACGTAAACATAAAATGCAGCGAGGAGAAAAATGCATGTATTCCCTTGTACAATTTCAGTTGGAAATGTCTCATGCACTGACTAGGACAGAGCAGGTTCTGAATCGGAAGCGTGGGTGACCAAATGGCAATTCCAGAACCCAGTCGAAAAAATGTTGCTCCAAGCCCAGTCGATGATGTCAGGTATGATGCATATGGACACTGGCCTCCGTATGAAACGAAGAAAGGCCGATGTAAATTTTGTCCTAGTGGAATAATCCAGATGACCTGCTCTAAATGCAGAATTAATTTTTGCTTGACAGGAGCAAAGAACTCGTTCTTCCAATTTCATAAAAAATAATTGACGAAACAATATATTTTGATGCACAATTTGCTGCTCTATTCGCTTTTGTAAAAAAAAAATTAAATGTCGTATGGCTTTTAGTGCCGGGATATCCCAGGACGGGTTCGGCTCGCCAGGTGCAGGTCTTTCTATTTGACGCCCGTACGCGACCTGCGCGTCGTGATGAGGATGAAATGATGATAAAGACAACACATACACCTACCCCCGTGCCATTGGCATTAACCAATTAATGTTAAAATCCCCGACCCGGCCGGGAATCGAACCCGGGACCCTCTGAACCGAAGGTCAGTACGCTGACCGTTCAGCCAACGAGTCGGACTTCGCTTTTGTAGAATTATATAATGAGACAATGTTAGATGTTGTTTGCTAGGTGTAATTTTGCGTACATAAGAATACCATGTAATTTGCTCTGTGAAATATGTATGTCGCAGTTGAATGTTACCACAGGCTCCCAAAGTTAACCCAGAGCAACATGCTGGATTTTCTAAACTTGTGTGGGAAATATTGAACGTTATTAACAAACATGTTCACTGTGTTCTAAAACAACTGCTCTAAAGGAGAAAAGAATTCTCCCCAAAAATAATAATTTCACACTGAAAGGGTTCTAATCAAAGAACGCGTCGCGTCGCGCGCGGTGAAGCCGACGTGCGTAACGTGGGTTAAACATGTGCATATTCTGTGCCTAGATACCTGGAGAGTCGGCACCAACCAAGGACAATGGAGAGTCAACCTAGCAGTCAACAGATGCAATCAGCGACCGTCTCGGTGCTGATGGATTGGCACTAAACCTCAAGATGGACCACCCCAGCTGATGAAGGTGTCCCGAGGAAATTGAGGCTCAGTATCCAGATCTCCTTATGCATTATTTTTAGATACAGGAATTATTTTATGAAAAACTATAGCTATTAATGTTAGGGATTCAATTGTATTTAAACATAAATGTGGCAAAGCAGAGCACGGAGGCTTTCTTTGTAGTCAGTCTGAGTGGCTTTAATTCTAAATATGGTGAAAATGATCTATGGGAGAAGGAATTTCATTTTTCGTATTATTTGGGGAGTTTAGTTTACATTATTGTTTTATAAGATCAGTAGTTTTGATAGAATTTAGGTTTACTAATGTAGGATAAGCTGATATTGGACCGGCGTAGTTAGTTATGCATGCGAAGTGATATTATGAGAGGACAAGTTATTTTGAGAAGAGGTGCAAATACAACTGAAGCCAAGCCCTCCAACGATTTACTTAGCTAGAGACCGTTTCACTTTATTTGTGTCATTTTAATCTGTGCGTTTGTTGCTTTATTAACACGTGTGTTGATTTAATTGCAGTATGTTGCTTTATTAATGCGTGTGTGAAAGATGAATCAAGTAGGCAGGTCAGAGGAAGTGTAGACCCATTTGAAAGCATCATTAATAATAATAATAATAATCATAATAATAATAATAATAACGATGATAATATTAAGACGAAGAACAATATTAATATTAGGAAACGGTGTCTTGATGGTCAGGGGATCGTGTCACATTAACTACCACCGGATCAGCTGTTTTTGAAATTATGTGCGGAGATGAGGTTTGCAGTCAGGATAATTCGAAGTCAGGACTCACGGTGTCAGATATTGGTATTGCACATGCAGAGATTTATGAATGAGGAATTGACCTCGTGATTATAGGGATATTCTGCGGTAATATGATGTGTATTTAAAGGGACGAATTTTGTTCTTCCTTTAATGAGTGGTTTGAGGTTCATATCCCCGCCCGCTGCGAGGGGAGGCTGGCCTAGAACCGTATTTTTTGTGAAAGCCTTGTGTGTTGTATTCTTTTTGTTTGTGAGGACTTCGACCTAATGAGTGTCTTTTTTATTTATTTCAAAAGAGGCACCAGAGCTAAGGCTCATAATGGAGCAGTACATTTAATTACATTTGGCAACAATGATGAGATTTGAGAACATCAGCTTCTAGGTCAAAAATATAATATACTGTACAATGAATAATATTAATAATATTAAAGTATCCTAGTGATAGAAACCAAATATGAAGAGCAGTGATATAGTATATTAAATCGGTACTCTATAGGCATAGCATTTTTACTTTTAGAAAATTAAGAAGCTAGGTTTTAATGCCGGGTAATTTAGCGGTTTCTCGAATATGCTCAGGAAGGCTATTGAAAAACTTTGCAGAGAAATGCCATAAAGAATCAGTGCCACACTTAGTAGACTTTGATGATTTACAGTGAATTTTAGTAGATCCTATTGTACTGTATGAATGTACCGTATATCAGAATTCAAGTTGCAAAGTGTGTTTGAATGAGTTTGTCCATTTTTCAATTTATACAACATAATAGCTGAAGCTTTTTTACGAAGAGGGGCTGCCTGGCCGAGGCGGCAAAGGCTTGCTCGGTTCGCCCGGAAGGACGTGGGTTCGAATCCACGTCAGGAAGTCGTAAAATTTAAGAAACGAGATTTCCACTTCCGGAGGTGCATATGGCCCTGAGGTTCACTCAGCCTACACCAAAAATGAGTACCAGGTTAATTCCTGGGTATTAAGGCGGCCGGGCGTAGAGCTAACCACTCTATCCCATCACGTGCCGCGGTTAACAATGGTGGAAGTCTTTACCTTCCACTCCTCCAAGGGCCTTCATGGCTTGTATGGAGGTGTCTTTGTCTTTTTTACGAAGACCAGCACATTACAATACTGGTAAACCTGTATGGTTGGTGTTAGGGTGAGTAAGTCGAAGAGTATTTTCAGTGTTCTTTTCTGTAAGATACTTATCTTTTCAAATTGTTCTTTACTGCAACAAGGCCAGATACGAATCATGTAATTCAGGTGGCTTTCAATTAGGGCATCATAAATACTCTTCAACAGTCCACGAGAAACTTTGTATTTTATTCGGCTGCGTACACGAATAGCAGGAGTTATTCTAGCACACAGCATTGTGATGTGATTCTCCCACGTTAGCGACTCATCTATGCTAAATCCTAGAAATTTGGTTAATTGAACTCGAGGTATCACTTGGTCATAGAAACGTAAGTTGATGGCCAGAGGAAATGTACATAATGGTTTGTGAAATATGATATAGTTAGTTTTATCATGATTAAGTCTTAGTCGGTTGGTAGTACGATAGGTCTGAATTAAAGATATGTCATGTTGCATCTTTTCTTCAAGATTATATATACAATTCCCTGTGTAGAAAATATTTGTGTCATCAGCAAATAATGACAATTTGTCGAACAGCGGCAAGTTACCAATATCGTTGACAAATACAAGAAATAATATTTTTCCTAGAGCAGAACATTGAGGCACACCAGTTGTTATAGACTGCAACGTGCTTTCTGCTCCCATATAACTAACGAACTGTACCCTGTCTCTGAGATAATCTGTAAACCAGTTAAGTGCTAAACCTCTAACCCCTGCTGCTTCCAACTTTAGTAGCAAAATGTTATGGTCAACTGTGTCAAATGCTTTCTGAAGATCTATAAAGAGGCCTGATGCTACCATACATGAGGCTAAGGACTCCTGTAACTTAATAATAATGTCTTCCACAGCATTGTAGGTACTAGAGTTAGGCAAAATTCCATACTGATATGGATGAAAATAGTCATTACATTGTAGGTATTTTAATAGCCTATCCTTGACCACTATCTCTAGGATTTTTGACACAATGGAAAGGACTGATATAGGTCTGTGGTTATTAAGATCAAATTATCAGACCCTTTATACCCAGGAATGACCTTAGCCATTTTTAACTCACGTGAAACAATACCTTCACATAACGATTTGTTGATTAAATGCACAGCTAGACTCTTAAGTAGGTTATTACTAATACCGCACACATCACTACTGCTGCTATTTTTTAATGTTCTTATTATTTCCGAAACTTCCAGGTCATTAGTAGGTTTCAAAAACATTAAATTACTTGGCCCATTTCCAATATTAGGTGATTTTTGGGTAGGAGTATTGGTAGCTAACTTTTCCTATATTAATAAAATGGTCATTAAATAATTTTGATATTTCGGCTGGAAAAGTCACAATATTATCCTGAACTTTGAGTTGGAAATTCCTGTTTTTGTTAAAATTTGATGTTAAGATTTCATTGACGATTTTCCAAGGAATGTCTTTGGCATTACTAAATCTATTTAGACCTTAGTAGACTCTCCTGAAGTTTGTCAATATTGAAATCTTCTACAGTAGAACACATATAATTACCGTATTTATTCCATATATCCTCACGTACATCAAGACACTCTTTGGAAAATTTTAAAAATCTGGTGATTATGGGAGATTTCAATGCTGTGGTTGGCTCAAAACCTGATAGAATTGGAATAGAGAAATTTGGACTGGGAAAGAGAAACAGACGAGGTGAAAGGCTACTAGATTTTTGCGAAAAGTGTGATATGGTATTAACTAACACCATGTTTGAAGTGCCTTTGAGAAGACGATATACCTGGAAAAGTCCCGGAGACATGCAAAGATACCAAATTGATTCCATATTAGTTAAAGCTAGGTATAGAAATCAAATCAAATCATGCCACAGCTATCCTGGCGCTGAAGTGGACAGTGATAACACACTTGTGATGGCAAAATGCAATTTCAGACTTAAAAAGATAATCAGAAGGAAGAAAGTCAGATGGGATTTAAACAGATTGCAAAACAAACAAATTAAACAGAAATATGCAGAGGATACAAATGCACTCGTGGACTATAATAATTGTGAGATGGACTGGGAAATGATGAAACAAGGAATCTCTGAGATAGCACATAGAACTTTAGGTAATAGAATACTAGAGCCAAGAAAACCATGGATTACTGAAGAGATAATAGACCTCATTCAGAAACGAAACCAGTATAGGAAGATAAACACAGCATCAGGATCAGAACAGAAAAACAAAGAATCTCATTGTGACAAAATGTAGGGAGGCAAAAGAAGCATGGATGAAGGAAATTACGCAGACTATAGAGAATGATATAATAAGAGGAAGAACAGATAGAGCATATGGCATGATCAAATCACTCCAATATAAACCCTAAACAAGAAGTTCAGTTACAAAGGATGAGAATGGGAAACTACTTATCGATAGTGAAGATATCGCAGAACGCTGGAAGGAATATCTTGAAGACCTGTACTGGGATGAAGAAGTAATGGCAATTTCAGACTATCTTGAACCTGAACAGATGGTGGAAGAAGACAATATAGGCCCAATAATCACATGGGAAGAATTTGACCTAGCACTAAAACAATTGAAGGACAAGAAAGCAACCGGACCGGACGACATACCAGCAGAACTTCTCAAGGGAATAGGAGAAAGAATGAAACAACAACTGTATAACATCACTGCGAAATGCTATTAAAATGGTGAAATTCCTGGAGACTTTACTAAAAGTAGGACAGTTACCTTGCCAAAGATAGGAAATGCTACTGACTGTTCCAATTATAGAACACTAACACTGCTATCACACGCATCCAAAATACTGCTTAATGTAATTAAGAACAGGATTAAAAAGAAAATTGAACAATATACATCTCAGGATCAGTTTGCTTTTACAACAGGGAAGGGAACAAGAGAAGCTCTTCTAGCATTAAGAACTATTCTAGAAAGAAGACTAACTGTTAACAGGAAAACATACATTGCATTTGTGGATATAGAGAAAGCCTTTGACAAAGTAAACTGGAAACAACTCTTTAGGAACATGGAGAATATAGGACTGGACTGGAGGGACAGAAGACTCATTTTACTCCTGTACAAAAATCAAAGCACAACAATAGAAATCAATGGTAATGTTAAGACAGCATCCATTAGAAGGGGAGTGAGACAAGGTTGTGCGCTATGTCCATTTTTGTTCAACATGTTCACTGAGGAGACCATATCAAAAGTGAAGCAGAAAACCAAAGGAATGAAATTTAACAGACAACAAATCCACTGTATAAGGTTTGCCGATGACAATGCATTAATTGCAGATTCAGAGAGGGAAATAAGTAAAATGCTACGAGTTTTAACATCAACACTACAAGAATCAAAATTGAAACTGAACACCTCGAAAACAAAAGTATTAGTTGTCAAGAAGTCAACTGAGGAAATACCAATAATCATTAAGGTAGGCAATGAAAATGTACAACAAGTAAGTCAATTTTGCTACTTGGGAAGCATTATCACTCAGGACAACAGGTGCACCACAGAAATCAGGAGGAGGATTGCTCTAGTTAAACAAGCCTTCAGTAACAAGAAACAGCTTTTGAGAAGCAAGAACATTAACATTAAAATTAGGACACAATTTGCCAAAATGTTTATGTGGAGTGTTTTGTTGTATGGTTGCGAAACATGGGTCTTAGCAAAACAGGATATAAAACGCCTGGAAGCAATGGAAATGTGGATATGGAGGAGGATGCTGAAAATTAGTTGGACAGAGAAAAAGTCAAATAGGGTCCTTAAGAAAATAAACGAAACAAGGGAATTGATCAACACTGTAGAAAAGAGGAAAACTAAATTCCTTGGCCACACACTTCGACATAACACATTCCTCACGACTCTGCTGGGAGGAAAAGTTCTGGGTAAGAAGGGAAGAGGAAGGCCAAGGAAGAAGTATCTGGATTCCGTGATGGACAGGCTGAATTTGAAAATGTATGTTGATCTAAAACGTTCAGCAGATGAGAGGCAAATGTGGTTGCAGCGACAAGGCCTTGCCTTTAGGTGGTGGTGATTATTGTTTTAAGAGGAAGTACAACTAGGCAACCATCCTCTATATAACACTAATCAGACGGAAAATTGGAAGGGGTCCGACACTTCGAAATATGAAGATATCGGCCAAAGGAAGACAAGGGCCACGAAGGGCGTGAAAATGAAAGACTCCCTAGCCCTCGCAAACCTAATAGCGTCGGGGTCGGAAAAGAACAAGAGTTGACCAAGGGAGTTCGGATAGGATAGATGAAAGTGAGGAGCCTGGCACAAGTAAGTGGAAGCAATGTCAGGACTCAGCTGAGGGCTCCGTGGTCGCCAACCCACGCTCCAAAGTTCAGAGCTCCTAGGGCCCCTTCTAGTCGCCTCTTACGACAGGCAGGGGATACCGTGGGTGTTATTCTACCGCCCCCACCCACAGGGGGTTGCCTTTAGGATATGAATGAATGAATGAGTACAAGTTGAAGGTGACTGACTGGTGTCCATTTAAGAAGAAACCGTATCCCATCCTAAACAAATTCTTCGGCGAAGTAGCCAAAATCACCGAGGAGATGGAAACGAACGAGATAGTATCAAAGAGACCCACACCGTTCGTAAATCCACTGGTGGTAGTGAAGAAGCCCAACAGATCCTTAAGGATATGCCTGGATGCAAGAGTAATAAACGAGAGCATATTGCCCGAAAATGACCAAGTTCCGAACATCAAGGAGATCACTCGATCATTTCAAGGCAACCGATATTTCACGAGCATGGACTTCATATCTTCGTACCATCACATCACGCTAGAGTACAATTCAAGACTGCTCACAGGCTTCATGTTTAACAACCACACGTACGTATTCAAGCTACTACCCTTCGGAATTAAGACCGCTGGTTCCGCATTGATCACAGCTTTAGACGAAAACCTGACTTCAGAGGTGAAAGGATTCTGCATTCGCTATGTACACGACCTCATACTGGCCACAAACAGCTTTGAAGAACATCTAATCAAGCTGGAGAAGTTGTTAGACAACCTATCCACAGCTGGCTTCAAAATTAATCTCGACAAGTCCAGATTCTGCCAATCGGAGATACTCTTCGTTGGTCACTTAATCGATGGCGAAGGAGTGAGACCGAATCCAACCAAGATTCAAGCGATTAGCAACTTTCCAAGGCCCACAAACATAAAGCACGTACGCCAATTCATTGGCATATGTCAATTCTTCGCAGACGACTGTCCAGGATACGCAAGTCATGGCACCGCCGTACGACCTGCTGAAAAAAAACAACAAATGGAAATGGGACCACGGATGTGAAGCAGCCTTCACGGACGTCAAGGAGCTGCTGAACAACTCGATCAAGCTGGGATACCCAAACTTCGAACTGCACTACATAATCCAGACGGATGTGTCGTTGACGGGCATAGGGGCAATCCTATATCAAGAGAAGGACGCTGAGGATGGTAAAAGAGAATACCTACGCCATCACTGAGCTAGAAATGCTGTCGGTAGTACAAGCACTACAGCAGTGGCGCAAAATCATCTACGGATACCCAATCGTAATCCGAACCGACCGCAAGGCGTTGACATTCATGCTCAAGTCTACTCTATCTAGCGAGAGAATATCGCGGTGGATTCTGTTCATGCAACAATTCAATATCAACATTGAACTCTGCAGTGGAAAGTCGAAAATCCTAGCCGACATATTGAGTCGAAATCCATGTGACGACGAGGTCACGATCGTAAAGACACCGACATCATGGATAAACTCAAAGAGTTGAGCACAGCACAAAGAATAGGTCCTTACCTTGGGGTCCTTGTCAATCAACTGGAGCGAAGCTCGGGAGACGAGCGTCAACGGAATCCTATGCTGAACAAAGTACTAGATCGATACACGATGAAGAAGGGATAGCTGCGTCGATACATCGATCAAGAACACACCAGAGCAAGGATAGTACTACCGAAGGATTATCACAAGGATGTGGTGTGGTTAACACATCGGCATACCGGACATGCAGGAGTTGACAAGGTGCATGCGACCATGCGCGAGACCTTCACATGGGACAAAATGAAGAACGACATATAGAAGATCCTAAAGACCTGCGACATATGCCAGAAGGCAAAACACAATCCGTTCACGATGGAACAAACACCTATCCCAATACTACCAAATGAACCGCTAGAGCTAATGGCAGTTGATCTGTACGGGCCTTTGCCGAAATCCACTAAAGGGAACAAATACATCATCGTAGCCATGGACGTATTCTCCAAATTCACTGACATGTGTCCATTTAGGAAAGCAAACGCCAAATCCATCATCCGAGGCCTGGAGAGGCACATCATCGTCAACATAGGAAAACCAAAATTCCTGCTAACTGATCACGGTCCGCAGAATTCCACAAAGCGTTAGACGACATGGGGATACGACACGTATTCAACTCAATCAGAGATCCACAAGCAAATCCAGCTGAACGACTAATGCGAGAGATTGCGGAGTTTTGTCGCATCTACTGTCCACAACATCACTGGCAATGGGCGAAGATGATCCCCATAATGCTCAGCAGCGTAAACGATACATTGCACGAATCCACAGGCAACATTCCCAGCGTGGTACACTTCAACAGACATCCAAGTCCTCCAAGGGACGAGATACTGTGTTACCCGCACGATGACCAGCTAACGTCCACGGAACGCATACGTCAAGTCAGTGAAAACTTGAAAAAGCAAGCAGAGAGACGAACAAGGAGAGTACGACATCATCAATTCCACTCACCACTGCGAGAAGGGGAACTGGTGCTAGTGAGAAAACCCAAAAGCTCAAACCCAGTCGTCGGATTCTACGCAAAATTTGCACCATTGTTTGATGGTCCGTACGTCATTACCAAAATATACAACAACGCCTACAGAATAAGACGCTTGGACGGTGCCAACGAAGCTACGTACAACGCAAGCAACCTCAAACAATACTACACCTGGAAGGAAGAGGAGAGCCGAACTGGCGAACCATGCGAGGAAACGCCGAAGATAGAACCTGATGCAGACTTGTCGGACAGCAGCGAGACCAAGGAAGAAAATGACGTCTAGCCAGGAAATCGCACAACGATTGATGTGACAAACCAAAGGAAAACGGACAGAAGGACATGAAAACGACACATTAGGATGATACTGAACAAGAATAAAAATTACTCACATAATTTTTATTCGGTGGCCGCGGGGGTCAATGTGCCGTTTCCACGTGAAACATGCGCCACAGCGCGAGTGAAAACAGCAAGCACGAGGTCCGGAAACATGGCGCCGGGACAGTCTAGGCGAGAACTGAAATGCAAACGTTGAATACGCGAAGAAGTGGTCGTGAAGAGAGACTTTGCTTTCATCTTTGAGCGGAAAGACGTGTAAATACTTGTAAATAATGTTAGAATTAAGTTCAATGTTAAATGTAGAATATATAGAATAAGACGAAACCAAAGATCGTATATGCAGGGTAATGTCATGCAATGTACAACATCGATAGTTCTTAATAAGAATGGTGGCGACATCTAGGTATCGATAGATGTAAGTACGTACGTTAAATACACTTCCACATCTAGTGTGTAGTTCTGTTATTCCATGTCTTGTTTTAAAACGAAAGGAAGATATACCGTTGCCTACGCTATAATACAAGGCCTGGACAAGCCGACGCATTTCTGGGCGAACAAAGTAGTTCAGGCAATGGCCGCTTGGATCGCGTTTATGTTCTGTTTTTCACATGTTCTGTCTATCCTTATATTGAAGATTCATACAATAACGCGAAATAATACATTTTATTATCATTATGCCCGGTGTGACTCAGATATAAATATATAAAACAATTAGGACACACTACACTTGATAGATTTCTTTCATTATGCACTTGTTTATCACACAAGAATAAAGAATAGGGAAATAGACCTAAATAGAAATACACACCCGATTTTCCCTATTTCTATAATTCAACACTTTTCTGCTCAGAGGCTTG
This sequence comes from Anabrus simplex, assembly GCF_040414725.1. Lineage (NCBI taxonomy): Eukaryota > Metazoa > Arthropoda > Insecta > Orthoptera > Tettigoniidae > Anabrus > Anabrus simplex. The sequence continues at coordinate 88,250,851 of NC_090274.1, read as the reverse complement.
CTCTTGAATTTGTTTAATAAATCACAGTCATTAATCACTTTCTTTGCATTATTATCAAGAACAGGCCTGAAAAATTGTGTAATTATAACGTATGTGATGTGCGCTTTTTCACACTTGTGGCACTGAAACGTCTCTTTAAACTTTGGAGCGGTAAGGAATTTCAACTTTCGAACAAAGCCACATTTTCAGAGATATCCAAACGTCCGCGTTGTAAATATTAATACATTTTTAAGAAGACGAATTTGCGTCGGCACTTTGTCGGGGAGCAGAATTCCCCTCATAGTACTTACACTGTAATCTTATTCAACAAAGTGCAAGTTACATATTCTGGAGTTATCAATAGGAGCCCAACGAGATCCTTTTCTGCTGCCCCGTCGAGAAATAGCAAGCCTCCACTTCTCCAGTAAACTCGGATCTTTAGGAAAAAGATGAACATTTATATTTGTGTATATTTCTTCGCTGTGTCAGATGTGCAGTTAGCAGTGGCGTATCCTGGAATCTCCACTGAGGCATGCAACTAGTAACCATGCAGTTAACACAATGTATTAAGTAAATTTCAATTCTACTCACCCTAATTACATGTAAGTGAACTCGAGCCAAACAGTTTTACTGTAAGTTCCTGGATTGAACGTGCGTACACAATTCTTGTTTTCTATTTTTAAATATACGAGAGTCCGCCTCTGTGGTGTAGTGGTTAGTGTGATTAGCTGGCACCCCCAGAGGTCCGGGTTCGATTCCCGGCTCTGCCACGAAATTTGAAAAGTGGTACGAGGGCTGGAACGGGGTTCACTCAGCCTCGGGAGGTCAACTGAGTAGAGGTGGGTTCGATTCCCACCTCAGCCATTCTGGAAGTGGTTTTCCGTGGTTTCCCACTTCTCCAGGCAAATGCCGGGATGGTACCTAACTTCAGGCCACGGCCGCTTCCTTCCCTCTTCCTTGTTTATCCCTTCCAATATTCCCATCCCCCGCAAGGTCCCTGTTCAGCATAGCAGGTGAGGCCACCTGGGCGAGGTACTGGTCATCCTCCCCAGTTTTGTCCCCGACGCAGAATCTGAAGCTCCAGGACACTGCCCTTGAGGCGGTACAGGTGGGATCCCTCGCTGAGTCCTGGAGGGTAAGCAGATTAAGAAGGAGAAGAAGAAGATTTTTTTGTTACGGGCTTTACGTCGCACCGACACAGATAGGTCTTATGGCGACGATGGGATAGGAAAGGCCTAGGAGTTGGAAGGAAGCGGCCGTGGTCTTAGTTAAGGTACAGCCCCAGCATTTGCCTGGTGTGAAAATGGGAAACCACGGAAAACCATCTTCAGGGCTGCCGATGGTGGGATTCGAACCTACTATCTCCCGGATGCAAGCTCACAGCCGTGCGCCTCTACACGCACGGCCAACTCGCCCGGTAAAGAAGAAATATACGAGGGAGGGTAGAGGTCTCCCGGCTTGAACTATTTGAATCTTTTCATCAAACGAACGGCCAGTAAACTGATTTACAATTATATCCGTTTTAGACTCATCCATCGTTAATACCACAATAAGCGCAAAATATAATAAAAGACGAATAGCACAGGAACAGCACACACAGAATGAACTCACTAATCAGCAAAACACACAATGAATTAACTCACTAGTTAGCCACAACTGAAGCACTGGAGGAAAGTCACCTCAGTGGCATTGGTCAGTTTCGTCACGTTGGGTTCTCGCTGGGGGATAATCTGTGGGTCCCGTTCGCTGTAAACATGTCGACTTTCTCCAAGTTGCTAACAGATGGCAGAGGGTAGCACGGGTATGGGGTGACAAATTCTGACCAAGTTTCAATTGCAGCGACATCGTTCGGAGGGTTTCAGAACTACGTCTGCCACTGAATGCAATTATAAGATTGAATGACTTGCATCCTTAACTCCGCCATGCTGTCTCTTTCTTCCTAGAGAGGAGCAGACGGCGAGACTACACCAGCACCACACGTAGTCAAGCAACGGAACTAGTACAGTTGCGCGGACCTTCTGAACTTCTGAGAGATGAAATCGTTAATATTTGACTTAAAACAACCTAAAATCGAACATCAGACAGTTCTTTGTGTTATCATAACGCATGCAGTGAATGCCTTATATTCAAGGAGAATACGCCCCTGGCAGTTAGGCAAACAAAAATAAACCACCTTAACCTCCAGAATGGAAAGAGAAACTTGACGGTAATTGGCCTCTGAAATCTGGAGCGTGAGTTGGCGACCACGGGGACTTTAGCTGAGTCCTGGCATTTCTTCCACTTACTCGTGACAGGCTCCACACTTTCATCTATCATCTCCGACCTTCCTTGGTCAACTGTAGTTCTTTGCCGACTCCGACGCTATTAGGTTTCCAAGGGCTAGGGAGTCTTTCATTTTCACGCCCTTAGTGGCCCTTGTCCTCCTTTGGCCGATACTTTCATTTTTCCACGTGTCGGGACCCTTTCAGTTTTTTCTCTCTGGTTAGTGTTATATAGAGGATAGATGCCTAGTTGTACTTCCTCTTAAAACAATAATCACCACCACCACCTCCACGGTAATTTGGAAGAACATAACTAAACAAATGTTAAATGAAACTCAGCAACCAACCATATATTGCAAATCGTGAGACCAAATAAATAATAAAACGTCAAAACTCTTCACATTTCCCGTTAGATAAGGCCTTACCTTATAAAATGAAGTTTAATATGTTATTTCTTCTCATAAAGCATGTTGCTGTAACACACGTAATCATAGAATTCGTTCCAAAGAACAGTACATAAACGCGAACCTAGCGGTGGAAAAGAGAAAAACTATTACCTCGCTTTTAATGCAAGAAATTGGCTTTCTGTCCAGGCCTTCTAGTATCTAGTAGGCTTTGGATATACAAAGCCTGGTTATTGTTCATTGTTAGTGTCGATGTAAAGGTAGTGTGAAATTGATACACAGAAACTAGAAATTGAATGCGAAAAGAAGTTATTAGGTGATATGTACGCAGTAAATGAATACAAATAGTGTGAAATAACAACGAAATACTTACAGTCGTACAAGGCAAAGCCATTACAAGGGAAGCAACGCGATACATAATAGAAATTGTCGGTATATCGTAAACATTTACATACAACTGGAAGTATATGCATTATTGGTTCAATAGTGATTGTGTGTGTATTCAATAATCAAACGTTAGCCTTTTTCAGGTGTGATCTGCAAGGATGTAAAATAACAATGTCAGAAAGATACTCAGGAAATACAAGTACAGAAGAGAATATGGAGAGCTAAACAGTCATAGGCGTGTCCAGCTGAGATGATGGAGTGGTTACGAGGAAGGATAACTTAGGCCAAGTGCTTCCCAATACCCTGGCCATCCAAGTCAGTAATTGCCCATTATTTTAATAATAATGTCCTTTTTGCATTTTATTTTATGCAGCACTTATTTGCATTATATTTTAATTACTAGTATTCTCAATGTAGATAATAGTGAATGTACAGTACATGTCCTGAAGTAGTTCGTCAAGACGTACGAGTAATTGCACAATGAGCGACGTGATATTATGTTATTTGGCCTATAGAAATTCATATACGCGTCTGGCGACACGGTATTCGAAATGCTATGGTATCATGTGAGCGAACGACTAATTATGTCAGTAGGCGACTTTGGCATTGTTCGTATTATGTTGTGGTATCGTAATTACTGAAAGACACGAGCTTATGTATGCATATGTAACATGCACTAGCATAAAATCAGCATACTTATTGTGAAGTTAACACTAGTAACGCAGGCAAATGGATACGTGCTGTAACATAAGAACGGAGACCGCGAACGTTGTATATTCCAAGGTACGATTGCAGCAGGTTTACTATAATTACGAGAATGGTCATGACGCAACGGCATATCGAGGTATCAATAAAGATGTTCTGCAGGTAAGTGATATAAATGTAGTGAAGTTACGAGTGATGATACTAATGTGAGTCGACGTGAAATATATAATAATAATAATAATAATAATAATAATAATAATAATAATAATAATAATAATAATAATAATAATAATAATAATTATTATTATTATTATTATTATGTGAGTGCCATGTGTATTAAGTGCCTGCGATGGTGATAGTTATTGTGTTGATAAATAATATAGTGTGGGGTGATATCGTGATATGCTATTGATGCGTGGGCGAGCTCACGTGAGGTTTAGTGATTGAAATAGTGAAAAGTGCTGCGTCATGAGAATTATTCAACAAGTTGAGATGTGATAGTGAAAATTCGTCCTACTTTCGTTATGTAGAACGTGCTATTTAACTGTGTTATGTTGCTGTGAAGTTAAATAAATTAAATGGAGGTGTGATGTTCATGTACAAGCCAATGCTGAGATTGTAACACCCAGGTGTAAGTGAATGTTATGGTTTTAATACTCATACATGAGTGAATGCTAAGATTGTAAAGTTCATATGTAACAGTAGGCTAAGATGGTGATGCTGATGATTATTAATTGCGATGCGATGTCGGCCACGGTTGTTCAATCGGTTATCACGACACTTCTGATGCGATATTCGGAATTTACGTTCAGTTATCAGGATTTTCAGTTGGTATTATGACGATACGCTTGCGGCGTGTGGAAAACCTGCCATGCACATGACTACGAGGACACATGCCATGATATCGGTTAGGTTAGCTGTTTTACTTCATGGGCATAGTAGTTTAAGTAGTGGGGATATCATGTGATGTTTTGTTTACATTTGAGTGTACATATTTCTTGTTCTTATATGTGTCGTTTCTGGTTATTCATTTTGTGCAGTAGCATTAAGTTAATACGATCCTCGAAGGTATGTACGAGGATGGGCGTGTACCTATTGTTGCGTCAAGATGAGCCTCATCAGGACAGAATAAGTTAGCTAGGATGGTGATGATTATTGATTTTAGTTAGGATAGGTATCACATAAAAAGGGGCATTATTATTAGCTGGACTTAATGCAAGTAAAATTGAACTTCTCCTAATGTAAACCTGGTATCAGAGCAAAACAAAACAGAAAGGGCACCCAAAACAATGGAAATAAAAAGAATATGATCATATAGATGATACATTCAAACAGAATAGGTTAAAAACGAGATCTCGAAATAATTATTAATTTCAAGGTTTAGGTATATTAATGCATAAATGTAAACATGTGTTCGTAATTTCGAATAGATCTTGGAAAACGAAGATTAATTAATTCAAGATCTCTGCAAATATGTTGAAATAGGTCTAAATTAATTGAATTACGTCAACCGTCTTTGTGTCATTATCAATGATTCCAAATGTCTAAATTTAGGATCACGCTTTTGTTTCGTCTTAGTTAGGTAGGAATACTTTAATTATTAAATAGAATCCCATCCAGAATATCTCCATCCTTCCATTATACAATAGATGTAAGCAACCTTACTTGTACATTTAATGGAAACCTCAAGGTCATATTAAAGTATGAGTAACTAACACAAAACAAAGTCATGGTCGTTGCATGCATGTCACAAATTATAAAAGTAGATAATACAGACTGAACAGCGACGAACTGAAAACCTCAATACAGAGATTCAGAAATCAGGCCGCCCGATATGATTCCGAATCCGATTTTACTACCACAGACGCGACACGTATTTATATGGACACATTAGCTAGCTGAGCCGCACACAGAGACCTGCGACTCTCTGAAATAGCCCCACAACAACAAGAACCTGTTAAGACCCTGAGTGTAGAGTACTCCCAGTGCTAATCCATGGGGCAAAGTGTATTTTCGTGGCAGTAAATCTACGAGGCTGACGTAACTGAACTCCTTCAAATACCACCGGTCTGATCCAGGATCTAACCTACCAAGTAGAGTCAGAAGGCGAGCAACTTAACAGTCTGAGCCATTAAGCCTGGCAAAATATTAAACAGTGTTGAAAGGAAAATACAAACGTTTATTCATAATCTCATTGCATTCTTAGTTGTTATAGTGGGATGGAGTGGTCTGTTTTGTTGTTACCTGATATATTTGAATTAAAACTCTTATTAACTCGCAGTGGTGGATTGATAAGCAACAACAACCCAAAGCTACCCCAAACTAAATAGTAAAGCTTAATACATAAATGCTTCATAACATGTCCCTTATGCGAGCAAATCAGACAAAATTCTTAATTAAATATAAAACAGCCTATAAATAATATCATATCCAATGCTGAGTCAAAACAGTACGTTCTCTCATTTGAAGATTCCTCGTGTGGCAACACATACGTTGACTGAAAATCCATAACACCACTGCAAAATATCGAATGTTCAATTACTCGTCCTCAGTTAGTCATCACTTGACAGCATTCCTGAACATTCCAGGTTAACTGAGACTTGGGTGTTCTATAATGGCTGTAGTGAACTCGGGAGTGCCCTCCAAAAGACTTGTAAGTAGGAGAAATATCTGGATAAAGTACACTTATAACTTATTATCGCGGTCCCCGTACACATGGCCCTCTAATTCATAGCTGTGTCACTGTAATCGTCTCTATCATGGCTAGGAATTACGATTTATAACTACGTACGTACGTAAGTTATCAGACGAAATCTGACGTGTTAACAACAAAACAAGATTCATACTGCGATTACTTTTATGAAAGTGAGAGATCCATTACCGTAATTTAAGAGTTTGTCTCTTAATTGACCTCATTGCACAACACTTAAAAATTGTCATCTACGGTGTCGTGTTATTTTTTCACTACTTCCTCAATTATGTTAATTAAAACTCCAGATGTTTCCAGGCACGTTATAGGTTATGGATGATTTCCATAATCGATCTTTGTCATACAAATTTTCTGGACCCTTGAGTCGTACTTTTTTAAAGAACTGAATATTCAGAAGTTAATGAATAGTTTTGCGTGATTTTACTGTAATGTTCTGTGTAATGCAAGTCAGCTTTAACTCAAATGCCTCATATTGTAAGTACAGGCTGAGCAGAATGGGGAATACGCTACATTTTAATATTTTCGTTTCATCTTTCATGTCATCTTTAAATTTGGCCATAATATTTCTTCATTCTGGGAGGAGCTAGGAAATTACAGCGGACCAATAACGGGATATATAGGCTTAAATGCACAAATGGTGCCAATTAATACGTTGGGCGAACAGGGCGTAATTTCTTAGTAAGATAGCAAGAACATATTAATGCTAAATACATAGGAAGTACTCAGAATGAGTCTTCATATGACTGAATATAAACACAATTTTACATCAATAGAAAGGGACTTGACCATTCTATGAACGTTAAACAAAGGTAAATTAATAAATATTGTTGAAAATATCTATATTGAGATTGATCGGAAACAAAAACCCAGCCAGAATATTAACGAAATAACGGAGAATACCAATATATTGTTAGAACAGGCTACCAAATTAGATTCATCTAGAAAGGCCATCAAGACGGAACCAGAAAAACATCCAACACACCTCCTCTCAATTAGCTCCACCCTACACAAGATTCCCCCTACTTTTCGTTCTGTTTGCCCTAGCCTATCACAAACCCACTCCTCAGTTAGCTCCACCCTATACAACATTTCCCCTGCTTCCCCCACTTCTTCTGTTTCTCCTCGTCCTGTGAAGGTCAGTGTCCAGGCGTGTCCTCCACCACGTATTAAAGGCTACCTTTTTCTCCTTGATTGCTTTTTGGACTTAATCATCCCACCACCAGGTCTGTTTATCAATGATTTTTCTCCCGGAGTTTGTTTTTCCCACAGTTACTGTTGCTGCCTGATGTATCGGTTTTGCAGCATTTTCCAGCACGTCCTCAACTGACTGGTCAGGTTTTCCTGAGAAGTTGGTTAAAGCTGTCTTAATTTCATTCTTGTGGACATTCATTTTCCACCACTTGATACGTTCAGGTCCAGTTTTAGGTGCCTCAGGACGTTCGGCACTTTTCCGAATATCCAGGACAAGCAAGCGCTGTTGTTGGGCAATGCTGTTATATGGAATCACTTTGGTATCCATTACCATCATCAGGTCTTTTGTCGATCAATCCAGTAATCGATCTGAGTAGCATGACCTCCACTGATATATGTAGCTAGATGTCTTATCCCTTTCTTGAAATATGTGTTGCTCACAACTAGGTCATGAGCCTCTGCACAATCGGGTATTTCCTCATCATATCGCGTGCCAAGACCATATTATCCTCCATGACATCGCCCATATTCATCCCGCTGAGATCAGACATGTCCATTTAAGTCTCCCCCACAGGAAAATGAACTCATCTGGAGGAAATGTTCCAAGATCGGCGTCAAGACTTACAGAACTCATTCTTCTCATTCTCCGTGCATCCAGTTTGAGGTGCATAGCAAGATATGATATGGGCAGTTATTGATGTTAAATCAATCTTGACAAGACATGAACCTATGAGACACTCTGACGACACTTGTGATGTTGTTGGGGTAGCATAGGCCAAGCACTATTGCCACACCATTCTATGTTGGGTTGGTACCATGATAGATCACTTTGTAAACATCTCCAATCCCTTTCGACTTGGAACTTCTCCACATGGTCTCCTGTATGCAGGTAATACCAACATGCCTGTTCTTCAACATTTCTGCTAGCTCACGACGTCGGGCTGTCAACGTTCCAATATTTCGTGTAAGAAATCTTACTCTTGCCGGACTGACTTCTTTAACCTACCCCGTCCATAGGCAGGTAACCCTTGCACATTTCTCACGTCACACGGACACAAGTGGCGCACGTCGCTTAGGGGGAACGCCCCAGCGTGTTCCGAATTTCGAGAAGACATAGCCATAGATGGGACGAGGTATACCTCAAACAGCTGGTCGCTTAGCCTGTCGTTGAGGGCATTTGATACCTACTGCCAGGTAATATTTAGGCCGCCCCTAATACGGAGCACAAACGCCATACGCGGCCGCTACGCTGCAGTACAGACGCTGCTGGTTTGCACGTTTTTAAGATCGTTTACTTAGATACGACAGAGACGTAAGTAAATAATGCAGATTCTGTGGTCCAAGGAACGCCGGATACGTAGTGAAGAGTTCGTATATGAATCGTGCTTTCTTTGGCAAGTATTTAAAATCGTACAAGATGGCTGACTGGGAAAGGACTTATAGATGTATATATAATAAATTGCCTTTCTACCTAGTGTTATCTACGGAGCCATTCTAGCAATTCCAAAATGGCTGCCAGTTATGGCGTAAAACCTTCAAAATATACCGCTAATAACAGCAAATAATATCGTAAAATTACTAGAAAACACCAACGCTACGTCAGAACAACAAAGTTAGTCAAAAACACTCGACAGAAACCACAACAGGGACACAATTCTTGCATTGAGATAGATATATTATGCAGCAAAACTCCAATGCAACACCATTATTAACTTTATCTTACAAATGGCGCCCAGAAGGAGGCACTTTAGTATTTTATTTCATTTGATAATTTGTTTTCCGTTATGCAGATGAATGACAGTGTGTGTGTGTGTATGATTTCGTAGATCTAGTTAGCAATCTTCAAGAAACTTCTTAACACATTCATTACGGCAATGTGGGCGCTATCCATTAGTAGAAAAAACGTGTTAGATATGGTTTAAATAATACCACACGGAACACATTGATGCGGACGAGTCTAATAATCGATGATTTTCTTCACTCAAGTAAAATATATATAAGCAAGGCAACTCAGATTTTTTTAGCAAAACTGTTACATGCATAGTTTTCAAAAACGTGGGATAGCTGCAATTCAACCTTATGTTTCCGAAGACAGGAAGGGTAATAAAATTAATTATCGCTATATTTCTAGAACGTCGACGCACCCAGTATGAGTCAGCGTCTGTTGTCAAGGAAGTTCCATATCAGATATATTCTTCGCAGATTAATTACCAGAACGCAGACTGTCATTGGTATGCATAACCACGTGACGCCGAAGATTCCACTTCTGAGAGAACTTCTTATCACATTGATTACAAAAATATGGATGCTCGCCAGTATGTGAAAACAGATGATTCCGAAGACTGCACTTGTGAGCGAACTTAGAGCAACATTGATTACAGGAATATGGACGTTTACTAGCATGTCTTACCAGGTGTTCCCGAAGACTCGACTTTCGAGCAAACATAGACCCACATTCATCACAGGAATACCGCCGCTCATCACTATGTATAAGCAGGTGATTACGAAGATTAGACCTATAAGAAAATTTCTTGCCACATTCATCACAAGAAAACGGACGGTCAGTAGTATGCGTAAGCAGATGATTACGGAGATCCGACTTGTAAGAGAATTTTTTACAACATTCAATACAGGAATGTTGACGCTCTCCAGTATGGGAAACAATATGTCTCTGGAGACTCCACGAGTGGGCGAAGTTCTTCCCACATTCCTCACATGAGATCCTTCGCAGAGTAGTGTGTGTAACCAGGTGACGCCGAATATTCCCACTGTTACAGAATGTTTTACCACATTGATCACAGGGAAGAGAACGCTCTCCAGTGTGTTTCATGAGGTGTTGTTGAAGTTGCGTCTTCTGTGAAAACTTCATACCGCATTGCATACAGGAATGTGGACGCTCACCAGTATGTGTAAGTAGGTGGCGCCGAAGAATCGAAATGCTACGGAATGTTTTACCACATTGATCACAGGGAAGAGAACGCTTACCAGCATGTTTTATCAGGTGTGTCCGCAGTTGCGTCTTCAGTGAAAACTTCTTGCGGCATTGCATACAAGAATTTGGACGCTCCCCAGTATGTGTAATCAGTTGTCGCCGAAGATGCGATTTCTGTGAAATCTGTAAACAAGAATCATTACAACGGAATGCCGTTTCGGTAACGGAATGGATTAGCCTTAGATCAGAGTCAGAGAACATGCATAGGTTGCATTCATTGCGAGTAGGCAAAATGCACATTACCTTACTTCGATCTTTCAATATCTTGCACCTACTTTTACTTGTAACCAATGGACCTCCAGTCAATAATGCAACGTTCCCATATCTAGAAAACAGAAAACCAAAAGTTATTAAATTTTACGATTATGACAACAAAATCAAAGACAGTATCCAGATGCAAAAGCAATATATGTATCTACTGCTATTTGCTTTACGTCGCACCTATACAGATATGTCTTAAGGCGACGATGGGATAGGAACGGCCTAGGAATTGCAAGGAAATGGCCGTGGCCTTAATTAAGGTAGACATTTTTTCAGTCTAAGCTAGTCCATACAAACTAGATATGGCAACATGGCAATGACTGAGTAGTGGGTGTGTGATGGTAGTCCTCCCCAATATTTTGTGGTCTTGGTTGTGCCTAGTTTGAATGATGAAGTGAAAGTGTGTGCTGCTGGATTACTAAGATATGAAGAACTGATGTACGTATTAGATTGTTATTAGATCTTAATTAGTGATGTATTACCGGTCGTGTTTAAGTCATTTGAGGAAGAAATCTGCATATATAAACACTGAGGTGAAGTGCTACCAACTTGAACTTCTTTCCAAGGAATAGTGGGGTGCAGTTACCCTGAGCCTACACAATCGATTTCTATACCGATCATGATACAATTCTTCACGACCGTGAGCTCTTGTGTAGCATGTCAGAAGGCTGTTTCTAGGCAAGGTATAAATTGTATGATTCAGAGTAGTAACTGTTAAGTTTGGTTCCATTGCAAATCTCATCTTATCTTACTATACATGAAAATGAATGTATGCATGTGTGTAAATGACGCTTTTCCTCTTAAACCAATGGAGCAATTTCAACTAAACTTGGTACACTTACGGCTTACTATCTGCAGACGAATACTGTGGGGGTAAGCCATCTGTAGCTCCCTTAAGGGTGGGGGGTCAGGGGTACAAGAAATAACAATAATCGAAAAAATTCTCGAATCCAGAGTTGTTGGGGTCGCTGAGATGAATAGTGAAATTCCGATTTTTTAAAAGTCAAAGTTCAGCTCCCTTTCGGATGGGGGGCGAGGGGGGAGCGATAAATTAAATTAAACGAAATAGTGTCGAATCCATACTTTTTGGGGTCGCCGAGGTGAATTGTACACTACTGATTTTTAGTATTAGGAGATAAACCACGTGGGGTAAGACAGCCCAGGAAACCTTACGGGCGGGGTGTAGGGGGTCATATACACAAATTAACGAAAATAGTGTTGAATCCATACTTGTTGGGGTCGCTAAGATGAATTTTTTAAAGTCCAAGTTCAGCCACCTTTCGGGGTGGGGCGAGGGGGGAGTGTTATCTAAAATTAAACAAAAATAAGGTCGAACACATAGTTTACGGGGTCGCCGAGGTAAATTGTACACTCCGAACTTTTAGTACCAGGAGTCAAAATACGTGGGGCAGCCCAGGAACCCCTAGGGGCGGGGGGAGGGGCGATAGGGTGAGATATTAAAATCATCGAAAGTAGTGTCGAATCCATACTCTTCGGGCTCGCTGAAATCAATAGTGACAATCCGGATATTGTGTCCAAGTTCAGCCCCTTCCGGGTGGGGGCGATTGGGATGTAATATATAAAAATATTATAAAATAGTGTCGAATCCATAGTTTTGGGTGTCGCTGAGATAAATAGTGAAACTCCGGATTTTTATAATCAGGAGGCAAACCACGTCGGGGTAATACACCCCCAGGAACCCTCAGGGTAGGGGGCGAGGGGCTGAGATATAAATATCATCGAAAGTACCGTCGAATCCATACTTTTCGGGGTCGCTGAGATAAATAGTGACACTCCAGATTTTTAAGTCTATCTTCAGCCTCGTTTCGCAGAGGGTTGAGAAAGGGTGAAAAAATAAACTGTCACGATGACCGAGATAATGGACGTGTGTATTTTCCAGTATGACTTCCAAGTATGACTTACTACCTGGAAAACATACTGTGGGAGTAAGACGCCCCTAGAACCACTAGGGAAGCGGGTGAAATATAATCCATATGAATAAATGGAATTCAGTTTTGCGCGATGTATATATATACTGTGTTATACATATTAAGGCACAAAGTGAAAACAGACGCGAATTGATGAGACAATTCTAGGCATCTTAGAAAGTTAAAACTTGGTACCAGACAAGCTGATGACTTCAGGATCCCTAGAAAAATCCAAAATTCTCAAACTTTTCCGAGGGGGACACGCTGGGAGTTTCAAATCTGCATGAGAACACAGTCGGTGATATTTATCCGGGACAATAACCTATAGGTCTCATGGGCTTAATAGTTTCCTGAAAGTCATAACATTTAACCACTCCCCCATGTCAAGATGGCAGCACAATCTCCCAGACGAGTTAAAAAATTGACATTTGGCAAAATTATAGCTTTTAGCCTGTAACTGACGGAAAGTTTACGAGATGTTTAAACATTTCATTTGTTTTACTCCCGGAAAATATCGAAATATGGAAGCAATTTTAATGACGGTGCAGACATTCGTTTCGAGGTATTTCGTGGTTAAACGGTGAGTCGTATAAGAAAACGGATGGCACAATCTCGGTTCAATTTGGAGTGATCTACAACTTTCGTCCTATGACATTTTGTCGAATCTCTATCCGTTACAGGTTAAATTTGGCTCCATTTCTGGATTTACCTCAATTTTGCACTTTGTACACGTATAATTGATGGTTTGATTCACTTATAGGAAAGATGGGATCATCATATTGTACTTGAATAATAGCCCACCCAGTAGCCATATGTGAGCCAAATTCTATGTTTTAATCTGTCGCATAAGTACCTGAAAAGTAATTCACTGTGTGAAAACCTTACACAAATTTCATCCAATTCAACGTTTCTAAAATAATCTTAACGTTAAGTAGATAAGATACGAGGAAATATCATGGGGCCAGCCATTTACGTCACCAAAGGAGGCCAGAGGTGTCTTTTCGTACACTCCGTTTTTCGATATGATACACCGTTTAGCAGCAGTTATTCTGTAAAAGAAGGTAAACATGCATATGCATCCGTATGTCGACCTATATTTATTCATTTAAGTCGAATTGTAGTGATCTAGAAGGGGTGAGTCTGACATAGTAATTAATACTTTACAAATCAATAGTGACTGTAAGCGGGAGTGCGTCTGCTGTAGTAATCAGTACTCCCCAAATCAACTTTAACAGGCAGTAGGAATGGGGTCCTCCTCCAATGCCTGTGTACCATTGAAATGAATAATTCCCTTCTCTATTTGACTAGCAGAAGGCAAGTGAGCGTGCATTTTTTCGAAACGCTTTTACCTGATTCTCTTTTTCATTAGGTACAGGTGCCCCCTAGCAAGGGTGCCCCGATTGTAAACAAATTTACCCATCAAAATGTGACTTATGTTATGCATAGTGAACTGCGGAAGACAAGTGAACCTGTCGTTTTCATGACAACTCCGCAACTGGCACTTTACATTGGAAACAACGGCTGCGGACCTCCCTATGCTTTTTCTCGGATAACGCAAGAGACATGCAATTTAAAAATTCTTATTCACTTCATGTACAGTAATTTACTTTGATATCTGTATACAATATGGAATACCGTAGTGAAGCACGGGTATATTTGCTACTGCGTTGAGACGTTGAATTAAATTTCTTAAAATCTCAAAATCAAGTTTGGAGGTGTACTCGTTGTGAAAAGGAAAGACAAAAAATATAGTGTACATGGCTAGGAACTAGCAACAACACCAACAATTGAGGACATCTATCAGCACTTACTTAAGGTGAAGGAACAAATTGGGGCCGATGACCTTCGATGTTAGGCCCCTTAAAACAACAAACATCATCAAGGAGCAAATTGCAGAGGTTAGGAAATCGAGTGTAGAGGTGGAGCGAAAGTTAGGCAAAAGTTTGGAGTTAGCTCACGTAAAGTTGGATGAGAAGGCAACATTTATTAAAAAACAGTCGGAAGTAATAAATCAGTGCATGGAGAAAATTGAGAAATTGAGAGCTGAATATTTAATGTTAAGAAGCAATTAAAAGACACACAAATTCAGTAAGATGAAGTCGATCAGTACGGTCGTTGTAACACTGTTGAAATGTTATGCATTCTGAATGAGATAATGAGGATGTTTATGAAATTGTTAAGCACGTAGAGTTCAAGAATGAATCCACTGATGCATGCCATACGTTGAAGAGGCAATTGCATCAAGCTTCAGGTGCCATTGTAGTGAATTTTCCACACCGCAGTGTCAAAAATGACTCATTTAAAAACGCAAGATGCTTTTCTATGGCTAGATCATGGAGGTAACATTAAATTCCAAAACGAGAGGGTGATCGGCAGGTGTTTAATCTAAAAACCCTTGACGATGTGAATGGATTAAATGAAAATGTGTAGCTGTTGTATTTTCAGAAAACATAATTTTAATGTAAATACTATTTACTACCAGAATGCAAGAGGGTTAAACAGTAAGATTTTGGAGTTTTATGTTATCAATAGTGAATCAGAATACGATATTCTGTTGATTACAGAAACATGGCTGCAATCTCATGTTGCTAACAGTGAACTGTTTAGTAGGGATTTTAATGTGTAAAGGATGGATCGTAGAGGTACAGAGAAAGGAGGAGTGGCATTAATATCTGTTAAAGGTTCTATAGTAGCAGTTTGTGTAAAATTTATATTTAATGGTCACAGTTATGTAATAAAGTCAGTGTATATTCCACCTGCAACCAAATTGGCAACATATTTGGACTTCTATGGATTGTTTGAAGTTAATAAGGACCTTTTAAATTTAGATCTTATTTTACCTGGTGACTTTAATTTGCCATTAATTACTGGTGAGCAAAGTAATCTTGTAAATTTTTGACCTGCATTTACATCCTTAGCTGAATTTATGTCCTTCTATCAGTTGCACTTGGTCAATAATATTCTTAATGCAAATGGAAATACACTTGATCTTATAATTACCAATGTTAGCACATTAACAGTATATAGAGATGAGTACCCCTTAGTTATGGAGGATAGTTCTCATCCTGCAATTATGGTCACACTACTATTAAACAGAGAGCATAGCCATATGTCACAACAACCTAAACAATCTAAGCAGTTATTTGACTTTAGAGGGGCTAAATTCTTTCAACTGTATAAAATATTTGAGCAAATGGATTGGTCTATGATTGTAGAAATTACAAACGCTGACCAGGCTGTTGAGTATTTTTATGCTCAGGTACACTCCGTATTTTGTGCAACGGTGCCAATGAAGAATGTTCACACAAAGAAAAAATATCCTCCATGGTTTTCTAAAGACATAATAAATAACCTGAAACTGCAGGAAATCCATATAAAGCAGGGGAAATGTTCGGAGTATACTAGGGTAATATTTAGCCAGATAAGGAGAGTAACGAAATATATGATCAATAAAGCATATTATATTTGTAGACTAGAAGGGAAGATCAAAAGTGATGTCAATCACTTCTGGAGCTATACGAAATGCAAAAGCAATACCAAAGAAAGTCTGCAACAGGGCAAAATTTTAACAAAATCTTACTTCGTAATAACAGAAGTATAGCCGATGGCTTTGCAACCTTTTTTGAATCACTATATTCGAAACCTCCACCAATCTAAGATATTCCTGACACATCTGTTTTATACGTTAATTATCTGTTATCTTTAGAATTCGTGGATGCAAAGGAATATATGTTAGCTATTAAAAAATTAAAACCTAAAAGGTCATGTGGTGTTGATGGAATACCGCTGTACCTACTGGAAGCACGTTCGCATGTGTTGGATTTCCCCTTACAAGCCTTATATAACACTGTGATAAAAACACAAACATTTCCAAAACTACGGAAGATAGCGAATGCGTGTCCTGTTTTTAAATGTGGGGACAGTAAAAATACTGAACACAATTGCCCTGTTTTTATTTTATGTGCACCAGCTAAATATTTGAGCAAATAATGTACACGCACATATTTAATCATGTGAGGGTCGGTATACACATTAAACAGCATGGTTTTATGCCAGGTAGATACTCTATGACTAATCTATTAAAATCTATAGAATACGTGTATGCCGTTTTGAATAATCAAGGACAGCTCGACGTAATATACCGGTACACAGATTTTTCTAAAGCTTTCGACAAATTAGATCAGTACATTACCTAGCCCACACTGGAAACAATCATTGAGAATGGGGCCACTAAATTGAGAAGAAATTGAGAATGCTGATATTCTAAAAAAATTTAATTCAACGGCATTTTCCCATCACTTATCACATGCATTTCATCTGGCACATTGTCTCCTCTCAAACTAGGTTTCTCAAGTTTTTCACTCCCCTTTTAACCATACATGGTGTTGGCATTTCTAACAATATAAACACACAGTCAGCCTGAATTTTCAACACAGTGTATTCATTCTGTTCTTTGGATTGTTATCAAACAAAAAATTTTAGACTAAGAGGTCCACAACCTGAACACAAGCACTTATTGTTCGTTTCCGTCTGCATCATTTGTTTTCTTCTGAGGCTAGCACACTTTTTGGACTCAGTTATATTTTGTTCACTGACATTCTCTCAGCGAGTTATTTATTGCACCTCCTAAATGTAAATATTGTACGGTATATTTTTATTGTTTTACTTCTGCCATGTCCCTTTTGCCCTTCATTTGTTCCTTCATTATGTTTTAGCACATTTCTCTCTCTCTCTCTCTCTCTCTCTCGCATTCTCCTCAACCTGATGGTTGGTGGGTAGCATGACATTTTTCGCTTGTATTACATAATTACTTTAACCCCCTGCTCTTATTTCACTGAAGATGGCTCAAATACGCTGAAACATTTTTGAATTTTATTGCTTCACCTAATAATGGAATTATGTTTTTGTATTGAATTAGGAGGATACATTCAATTTTTCTCCTTTGTAAATAAGATCATGGCATTTTAGGAAAATTGTCATATTTTGGTCTGACCCATCCTTGGTTAAAACTGCTTCCACCTTAGTGCAAGAAAACAATATTTGCTATCATCAACCTGAGTCTTATGCCTACAATGTTACTTCTGATGTACCACAAGGGTCTAACCTCGGTCCTTTATCCTTTATTTTATATGTTAACGATTTTCCCACGAGAATTACATTTTCTCAAGGTATATTAAATGCTAATGATGTGAAACTTTAGAAAGAGATTAAAAGTGTTGATGATATGTTGAAACTACAATGCGATTTAGATTATTTAAACGCATGGAGCATTGAAAACTGTTTGTGACTTAATATAAATAAATACACTGAATAATAAATATAAAATTAATAACGAAGAATTCAAAGTTGTTCACTCTATTAATGACTAAGGGGTAATTGATACATGAAATTTATTTTTGACGGAGTATATTAATACCCTGGTTAATGATTCCTATAAGAAATTGGGTTTTTTAATTAGAAATTCAAGAGGTTTCACTAACACATATGCACTCACCTTCTTGTTCAACAGTATTGTCCAATTAAAACTTCAGTATTCATGTATAACTTGGTCTCCATGTTATAAATATTATCAAAATCAAGTTGAAAGAGTGCAAAAATGCATTTTAAGATATCTTTATTTAAAAATATAAGACAGCCTCTTTTAGAAATTATGTTCCTTGTGAATTTTTGTTGAATGAATTTAAATATGTATCGTTAGCCAGTAGGCATGTAATAACTCAACAAATTTATCTCTATAAGATTATTAATGCATTAATTGAAGATAATACTTTGCTTCATCTGTAAGGCTAGAAAAGGATATTTAAGATTTTGGCAATTGTTCATAACTCGAGTCTCCAAAACTGTACTTTTGAGAACTTTCCATTTATCAATATGTGTGAAACATACAATAACTTAATTATTAAATATCATATAGATCTTGACTATGTGTATGAATATGACAGATATGTAAATATATTAAAAGAATTGTACACATCAAAGTGATTCGTTTATATGTACATTATTTACATGATTTGGTTGAAATTTATATTTGAAATGTAGTAATAGACTTCTGTATATGAGATACTGCTTCATCCATTTCATCACCTCATTTACATAGTATTTCCATAATTTCCTCTTTTTGGTATTTCTGTGTGATTTGTATCAAATAATTTGTAAAAGCAACCTATGATTGGAGTGTGTCTCTGCTGGTGCCACATTTAATAAATAAATAAATAAACATAATGCTACTAAGTTTTTAAAGTTCACTTCTGACTATCATTCCTAGGCCATGCAGTACTTCGAAACTCAAGAAGCTAGTGCTCTGCCAACTAAGCTACTCAGCCTAAGTTAGTCTACAATGTTTCAACATCACCTCTGTCCAGTGATCCTTAGATCAGCCCTTTGGGCTGATGACAGTGGAGCGATTACCTCCTAAGATATTGGCCTTCGGTTAAGAGGGTTCTGGGTTCGATTCCTGGCCGAGTTGGGGATTTTAACCTTCATTGGTTAATTCAATAGCTCGGGGCTGGGTGTTTGCGCTGTCCCCAACATTCCTGTAACTCACACACACACGTAACACTATCCTCCACCACAATAACACGCAGTTACCTACACATAGCACATGCCGCCCACCCTCATCGGAGGGTCTGCCTTACAAGGGCTGCACTCGGCTAGAAATAGCCACACAAAATTCATATTAAACCCCCCGAAGTTAGTCCACGAAGACGTAAAATGCTGCAATGTTTCAACACCTCTGTCCAGTGATCCTTAAATCAGCCCTTTAGGCTGATGACAGTGGAGCACTCACCTCCTAAGTTAGTCTACACTGAGCTGACAGCTATCTTTCAACACACTTTTTAAATTCTGAAGCCAACGATTTAATCTCTAAGTGATGTAAACATTACGATATGCAGTTAGAAGTCTCTGAAGCTCAAATGTATAAGCTCAAAAAGTTAAAATCAACAAGTGAGTGACTCTGTGGTCTCTCAGCTCTGAGATCGACCTCCATTACATCCATATAGGCAATTCAAGTGTGTTAGGCCTTACACCACATCCCTCGTCCCATATAAACAATGTATACTCACTATCTTATACAGAACTAAAAGTTCAACTCTGATTCCCTCAAGTTGCCTTCCGTTATGCCCCGATTAGTATTAAACGTTACACCATCACCCAAGACCCATAAGCAAAATGTGTAGCCACCATCTTCTTCCTAGTCCAGCACCAAGTCCCAAAGATCCCCTATATTAGTAAATCATATGCGTTAGGCTTACACAATGTCCCTAATCTCATTAGTACAATGTGTAGCCGAAATTTTGTCCCAAGGTCAGCTCCGAGGGAGCTAATGCTTCTGCACATTACACTAAAGATAACTGGAGGTATGTTGTCAAGGTCGGAAGCAGTATTTTGAAGGCTGTTAATTACCTAGATCTCTGTGAAGTAAAGGATGGAGGAGAGTGGTAATGGCTTAGCTGTGTTTGGGTACATATTTGTACTTTTCCTCGCTCATTATTGCCCCCTTTAAATTACTCACTGAATGTTGAGGCAATGGCCTCGAGGAGGGCAACTATTGTCATTAGAATAGAATGCACTTTGTGCTGATTTGCCATATTAAGGTATAAACAAATGTCTCCGCTGTTGTTATTTACTTTGTTTATGTAGGTTTTGTATGCTCTGTGTGTGAGTTTCTTGGTGGTTTTCCTCAGACATATATAATTGTCCCACATAAGATTGCTTGTATCCTGTTTCCATTTCCTATGAAGCATATTCCTTTGCATATCATTTTGACTACTTCTTTTGTGATCTATGGATTGTTCTTCTTGGTAACGATGGGTAGCTGGCTTCTTAAAGTTGTCACGGAATTCGGATGCGTATTGTAGTGTACCTAGACACTTGTCAAGTTATCTTTTGATCAAAATTAAGTTTTATAATTATTTCGACTCATGGAAATTGATCTAGGAGTGTCTTATGCTGCGAGCTAACAGTTACGCTGTCCGCCACTGTAGCGCCGGCATTCAGTAGGCATGCTGTGGAGACTGTACTGCCACCTACGAGCAACCACGGAACTAGACTCACTTTTACTCCTTGCACGCACGACAATAGGCGATAGTAGTTGTTTTGAAAGTGAAGACACGACGGAGCTGCTTCTGCGATTACTGTTGGATTTTAACTGGTTTTAAGAGAAGAAAGAAGAAAAGATGTGGGTTATAATTGACCCTGGGTGATCACGTCGCCAAGGGGTGATGTCCTTATCGCCGTTCTATTTCCTTTTATTTTTTCTCTCTACGACTTTAGTACAATCTGTAAGTAAGCATCCACTTTTGTTACCAGGAAATCTAACGATGTGAGAAGGGAATCAGATAAATCCAGGTTAAATTCGTCTGGCTTAATGAAGTACTTAAAAGGATAATATTCTACTGTCCAAATCATCTTCGTGCACGAGAAAAGTATTCTGTCGTTACCAATAATTGACTGTAATCTACTTTTTTTAATTGTAAATTATTTACTAATTATTTGGGGCTTTGTGTAACTGTTTGTAATGTTATTGAAGGTGTTAATTCCTTATAATCTGAAAATCCCCATCAGGGAAGTGATTAAGAGTTGGAAATTGTTTCTTGTCACCATTCAGCTGTGTATTTTTTTCCTTTCTGGGTGGGTAGCCATTTTGTGGGCCTTCTTCATGTGACCCCGTCGCCATGACAGCAGTGTTTACATGTGTGTGGGCATTGCCCGTGTTATTTTGACATTTGCCGTCTCTGTCCTTTGTTATGTGCAGACAGCTGACGGACGGTATGAGAGAAATTGTTGAATTCCGCTCTTGGGATGAGATGTGATCCTGTAATGCGTCTCTATTTCTCCCAATGCTTGGCTGTTGTGAATTACTAATATTTAATTGTCGATAATTTTGGTCGTTGGCAACTTGTTCTAACTGTGGATCACTTAAATATTTAATCTGTTTTCTCCTTCCCTAAGTTCGTTTGTGTTGAACCTATTTATCATGGATTTCACATGTTACTGCTCCCGTTCTTCAGTTGAAGTGGTTTCTAAGGAACATTTTTCACTCTGAAATATACTATTGTGTGAAAACCAGCTTTGGAAAAAGTGATCAATTAAGAACCCCTTTCTTAGATTCATTTCTTTCGGTTGTTACCTATTTCTAGTTTACCCTCACAGAAGATTTCTTGAAAGTACTGCTTTGTGAGCTCAGATTATTTTTCCTTTTTTTCCATGTTTTTTAATTTTAAAGAAGCTGAAGGTCGTATAGTTAATTTAATTCCTTTTAATTTTACTTCAATGAATTTGAGCTTTATCTTTAATTACAATTTATTAATTTAATTTCTTTTAAATTTTCCTCTCTGGATTTCAGCTTAATCTTTAATTACCATTTATTAATTTTATCCCTTTTATTTACCCGACTGAATTTGAAATTTACTTACTATTATCTAACCTTCTCTCAATAAAGTTTGGTGTAACTTGAAAATGAATTATGATTTTAGTCAGTAAGCATTATTTCCCTTTCTATCCATTTGACCTCTGTTTATCCTAGCTGTTTCCACATTTTGCCACGATCTTCTTTTGGGCAAATTAGTAGTGATTTATTTAATTTGTTTCCCTGATCGTGCAACTACTGTTGTGAAATACCTACCTTGTAAGTTCGCGACAAAGTTTACGATAGCAATTCCAGCTAGCTTTTTGTACTAATAGACTACTCTAATATATTTCTTTACTCATGGTTTTTTGTATTTTGTAGTAGCTGTAACAGCTAGGTGCCCGAAGGAGCAGGGATTTACTGCTGTTTCCAGTACTGAGGATGGAGGGTTTGTAAGGACAAGAGTTTTCATTATACAGGTTGGTTCAGTAATCAGTTGTTCAAGGAACGCGTTGCAGTATTCTAAACGAAAGTTGCTACTAATGGACTGATGGAATGAGGCAGGAGGTGAGGGCGATCACACTGCTAGAACATTTCCAAAATAAAATAACCAGCTTTCTAGATACTTTTGAATCAATGCTGTAAACATTTTACATGGCTTAGAGAAAGTAGTAATTCCTCATTGATGTCACCAGTAGAGTTGGAGCTCGGTACACGGAACCCAAGGGAACTTGCTTCCAGGGCATATGATTTCCACCAAAACAAATTCTGCATTTCTTTCTAGGAGCTTAAAGCGCATATGGTTGAATTCATGTTTCATGGCCATAAGTGATCCTCCCCTGAGGTTTCCTAAATACTATGTGTGACTGAGGTACCACTATGTCATAGATTGACAAATTCAGCCAGGATTCACTACTGCACAAACTTGGTGGGTCTAAAGCAGCAAGAGTGGTAGAATGGCCTGTTTACACTTAACATATTTCAGGCTGTAAAACACACTAACTGTCCTGTTATCTGCAGTCCAATATTCTGAGTTGCTAACATCATTATTTACACTGCTTGATGTCATGTTCAAAATTTATTCTGAGATTGAGAACTACATTTGCAACATGGCCATGTCTGTATCCCTGAGTTAAATTTCTACAGTGGTGATGTATTAATCATTGCACATGTTCTCTGGACTGGTCAGTAAAAAATGTACATGTCACAAATAGTTGATTGGCATGATGCTTAGAATTACAAACGTTCAACAGGTATTTGAATGAGACTTCTGAGTTTGGTCCTCAGTTCAATTCCACATCTCCACTAAGAGCAATTGACCACATCACAAGGTGGGGAAATGATACGGGCGGTTTGGCAAATTTGCTCCCTCCGGCAACCCTCCAGACCCCCAGACGACTGATACCCATTCCTACGGTGGACTGTAGACCGTCACGTCTACAATATGCCCAAGAATTAAGATACTACTGATAAGCACTTATTAATTTCTAAATCTGCGTACAATTCTCTGTTTGTCAAGGAGTATTTTAATACTAATTTTGCAGGTGTCATTACACTTTATACCATTAAAAACACGACACAAGCTCAGAGAACTTGTATCACTACCAAGCTGTTTGCCACCATCTTGAACTGTCTTCTGGTTATTTTGTTGTGATGAGCTGCAGATTTACCTATTTAAGAATAGCATTCTTGCAAAACTAAACATCTGAATCCTCCACTTCCATACAACACAACCGGACAAGAGGCAGTGTTGCCAACATTCCTATCACAGAATATACTTTCTACATGCCTGAACACTCAGCATGCCAAGGCCAACCTCTCGCTCTGAATCAACCCCACTTTTGCTTTTATTTACTCTCTTAATTTAACCGTAGCAGGATGCATTTCTCAAATAGAATGCTTACCGGTTACTCATGACCTTATTTCAGCTTTAATGTTATGATAGTTCTTGGAATATTGTGATGAGTGAGTGAGTGAGTGAGTGAGTGAGTGAGTGAGTGAGTGAGTGAGTGAGTGAGTGAGTGATTGGTGTTTTGCATTTCTACCATACATTACCACTGACTGTGCAGAAATAGAGCTACTACTTACACAGTCAGATGTAAGAACAAAGGTTGTGAAAGAGCAACAGGAGGCCAAGTTATAAGTTGGAGAGCAATAAAGACTTGACCTTTAGATACTTACATATCTCATAGAGCGGTGTTTAGATTAGGTGACAGAAGTGAAGAAGGAAAAGCAAAATACAGATGATGGAATATAACACACCAGCCACTGTGGTTCATTGCTGGATTTTCAGCCAATGGATCCCAAGGTCAAATTTTCAAAGGTCAGAATAAATTCTGAGTAAGGAAAGCAAATTGAGTACATCAGAACATGGTCATCTAACTGCCAATAATCAGGCCTTCAAATATAAGAAAAATTCCAGGCAGGTTTTTGATGTTTTTCTTCCACCTGTATCAACATTAAAAAATATGTACCTAATAACACCAAGATAAAAATCTACTATGCCATCATACGAGCCATTATATTTAATGGCTTTGAAATTTAACAAGCCACTGAAGGCGACTGTAATTATATCGATATCACAGAAAGAAGGTATTTACGAAGTGTCACTAATGAAAGAAATAGGGGTTTGGAAATAAGAATCATAAAGATGTAAAGAGGTATCAAAGGGGACAGAATGAAGTGCCTAATACACAGCAGGTTGATTCTTAGGACTGGTGATGTTGCAAGAATGACCAGCTGCTAAGTCATGGTCAACCAGACACTGCAGAAACACCTATTACAATATGGAGAAAAGAACTAGGATGATAATAATCATCGTACTGGCTCAGATACCGACTGGTGCAATCTAGGCGGCCTGCTGATCACCAGATACTACAGGCTGACTTATTTTAATTTTGTGGAATCTTCAAATGAGCCATGATCAAACCAACAAATTTGGACCATGAGTGAAGTAGAGGAGACAGAATACAAGAATGATCTGGATGGACATGTGCTCGCCTTTAACCCAAGATATTGGGATATCAAGGGCTTCACTCCACCTCTTGTATGCAGAGGGAGCTATTGAACATATAAATAGCAAATTCCATATTGTTGAGGGTTAGATGTGTGAAATTTAAATAAGCTAAGCAGTACTTACTTGTCTTCTTCTTTGAAACAAGCGACCAACTGACCTTCTGTGTGTTCATCAACAGTTATTTCATTCTTAATATTGCTGGTAGGCTGTAAGGAATAAATATGCAAAACAAAGTAAGAAATGTAGAGTAAACAGATAACTAGAATAAAAGTTTATAAATAGACATGAGAGCTGATAAAATAAACTGCATAGTTTCACAATATAAATATCAATTTATTCTCCCAATGTAAAAAAGAAACAAGCAAACAAGTGTCAAGTCAAAACTATATGAAGAACATGAACAAGAAAAGGAACTCATAATAAGATAAACAGGACAGCAATGGAAGGGAGAGCAAAAGAAGGAGAGAAAATTGAAGGACAATAATCTCTGCAATTTTTTCTCCTCTTCCTACAACTTTCTGTC
The DNA here is from genome assembly GCF_040414725.1 of Anabrus simplex. Classification (NCBI taxonomy): domain Eukaryota; kingdom Metazoa; phylum Arthropoda; class Insecta; order Orthoptera; family Tettigoniidae; genus Anabrus; species Anabrus simplex. Next base: position 88,225,145 of record NC_090274.1, on the reverse strand, counting down.
ATCATGTTCATCCTATTATGTGTTCTTAAATGACTGGTCACATGTTTGTTTCTTGTGTTCCCACAGCTGACTCTGAAAGTCATATAGACATACATTGGATTTTAACCTGAGAAAGGTCTACCTCTTGCCTACCACATTCAAGTTCGTACAACAAATAGTCAGTTGTTGGACTTTTCATTGACTCTAGACAATCTGAAGGCTTTATTAATATAAACTTACAACATTTACATTCAGATTTTAAAGGAAAATGCTGGCCGTGTTTTCTATGGATACGAAGTACATCACATTCCCAGAAGCCACAGAACTGGTTCTCGGACAAGTCAGAGATTATTGTCAGACTCTGACGGCTAGTTGCTGGTCCAGTCAGGCTGTATGACAACAATGAAGTTGTTAACTGATAGAGAGGTTAGAGTGCTTAGTCTAAAAAGCCAAGAATAATGGCCAAGTCAATCTGTTTTGCTCACCATACACCGACTTTTAAACTGCAGGCCATCAGGCTGATCAGGGGTCATTTGACATTGTAGGCCCTAATGCTCATCAGAGCTCTAGAGCCACAGGTTTTGATTTGGTCTAAAAAGGACTGTCTTCAGAGAGTTTCAAGCCACCTAGTATATTTTCTAAAAATGACCAGAACAGCCTAACCATTTTTAAAAATTATCATTCAACTGAAGTAGTCTACACTTGACTTTGTATGAAATGTTAGATTAATATTATCTCTCGGGTTCTTTGAAAGAGAGAAACCTTACACTTTACTTCCTCACAAGTGAACCTTCCACTGTTCTAACAAAAAGTGAAAGGATTCAATTAAGTTAAATGTCACTGAATGTTTTATCAACAGAATTCATCAACTGAAACCTTATTAATGACAGTTGAAGGAACATACCTAATGTCATATATTTTGAAATTAACAAGCAGCAAAAGAGAAGAAACTCCCATTTTTCTGTGTAGCAAATGTTGGAAAAAAAAATATCAATGATCCGAAGCACATGGGTTACACTTGCCTGGAAAATTTCAAGGCTCAATTCTTCTCAGATGAGTCTCTTTAAGAACGGCTGCATCTATGGATATGCCACGAAGCACATGTAAAATCATATTAACTTAATGTACAATTTTATACCGGAAAGGCAAACCCATTTGTTCACAACAACAAAGCTTTAAACAACAATCTATATTAACTTCATGAGAAGAAACATGCTGGAAACAGGCGATTCTCCAGATATATCAATAAAATATCTTCAATGGAATGGTTATATGAAGATTAAGTAGGCCACAGGTGGATGAAAACAGAAATGATCCTCAATTAGCTGTAGAAAATGAAGGCAAAATGAAGTACGGGAGATAAGATGGTTGGAACTTTAAGAGTGACAACACTGCTGATGAGACACCATGCATTGGAATCTAATAATGTCACTGACAGCACACGTTAGTTTAATACCTACCTTACCTCACATCACATGCATGGAAACTGGCATAATGAACACAGCCTAGGGTTAGCTGGCAAGAAGCTTGCAGTAAAACTGCATAGCCTTACGGGATAGGGGCACAGTGGGTAAAAGTTTTTAACAAGGGACAACAATAAGCGGCAGATGTGTGTTAGCCAGGTCATCCTAGTGTCAGTGAATGAGAAGTGCATGTTCTTGCCATGTTAATGGACACTGGACGATGTCATATGATATGTGTGCTGGCCCAAGACACCGGGTTAGCGAATACGACTGTGCTACATATTAGAAGGCACTCTGGGCATGAGGAAAATTTCATCAAAATGGGTTCATCATGATTCAAGGGAAATGCAGAAATTTTACAATACAATGCTGCTCGTAATCATTTGGAGTATTGTAAGTACAAAGAAGAGGCGTTCTTATGCAATATTGTTATGTTGGATGAGACATGGGCTAAATTGTATGAGCCACAAGCTGAAATGCTCACCGAAATAATGCCATCATTACGGGAAACCACAAGGATTGAGAGTTCGTGAGAACCCCAGCCATACGAAAGTTATTGTTATAATCATGTATGACTGTGATGGATTTATCCTAATGCACTATGTTCCTCTATAGCATACCATCAATGTGTATTACCCAACATTCTCCACGAAAACGCACGGCTGCATACAGTGCAAATGTGGCTGATTTGTTTGGTCGATGGGGCTGGGAATTGCTGTACCATATACTATAGTCCACAGATTTAGGCCGTTGTGACCTGGAATTCATTCACAAGATGAAGGAACCACTTCAGGGCCTTCGCTCCAGAACTGTTTCAGAGATTGGTCATGCAGTAAACTGCTCCATTCTAAGTATCAACATAACAGGTTCTGCAATAGATATACTATGATGTCCACAACATTGGTAACAAGATGTATACAATGCTACTCTAAAGGACAGTAAATCATGGTATAACATTCATATCTTTTGTATGAGTTGTAATTGAATATTTGCTACTATTTAAGTTCCAACCCAATAAGTTTCTTTTCACAACTTGCTTCATGGTGCTCCGGCACAGATAGGTCTTATGGCAATGGGATTGGGAAAGGGATAGGAGTTGGAAGGAAGCAGCCTTGGCATTAACTCATTGGCGCCGACTTACGGAACCATTCCTTACGCCACCAATTTGAACTGAACACTGACATACGGAACTGTTCCGTACCAACCTAAAATAGTTTTGAGTTTTAGTTACTAACAAGTGATAAGTCTTGTGCTGCATGCAGATTACTCCTTGAAGTTCAGTGAAACTTCTACACTAGTATCCAAATGTTAAGCATAACAATTAACGAGGCCATACCGCCTGATAGGAATGTCAGACGGATTGCTGAACAAACGGAAGCTGAATCACAAACCATATGTCACACAACTTGTCCAAAAAAACTGTTTCAAAAGATTCTAATAGTTAAGGTACACCACTGCCAACAACTAACAACACTCGGCAATGTCCTCCACAACAAAATATGCTGTTAATAGGATGTATGGTTACCCTTAACGGCTACACATGCTTCACATGCTCTGTAATAGATGGTGCAAGAGCTGCTGTGGAAGTCAATCCCCTTCTTCTGAAAGGGCAATGCAAAGGTCTTGAAGGGTCCTTGGTGGAGGCTGACAGGATGCATTTGCTCCCCAATGCATCCTAGGCATATTCTATATGTTTCAGATCTGCAAACATCGCTAGCCAGTCCATGCGATGAATGCCTTCCCCATCCACAATTTCATCCACTAGAGCAGCACGGTGGGGTCCGGCATAATCGTCCATTAATTGCAAGTGTGGACCAACCACACGTCTGAAGAGTTGAACATGTGGCCTCGGTACCTCATCCCTGTCTCTCCAAGAGCCAACAGTGTTCCCCAATTTCATCCACCAGAGCAGCACGGTGGGGTCCGGCATAATCGTCCATTAATTGCAAGTGTGGACCAACCACACGTCTGAAGAGTTGAACATGTGGCCTCTGTACCTCATCCCTGTCTCTCCAAGAGCTAACAGTGTTCAACAATTTCATCCACCAGAGCAGCACGGTGGGGTCCGGCATAATCGTCCATTAATTGCAAGTGTGGACCAACCACACGTCTGAAGAGTTGAACATGTACCTCATCCCTCTCTCTCAAAGAGCTAACAGTGTTCCTGGGACCACCCATGAAGATGTGCAGGTCCATACGGCCCTTCAACCATGATGCCGCCCCACACGATACCACCACCACCATACTGGTCCTGTTCCACGATGTTCCGATGGTTGTATCAGCTACCTCGTGCTCTCCAGATTAATGTGCGATTAATGGTTCTGCAAACTGAATGGGATTCATCTGTGAAGAGCATATGCCTCCATCCATTAATTGGCCAGTTTCGATGTTGATGGTTCCACAGTAAACGGGCCCGTCTCTGTGCTGGAGTGAGTGGGACGCACATCGCTGGACGTCGAGCAAATGGCCAAGATGTTCTGAGCCTCTGGTACAGAGTTTGCCAGGAAACAGCACCCCTGAGACAGCTGAATGCTCCACAGACAATTGTCTTGCTGATGCATTGCGATTTCGTCGGGTGGTTAAGGCCAAATATCGGACCTGCTGTGGGGTGGCTACCCTTGGTCGACCTTGTAGTGGCCTATGAATAATATCTCCTGTGTCTCGAAATTGTCTCCAAAGCCTGGAAATGAAACTTCATGGCACATTCAAGGATACGGCGACTTTGGTCTGTGTTGGGCCTGCCTCAAGGCGGCCGAATATTCTACCCTGCAAAACAGGGTCCAAATGGCGTTGTTGTGCCATCATGTTGTCACGATCACCATGAGGCTACACTCTGCACACTATAACAGGGCAAATACAGCTGATGGAATATGGGACGCAGGCACTTGCTGTGTTTAGCTTGCGAACAAATTTGCATCATTCAAACAGTGATAAATGGATTACTTAGATATTTTTGAACAAATTTGTCTGGAGCATGGTGTTGTATGGAAGAAAGACATGGAGGATAACTAGCTCAGGAAAAAAGAGGGTAGAAGCTCCTGAAATATAGTCTTAAAGATGAATACTGAAGGTGAGCTGGATAGATCGAATCACGAACGAAGAGATACGGAATCAAATTGCTGAGATCAATTTGGCTAAATTTGAAAGAAGAGATAGAATGATAAACATATCTTAAGACACCCTGGATTTGTTCAGTTGGTTTTTGAGAAAATTATAGTCAGTAAGAACAGTAGAGGTAGAACAAGATATGAATATGACAAGCAGATCAGAGCAGATGTAGGATGTAGTAGTTATCTAGAGATGAAAAAGACACCACAGGATAGGGGCACATGAATAGCTACATTACATCAGTCTTTGGACTGATGACTTTCAAACAATAACATGTGAGAAATTGTGTCCTGGTTAACAGAGACTGCAATTTGTTTCCAAGAGGACATGCTGAGAGCCCGGTTATATTCATTAATTAAGATGAACAAGCCAGTCCAGTGCAGTTATAAAATAGACTGTATTTTAGCCAAAGAAGGTCATACTGTATTACAGCTTTCTCCATATCACCCAGAATTGAATCTCATTATGCTGATATGGGCAAGTCTCAAGAATGGTATTTCTGAACAAAAGATGATGTTCAGAATGGAAGCATTTCTATTATTTATGGTGAACAAATTGCTTCTATTACAAGTGAGGACTGGAAGTAAAATTTGTGAGAATGTAAATAAATTTGAAGATCAGTAATTTCAACAGAAGTTTTATTTGACCATGGTAAACATAAATGTGGGAAGTGAAATCGAAAGAAATAGTGACATTGATGGAAGCAATACTGAAACCGCAGGAGAAAGTGGTAATAAAACGACAGACACTGCCAGCGGAATTTAAATAGGCATGGGTAGAGAATATGATGAAACAGTGGGAGGGGCATTCTCTAAGAGATTTAGTATGCCTAGATATAGTGACAGTCAATGATCCATAGTCTTCTATCAAGTGATTAACATACTGAGTTATGTGTAATGTGCAGTTATGTGTATAATTATTGGAAGGATTTATGAAAGGCTTCTTAACAGGAATACTATAATTTACAATGAGATTGTATGTTTCATAAAGCATGCATTGTATAAGATCCTCACTTATACTCTCCTATGTATGCTCGAACCTAGTCCTTGTCACCTTCCACTACAGCAATTTCCTGTCCTGTACTTAAATGAGTGTTCTTCACCATTTGCAAAAGCTGTACCCAAAGATTGTGACTTTGTCATCAACACAACAACACCCATCCCCAAACCCCATGGCACAACAGCCTCTGAATGGGCATGGCCTACCAAGTGACCGCTGCTCAGCTCGAAGGCCTACAGATTACGAGGTGTTGCGTGGTCAGCATGACGGATCCTCTCGGCCCTTATTCTTGGCTTCCTAGACCAGGGCCACTATTTCATCGTCAGATATCTCCTCAATTTTAATCACATAGGCTCAGTGGACCTCGAACCATCCCGCAGATGCAGGTAAAAATCCCTGACATGGCCACTAATTGAACCTGGGGCCTCCGGGTAAGAGGCAGGCAAGCTACCCATACACCACGGGGCCGGCAATGTAAAAAGGAAACCTACACCATCAGAAATCATTCTGATGTACAGCGTACAGGCAGACAAGTTAAAAATATGATATATCTAGGGAGTAATACAGGACCATTGTGTTGAAATCAAATGCTGGATACAGAAAGCAGAGTCCATCTTCATTAGCATGTGGCAACTCCTATCCTGAAACGATCTCAGAATAAAGCTCAAAAAGAGAATAACAAAGTGCTGTGTCCTCTCCACCCTATTCAAAACTGTAGAGGCCTATATATTATATTACCAAAAGAAAAGAGAATCCAAACTTCCAAGATGTGGATATATAAAGGCAAATTGTGTAATTCCTGTGGGTTATTCCCATGTCGCACCAATGGAGATAGGTCTTATGCCAACACAAGTATAGGAAAGAGCTAGAAGAAAGAAAGCAACCGTGGCCTCAATTAAGGTACAGCATATTCATAATATGATATGAAAATGGGAAACGATAAGAACCACCTTCAGGGCTGCAGACAGTGGGGTACCCAACACAATGAGTTGTCGACCTGAGCTTATCAAGACAATTTAACTAATGTATCACATGTATCCTAAAAAGAACAGTCTGTTACAAGTAATATATTGAGGAAAAAATTCAGGCAAAAGAGTGCATAGAAGACGGACATCTCGGATGAACATTTTGAGGAAATGGGCTGGAGCTCTTTGGCACATGACAAAAGGAAGATAGCCATGCTCGTAGCCTAAATCCGGTTAGGATAAGGTAGCAGTAACAGTGAAGAAACCAGCCACAAGGTGTCCTGAAGTGGACGGATTTTGAAAAATCATAACTGCTATATATTGAAACGGGAATGCCCTCCGAGCATTCGCGCTCATGTATTTCTTGAGAAGAACGCACTAACACCCGACTGTATGGATTCAAAACGAGCGACGAGCGCGCAGGCATCATGATGGACTGCATGCAAGCAAGCGCTGCTACAGTGCACCAGCCAAGGCCAAGTGATTTCATGCTTAAAGTAAATACAATATTTTAATATTCCACCTTCTCAATACTAAAAAATCATTTGATATTCTTACAAAAACATTACAATGATATTAATTGGTACTAGTTTCGGTCCACTGTGGACCATCATCAGCCTAACCAAATTACAACAGTAAAAGACATAGTGATAAAATTAAGTAAAATAATATGGAGAAATAAGAGAGGATCTAGAAGGATGGGATGGTGGTGGAATGACAGACAAAAGTGAAAAACCGAATTTGCGAATTATGATAAAAGTAACATAAGTGCTCACATTGACAAGTAAAATCTTTGTGAAGTCACGTAAAACTCTTGATGAGATAGTCTCTGGTGATGTCACACCGAAAATTCTATTCGATTCTATGGCATTTCATCACGAACAGAAGGTTAAATAGTAATTTCGAGAATGTCACCTTGTAGGCCTGTACAACAAATGCTACTACCCAAAATTTCGTTAAAATTGGCAGAATGATGGACGAGATATGAATTTTTGTTGAAGCTCATATTTCCAGTTTCGCCGTCCGACCTTGAGCCATATAAGGGGGTTGCCAGCCTCGAGGAGACCAGAGTGTGTCAGTGTGTCACACTACTTCGTCATGAACCAGTCGTCTCGCTGATGTGATACAGTTCATTACTCTACCCGACTAAGGACCGGACTTTGAAAGTACGTAATACGAGCATTGAAAGCCTTCTCTGTGGACTCTAACTTCGCGTGTAAGCAAAGCTGTACAGTAATCACTTTATATTATGAAACTGTGCTTAAAGGACTTATGGCATAAAGACTGCGCTTTAGTTGTTTCCTCTACAAGAGACTGTGTTCGGCTATTTCATAAAATTGTGCCCTAGTGAAAGTACAATTCTTTTTATAGACAGTGTCAATTTGTTTCCTTTTAAAACAGTGTCATGTCACCCCATGAAAAATCAGTGTCGACATTTTTTTTCTTACAGACTGTGCCAACCTTTATTTTCAAAAGACTGTGTCAATCTATTTCACAGAACTGTGCTACCATTTACTTTCATAAAACTGTGCCAATATTTCCCGTCAAGGATTGTGCTGATCCGTGAAGTACGGTACCTTTATTTCTTTTCAAGGGACTATATTAATTCCCCTCATAAAGGACTGTGTCTACATTTACGGCCGAAAAGTTGTATTAAATTACGTGTAAAAATATGTCTCAGTGGAAAATTTATCCCTGAGAAACTACGTGATTCTTTTTGCTAAGACTGAGTCGTAACAGACCTTGGTTCTCTTTCACAAGACTGTGTCATAAATTATTTCTTTTCTGTCTCCGCAGAAACTTTAATTTAATTCTACATGTGTGTGTGCTGGGACATTACAAACAGTGCAGAGACTGTGTCTGAAGGATTTAATTGTCTACTTTTGCACTGAGATTGAGTGAAGTGGTAAACCATCGCATCTCAGAAAGTTCCAAATTATTTTCATTGCTTATCACTTCAAGTTTGACAGTGACTATTGCACAGAACTGTGACTTTGAATTCATCTCTTTTTTCAAATGTGCATCCAACACCATTTATAGTTGAATTTATTTTGCCAGTAAACAGTGTCTCGCCATAATTTCCAGTGCAGTCCTGCAGAGAAGTGTCGTGTCAGATTCTACTGACATTCTGTGCGAATGTTTTACATTTCTCTGCTCCTTTCATGGGCCTTAGTGGAATACAAAGCTAAACAACTATTCCGCGCTGCACTATCGTCAGACGACCACTCCACGTTCGAGTCTCCTTCAATATCAACTGCTAACAACCACTGTGGGACGACGCCGACGCTGCAGAACGACGCTTTCCCCACATCTTTGAGGACATTCAAACCATTCATCTGTAAAAGGTGATATAATTTCTATGCATTTTTTTAATAAACTGCAAGTTCCACTTTAAATAAGAACACATTTCACTACCCATCTCACATATTCTCTAAAGCATGATCCGTACATGCCTTGACGTTATTCATGCTCTCCACAAAGCTGAAGTACGGGCCTTCCTGTTTCAATATTACCTAGCATAAAATTTTGAACTACATGAAGAAAATATGAAAATTGTTTCAAAATATTGGAAATCTCACTATACATCTTTCCAAGTATCTTCAAAATGTCTGGTTTAAAATGAGGAGTTGCTCAATTAAGTCTCTTCAGCAGTTTGTTAAAATTTCCATTATCAGAAAAATGTCATCAAAATATTAGATTATTTCAAATGTGTTCACCTGTGTTTCTCTTGGCACTGCCAACTCTGATTTTGGTTCTCCTTTCAAATGCATCTCTTCTGATATAATATCGTAATTGTTCTGTGGAAAAGTTAATATATTAGGCAAATTTTTCAGACACATCTGGAAATGTATTTATATACGAGTGGGCTTAACATTTCATCATTTCTAGTAAATGAGACAGTTTCAAATCTTCATTATCATTTGTCAGAAAATCTTCATGTTGTATATCCATAAAAGCACAACAACTAAGAGACCTTCAGGAGTAGAGAAATGTCCTGTTTGAATGCTCAGAGTTATTTTTGAAGATTAGAACAACTATATGATTTAAAACCTTCCAAAATAACACCAAATGATCAGCAAAATGTACAGACACACATATAATCCGCTTTTTTCTCTTAGTTGCTTTACGTAACATCTACAAAGATAGGTCCTATGGCAATGATGGAACAGCAAAGGCCTAGGAGTTGAAAGGAAGCGGCCGTGGCCTCAATTACGGTACAGCACCAGCATATGCCTGGTGTGAAAATGGGAAACCATGGAAAACCACCTTCAGGGCTGCCAACAGTGGGATTCAAACCCACTATTTCCCGGAAGCAAGCTCACAGCCGCGTGCCCTGATCACCCGGCCAACTCGCCCGGGCAATTAATCAGCTCGTTACAAAGAAAACAATTCTGAAATATTAAGAACTTCAAAATTTTTCACTGTTATCTTTCACATCATGTACCACCAAATACAACTCGGCAGGAAAATTTATCTTCCATATCTCCTCTTGTATATGAAGTGCTCAGCCTGAAGGCAGGGAGGATCCTCAATAGCACTGCTATCAGCTGCCACAGAGAGCTAGGTGTCACTGAGGAGGCATACTAAGGAAATGAAGAGTACAGTAGTTTTCCATTGCTTTCCTCTTCGAACCAAACAGTGCTGTTACATACCAGTCTCTCATGTTCACTGAAATGTACACACAGACCAGCTATATGAACGTCAGTTTCACACCTTTTCATACAGGATCTGGCTGTATTAGGAATGGTGTTACCCATACTGCTCGTATCTCAGTCACTTTCATATCATAAGAGCCAAGGATTAGACTGAGACCCAAAATACAAGTGACAAACTTGTTCTGGGCCAGTCCAGAAGACAACAGGCATTGAGCATCAGAGATGGATTAGGCTAGACCAGCTCATAAGGAAGTCATAAGCCCTAAACAACATGAACCATAACCTATAGGTTATCTACAATATCATAGAGGGCCTGTATGCCTAACATCAGTGCTCCTTGTGAAGGTATGAGTACATATGGTCAGCTGACAGGGATATTGCAACTCACTTTATGTTGCACCCACACAGACAGGTGTTTTGTGATGATGGGTAGGAAAGGGCTAGGAGTGAAAAGGAAGTGACTGTGGCCATAATTAAGGTACAGTCCCAGCATTTGCCTGGCATGAAAACAGGAAACCAAAGAAAACCATTATTTCCCAAATACAAGTTCACAGCTATATGACCCTAACTGCATGGCCACTTGCTCAATATAGATATACTGTGCATTGTGACAGGACTTCATATGTACTGAGAAGCAAAATGTCAAATGGTCACAAGAATGCCAGCCCCATGTTCAGCATATGATTGCATTATTCAGTGTAACTAATTCAAGGATAAATTTTGCATAAACCTTCAGTAATTCTGCGGCTAATACCATTTGCAGTGATCTGGGTCTTGAAGTGTTTACTGACTGTGAAAGCACCATTAAGTTTGCAATATTCCTAAATCTTGCATTTGATTTAATAAATTCATGCCATCTTACATGTAGCCAAACCTAGGCTGCAAACAGATATTCCAACGAGGCCAAAATCAGTTCTGATATTGAAAAATGCACAAGTTATCCTGATAATATTATTCGTCCCTCTGTAACTCTAAGGAAATAATGGTATCTTTTCAGATTTGTTAATTGTGCAAGGTCTTGCAGAAACATATGTCTGGGGAGAGGATTTTGTACTAAGATACCTCCTCACATGGAGTTTAAGCCAGGATCACCTGGAATTCATCCTCTCATATGTGGAACACAGATGGATACAAATTTCTGGTCAACACAAAGGTGCATACAGGAAGTGTCTCAATAGTCAGATTGTCCAGCTCTATGGCTAAATGGTTAACGGCCTTTGGTCATAGGAGTCCCGAGTTTGATTCCCGGCAGGGTTGAGAATTTTAACCATAATTGGCTTATTTCGCTGACATGGTGCCGGGTGTATGTGTCGTCTTCATCATCGTTTCATCCTCATCAAGATGTGCAGGTCGCCTATGGGTGTCAAATCAAAAGTCCTGCATCTGGGGAGTGAAGCCTGTCCTCAAACACTCCCAAAACTAAAAGCATATGCCTTTTCATATTTTTACTGGTCAGATCGACCAGTCAGATCTTGTAATTCTAATAAGTGTTTTTGAAAGGTACTGTTTCATTGAACCTTGGTCTTGTACGGACAATTCAACAAGAAATTGATTTTGACAGACTTGATCAAGATTAAGTCACCAATTATGTAGTCATTACTTTATATAGTGAATATGTTGATTATATTGCAAGCAGGGTGTAAAATATTAAGAGATAATAATTTCATAGTGTTCCATATTGAGATGAGTTTACTATTAAGTTGAAAGAAGGTATATGATGGTTTAATCTTTCAATACTATTAAAATAAGAAATGTAATTTTTACATTCCTACTTAATTATAATTGGTACCGGTTTTGACCATTATTCTTGGTGATCATCAGCCAATCACAAATTACAAAAGACAATGCACAGGTAAATAAAATGTGAAGTTTAAATAATTCCTTCAGTTGCTGTTTGTGAAGCACTAAAACTCTTTAAGGAGCACTGTGTGTTGAAATTTCAGCTGAACACTAAAAAGGGTAAAAGACAATGCACAGGTAAATAAATTTTATTTAAAAATTCTGTCAGATGCCGTCTAAGAAGTACTATAATACTTAAGGGAATTAGAAATTCAATGTTATGAAGAAGTATAGGATAAAGTACATATTTTCAGTTGTAGTTTGTGAAGCACTATATTATTTTAGGGATCAGCACTGCATGTTGATAGTTGCAAAAACATGAAGAAGTCACAGATCAAATACGTAAATGTAGTACGAAGCAACTGCTTGGAGAGTATGAAGACAAATGTGCACATCGGCACTGTGCTTTTTTTATGAACCCTTCCTCCCCACTATACTTCAATATTTCAGGTCTAATTTCATTTATTCTTGCTGTGTTATGACAATGGAGTTTATCTACCATCCTTTCAAATTCCTTAAGAATAATTTCACCAACACCATTACCCTCTTGACACAAAAGTTGAGAAACAACAAGGAATGCAAGTAATATATGACAGAGCGATGTTGCAGCAAAAAGTCTGTTTTCTATGACTGACAAAAGCATTCCTGAGAATTAATTTGATGAGTATGATGCTGTACTGCAAGAATGGGCTAATGACGGTATTGATGAAGAGAGTGATTATGAAGAAGCTAGCTGTAAAAGTTATATTCCACCTCAACAGGGTGTATTTAAGGACAGTGCAACAATGCAAATTAGGGCAATATTTTACGCATCCAGTAAAAGGAAGAGGGAGTTGTAACTAAAGGTCCAAACTTAATTGAACTTATTCCATCTGTTCTGTTCAAGTTTTCGAGAGAGGCCAGTGGGTGTTGGAATATTACATGTTGGCACTTGCATGTTACTGTTGCACTTGTGTGAAGATGTGTGAGAAGAAAAACGGCACAAAGCTAAGAAGGTGGATGCTGACTCTGGAACTCTATCGGAAAACAGAATAAAAGATGCTGTGGTATTTGAGGTGACAGGTGTAGACTTCGCTGGACTCTTGACACTGAAAGTAAAAAGAAAGAAGTGGTTTATGCTCTTTATATTTGCTGTGTATAGGGCTGTGCACTTGGAACAGGTGAGCAATTTCATAACGAATGGATTTTTACTGAGTTTTCAACAGTTCATCACTCGATGGGGCTGACCAAAAGTGTCTACCACAACAATGGAACAAATCTCACTGGTACAGATAATTTGTTTTGGACAGCTGACTAAAACCACACAGAAAGAGAGTCCACAATGCAGGGAATACAGCAGAGGATTAACCCTCCCACAGCAGGCTGGTGGGGTGGTTGGTGGCAAAGACTGATTCAGATAGTAAAAAGAAATTTGAGATGTGTCCTTGGGAGAGCTTCACTGTGTTGCAAAGAGACACTACTGTGTGAGTTTGAAGTCATCATTAATTCCCATCCATTTGCCTACTTGCCTGAAGATCTCAACCAACTTTCAATTTCAAGTATTTTGCAAGATGATGTCTGCATGGGTATACTAGATTTAGACCAACTGGATTATGTGAACTTATCAAGGAGATTTTGAGAAGAGTACCTAAGTCAGTTGATCCACAAGCAGAATAAAATGTCTATAAACACTGGAGAAGGGGATGTGTTGCCAGTTGCAGCTGATGGGAAGAACTGGATTGACAGGCCATTAACTAGGGTGGTGGAAGTGTATCGTGGGAAAGAGTGACATCAGTGAAATCTGAAACTGCCAAGGAGGATGCTGAAGAATGTCCCAGTAGCTTTCACTCCTATGAAGAGTCTTATCATAAGACTCCTCAAAGTGGTAATATGACAGCACGTACTGTTTCATGTGAATAGTATAGCACTCCTCTAGATTTATCCCTCTGTACAATCTCAAAAACAACACTTTAGGAAGCCTGAAGCGTATTGTGACAGTGAAAAATCCAATTATCACAGTCAAACATCAATGTTATAAAATCTTTTCTTTCAATCAGGAGAAAAGATAAGTAAAAATCAATAATGACATAGCTCCCCACACAAACGATAATTTCAATCTATTAGTGCCAAAGAGTATAATATAGAATTATCAATACTGCATTAATATACTCGATCCCCTCATGATATTAGGCGAAAAGGAACCGACCAGTCACAATTAGTAATATTATCATGAACAATAACCTAAATGTCACTGTAGTAGTTTTACCTAATGAAGAAAATACCATAGCACTGGTAGGATCCAGAATCAGCACTAAGTTTCAGGTACTGATATCTCAAACTGATTGGAAATATTACTGGGGCCTTGTAGGTAAGATAAAGGTGCTCATTCTTTAAGGAATAGGGTCTGCTCAGTTAATTTACACTGAAAATGATAAATGTTATGTAACCAATCATTAAACTATCCATGGGGAAAAATAATGAATACAGGGTTCCAATGAGAACAACTATCCACTATTTCCATAACAATGAATGTCATCCAGCATACAATATACTACGGATGATGGTTTGGTCAGCCCTATCAATATATTATCAGTTTCTAATTTTGTACAATTATTTCACACGTACATGTTTCGAGAGCCCCAACTAACTCACTTCATCATCGATTTTTACATCATAAATCAATATTCCTCATTTCTTAAGATCTAACATTATTCATCTATGCATAAGACATCATCAATATATAACATTATCCTTAACACATACACACATAATGACCATTTCGTGATAATGTTTGTTGTAATGGAACACATTAGAATATTTATAAATAGTTCAACTGGTTATTCTTATGTTATGTAACAATATGAAACATGTATACATATGTCAGATTGTTTCCTTAGAAAAATCAATCAGTGATAAAATGTTTCTTGCTACTGTTTGTTCTGGTGTAGCCCATTTAAACGTAGACCCATTAAAAAATTAACTATTACACTACCATTGTTAACATTTTTGCCTTGTTGTTCTTAGAACACTTTCTAGAATGAACTGGTTTACCATTCAATTATTTGACTCCTTAAGACCTAAACGTGTAATTCATTATATCATATCAGATAGGCTAGAATCTTTCTATGTTGGTGTTGGGCTGGAATTTCGACAGAGCGGATCAAACCTCCCGTCATGTCCTTGATTTCGTGGCTATTACTTCCTCTCCTTATTGTAAATTATCAAAGCAAAGGAAGGCTACCTGCTCACCAGCGTAACACTTATTGATTCTATGTTGTGCAAACTAGCTTTTTAGGTTTTGACACACTAAGATGACAGAAATCGTTCCCGCAAGAGAAAAATATATTTGAGCCCCTTTAATACCATCAGGGTGATAAAAGATTTAATATACCAACTTGAAACCAGAAGGCAAGCCCTCCACAACCTGAGATACTCAGACTGCCATTTTTCCTAACAAGAGCTACAAGCAAAGAGAGAAGAGAATCCCATTTGTTCTTCAGGTTTCAGATATTCTGTGCCAAATAAAAGATCCAAACCTGTAAATTTTGCATTTGTGTAATCCCAAAAAATATACTCGGCCAATTTGAGCTTAGTATACAATAATATATGTGCCTCAAGAATTGACAGCAAGGTCCTCATATAATTGTAATCACTATCAAGTTATCTGAAATAATACTTACACATGAAGTATTTGATGTTTCATCAAAGCAGATAGGTTCCTCCTTGATCTTTACTTCCAAGTCCATTTTAAATAGTGTCTGAAGGTATTGACGGTTTTGGGACGTAGATTACTTCAACAGCCGTCGCACTGTAACATGAGCAACAAACATTATTATTGCTGTTTTATAGTCAAGTATGTAGTTTTAGGTGACTGTTGATATTGTGCTCATAGCCACAGGACCTCCAGTTTTACCTGGAAACTGAACCTCAGGGATAAACATTTTCAGTGAAAGAACATCCCACACCCAAAGAATGGGATTAATCTGCAAGTCCCTTATGAAAAGCCTGAGACTATGCAACTTACATATCACCCACTACAACGGGGGTCTAATGACTGGTTTGTTGTACCTTCTTTTTTTATGACTTGTTGACATCACACTGACACAGATAGGACATATGGCATTATGGCTAGGAGTGGAAAGCAAGTGACTGTGGCCTTGAGTTAGGTAGAGAACCAGCATCTCATTGGTGCGAAAATGGGAAAACACAAAAAATTGTCTCTAGGGCTGCGACTTCCTTCTGAATCCCAGCCCTTTCCTACACCTGCGCTAGCTCTATTGGTCGTGTACATTTTGTACTGCTCAATATAAACCTCACTCTCTTTACACTAGAGTTCAGCGGTGATTCAGATACAATATAAAATTTGAAAGTCACTATTATGAATATAAAACTTGAAATTCACTATTAGGAATGTTCTGATATAGTACATTCAGTTTTGTTTTCAATCCACAAACCTTCGGTTAGTAAGTGGTGAGCCTGGATGTTAATGTAAATTGTGGGTAAGCCCTGTGCCTTATGTATTTTAATAAGCCAGTTTCTTACACAGATACAGACATAGTTCTTCTCTCGACGCACAGTACTCATCTGGGCTAGCAGCCCCTTTATGAGCGACCATACAATATGTTGAATTCAGTAGCAGTTTAGCCATATTTCTTATTGATCTAACAAATGATTTGATAGAGGATAGCCAGGTACGCATGGGCAACTTTATCCAAAAAGTTGCAACCATTACTTAATGCTACATTAAATACTGTACGGTATGACCATTACAACAATCAGTTCTGAACTGGCTATGAACTCCCTCAAAACTATTTTAATGAACATACATGAATAAGAATGCTTCCAGAACTGATTGTTAATAATAGTTTGTCGGAATTAGTAAATGGCAATTTTGAACTATATCAACGCCATCTACGGATTGTTATGAAACATTAAACAATGGATGATGGAAGACCTCACTATTCCAATGAGATGTACTGCATGCAGTCACACCATTTACTGGTCGAGTCAAATGTGTATGTATAGAACATGCAGTCCCTCGTATTGAAGGCACACTGCTGGCATTGGCTCTGAAATGGTTCTGAATGTAGTTAGAACAGCATGAATTCGGAACTCACAGTTCTGAAGCAGTTCTGAATTTCTTTTGGCACAGCATGTACACTGGCACCAAAAGTTATTGGCACAGACACCTGTTTGGATATAATACAATTGCATAAACACCAGGAACATTACATGTATACCTTTAACACTTACTCAGTAAAATAAATAATTTGTATATTGAGCTTTCTTATAAACACAACATAAACACTTTTAATCTATTAAATTAGGGGTTTTTCTTGCTCAAAAAAGTATTGGCACACTGTACGTTATTTGTTATTCAGCTTTATAGACAGCGCCGTGCATACCAGTTTTGTGCAATCGGAGTTGACAAACAGTTCAGCTGCATGCCTGACGCCAGTGTATGGGTCATTCACTTGTCACGATGAATCCTAAGGCGAAGGCATTCACAGTGTATAAGTTACCGTGAAATTGGTAAAGAACTTTCTGATACTTATTCAACAGTGCGGGCAATCATCAAGATATTTCAAGAGACTGGTACAACAGATCTGGACGTCCAAGAGTTCTTACATGTTGGGAGTGTTGAAGCATAGTTCGTCTTGCAGTAAAAGAACCCCTTAAAATGCAGGGTCGATTGTATCGTACATCCAGTCAACATCCAACAAACAGGTCAGTCCTCAAACTATTAGGCGGACCGATGACCTTCGATGTTAGGCCCCTTATAACAACAAGCATCATCATCAAACTATTAGGAATGTTTTGAACGCAGCTCATATTCATGTGTGATCTCCCAGAAAGAAACCGTTTATTTTGATATTTTCTGACGAATCAAAGTTCAACTTCTTTGGATCTGGTGGAAATGTAAGAGTGTGGTGCGATCGAAATACAGAGCTCAAATCGCAACATGCCCTACCTACAGTAAAACATGGGGGAGGAAGCATAGTGGTTTGGGGATACATGGGAACTTCTGATCTTGGTGACTTCGCAATTATTGAAGGTGTCATGGATCATCGTAAATATACCGATGTGTTGCGAGGCCACTTATGTAGCAGTGCACAGAGACTGGGTCTTGATGGCATCTTTTACTTTCAACAAGACGACGACGCGAAACATACCCTCTTCGAACGGGGGAGTGGGTACTATATAAAGCACCAAGAAGAGTTTTCAGTCCACACAGAGCCCTGACCTTAACCCAATAGAGCATCTTTGGAATCACATGGAGAAAAAAATTGAAAACTCACAACATGGTTCCCTCCATGCCAAGACGTCTACTAAATGTCATTAGTACCAATGGTATGCACACAGGCTACTAAACTTGCCTTGACTTTTGCGAATTACAGAGTCTTTAATTAAATTTCTCTATAGGTATGTCAATATGTTTTTCATACGTAGAGCAACTGATGTAAACTGTTATTTTTTTTTGTGTGTGAGAAACCAATTATACTCGAATAACTTTATATTTACTAATGTATATTGCAATAAATATATCGGTGTCCTGGCATCACCTTTATTTGTCTGGAATTTATATATAACGTTAGGTGTGCCAATACTATTTGGTACCTACTGCGCATGAGCAGGCTATTCAGAATCAATTCGGTACCATCTTGGAATAAATATGCATGTATCGCTTCTCGGCCTCTTGGCTAAGGTCAAAGTGTAGAAGCTCCGTGAAGATCTAGTGTAGTTGTGCTCTGTGCTTTTTGAGTGCTTTATACGGGATCTGATTCTTTATTCATAGTTTCCAGGGAGTGTTTGTGTAGTTTTAAGGGTGCTTTATTGCGTTTAGTGTTATCTTGTGTGTGCGTGGTGGTTTAATTTATTTTTAAGGGTGTTATTTTGCTTTATTTTATTGCCCTAAGTCCTCCATTTTGTTTGTTTACGTTATAGTCCATAGATAACTTGTGTTGCTTAGGAACTCGCTTACCCTTAAAACCCGCCATTTCATTTTTATTTCAGATTCCATGGAAACTATGATACAGATGGAGAATTAACGGGGTTGCTTAGTTACCTAGCAGCCGGCCTTTCAAGGCAGCCATTGCCTTGACTTGTGAGTGCTGCCCGCCTGCACGAGGTTGCTTGGTAACGGCCTTTCACTTTGTTCACTCAGCTGTAGTATGCGCCGGTCCGATAAGTATCACATTTTATTATTATTTTAGCCTCATTTAATTAATAAATGTGTGATTCTCAGGATCGTGCCCATGATGTTGTCTCCGATGAAGAACTTCTCATTCCTGTCCGGCGTAGGGGGTCTACGCTGTTTGTCCGACACCCGGCTGCTGACTTTTTTGACTGTACTGAGTCTAATTGCAGGTCCACCTTCAAAGCTAAGGACTGGACGGCCACGCGGAGGTCGCTGGAGAGACACCTGGAACGGAACCACGGCATCCGCATCACATCTACTATAAATATCTGCTGTAAATGTAGACGTGAATTAGGCCTTCGTCCAACAAATCACTGTTGTAGATCTTCTACTCCGCAGGCTGTACGGCGTGCTCGTGAGAGTACTACCATCTTCGCCTACGCCTGTACCCAATGTGAGGAGACGTTCCCGACCACCGGGGGACTTAGGAACCATCTTCAGTGGCATCGAGATCAGGAGTTGCGCAGCCAGAATGAGGTAGTTCTTCCGAAACCTGCTACGAGGAGGTCTCGTAGAACGAGGGGCGGTGGTGCTCAGGCTCCGGATCGGGTTGATGATCCAGCTGTGCCCGCACCGGTGGTGGCAGATCGGGTTGATGATCCTGCTGTGCCCGCACCGGTGGTTGCTGTACGGGTTGACAATCCTGCTGGGCCCGCACCGAGGATTGAGGAACGGTTTGAAGATCCTGCTGTGCCCGCACCGGAACAGGCTGTAGTTTCTGCTGTGCCTGCAACGGAACGGGCTGTAGTTCGAGCTGTGCCCGCACCAATCCCGAGCCCATCCAATCTTGTGGACATCGGGTCGGGCAACGTTCCTGTGGTCCAGCCAACACAGAAGGGCTGTGTTAGTGACAGCCACCCGGTGCCGAAAATGTCTGGACCGGCCACGGCTCCCTCTAGTGACACCAATGACATCATTATTGGTGATGACGATGACATTATTCTAAATGTCACACTGATATTGACTTTCTTGTCAGTATTTCAGATAATTCCATCTCTTCTGATACTTGACTTAATGCAGAGGGAGTTGCGTGGTACACCTCCTGAGTCTCAGACTTTCCCATCTTCTTGTGCCTCCGAGGAGAACGCCTTTCCTCGAGAGGGTTCTGACCCTTTGGCTGATAATGACGCTACTCAAGATCCAGTTGGTGACAATCAGCCAGACCAAGAAGATAACATTGTTATTGACGTGGAGGATAAGTCACCTCTCCACGTCCATGTTCCGGCACTTGATAGTATACTTCGGGAAGGAATCTCTCGTAACAACTGGCAGAGATTCGAAGGGATTCTACGTAAAGTCACCGAGGATGCACAAAACATAGCTAAAATCCCTGTACACCAAGGCGACTCAACGCAGTAGAAGAAAGACTCGGAGGACCCGAAGTATATTAAGTCTGTTTATAGGAACAATAGAAGGAAAGCTATGCGGCTTATCCTGGGAGAGGATGGGCGGAGGTGTAACATTGAGAATGAGATTGTGACTGCTCACTTCAAGAAAACAGCTGAAAGTAAAGGGAGCGACTTATCAGATATTAATTCTCGGTCTCCAGAGAATACTCCTCGCCTTCAGAAATGTGAGAATACAGCTCCAGGGGACGACCGTCTTACTTACAAACACTGGAAGATGGTTGATCCGGCCTGTACACTGCTGGCACGAATATTTAACATCTGCATGAAATACGAAAAGATCCCCAGTGACTGGAAGCAGTCAGTCACAATCTTAATTTACAAGAAAGGCGATCCGCATGACATCACCAACTGGCGTCCTATCGCCATCATGCGGACTATCTACAAGTTATATTCAGGTGTTTTGGCTAAAAGGATTACCACCTGGATGATGGACAATAAAATTCTAGCGCCAGCGCAGAAGGGTTTTCTGCCTCATGATGGAGTTTTTGAGCACAACTTCACGCTCAAAACAAAGTTTGATAAAGCAAGATGTGAGAAAGGACAGTTCTTGGCAGCTTGGCTGGACTTCTCAAATGCATTTGGCTCCGTGCCGCATGACGCTATCTTAGCTGCGCTTGATAGAAGTGGTGCTGGCGCTAAATAGAAGAAGATAATTAAGGATATGTATACGGGTTCTTCCACCCGTGTACAGACTTGTAATGGGGTCACAGAGAACATTTCCATCGAATGTGGCGTAAGACAAGGCTGCCCAATGAGCGGTCTTCTCTTCAACCTTGTGATTGACCCCATTATAAGAAGTATTCAGAGCGAGAACTCAGACCACCAGATTCTCGCATATGCTGATGACATTGTTCTATTGTCAGATGATCCGACTAAGCTACAAAACAATATTAATGTCATCGATACCTTATCCCAGAAGATTAACATCAAACTTAAAGCGTCGAAGTCCTTCAGTTTACATCTGTCTGGAGTGACCCCAGTAGGAACAAGGAACTCAGTGCTTAAAATTGGTGATGAAGAAATAAGAGCACTCAAAGATGGAGAGTTTGAGAAGTTCCTGGGGAAACCGGTTGGATTTCACATCTCTTCCAACATCAAGGAGCTTGCTGATATCATCTCCATTGCCCAGAAGATACATTGACTCACAGAGCAAATGCAACACCCAGAAGGAGTGGTTCGAAAGGGATGAAAGTTGGCGAAAAAACAGAGACGGCACGGACGAATAATTGATGTTTATTTCAAACCGATATGGAGGTTACACAATGCGCACGGCATCGACTCAGTAGGATGTAGGACCACCGCGAGCGGCGATGCACGCAGAAACACGAGGTACAGAGTCAATAAGAGTGCGGATGGTGTCCTGAGGGATGGTTCTCCATTCTCTGTCAACCATTTGCCACAGTTGGTCGTCCGTACGAGGCTGGGGCAGAGTTTGCAAACGGCGTCCAATGAGATCCCACACGTGTTCGATTGGTGAGAGATCCGGAGAGTACGCTGGCCACGGAAGCATCTGTACACCTCGTAGATCCTGTTGGGAGATGCGTTAAGTGTGTGGGCGGGCATTATCCTGCTGAAACAGAGCATTGGGCAGCCCCTGAAGGTACGGGAATGCCACCGGCCGCAGCACATGCTGCACGTAGCGGTGAGCATTTAACGTGCCTTGAATACGCACTAGAGGTGACGTGGAATCATACGCAATAGCGCCCCAAACCGGCGGTAGGGCGCTCCACAGTTACTGCCGGATTTGACCTATCTCCACGCCGACGCCACACTCGTCTGCGGTGACTATCACTGACAGAACAGAAGCGTGACTCATCGGAGAACACGACGTTCCGCCATTCCCTTATCCAAGTCGCTCTAGCCCGGCACCATGCCAGGCGTGCACGTCTATGCTGTGGAGTCAATGGTAGTCTTCTGAGCGGACGCCGGGAGTTCAGGCCTCCTTCAACCAATCGACGGGAAATTGTTCTGGTCTATATTGGAACAGCCAGGGTGTCTTGCACATGCTAAAGAATGGCGGTTGACGTGGCGTGCGGGACTGCCACCGCTTGGCGGCGGATGCGCCGATCCTCGCGTGCTGACGTCACTCGGGCTGCGCCTGGACCCCTCGCACGTGCCACATGTCCCTGCGCCAACCATCTTCGCCACAGGCGCTGCACCGTGGACACATCCCTATGGGTATCGGCTGCGATTTGACGAAGCGACCAACCTGCCCTTCTCAGCCCGATCACCATACCCCTCGTAAAGTCGTCTGTCTGCTGGAAATGCCTCCGTTGACGGCGGCCTGGCATTCTTAGCTATACGCGTGTCCTGTGGCACATGACAACACGTTCTACAATGACTGTTGGCTGAGAAATCACGGTACGAAGTGGGCCATTCGCCAACGCCGTGTCCCATTTATCGTTCGCTACGTGCGCAGCACAGCGGCGCATTTCTCATCATGAGCATACCTCAGTGACGTCAGTCTACCCTGCAATTGGCATAAAGTTCTGACCACTCCTGCTTGGTGTTGTATTTGCTCTGTCAGTCAGTGTATTACAGTCTAAGCTGGCTCCTTGGCAACGAATCGATGCCTTGAAGGCCTTCTTCTATCCCTCGCTTCAATTCCTAATGAGGAATGCGCAACACCAGAAGGGCGAGTGGTCGAAACTAGACAGCTATATTAAGGCCGAAGTAAAGAAGACCTTATACTTATCACAAGAGGCCTCTAACGACTACCTTTATGGCCCTACGAAGTCGGGATGTATTGGATTGCCTGTAGCGGAAAATGACTCCGACTTTCATCTCATCGATAATGCTTTTAAGCTATTAACCTCTACTGATCAGTGCACTGCTGAGCTTGCACCAGAGGACCTTAAGAACTTGGTCCAGAAGAGAATTGGAAGACCAGCTAGAGATGAGGATCTTTCTGCTTACTTAAATGGCAACAATGAAGGAGAGTTCAGACGGAACTCTAATCCTCTTCAATCCGTCTGGACTCGAGCTCGAAAGGCATCGACGAGAAACCTAGTCTCATGGAAAATGGAGGACTTCGTCCCATGCATTAACATCAATGAAAATACCTTGTACAGTAATGACCGTCATAAGGTGCTACAGACCCTTAGAATAAACCTTCAGTCTAAGCACCTAAGGTAAAGTCATGGATTGTGTACCCGCTGACTGTTCTAGCTCCCACTTCTTGAGGAACGGTCTCTTCACCAGATTTGCAGACTGGAGATTTATCCCCCGAGCTAGGCCAAATCTTTTACCGCTCAATGGGAGTCGCCGATCTACATCTGATGGCAACAAGAAGTGTAGGAGATGCGGCTATGATAATGAAACCCTGCCTCATGTAGTCAACCATTGCATGAGATACTCTGCACTCTATCAGCAGAGGCACAATGCTGTAGTCGACAGGGTTAAAAGGGCAGCTGCTACAAGGTACAGCATCTTCAGTGAGAACCAGGTGGTACATGACAACTTGCGACCAGACCTGGTTATTGTCAAAAATGGTAAAGCTTTAATTTTGGATGTATCTATCCCATTCGATAACAGAAGATCTGCTTTCGAAGATGCCAGACAGGCCAAAAGAGAGAAGTACGCGACCTTGGCGACGGCTCTTCGTGCTCGTTTTGAATCGGTGGAGATTGATGCCATCCTAGCTGGGTCTTTGGGATCTTGGGACCCTGCAAATGACAAAGTGCTACGTTCCATCTGTAGCAAGAGATATTTGAACTTATTCAAGAAACTGTGTGTGTCGGACACTATTTTTTTTTGCTAGGGGCTATACGTCGCACCGACACAGATAGGTCTTATGGCGACGATGGGACAGGAAAGGCCTAGGAGTTGGAAGGAAGCGGCCGTGGCCTTAATTTAGGTACAGCCCCAGCATTTGCCTGGTGTGAAAATGGGGAACCACGGAAAACCATTTTCAGGGCTGCCGATAGTGGGATTCGAACCTACTATCTCCCGGATGCAAGCTCACAGCCGCGCGCCTCTACGCGCACGGCCAACTCGCCCGGTCGGACACTATTAGCTTCACGCGTGACGTCTATGTGGAGCACATCACCGGTGTTCGACAGAGGTGACCAAGTACCCTGACTGGGGTTTTGCCACGGTTTTCCCCAGCCTCTCAAGGTGAATACCGCGGTAGTGAGGTCACATGAGGCTGTGGGTGTGACAGTGATGCAGAAAGAGACTGCTATCCTGATTTTGACAGACTACAGCTTTGTAGTGAGTGCTTAGTGAAGTGTTTTGTAGTGTAGTGTAGTGTTCTCGATATAAAAAGACAATTCTGGACATTTTCATGCCAGGTTTTATATCTTGAAGAGTAGTGTTGTTGTATTCATTTATTGTAATTTATCTTAAACATTGTTAATAAAAAAGAAATTCTGTTCTTATCAGCTTAATTTTGCCCTGGCAATTTAGTAACATCCAGGTTTTTGCCTTTTGTGCAATTTAAGGCTGGTAAATAATAATAATAATCGTATGGCCTCAGCTACCGTGTGCAGACATTTCAATTTGACGCCATCTGGCTGTCTGCTCGTCAATTTCGACGTTCCGTTTTACTCTAGGCCCCCACTAGATGGCAGATCGAGTAAACCGAAACTCTCTTGGGCGTCTATGGCTGAGATTTAATGAATTTTGTCGGGTAAACACCAAATGTGTCACCAGAGATCTTTTACATGCCGACATCGCACGACATGGAGTGTCGAATAGACTTTTTTCCGCCCTTCAAAAATCCGACTACCTCTGCCGGGTTTGAACCCGCTAAGTGCTGTTAATGTGATCAGCGTGTGGCTTGCCTGCCACCGGGAGCGTGCCAATGATCTGGCCACTGCAGGCTTAGTGACGACTAAGCCTGCGCTTATCACGGTCCAGTGAGGCGGCCAAAGCTCCCGGTGGTATACGGTCGCCACTGCAGTTTAGGGGTGCGTGTGAGTGAGTGTGTGTGAGTGCGGGAGTGGGAGGGCGAGTGGGGGAGTGAGTGAGGGGAGTGAGTGTGAGTGTGACTGAGCGCTCCTAGGCCGCCCGGGTAGTCCAGTGGTGTACCGGCCCGGGTGGTTTAGGGGACAGGACGTGAGCGAGGGAGTTCGAGTGAGTGAGCGGAAGTGTGAGTGAAAGGGTAGCGCAGAGCGAGTCTGGGAACAACGACGGCGGCCTTGATGGATGAGAATATGGTACCCCAGACACCAGAGAGTCTGCAACCGACGCGACGATTCTACCCAGCCAGAGCAACAACGGCCTACCCACTGGCACCCAACAAGCAAGCCAGTTCACTCAGGAATGGGTTGAAAGTTTTCATGACATTGATGATTGGGAGGTCCTTGAGATGGCCTGTAGTGACCTCGCCGAAGCCGTCCGCAGTAGGACCTGTAAACCACCCTCCAATGCGGACGTGCCAAGGGCCGATGATAACCGACGGCAGACCCAGAACCCAACATTCAACCGCCACAGACGCAGGGGTGTACCACAATTCGACGCTAAAGAGGCCGCCAAAATACAGCGACTGTACCGCGTGGACCGACGCAAGACGATGAGGCAGATTCTGAAACAGGAATCCCCTTACTGTACAGCCCCCCAAGAAGAACTGGAGGAGGACTTCGTGGGAGTCCATCGGGCCAAGGATGGCTGCACCTCCGACCCAGCCGCAATGAGGGTACCGAAGCTACCGAGAATCGAGGACCCCGTCTCCATAGAGGACATCAGACCAGAAGAGGTGGCCCTCAAGTTGTCCAAGGCCCCTAACACCGTGCCCGGACCTGACGGTATCTCATACCAACACTGGAAACAGGTCGACAAAGACGGAGTCTTACTGGCCACCATTTTCAACATCTGTCTTCGGTACTCCAAGGTCCCCACATCCTGGAAGCAAAGCAGGACTGTGCTGATCTTCAAGAAAGGCGACCAGGATGACCTATCGAATTGGAGACCAATAGCCCTATCTAACACCGTTGGGAAGCTATACTGCAGCATCATTGCGGCAAGGCTGGGTTCGATTGCAGCAGCCAACAACATCATCTCCCCGCAGCAGAAGGGATTCATGCCATCAGAGGGATGCCTTGAACACAATTTTGTATTGCAAGAAATCCTGGTGGATGCTAGGAGATCTGGGAAAGAAGTTGTCATCGCTTGGCTTGACCTCGCCAACGCCTTTGGGTCAGTGCCGCACTCCACTGTCCTTCGTGCACTAAGCGACATCAACGTGGGCCCTCACCTTATTAACATCGTGAGCGATCTCTACACTAAAAGCACCACCAGGATTCGGTCCACGACGGGAGACACCGGCCCCATCCTCTTCAACGCCGGAGTCCGGCAAGGTTGCCCGCTGTCTCCGATACTCTTCAATGTCGTCATGGAGTACCTTCTTCGCACCGCCCCTGACGTTGGAATGACCCATGGATACATCGTCAGAGATTACGCTGCATCTGTCCTGGCCTTTGCAGATGACATCGCCCTAATAGCCAGGTCGGAAGAGCACATGAGATCCATGCTCGAAAGGATGGGCAGTACAGCGCGCTGGCTCGGCCTCGAATTCAAGCCGCAAAAATGTGCCACGCTCCACATGAAGAGAAAGACCGCCCTCGCCACGGAATTTACCATCTCCGGGGGAGCCATGGCCATTCTCCGAAAAGGGGACTCCTACCAACACCTTGGAGTCCCAACGGGGCTGAAAGTGGATCAAACCCCCAAACATGATCATTGAGCGGACTGAACGAGAGGTCGACGCAGTCTTCGACAGCCTTCTCGCGCCGTGGAAAAACTCGACGCCCTGCGCACTTTCATCATCCCGCAGCTCGAGTTCACGTTACGGTCATCGCGCGTGAAGAAAACCCTGTTCCACCAGCTCGACAGGAAAATCAAGGCCGGCGCAAAAACTGTCCCCAATCTGCCGCAGCGTGCAAGTGCTGAGATTTTGTTCATCCCAACACGCCAGGGTGGTGCCGGACTTCCACCGATCGCCGACATCTCGGACTGGGCAGCCATTAACCACATCTTCAGGCTGTTAAGTTCCAAGGATGAAAGCATCGCGAAGCTCGCACTGGAGAGCCTCCGAACAGCCGTAAAGAAGAGGATCCTACGGGATCCGACACCGAGGGACATGGCCTCCTATCTCTCCGGGTCCACGGAGGAGCCTTTCAACAGGGACTCGGGAGATGTAGGCACACTTTGGTCGTATGCGAGATCGGCAACCCGTCGGATGCAGAAGAGAATTCCAGGACTACGTTGGGGATGGGCCGAGACGCTAATGAGATGGGAACTCCACCTCCCCCATCCAGAATCCAACACAAGCGTCGCAGATGAAGAATCGCGTCATGACACGGCAGCACTCCTCCGCTCCTGCCTTACAGAGCACTACCGCCACCAACTGGCTTCGAAACCCGACAAGGAGAAAGTCATACGAACCTCGTCCCAGAATGTTCCATCCAACCACTTCCTACAATCTGGGAGATACACGAGATTCGCAGATTGGCGGTTTATCCACCGTGCCCGCCTGGGAGTGCTGCCGCTCAACGGATGCTGGAGATACAACAGAGCGAACAACGACCGCCGTTGCCGCAAGTGTGGCGATCTAGAGGAGACGACGGCTCATGTTCTGAACCACTGCCGTCCTCATCTGGCTTCGATTACGAGACGGCACGACGCGATCCTCCACAGACTAACTAAAGCTGTACCTTCCAGATCGGGAACATGCCGCAAGAACCAACAGGTACCCTTCGACGAACTCACTGGGTCAGACACTTACATACCTCAAGACATCAAAGCCCTTAGACCTGACCTAGTGGTTATCAACAAGGACAAGGAGGTGACATCAATAGTTGACGTCACATTTGACGACGGGTATGAATCATTTCAGAAGGCTCGCGACATGAAGACAATCAAATACGAGCCAACTGCCAGGATTCTGCGTGACGCCGGCTACACTGTAAACCTGGACGCCTTCATAGTGGGCTCGCTCGGTACCTGGGACGGTGCCAACGGCAAGACGCTGCAGAGCTTGGGCATCAGCAAGACATACTCCAAGATGATGGTCAATCTGTGAGTCTCAGACTCGATACGGTGGTCTCGAGACATCTACATCGAGCATGTGACTGGACACCGCCAGTACACCTAGGCGGCTGCGGTGTGGTGTGGTGCACTATCAGTGGGATAACAGTGCGTGTGCTAGTGATGTGTGATATGTAAGTGGATGCGCACTTGCGCAACTGAACGAAATCAAGTGATTACTACGTGTGCCAGTTTTAGGAAGAAAATGGAGCGCACTTGCGCAACTGTTTGAACGGAATCGTGCTAGTGAGTGATTGATCTATATGTCTCAATGTTTATTTCTCTTACATGTGGCTGAGTATTACTGTACATATTATAGGACGTATGAATGTGGGAATGCATGGACGTGAGAGAATGACGTGAGAATGCGAGTATGTACGAGACATGTTTGTCCCATTAGTATAGTCCTGTACATATGTCTGATACCCTAAGTCATTCTGTAAATATTATCCTATTTTATTGTGCATTATATGCGTGAATGTACGAGCGAATGATAGGCAAATCGGGGTCGTGCCACCTAGATCTAGACAAGTCCAGGCCGACTGTATAATGCACTGGAAGGGTTCAACTAATATATCTTAGTAGTTAACCAGTGGGCAGGGCACCTCTACCTAAACCCATTCCCACTTAGGCCTGTAAGGGCTCATGGGGACACAAGGGTGGGAGAACGTTGGACCCCTTCCAGATGCTTCTCTAACTACTAACCAAACAACTTATTAGACGCGACTCCGATAAGCCTAAGCCTGAATGAACGTATGAACGCACACGAATGAAAGGAAGTGAGAGCCTAGTTCAGGGTTAGACCCAATTATCCAATATTATCTGTATGTACTTAAGATCCTACCAGCATGAGCCACACGGACTCTCTCAATATGAAAACGAAAGTGGACTCACCAGCAAGCAACCTTTATATATTCATGCTAATAACTTTGTACAAAATATTACCAGCACCCAACACCATATGTATTTAAACGCTTGACTTGTAAATATTATGTATTTGAATAAAAAAGTTTTATCACTAGAATGGTAGCTTACAGCCGGCTGAAAAAACAGAATTTCCTGCCGCTGATCTTTTATGTATCTACAAGAATGAGACTCGTTTGGACACGGTGTAAAACATAAGACACCTGAAGAAGAAAATCTTACGAGAAACTGCACAATCCACAGAATAAACCTGCACAAGCAGCCGCAATATGCCCGAGATGCACAGTACAAAACAAATTAATTCGAACATTAAATAACAACAAGCCAACCACTTCGAAAGTAAACCGACCGGAAATAGCGAATGAAGCTCCTTACGAATTTACAACCAGTGAGTCGTTCAATCAATCAATCAATATTGATCTGCATTTAGGCAGTCTCCCAAGTGGCCGATTCCCTGTCTGTGTTTTCCTAGCTTTTTCTTAAATGATTTCAATTGCATTGGAAATTTATTGGTATGTTATTCCAGTCCATAACTCCGTATTCTATAAATGAATATTTGCCCCATTTTGCCTTCTTGAATTCCAACATTACCTTCATATTGTGATCTTTCCTACTTTTAAAGACGCCACTCAACGTATGCATCTACTAATGTCTTTCCACGCCATTTATCCGCTGATAGCTCGGAACATACCACTTATTGCAAGTAATCAGCTTCATTTTCCGTATCAAAATTTAATCACTAAATTTTTACACTATTGAGAATCTTCCACCGTTTTGATACTTTATTTTGCCTTTTGGCAAATTTTTTATTTAGATGTTAACAGTACATGTTTCGTTCCTTGTTTAGGAACATCCTCAGCTGTTATAGTGGCTTAGGTGAATGGTTAAGATTTTAAAATACATAGATTTACAAATGCATTGATTCACTTAAAAACTAAATACGAATTAAGATAGATGATAATAAAAACAGTGTGGGGTTAGTGTTACTGGTATGAGAGCAGGTGATTACATGGTTGATTGACTTAAAACTATGTCTATTCATTAGAATATTTGTTCAAAAAAAATTTCACTTTGCAGCATCAAACGTCCCTCTACTTCACCAGACGCAAAGCAGCATCAAACGTGCCTCCAGGGTCACAGTAGAATCGGAATTCAGCTATAGCAAGAAATTTGAAACGAGGCTCCCTTCACATTAATAGATCAGCAATCAGCTCCAAAAGTTTCCACATTAGACTCAGTCAAAAGCAGTATAAGCAAGCACACAACAAACAACAACTTACCTGGAAGGAAAGGAAGAAAAACTTTCAACAATTCGAACCATGTTATGAAGTCAAACATTTTTTAAAGAATTTTAATTGCATACAGACATTTTATGTAACAAAGTGAAAATTTTTTTGAACAACTATTCTAATGAATAGACATAGTTTTAAGTCAATCAACCATGTAATCATCTGCTCTCATACCAGTAACACACTAACCCCACACTGTTTTTAATATCATCTATCTTAATTCGTATTTAGTTTTTAGGTGAATCAATGTATTTGTAAATCTATGTATTTTAAAATCTTAACCATTCACCTAAGCCACTATAATAGCTGAGGATGTTCCTAAACAAGGAACGAAACATGTACCGGTACTGTTAACATATAAATAAAAAATTTGCCAAAAGGCAAAATAAAGTATCAAAACGGTGGAAGATTCTCAATAGTGTAAAATTTAGTGACATACCACTTAGTCGAGCAGCACGTCTTCTTTCTCCCAGTTCTTCCCAGCCCAAACTTGGGGACATTTTTGTAACGCTACTCTTTTGTCGGAAATCACTCAGAACAAATCGAGCTGCTCTTCTTTGGATTTTTCCAGTTCTTGAATCAAGTAATCCTGGTGAGGGTCTCCTAGACTGGAACCATACTCTAGTTGGGGTCCTACAAGAGACTTATATGCCCTCTCCTTTACATCCTTACTACAACCCCATAACCATGTGTAGAGATCTGTATCCCTTATTTACAATCTCATTGATGTGATTACCCCAATGAAGATCATTCCTTATATTAACACCCAGATACTTACAATGTTCCCGAAAAGGATCTTTCACCCCATCAACGCAGTAATTAGCCCTTAATTAGTCGCTCACGGGGATCTCCTCGGGGCCGATTACATTTTGCACGACACTGAACTTCCCAGTTGAACTGTGGTTCTCCCCATCCCTATAAAATCGGCACACTTTATCTTGGTGCATTTGTGTACTGGGGTGAGGAGTAAGGAGGGAGCTGTCCCGGTTCCGATAGTGCTGCCAACGGAATGAAAATGAAATCTGAATTGAATCGAGAATATGATCGATCGACATGAAGTTTCTAAACCGTTATTATCTTCAGCCAACAACTATGTCACATACACATTATATAACATTATATAATATTTCTCGATGCAAATCTTGTTCCTAGCATGAATTCTATAGTTTGGCTTTGCTGTGTAAACAACAACAGTACTAGTATGTAAAGTGTACGCCAGATGTCACACAATGATGCTTAACCGATTCATAGTTTGTGTTTCAAAGGTTGCCAGTACGAATCTCGAAGATTGCCTTTAAGTCGACCGATTCAGCACTAGGCTGTAAATGCACCAAGATAAATTGTGCCGATAAAACCTTTCTCCTTAAAGCATTAATACTATAGAGTGCGCTTAGCGCCACATCGTCCATGTTGCGGCCTGAAGCCAACATCTCGATCAGCTGACTGGGGGGTAGTTCGAAGCACAGTCCGACAGGATATAAGGAAATTGTCAAACAGTGACATTCGAAAAGGCGGCGAAATCGGAATATGAGATGTACCCTGCTTAGCTGTTGTGGTTAAGCGTAATTTACAATAAAAACCGTGGACATAAATGCGTAATTACGACGGAAATGTTTAAAACCAAAAGAGACCTACGATAGGATACACCCTCATTATGATCGAACTTTTTGCAAGTATTACATCCCCGTGAGTAACACTATTTGTTTAATGTTAATTATTTATTATAATGTAAGAGACAAGTAATTTTTTCCAATTACCGCATCATATTGGGATTAATAGCTGAAAGGTAACCTCTAAAAGTTGTCCGTAAGGAAGTGTAGCCTAAATTTTAATATTAATGCGACTGACATCTACAATAAACACTTCATAACTTCCAAAAACAACTTTAAAATACTGTATTTACCGTGCTTACTTCAAACCAATGCCCAAACACAAGATGCAAAGAGTGACACATAGCCTACAGGATCATTACGGAAAGAAAAGAACACAAGTATTATACTTAAGTGAACCACACACCACCAACAGATGGCAACAAAACTGAACTCTCCAGGGTAAATGATAAACAGGTGTCATAACAAGAAATATTCACTTATCATAAGTTATAAAAATTCACAATACAGTAGGGTCAACTGCATATCAATTGGCATTGGTTGTAGTACCTATTTATGCCTATGAAGCAGGGATCTGTTATAGTATGCTGCTTCAACATAATAATAATAATAATAATAATAATAATAATAATAATAATAATAATAATAATAATAATAATAATAATAATAATAATAATAGTAATAATAATAAAGGGATACATAAAATGCTACACAGGTAAAATTTCACTCCACTACCACCTACAAAATTAAGCTTAGTTTAAAGCCCAACATAAACTAATGTACATGCCACATTTGAAGTAGGCCTAAAAATAGGTCACATCTGAAGAAAAGAAAACATCCTGCAGCATTCAGTAATATTGTTCCCAAAGTACAGAAACAAGACATGCCAATATAAAAGTAATTTAAGAATGAATTTCTATAAAAATCAACCTGACTCATAGACAGAATGATTAGAGGGAATATGCCTAAAAGCAGAACACTAATATAAATCAGTGAAACTAGCATACCACACCAGCATACTCTTACATAAGCAACTTGAGTCTATATAAATATTCCAGTCACAGGAAGCATAGAAATCTTCATATAGGCCTACAAACTCTAACAGTTTTATATAGCAAATGCAATAATTATATTATAAAGCCCTCGTAATGTGGATATTCTCTGCTTTCAATGGTTACTGCCATCCCTTTGAACAAAGATTATGGCTGTTCAAGATATCAAATATATTGTTCACGAGCCTAACAAATTTTACAGTCTCCTCACACCCTTGAAACTGAGGAAGATTTAAGTCTCTGTCACAATATGTCATTGCACTTGCAACACATTCACTGAATGTTTGTGTGGCGAGCTTTACTTTCATGGGTTCCTTCTCCAGTGAATGTGCCTCTTAGTAAGTTTTGTTCCTAGATGAAGGCCCGCGATACACTGAAATTTCTCTAAGTCTTCTATGTACCTCCAACCTATGACATTATCACCCCTGGCAAAAGTTCTCTTAGCTCCTAAAGTATTCCTCACTAATTTTATAGCATGGCAAGCATCTAGCAGAATAAACACTTTAGATTCATTTGAGGGATTTTCAAACCAGTTCACCATATTACTTTCATCAAGAGAAGCTCCCAGACAACGGGCCATGGATAAATTAGAAGCAGCACCATCCAAAGTAAGTGACACTACAATTACATATAGCTGATTAAAAAATTTAAGGCACTCAATCACTAGGTTTGCTCTCTCCGAGCTACTTAAACCGTTAACCAAAAAATAACCCACTGGAATTTTCCATTGTCCATTTAGTGAGACCACCATACACACTAAAGCCTCGTTGGCTTCTGGTAAATCCTGATCCTCGATTTCAGTACCACAATTCACAAAAACAAGAAATTGTTTTCCATCAAATTCAATGTGCTTCCAGATGCACATTTCATCCATCATCAGTGCACACATTAGGGGATTTCCATTGATAGCCATCTCCTTCCCTTTCGAAATGAGAGCAGTTGTGGCCTCTGAACTGAATCCTGGCTTACCATCCACCGACTGATACCACCTCTGCAGTGTACTTGGATGGAGCAAACCCTGAGGAAATACATCCCTCAAGTAGCTGTATGCACGACTTGAATAGAAATTCAATGTAAGTGCAAAGCAGCGTAGTTCAGGAGGATACTCTGCTCTTGTATCACCATCCTTTGTTCGCATCAGAAGTTGGGCAGCAGCAGGAGAAAGACATTTCTGGAACAATGGAAGTTAAGAGGTGCATTATGCTTTTTCACGAGTTAATTTATGGTATTACATTATTTTTGAAATATTTGTTTAACAGAGATTGTGATACAATAAAAACAAATTACTGACTTCTAAAGGCTCCAAATTTTATATATGTATGTCTGTCTGTTAGGTCATCAACCCAGAGACTGGGTGGATCCTCAAAAAGCACCACCAAAGGCTAGCAGATATAGGGAAACCGAAAAAAATTATTTAAGCTGTTGTTTTCTTACCTCAAGCGTGCAAGCAGCATCTTCAGTTATCATCATTTTCTCCTTCAGATGCTTTACTAAGGCTTTCCCATTCTGCAACTGATTAATAGCTCGCTGATACGTCTGCCTTTTCAATTTTAGCTTCTTATGGGATTTATGAATAACTTCCCTGGCAAACTGCATGAAGGTCTGGGCTTTCCTTGGTGACTTTACCATTTCCTCAGTGTAATCACCAACATAAGATTTTCTGAACACCTTTGTTTTAGGAAGAGACTCATTCTCCTCTTCCTGAGGAACACTGAAAGAATAAGAAAATTATAAGGGTCAACAACAAAAATGTCTTACCTATGTGTAATATAGTAACCTAATATGCTGCAACAGATGTTGCAGTTGAATAGGATGCTATATGTCTTAAACACAAATATTTCACATAAGGATGACAGGCCACATTCCTGCATAAATCTATGGGGAAAAAAAGAAAATCTACTCACACACAACTTGTTGATGCAACAGGATCCACTTGAAGTTTCCTCTTCACAGGAGGTTTTCTCCTCTTCTCAGCTGGTAAAAGGTGGGGTGGAAAATTAAAAACTGTTGGTACTGCAATTGGCTTCAGTTTAACTCCCACACCAAATGCTTCATTATCAAAACATTCCGGTGAAAAATGCTTAGAGCATAAACTTGAATGATTTCCAGGCAAGAAATTCTCTCTTCTTAATGCATCTACCCATTGCTTTTTTCTCGTCTCATCAGCAGGAAAACTGAAATCAATAAAAGCACAGTATTCAAAATTGCGGTAACCGGGAAACTGGAACTGTAACCAATAAAATAAATTACATGTAATTGTACGTATTCTACAGACACCTGACAACAACTGTATGAACCCACTTACATCATCATCATATTTACAGTAGGTAAATATTTACTTACCCGTGAAAGGAAGTGCCAGATCCTTTTTTGAAGGTCTCCTTACATCCATACGCTCCGCAATAGTGCACCATCGCTTCATTAACATTAGCTAAAAGTCACTTTTAAGTACGCTGATCACTATTCTTACCTATAACACAATGTTCAAAACTCTCGCACTACCCACCAGTCAGCTGATTGAGATCCTTGCTTCAAGAAAGTGACGTCATCAGCCGTCTATTTGATATATGATCGAAGCCTTTTTCCTTGTTCATTTGGACTCCTCCTGTCAGCAGTTCGGCGCGATCGTACATCCTGTGTGCGAGTGACATCGTCTGCACTTTTCCTCCATGTGCAATTAAGTAAATTACCTTATATTTAGGTGCATATATTTTTGGCAAAAGTTCAGAACAGCTTACATTTTCCAGCGCCACGCATCCAGGCGCGATTGCACTGTCATTTGTTTCTCTCCGCTCGCTTCTCGCGAAGGACTTGATCGTGCGGTGGTCAGTGCTGCCAACTGTTCATATAAAGAACTAGTCCTAGTGGAGCGGCGCTACTTTTATTTACGTATCTCGTTACAGTTTGTTAGTGACAAAGCCATTGTTCTGGATTGGTTAGACCATTGGTCTGAATCAAGCAAAGGGGGTCTGGGAGCGTAAGTCCCCAGGTTAGAAGCCGCGAAGCGGCCCTAGGCCTCTAGTATCCCGCGTGACACCTCCATTGGTCTGGATTGGTTAGGGTAGGTTAGTGACAAAGCCATTGGTCAAATACAGTAGAGACAATACGCGACATTGAGCGAGATATCGAGGGAGAGCTATTGGAGCTCACTCCAGCGGATAGGCCTGAACAGTACTGATTCTCTCATAAGAGCACGTGTATATTTGTGTGAAGTTTTTGGTGTTATTTATGAGCTTTCAGTGAGTTGACATAATTAAATAGTAGCGTGTGTCATTCCTTGATATCTCCTCTCAACATGAGGGGAATGGTATGTGCTGTGTTTGGCTGCAGTAATTACGAAGTAGAGAAAAATGCGCGGTCGTTCTTCAGGTTCCCTTGTGACAAGAACGTGTAAGTAATATTGTGTTTGCATATATATTCTTCCAGTGACAGAGATGTTTATAGTACTTCATAATCTTCTGACCTGCTGGACCCATATTTTAACTGGCATAAAATGTAATACGCATATTTAATTGTATAGTGCAGCAGTTAACCTTCAATTCCGATGTGTTGTTGTAGGTGTGATCTGTGGGTTTTGAAATGTCACAGAAGTGATTTGGATAAGGTGTACAAGAAAGAAGGGACGTTACGCTTATATAAGAATTATAAGATCTGTTCAGATCATTTGCGGGCCAGCGACTTAAAAAATCCTCGACTATACAGCGAAGGGTATGTTACATTTTTACTCTAATTGTACGTAAATATTCCTCAAACCATCACTATCGACAACATTTTCATACTTTTCTTTCTTTAATCCCTCTTCTCAGATTAAAGCCGGAATTCTATAGATTTTCTTTCTGTTAGTAGGCTTCATGTTAAGAGGAAAATTGTCCAGCTTTTAAATGTTAATTCATTGCATCATGTGTGTAAGGAATGTGACGATATTTTTATTGACAAGTGTCTTAATGTGATCATACAATGTTTTTTAAATGAGAAAAAAGACAAATCCAACCGTAAAAGTTCAGGAAGGAATGTTAAAGCTAAAAAAGTAATGCATAAATGAAAGATCAATCCATTTCACAGCAGCCCATTTCATATCTTGTTTATGTGTCTAATTTCAGTCTTTGAATAATAACCTTTTAAATAATTCTTCATTCATTTATCCAGAATTGCTTTAGTAACTCCGAAGTTAATATCTCAATACCACTTTCTTTCTAGACGTAATTTATTTATCCATTTCCGTATATACATTTCCATTGATATTTGAATTTAGCGCGATTTGTTCAGGTCAAGTCACTAGGAGCGCCACCGTCGAATTGTCTCCCATTTTAGCAAGGCGAAATCCGTAAGTGTCGCGTATTGTCTCTACTTTATTTGCATTGGTCTCGATTGGTTAGGCCATTGGTCTACGATCAATCACCTGTGTATTTATTGTGCAGTTATGTATTTCTTGTGCGCGGGTTGGTAACGGAATTCACTTACTTCATTGCTAGGAGTGACATCATATCCCATAGTGTCTCACCCAATGGAAATGCTGATATGTTTTTAGGCGATGGACTATGGCGCGTGATAACTTCTATTAGGTTATAAAAGCAAAATTACTTCTGGGGGATAGCGGGTGGGTTCTTAACTGTCGCAGTGAACACATCGCTCCTCCAAAAGGTATTCCACTTACGATTTCCATCATATTACATCTTTATATTGCTATAAAAGTAATGTATGTCTTACAGAATTTCTACCATTTGTTTATTTTGGAGGTCGATGACCTTGTTGTTTTGTTCTTCTAAACTTATTTTAGAAAAATATTATTTCATGTTTCATATGATGTGATCGTCGTAGGTAATGGTGAGTCTCACGAATTTAATATCATAAGATCATCCAACATAGTTATGGTCTACAGTATTCTGCTTTTAGATCAAACAAACTGTGTAAAAATAACCTACAAGTACTTAAAAGGGTTTCTTTTGATTATACCGAAGAATACTGCAAACGAGTATGCCAAAGCAACATCTCAAAGGACGAAAATGGACGCGCATTTTTAACCCCGGAGGTTACCTTCGTGCGTGACTAGTAACGTAATAATTTTCGCGCGACTAGATAAGAGTTAATACTGAGAGGACTTTTCCTATTTGTGAAACTCACAACCTGACTTTTAACCCCGTTTATCACCATACCATTGCCTATTGTCCATCTCACAACATTATCAAGGTCATTTTACAGTTGCTCACAATCTTATAACTTATGTATTACTCTATACAGAATAACATCATCCCCAAAAAGCCTTACCTATGTTTCCACAACTTTACTCATATCATTTAAAGAAAACATAAAGTTCCAATAATACTGCGTTGAGGAATTGCCCTCTTAATTGTTACAGGGGCAGTAAAGCTTCACATACTCTAATTCTCTGAGATCTATTTTCTAGAAATATAGCAACACATTCAGTTACTCTTTTGTCTAGTCCAATTGCACTCATTTCTGCCAGTAGTCTCCCATGATCCACCCTATCAAATGCTATAGACAGGTCTATCGCGATACAGTCCATTTGACCTCCTGAATCCACGATATCTGCTATATCTTGTTGGAATCCTACAAGTTGTCCTTCAGTGGAATAACCTTTCCTAAAACCGGACTGCCTTCTGTCGAACCTGTAATTAGTTTCGCAAACATGTCTAATATAATCAGAAAGAATGTTTTCCCAAAGCTTACATACAACGCATGTCAAACTTACTGGTCTGTAATTTTCAGCATTATGACTGTCAGCCTTTCCTTTATACACAGGGGCCACTATAGCAACTCTCCACTCATTTGGTATATATAGCTCCTCCGACCAAGCAATAATCAAAT
Organism: Anabrus simplex; assembly: GCF_040414725.1. Taxonomy (NCBI): domain Eukaryota; kingdom Metazoa; phylum Arthropoda; class Insecta; order Orthoptera; family Tettigoniidae; genus Anabrus; species Anabrus simplex. Next base: position 88,185,821 of record NC_090274.1, on the reverse strand, counting down.
CAGTACTTCATATATGGTACTATATCCCAACCCATTGTCTTTAGTATATCCCAAGAAATCTTATCAATTCCAGCCGCTTTTCTAGTTTTTAACTTTTGTACCTTATTTTAAATATCATTGTTATCATATGTAAATTTTAATACTTCTTTAGCATTAGTCACCTCCTCTAACTGGACATTATCCTTGTAACCAACAATATTTATGTACTGCTGACTGAATACTTCTGCCTTTTGAAGATCCTCACATACACACTCTCCTAGTTCATTAATTATTTCTGGAGTGTCCTTTAGGAACCGGTTTCTGCCTTAAAGTACCTATACATGCCCTTCTTTTTTCAGTAAAATTTGTATAACTGCCAAATATTCTTGCCATCATTTTATCCATAGCTGCCCTCTTAACTAGATTCAATTTCCTAGTAAGTTCCTTCAATTTCTCCTTATTTCTACAACCATTTCTAACTCCATTTCTTTCCAATCTGCACACCCTTCTTAGTCTCTTTATTTTTTATTATAATAAGGTGGGTCTTTACCTTTCCTTACAACTTTTAAAGGTACAAAACTGCTTTCACATTCTTCAACAATTTCTTTAAACCCATCCCAGAGTCTGTTTACATATACATACACACCCGGTATAATTCAATTATCTCCAGCTAACTACTGCACATGGATAGAAGTCAAAAGACATCTCGGACAACCAAGTCCAACCATTACACTTAGACCACAAGACAGAAAATACATGGCGTGCGTACCTACCGAGAGACGGAAGACGAATGGGAATCAGAAACGTACACCACCAATTACCACTATGCTCATAGCCTGTCTCGCATACAAATTGGCCATTACGCATCCTTATTGTCGTCAAACTTGTGTTTGCAGTTTTGGTAGTATATTGTCACTCAATTAATCAATCAATCAGTCAGTCACTACTGATCTGCCGATAGGGCAGTCGTCCAGGTGGCAGATTCCCTATCTGATGTTTTCCTAGACTTTTCTTAAATGATTGCAGAGAAATGGGACATTTATTGAACATTTTCTTGGTGAGTTATTCCAATCCCTAACTCCGCTTGCTATAAACGAATTTTTTGCCCCAATTTGTCCTCTTGAATTCCAACTTTATCATTCGTACTTTTAAAGACACCACTCAAAGTTATTCAAATACTAATGTCATTCCACGCCATCTCTCCACTGACACCTCGCGACATACCACATAATCGAGCAGCTCGTCTCCTTTCTCCCAGCCTAAACTTTGCTACACTGCATGTTATGATTGATATTACGATTTTGCCATTGTTGCATTCACTGTCCTTACTTATAGACATGATATAGGCTTTTGGGCTTATGCCTTATTTTCTAGACATGGCGTAACTCCAAAATTCTACATCATGTCGATATTATAATTGATGAGTTTTGAAAGACATATTTCATTGAAGAACATTATTGGCCTTCCATCTGATACGAGACTTACAAACCATAGGTAGCGGTGTCGCATATTAGCGTATCGGAAGCCTGTGTGTTACATTCGTGTCCATTGCTGCGCCCAGTGTTGTGGAGGCATCATCAATATGTCCATCTTTCATTTGACGAATGTAGTAGTTGTATGTTCTAAATCACTGGCGTCAGCAGTATTTTCTCTTGAGTCAGCACCCGAGCTCATTGACCCCGGCCAAGGTCATTGACCCTGCAACGTCATGACCACGAGACCGTGCCGTCAAGAGAAAGTGACCTTGTTGGTAAACAAAAGCGCGTGCTTTTGATAGCTGTCAACTTGACATACCCTAACCCCACTTCTTTCGACAAGAGAACGTCGCTAACCTCACTGCTACCATCCTGACAGGTCCTAACCTTACCTTTTTGTGAACAAGTGAACGTGGTTAACCTCACTGCTGCTATCTTAACTACGTCGTACGCGGAATTTAAACAGCTGCCAATATGGCGGCTGCCATTTTGACAGATCCTAAACACGTGCATTTGTCTGCCGTGGAATTTTGAACGTGTTTAACCTCGTTGCTGCTATCATAACCACGTGGGCGCGGAATTTGTACAGCTGGAACCTAACCTCACCTTTCGGGACAAGTGAACGTCGCTAACCTGACTGCTGCCATCTGGACAGACCCTAAACTCACTGCTGCCATCTTAACCACGTGGGGGCGCGAATTTAAACACCATCTTGACAGGTCCTAACCGCATTAACGTGTTTGGTGCGTATTTTGAAGAAGTGAACGTGGCTGACCTCACTGCTGCCATCTTTACTACGTGGGGCGCCGAAATTAAACAGCTGTCAAGATACTTGTAACACGTATTTGCATTTACAGCTTCCGTCTTCTTGGAATTACGTCGTCTTGCGTTAGTATCAAAACGTACTGCTTTATACGTTTAAAGATCATCTTGTAAAATTATATCCTCGTCAGGTAATCGTGAGAAAAGGAATTCAGAGTATTTTAGTAGGTTTCTAGGAAACACCTTTTACTATTAATCTGTTGCAATTAATCTTAGCATTTACATTACCTATCCAGAAACAGTAGTCTTCATAACGAATACCGTAGGTTGTGTCAGTTTGTCATGTAAATAGTCCTTCTATATAAGGTGCAAAGAGAGATCCATAGGTATTTCGAATAAAAGTCTTAAATTTATTACGATATTCTGCCGTGATCATATCCAAGACAAAGAAGGTAGACCTTGTGATGATGTAGTACGGTAGGTGTTTCAGCAACAACATCTGTAGTTAAAAATTTAAAACGCTTAGATGGTAAAGTATCGTTCAGTTATTCCTCATTCTCTTCTTCCTCATCCTCTTCTTCATTTCGCTCCTGTTTCCCCTCTTCCTCATCCTACTTCTCTTCTTCGTTATGCTTTTCTTGTTTAGGCTTCTCTTCTTCTTAAAGCTTTTCTTGTTCGCGCTTCCCTTTATCATTTGTTGTTTGCAGAGAAACAAAACGGCAAACATTGAGTACAGAATTAACATGAACGTGGTGACTACGTTACTAACTTACAATTTCGCGTGGAGATAATTCTCTAAACTGTGTAAATATTTTGTAGATGATGGACTGTAGACTATGTATTTGAACTGTGCATTTTCAATTCTAAACATTCGAACTAAGGACTGTTGATATATGATCAACCTCACTTTATTTCCATTAACATGCGTGAACAAGATTAACTTCACGAGTGAAAGATTCTTATTTCATTTCAATCTAATTGATTACATTGAACAGTGTTCAGACTAAGAAATATGTCGTGTGGAATAACTTCAGATTATGCCAAGAATCACAAACTTTAGGTGGCTATTTATTAGGTTGACTTTATTGACATTCGACGACAAGTTTCTTGTGGCTATTCACTGTAGGAGTTCAATTTCCGAGAGTTAAACTTGTGTGCTTATTCGAACTTAGTGACATTTTGCCGCATAGAATTCATCTCAAATGATTAATGACATAACACTGGATAGATTTCAGTGACATTCTACCGTGTGATAATTCTTCAGTTATACAGTTCTTATGTGTTATAAACCTTGTTGAAACCGTTACTATATTCTTTTCTCATCTGTGCAGAAGCCGCCTTTCACATGAACACGTCCAAGGCTTAACGGTATTCGTTTATCATTTGCGTGGTCAGTTTCAACGCCCTTACTTCTACACCGCATGGATCTTCTAGACATCGCATGGATCTTCTAGAAATTCGAGATCTTCAAGAACTTCCATCGAGGGAGGAATGATGGTTCAATGGTGCAGAGAGGAGGAGCAGCCGGAATTCCAGGACATCGCCAACCCTAGGACGAGGAAAGAACACTTCCTACGAGTTCTTCTGTACAGAGGTGACATAATTTTGAACTTATTAATAAACTCAGAAAAAACTTAATAATTTTTTCAAAGAAAAACCCTCTCCCTCTGTAAGCACTTCAAGCAGAACCGTACCCGCCCTGCGTTTGTCATGCTCATCCAAGTACCATATTTACTGTTACAATATATACACTTAGTTTATTAACAATAAAATATTTAAAAGGTTTGACATGTTGTCGACCTATAACAGTCTTTTGAAACGCTTATTTACACTGTGTGCTGAATAAAATAGTAAAAAACTTATAACAATCACTCGATACACTGTTTCTGTTGATCTGTTTATGTGCTAATACTCAAATCATCACGCCATATTTACGGCTGCATTTGAATCTCTTGCGTTAATTTGTCCGTCCTTTAAGACAATTGTTATTCAAATGTTGTCAAAGTGGAAACATAATTTTAGTTGACAACACTTTGTTCATGTAAAGAACTTGTAGAAATACGTGTTAGTATATCTAAATACACTCGTCTCAAATGGCTTACTGTGTTCGTTAACATTATACAATGATGTATTTAAACAATTACAAAGTAAGAAACAGTTCAAGGTGATTGGTTGTCCTTCAGTCTTCTCCTCTGATGTAACACAGATGAACTAAAATTTCCCAGTTCAATCGGAAGGATGTGAATCAGCCTGATGCAAAATCAAAATGAAGGAATTATAAGTATTAAAATGTAATGGACCTGTACAATGTAAAGTGAGTGTAATATACTGTATATTTGTCTCACCTAGGACAGTGTGTTGAGTAACTACAGTTTGTGAGAAGATACGGACTAATACTGGTGGGTGGAGTGTTGTGTGGTACGTTATATCTGGTGGGCTACAATCGGTCCATTACTTTTAATCTCTTAACCGTGCGTGACGAGTTAATTCGCCTACCGATAGTTGTTACTCAATCGTGTAATGACATCATGATAATGGACGTGACGAATTAACTCGTTTTCAGTCAAAATGTATATTCCCCGCTACGAATGTTCATTTCTCAGTGGAAACTCCCCAGGTAAGAGGTTAAGTTCTTCAGGCGAAAACAGCAGACGATCTTCTTTCTAATAATACGATGATGGGAATATTTACAAAACATGTCATAGAACAACCCAATTTTGTTTTTCTCAAAATTCATGTCTATGTTTTCGTAGGGATACGCAATTCCATTGACATATAGTCTAATATTTCTTAATTTACAGTGATCGAACTGTGAACGATCTTCTTCATGGTTGAATTTACGATGGGTTTGAAATTTAAAAACAATATACAAAGGATTTTCTGTGAAACGTGATGTTTTAGCAGTCCAGCTATGGTCCTTTTCAGGTGATAACACTGGATATTCGTGGAGATCCCAACGTATAGGAAATGGCGTATCATTTTCTACAATCGACGTTTTCTCGATCAGATAAGGTTACATGTGGAATCCTCCACAATAAAAGATGAAGTGTAATTTTCGAGGCTACTGGTATTTCTGCTGCTTGAAGCGAATTGTAATCATTTCGATCACGGATCAGAATTACCTCTTCTTTTGCGTTGATTATAATACATCTAAAGTCTTATGCGAAACGAATAATATGTTCCAATGAACATATACCTGTAAAAGGTCTGTCCTCATTAATCATCCAGTAGTTAGTAGCTTTTCGACACCCTTCCTGCCATCCATAAAAGTTTACTTTCTTCATCACTAAAAGAAGATTGCACTTGTAATACCAACATTCTTCGATAAATCTATTTCCACATTATTTACTTCATATCGCGCTTCAGAAAATAGGAAAGCTGCACCATGGTTGCTTAGTTGAGATGTGCTTGGTCAACTTCCATCTGACTTACCCAGTCGTCCTTTAATATAGAGGTAGCTTTCGTGTAGTAGGGTGTATATATCTTGCTGATTAATGATAAAGCGAATTTCATCATTGTTATTCAGTCCAAACGTAAAAGGTTGATAAAAATGAAGGTCACTTCGTACTACACCTTCACAATTTTCTACTGTGTTCATAATGTGTATTATTTCTTCCATTTTGTTGTAGTAGTGTATAACCTAAATCTTGGAGTATCTGCTTATGGTCATCTGTTAACTCGTTGAGTCTTCGCAAGCTTGTAGTATGTCTTGTTTTATAGTTTTTTCATACTGATTTAATATGAAGTTTGTAAGCCGCGTAGGTTTGCCGATCTAAATTAGTAAGCTGATTATGTTTAATCACAAGCCTAAGAGTCGTGTTAAAATTGTGTTTTACAGACACAGGATGATAAAGAAATACTGACGGTTTTTCGCGAATAATATAAGCACTTTCTTCTGTAATAATAAGGTCGTGCAAGACTGTAATAATATTATAAGTAATGTTCACATGAAGATCATCGAAGGGTGTTATATGTTGGTCAGACTCGTAACGTTCGGTATGAGCTCCCTTGGTAAAAAACCAAGCAATAGTCCAATCGAATCAGGTTGTGATTTGAAGGCAATCTTAAATGATGGCTCATTAACACATTTATACGTGATGTTGCTTACAGTAAATGAGAATTAGATTTATTATTACTAAAACACTCTTCAGTAAACTGTTCAATTAACGTGCTTTTAACGTAGTCATGAATAACGTCTAATGAATAACTGCCTGATGGTAGCGTAAGCACATAGACATCGTAATAGAATTTGTTTACACCGTCACGCCTTTTATACAGTTTATTGTAGCTTTCAAACGGCACAAGTCCAAGACTATGTAGCTGATAACCGAGTTCGATTGGTGGATTGAAGTAGGCAGTTGTTTCAGATCCTTCTCCAAATACAGCGAACGTTCTTTCACCGTTAGTCATTACGTGCACACTAATGCTCTTTGTCTACTGTCTGGGTTTGATATAAGAACATTAGATATAATCGTCCGCACAAGCGTGTATTGAATTTTTTCACACGGTTTTTATTGTAAACAATGTCTGCACTGCTTCCGAAATAGCGTATGACCTCAAATGGAGGAGGTATGTCTCCATAGCTATCGAAATACCATACTTTGGATTTACGTTTTATGTAGGCAACGCATTGATTTCCAGGCCCGTGACTGTTGGCTAAGTTGTTGTTCAGCAAACATAAAAGCTTCTTCGTGGGTTAGAGCTCGATGTAGCAGTGCATTCAGTAGACGTTTTTTGGAGATATGTAATTGCCAAACACTTTTTTGTATGGCGTTAGCTTCACGTGTACACCTTTGCCTCGAAATGCAATTGCATCCATTGTCTTTTTACGACGTTCAACCTCTTTCAACTGTTACTTCGCTTCTTCTACCGCCTTAACAGTCCCTGCTACAGCACTAGCACCACCCAGGAAAGTCCCTAAAGCTGCTAGTCCAGAAAACAGCGCAGGAAAAAATCCTCCTCGTTTTGGTACTGGAATAATTCATGCACGTGTACAAAACATTGCTCTGTACTTTGGAGAAATTTTCGTTCTTGCTGCGCGAAGGAACTTAGTAATAGCTACACGCGGATTGAATTCCCAAGAATAGCTTTTCGTGCAGCCTTAACAACACCTTTCCATTGAGCAGTTTTAGTATTCTTCTTCATTTCGTTTGGATATCGTTGTTAACAATTCTGTACACGACTTTACTCGTGAAGTGCAAATTACGAACTGACAGTTACTTGTTGTTTCGGATGATATATATATTACTATTGCCTATTTTGTTCTTCAGTTACCATGAATATTATAAAACAACAAGGCACACTACCTGTTAGTGAGAGCGTGCCACATCTCATACCTAGTTCTAGTACAACCACAAGAAAACGCCACGGAACGTTGTTTCCTGTTACTATTCGATGTAATATATCAGGCCCATCGGGATGTGTAAGGACACATCTTTTTCTTACACTCATTACCTCTTTAAATGGCATACACTTCGAGAATATTTATGTTTTCGTGAAGTCACTCTATCAAGCGCTATATATTATTCTAAAAAATGTAATGCACGCTCTAGTTCACGTGAGTAAGTACCATCAACGGATGATGTGCTTTCCAATTCTCTTATGATCTTTGACGATGTCGCAACAGAACAGCAAAACGTTATTCGAGCATATTTTAGTACGGGGCGAAATAAATATGTAGATTACAACTATTTATGTCAAACCTATTCTCGTGTGTCTAAGCAGTTGATACGCGACAACGCAAATACACTGACTGACAGAGCAAATGCAACACCAAGAAGGAGTGGTTCGAAAGGGATGAAAGTTGGGGAAAAAACAGAGACGGCACGGACGAATAATTGATGTTTATTTCAAACCGATATGCAGGTTACACAATGCGCACGGCATCGACTCAGTAGGATGTAGGACCACCGCGAGCGGCGATGCACGTAGAAACACGTCGAGGTACAGAGTCAATAAGAGTGCGGATGGTGTCCTGAGGGATGGTTCTCTATTCTCTGTCAACCATTTGCCACAGTTGGTCGTCCGTACGAGGCTGGGGCAGAGTTTGGAAACGGCGTCCAATGAGATCCCACACGTGTTCGATTGGTGAGAGATCCGGAGAGTACGCTGGCCACGGAAGCATCTGTACACCTCGTAGAGCCTGTTGGGAGATGCGAGCAGTGTGTGGGCGGGCATTATCCTGCTGAAACAGAGCATTGGGCAGCCCCTGAAGGTACGGGAGTGCCACCGGCCGCAGCACATGCTGCACGTAGCGGTGGGCATTTAACGTGCCTTGAATACGCACTAGAGGTGACGTGGAATCATACGCAATAGCGCCCCAAACCATGATGCCGCGTTGTCTAGCGGTAGGGCGCTCCACAGTTACTGCCGGATTTGACCTTTCTCCACGCCGACGCCACACTCGTCTGCGGTGACTATCACTGACAGAACAGAAGCGTGACTCATCGGAGAACACGACGTTCCGCCATTCCCTCATCCAAGTCGCTCTAGCCCGGCACCATGCCAGGCGTGCACGTCTATGCTGTGGAGTCAATGGTAGTCTTCTGAGCGGACGCAGGGAGTGCAGGCCTCCTTCAACCAATCGACGGGAAAATGTTCTGGTCGATATTGGAACAGCCAGGGTGTCTTGCACATGCTGAAGAATGGCGGTTGACGTGGCGTGCGGGGCTGTCACCGCTTGGCGGCGGATGCGCCGATCCTCGCGTGCTGACGTCACTCGGACTGCGCCTGGACCCCTCGCACGTGCCACATGTCCCTGCGTGAACCATCTTCGCCACAGGCGCTGCACCGTGGACACATCCCTATGGGTATCGGCTGCGATTTGACGAAGCGACCAACCTGCCCTTCTCAGCCCGATCACCATACCCCTCGTAAAGTCGTCTGTCTGCTGGAAATGCCTCCGTTGACGGCGGCCTGGCATTCTTAGCTATACACGTGTCCTGTGGCACACGACAACACGTTCTACAATGACTGTCGGCTGAGAAATCACGGTACGCAGTGGGCCATTCGCCAACGCCGTGTCCCATTTATCGTTCGCTACGTGCGCAGCACAGCGGCGCATTTCACATCATGAGCATACCTCAGTGACATCAGTCTACCCTGCAATTGGCATAAAGTTCTGACCACTCCTTCTTGGTGTTGCATTTGCTCTGTCAGTCAGTGTATTATTGTGCTTTTTCGGCAAGATGAACGCAATATGCGGCATGTGTATGATTATCACATTAACACTGATATGACATTTAATGACGTTTTTCGTATGCGTGCTACATGTTGGTCATCACATCGTTACGGCTTTTTAGTTATTGATAAAGAAAGTGATGATCAGTATGGATGATATCCCAAGGGTTTTGATCATTTCATATACATTAACACAGCGTTACAGTCACCACTTGATCAAAAACCATCATCAAAACATATAATTCGTGCTCGAAACAATATTCGACGGAAATTAAAAGAGCTTAAACTTATTCAAGCAGACACTGATTTATTTTTGGAAACGCAACTAGGTACACCACTGAAAGAAATTTTTAATTGCACTTCATTGCCCCAGTCTAATACAGGTTTTTTTCTCTGCAAACGTCATACGAATAAGAAAAGCATGGAGGAGAATAGCAGCATAAACATCAAAAGCATAACGAAGAAAAGAAGCAGGATAGGAATGTAGAAGAGGATGAGGAAGAAGAGTATGGGGAAGAAGAACTTAACGATACTTCACCATCTAAGCGTGTTAAGTTTTTAAATAAAGGTTTCATAATCAGTTTAAGACTTTTATTCGAAATACCAATGGTTCTCTCTTGGCTACTTATATAGAAAAACTATTTACAGGACAAACTGACACAACCTACTGTATTCGCTACGAAGACGACTGTTTCTGGATAGTAATGCAAATGTAAAGATTAACTGACAGAGACTCACCGTAAAAGGTGTTACCTATAAACGTACTAAAGTACTCTTAGAACTTCTTTTCTCACGAATACCTGACAAGGATATAATTTTACAAGATGTTCTTACAAATATAAAGCAATACATTTGCTAAAGACGTAACACGACGTAATTACAAGAGGACAGAAGCTATAAATGCAAATAAGAATTACAATTATCGAGAGTTTATTTCTAAGCTGTTTACGTCGCATAAACCAACATCACGTGATCGGAATGTTATCCACAAGCCTTTCTTGCCGTATGTAGACGTAAGATACTTGAATGACCGTAACTTACTCCTTGAACGATTATATGTTCTAAGAGCTTCACAATATGTTGGTCACACAGTTCATGAATGAGGAATTCTAGAAATAGAGAAAGAATTACGACATGGGGGTATTATTCAGTACCGGTAATGGCTCGTCAGGATAAGACCTCGCCTGCAAGGATAAGCATCGCACACGATTTACATAAATCAGCACGCCACACCTACTGTCGCAGACGCGTTATTACACACGGCAAAGATGATCTCTGGCAAGCAGACTTATTAGAAATGAATCCAAATACCTCTAGCAATAATGGGTACATGTATCGACTTACTGTCATCGATGTGTACTCCAAATTTGTTTTCCACAACCGGTGCGTTCTAAGACAGTAGCTCAAATGAAAGACGCATTTGAACATATTGTAGAACAACCGAAACGCTGCCCAAGGCTTATTCCAACCGATCAAGTTAAGGAGTTTTACAACAACGATTTTTCTTCTTGGCTCAAGTTACTTGACATTCATCACTACTCTACGTAGAGCAATATCAAGGCAAGTGTTGTAGAACGCTTTAATCGTGCACACAAAATAATGATGTGGCGAGAATTTACAGCTCAACGTCTTATAGCTAGACTGAACTGCTACCTAGACTCGTGTCTCCCTACAACGATACACCTCATCGCACTGTCGGGACAAATTCACGTCTGTTTGCAAAGAATACAGCACGCATAGATGCTGTTCACCTTGTGATAAAAACAGCTGATCCGCGCCGTCATCGCTTCAAAATGTTCATTCGGTTCGCATCAACAAACATAAGTCTATGTTTAAGAAAGTATACACCCCTAACTGGAGCACAGATAATTTTCAAATCAGGAGTGTTAAGCTCACTAATCCAGTTACATATTTACTTCGCGATTTCAGAGAACAGCCTATTGAAGGAGGATCCTACATCGAAGAACTGCAGGAAACGAAATATCCTACTCACTAATCGAATGTGTTATTCGTCGTTGTGGAAAGAAACTATATGTTAAATGGCTAGGTTTTAATAACAACTTTATTTCATGGAGTAAGAAAGTGATGTACCTTAAGAATTGTGTTGCATATTCTCGAAACTATACCTCTCATTCCTTCTATGTTCTAAGGCAGGATTAAACATGAAAGTCAAAATTATTTCTACTAGATAATTTAGAACATACTGAAGGGTATGATTAATATTAAACAATTAAATCAGCACCTGCAAACAAGTTTTACAATTCGTATTTATTTTTAGAATGTATACATTTTTCAAGTAAATCACTTCTGACCTTTTTTACATATATTATTTTAGTCTTCACTGTTTAATGCCACTATCTAGTAACAGTTTTCCTTTTATTGCACCAGCAACGACAAGTGCTGCTATCTTCTCAGCAACTGAAGCACTAGGTGACGACACACGCTGCAGAGCTTTACGAAACACGTCTTAGTTTAGGATTGTTTTGACGATAAGCAATGTCATGCAGCATATAACCTATTAATACCAGGATCACTACGTGCCAAGCAGAGGCTACTGCGCAAGATGGCGGCTATACACATGCTCTTATGGAGAAAGCTAGCCAAGAGGCTACTGCGCGAGATGGCGTCTATAAATAGGTTCTTATGGAGAAAGCTGGTCAGGGGTGACATAGGATTTAAGGAGACGGCCTACGGGCGATTGCGCAAGATGGCGGCTGCGTACAACTTCCCAGTGCTAGGGCGCCCGAGGTGAGGTGGATGCTATACATTGGTTATAAGAGACCAACTTTAAGGAGATGGACCAGCAGCTAATGGCGATACATTTAATTTATTATTTGAGAAAATCCTATCTCAAAATACCAAAAACCTGATTTTTCAAATTATTATTTAAATTAACAATACACTGCGATTTATTTTGCAATGAGTCAAATTTTTACCTCACGAAAATCAATAAAAATCATTTCTATTAATTAAATATTATTCTAATTAATTACTTATGCTTCAAATTATTTAATTAAATTATTTTGAAGTCCAATATTCAACTCATTAGATCTTTACTCTTGTGTCAATTGACCTAGTGTTGTGCACAACTCACAATAAAGACTTAAAATTCTCGCATTGTAAAGTTAAACATTTTACATTTTGTGAGCTTAGTTCATTGACGCGATCCTTGCTTAAGTATTTTCCCTCAAAGCAAAGATCCTAATCTATCTTATTCCGTCATAAAATTGTTTAAAGATTTATAATTGAGCCAAATATGCTCGCCACAAAACAACAAGAAAATCGAAAACTTTACGCGCACAGCGTACACATATCATGATGAAATATCACCATGAAAATCACATTTACAAAAATATCAGTCATTCATCCATCTCACATTCAAGCTTTTGTCCACAGTCATATTATCACATAGATTTATCGAACCCTATCTCTTGATTTTTAATTTTAAATTTTGTTTGAAATATGAGAGTTTCTCCCGATGACGATATCAGATAAGGGCTACCATTACGATCGTTTGGCGTGTGATTGTAACAGGATTATCACTTTTCCAATGAAATAGATTCCTCAACGTTGTTCCAGGATAATTTTACGGTAGAAATCATCACTAAAAATTCCATAGAATTGCCTACAGTCATAGATAAATAAGCACTCGCGCATACGGTCTATGAGTCACGACTACGTTATTTTTAATCTCCTATTATCTCAAATTATCGATCAATATGTGCTGCATAAGAAGAAATTATGTTCAAAGACACACTCTCTTCCTTAACTGACTCATGTAATGGACACACAAATAAAATCCTATCTTAAGATCCATTTACAAGTCTCAAAAATACCAATAACAGTAAATGCAAAATTTGTGGACATTCAAGCCACGACCAATATTCCAGGCCAACATCTACTTCAATATAGCACACATTAATCACTTATAAGCACAGTAATAATTACACGCATGACCTTTAAACATTCTATTAGACCGTAATAATGTCTATTATTATTATTATTATTATTATTATTATTATTATTATTATTATTATTATTATTATTATTATTATTATTATTATTATTATTATTATTATTATTATACGCGCGCGGTCGCGTCATCGTAGGCTATGGTTTAATGAAATCATAGATGACTCTATCCTATCTCGAATCTATGATAAACCACAAAAGCATCAAGGGAAAGTCCTAAATTCACAGAACACATCGATATTCTGTCCCAAATAATTTAAAAATTATTCCATCATTATTTTATAAATTAATAAATGTTATCGCGTGGGTCAAATATTTTTAACACTTTCCTCGACTTATCATGGGCCAGTGAGAACATATCACGAAGCACTCACTCAAATAGACCAAATTATAGGTCCCAAATACACTCTCACACACATCAAATCTACCAACACCAGTGAAAGAAGAGTGAAATTCCTAACTAAAAAGACTATCAGAAATGATCTCAAATATTCAAGCAAGGACTACGTTTACATAATTATTACAACAGAAAATAGAGAAAAATATAATTTAAAATCTTAGCTGTAGTAGACTTGGCTTCTGGACTCGGTTGATGATCAGTGAATATTTAACCAAACTCCATCTCCGACATTATTCTCCACTGGGCTGAATTATGCCTCCCATTTTAGTTACACATGGCTGCAGCATGCGAGGACATAGGACAATTACAAACTCCGTCGTAATGTTGAAGTTCCATTCTTCCAAAATAGTTGAGGACTGCTAGTGATTTTCCGTCTTCTGGTGAAAGCTGAAACTAAAAAGTTTAGTAATAGTTCCCATCACACACTCGATTCTCCAAGCTGGCACACTTTTTACGTACTTTAAAATTTCCTCAGATTTATAAAATTAAGGAAATCTGAACTTCTGCGTTTCCAATATTTCCGTATCTCAAAATTTCCTCAGAAGCAGAAAAAATATCATCTTTCATCAAATGAATGTTTGTAATGTTCAACGTCGTATATGCCGTCTCCAATTACACATGTGCTCCTACAACACGATGACTTGTACTTGTACGAAGCAATTATTCACGTCGACAACTGAAGACACAAAAGAGCAAAAGAGCAAGATTCCCCCAGATACATGGGTATTTATTTCTTCAAGACGTAGGTGTATTTGTTAGTTGAATTTTATTGCCTGAGATTTAGCGATCGGGCTGACCTTGCGATCCAATTGATTAAATATCATGACGTCAAAATCTCAAAGTATTGATCGCTTTAGGTCTGGTAGAGTTCGTGTCCACGTGCTACTCATCTGGTGTCTTCAACAAGGCACAAAAAAACCAGACTCGCTTACACGGCGGGGGAAAACCTGTTCCGCTGCGGGCTAGCAGAGACAGTGCAGAGTTGAACTCTCCTTCCTGGATGATAATTTTATGCATTGTTCCACCCCAGTAATAAAATATTCTTTCCATTCAAACCAATAACCAATTTTCAAGGGTGCAACTTGTAACTTATGACCTATTGGTTTTACCAGCCTAACATTCTTGGACTGAGGTAAGGGCTACCATGCAAGATGGTTGCTATACTGCATTCGTGTAGATATTAACTAGAGCGTCGCCTCAGGGGCTCACAACTTGTAACTTATAATCTATTAGTTTGATCAGCCTGAAATTCGAGAAGTGATGCAAGGGTACTATGCAAGATAACTGCTATACTCTATAACTAGAGGGCTGCCTCAGAGTCTCACAACTTGTTATTTATAACCTATTAGTTTGATCGTCCTGACATTCGAGAACTGAGGCAAGGGCTGTTAGGCAAGATAGCTGATATACTCTATTCGTATAAACCTAACTAGAGGGCTGCCTCAGAGTCTCACAACTTGTTCTTTATAACCTATTAGTTTGATCGTCCTGACATTCGAGAACTGAGGCAAGGGCTGTTAGGCAAGATAGCTGATATACTCTATTGGTATAGACCTAACTAGAGAGCTGCTTTAGGGTCTCACAAATTGTAACTTATGACCCATTAGTTTTAACACACAGGGGCAGACGCTACTAGGCAAATAGCCGCTGCACATTGGTTATATTAGACTAACTTTAAGGTGCTGGGCTCTCGCTCATCCTTCCTAACTTTAGTGTAGCAGTGGAGCTAGTGGTGGTGCATATTCTTTATGGCACTAACTTGGGGAGAGCTGTGCTGGAGCTTTTCGAGTACTCGGCTAATACAGGGCGGTTTCATCCTCCTAAGCGGATACCCATCCGAACATCAGTCTAGCGCAGTGGCTCTTGCGTACCCGTAGGCACCCATGGGACTAATCCTGGAGGTAGAGCTCCACCAAGGCTCTCGAGGAAGTATAGTCGCTTAAAGCTAAAAGCATAATCAGAATTATGAGATGTAGATAAAGAGAAAATGTTGTGATAACCTAAATTTGTTGGAAGGGATGAAATTTATTCAGGTGTGGAATTGGAAAGTGCTGAAACGAACAATTCCGTGCTGCACACATGATACGGAATGGAACCCAGGGATCACGTCTTATCAGAAGGGCAGAAGGACAAAAGAACACTTCTTCCTCCTCACCGCGCCCTCCTCCTAGGAATAAAGGGCTAAAGGGGTAATGGGATAAGGGATAAAAGACTAAAAGGCAAAAGGGTTAAAGAGCTAATGGGCTAAAGGGTAAAAGGGAAAAATGGCTTACATTTTTGTAGTATTTGAGGTGCCTGTCCTATCTTTATCCGGGCTTGAGACCAAGAATATGTTAGGTGATGTCAGCAAGCGGAAAACATTAGTTCAAGTTATGTGAAAAATTTCAAAAACTTATCAAACTCCAGATTAATTTGGGGCATGGAAAGGGTTATGTGTTCTGCTAGAAAACAGTATGTGAAAAGTAAATCTAAAGAGAACTTAGTGTAAATTGTGTAGAAAAATTGAAGCCTGAACTCATTCTGAAATGTGGATTCCAGAAGGAAAACAGTGTTGCAGCACAGTGTAAGTTTAAAGGTAACTGTTATCTTCGGGACATTGAACTGAGTCTACTATTAACTTGGTGTTGCATTATGAACAATGCCTTCACTTCTGCATACAATGGGTATCTGAAGTTGGACTCGGTACCGCTGATTGCTATTTATTGTGGACTAAAAGGCAAAAAATTAGCTTAATTTTAAACACTGACTACCACAAAGGGGTGACGTATGGAAATATGAAAAGCTTAAGGGGGAGGCTGAAAGCGAGAAACCAATTATTCTAGAAATTAAACTGTGTTTTTTGGATTGGTGATCGTGATTTTATGCAAATCTCGAGGATGATCTGTAATTTACTTTATCTGTTAATTCCCCTTTGAGTTTATGAATTATATTTTTCTTGGTTAAAAGGAATTTTTTGTCGTGTTCCTGCTCAAAATTATTTGACACACTGATCCATTGGCTGGTTGTTGTTTTCTACCACCTGGAGGTAAGTTTTAATCTGTTTTGTTCTGAGTGTATAGTGGTGTGTGACGCTTCCTGATTTGTTTCTCTTACACTGGGCCTTTTAGCTATGGGTGGTGCAGCCGGGTTGGTACGGGTTTCCTAGCAGGTGGGGCAGTCACAAATAGACGAAGAAGGCTTAATTTGATTGGTATTGAAGCTCCCTTAATTCTAGCCCAATCACTCAATAGACAGACATTCATGAAGTCTTGACACAGTCTCATATCCTCAACGGTGGAATTCTTACAGCAATCACAAATGGACGGAACCATCAATGAAAGGAGACCTCAATAAAGAATTTCGCCATAAAGAGAACATCAGAGAAGGCTTCTGGCAACGCTGGAAGAAGGAATATCTTCTGTTGTTGAGAAATTACAACGAGATCAAGCGACAACAAGTACTACACAAGCCCGGAGTCGGAGACATCTTACTTCTACCAGTAGATGTTAGACCCAGACACGGGTAGAAAAAGAACGGAGGGTACGATACAACAAGATCAGACCTATCATTCTCGGCCGACCTGATGGAACCAAGATCGGCCATCCTATTCAGCTGGTGACCCCGCTGGATATTGACAAGCATGGGGAGGATGTCACGGATTGATAAGTCATTGGTGTTACTGTACTGTGGACTGAGTATCGATATTACTGTTTGGTGTATGTGTGTGTTCTTTGTATTGTGTTTCTTGGGCTAGATACAAGATGGAGTCGGAGTTGTAGAGTTACGTGTATTGTTGTCATTTAACGGCCCCACGTGAGCTAGTCTATTAGCTTGGCCGACCAGGTAAGTTGGCGTGCACTCCAGACGTCTTGGGCCGCGCCAGCTTTGACTAATACGAGAAGGTACCATGGCACGTGTTAAGTCTTCCGCCCAGGTAGACCAGGCAGCCAGGTAAGCTCTCCCACCCACTAATTCTTCCCTCCACAGGGTTACACACCAGGGCGGGGCGTATAGTTCGCGTATCGGGTTATTTTCTCTTCGTTTTATTAAATTGTCCGTTTACCAGAATACGAATAAATTACGGAAGTGTTACTATTACTACACATAAATTATCATTCTTAACTTGTGTCACGTGCAGTCTTCATCAGTTCCAAAGTACGCCTTGCTAACAGTAACAGAACGAAGGTATCTGACACATTAGGTTCACGCTCAGAGTAATTATAGGGCCACCACCTCAGAATAGATTCTCCAAGTTCTGTTTTGCTGCCCGATAGGAACCGGCAATATATATTAGCCGAATGAGAGAACGTACTTCGAATTCATTTGTCTTCCTGCACTTGCTCTTCTTGGTGTAATTTGACTGAATGTTATCAATGTAAATATTTGTCCACTCGGTTACACAACGAATTATAAGATCACTTAAGAGTACAACAAAACATTCAAGTGCAGTAGCACAATTCTTTACCACTAGTTTTATACCTGGTAGATGAGTTATTAAGTTTTGTTTCCGGGTGCGGTCATTACCAGCAGCTGCACTTCTTCGCCATTAAGTTTTCTTGTCCTTCCCTAGCATGCACTTTGGTGTTCTTGTAGTTGATGGCGATAGTATGGAACCCGGAGTTGTCCGTAAATTGATGTCATCAGGGCCCTCAGAACTTTCAGAAGTGTGGTCACTAAATATACCGTTGGCAGTTTCACAATCATCAGATTCCATTACCTCATCAGAATCGTCTTCTGAAACTTCATCTGAAAGCTTCCTGATCCGTCCCTGCACTTCATCTAAAGAGGTATTTATTTCACACAATCCTAACACCACACCAGAAGCGACAGCTCAATTTGTGAAGTAGAAACCAACTAGACACGATATGTAACGTAACTGGGTACGCGGGGTGCTGACGACACCCCAGCCTATAAATGCCATTTTCGGCAATAATAGACACAAATTCAAACAATGCAAATGACGTTATACACTGAAGGAAATTGAAATTGCTACACCCAGAAGGAGTGGCGTTACATCGCTGCAATTGAACATGCAGGACGAGTGTTCGGTTGTGATCCGATGATTACATTTTCATGTCCCTCTGACCGCAATTTCGGACAACAATCAATACAGGATGTGACCACAACGTGCCGCAATACATTGATGAATTCGTCGGGGCATGGAATCAATGAGGCTCTGGATCGCTTCCTTAGGAATTGTGGCCCATGCTTGCTGCACTGCATGGGTCAGTTGTTCCAAAGTTGTGGGTGGCTGAGGACGGTTGTCCAGTTGTCGACCCATCATGTCCCACACGTGCTCAATAGGACTGAGGTCCGGGGATCTGGCGGGCCATTGTAAGGTTGTGATGTCGTGGAGAACTTCTCTGGAGATGCGTGCAGTGTGAACCCGGGCATAGTCCTGCTGAAATATCCCATTAGCAAGGTTCGCCATCATAGGGACAACCACTGGATTGAGTACCCTATCAACGTACTGTAGAGCAGTCATAGTGCCCTCAACAAGCACTAATTGTGATTTCACATTAAAGTCAATAGCTCCCCAGACCATAATGCTTGGTGTTGGCCCTGTGTGCCTCTCGACAATAAGCTCTGGGCGGCCCCTCTCCACGGTACATCGGCGCACACGATTCCGGTGATCACAGCGGGCAAGACAGAAACGCGATTCATCACTAAAGACGACCCTATGCCATTCGTCAACCACCGTCGATCTTTCTCGACACCAGGTCAGACTTACACGTCGCTGTTGTGGGGTCAATGGAACACCTTCTGCAGGGACACGGGCTCGTAAGCCAGCTGCACGCAGGCGATTACCAACTGTTTGTTGTGTAATGTGGGGTGCCACAGCTGCTCGAATTTGCTCTGCTGTTGCATTGGGTTCCATCCGGGCCATCCGAATGATGCGGCGATCCTCTCTCACAGTTGTCTGTCGCGCTGGGCCTGTGCCAGGTCTACGAGTGTGGGTACCATCATTTGACCACTGCTGCCATACACGTTGTACGGTACATTCCTGTCGGCCAACACATGCAGCGACAGTCCTCTCAAACGGCGACAGTTGCTGATAGCGTGCTCTTCTCTGTTGTCGAGGGATGTTTGACGGGGAACACTTCACTGCAAAGACTGCAAGTGAATTACGCTACACCAGAGTCCGTATAATGGAGTTGATTCTTCCGCGACCAATCACGTGGGGAGACTTGTAGCAACAATACAATGGGTCTGAAACTTTGATCGTTTACATACCTGCATGCCATCGTTCCATATCTTGAAAATCAAAACAAAGGTCCAATGCCTTCATGGTGGTGCAATTTCCATTTTCTTAAGTGTATTAAGTACTGATTTCCTCAACAGTCAGTCAGAAAAACAAGTGAATATTTCACGTAGTGTGTTCTCAGTACCCCTCACACCAAGTTAAAGGTTAAACATGCCTCCCTCCAATACTTACCAGAAGTCGGCGCCTCTGACAGGGGAGTAGGCGGCCATCGTTCTATGCTGTCCGGAGCCTTGTGGGGGATGGGAAGAGAAGGGCAAGGGAGAGGGAGGGAAGCGGCTGTGGTCTTGAGACGGAAAACCACTTCGAGGAAGGATGAGGTGGGAATCGAAACCTCTCCTCAGATGATCTCCTGAGGCTGAGTGGATCCTGTTCCAGTTCTCGTACCAATTTTCAAATTTCGTGGAAGTGCAATATTCGAGGTGAAATAATTTAGAGGTGTACTGTAAGTAGTATGGAAATGGATGTTCTACATCACTGGCGTCAGCATTTTTCTGCTGAGTCAACACCCGAGGTCATTGACACCTATGACGCCATGACCACGTGACCTTCTTTGTAAACAAAACCACGTGCTTTTGACAGCTGTCAAGTCCCTTACCCCAATTTTTGGAGAAGAGAACGTCGCTAACCTCACTGCTGCTATCTTGACTGGTCATATCCTTACTTCCGTGTGAACAATTCTACTTGGCTAACATCACTGCTGCCATGTTAAGTACGTGGGCGTAGAATCTAAACAACCGTCAAGATGACAGCTGCCATCTTGCCAGGTCCTAACCACGTGCACCTGTTTGGTGCAGATTTTGAACAAGTGAACGTGGCTAATCTCAATGCTGCCACCTTGACACACCCTAACCCCACTGCTGCCATCTTAACTACGTGGGGCGCGGAATTTAAAGAGCTGTCAAGATGACAGCTGTAATCTTGACAGTTCCTATCCACGTGCATTTGTTTGGTGCGCATTTTGAACAAGTGAACGTCGCTAACCGCAATGCTGCCATCTTGACAGTTCCTAATCTCACTGCCGCCATTTTAACCATTTGGGCGCGGAATTTGGATAAGTAACAGCTGTTAAGACGCCACCTGCCACCTTGACATGTCCTAACCGCGTGCAATTATTTGATGCGTATTTTGAACAAGTGCCCTTAGCGACATCCCACTTCTCCGACACTATCTCAGAGGGGGACTAACCTCAGAGGATTATAGTTTTAAGGCTAGCTGCCCTTCTCTTTATACACCCTTCCCGACACCATCTTGGAGGGGGCGTAAGAGGTCAGGTAATGGCATTATGTCTCCACCCGACAGTAACGAACAAGGCTAAACATGTATAACAATGACGACGTGATCATATGCTTAAGGCTTTACGTCCCCATCTGACTGAGTGTCTGCGACGGGACTGAGCACGTGCGATACTAACATAGTTATGCATGTCTAGACTTGTTCGTTATCATGGCCACTCTCTAGTAAACTCAAGCTTTTATAGATAGTATCAGTGTGAATATTTTCGATATGTGTAAGGGGGCAAAGGGAATGCAATAAGTAGAACATTTTGAATATAATGGATTATTTATATTATAATTAATTACGAAATTAAACAAATTACCACCGGTTATACAACAGTCTTGGTTATGCTCTCGACTAGTTTGCTGTACTCCTTAGCAGCTTTCTAAATTTGTATTCCCCCTGCAACATTCAAGTTAAACAAAACATTTATTGTTGATTGAATTAAGTATTTAAAATATATTATACTATGTATGTTATGCTTTACACAGAAGTTAATGCCGTTCTTACCACGTTGTTATTCATATGTTATATTCCTTTCTAAATCATTATCAGTTACTGTAATGGACGGAAAAAGTTCATCCATACACTGTGTACAGTTTGCAATCTTCCGATTAGGTCTATCCCAATCATCATCACAATTTTAACTCGATGCTTGTAGTGACGATGACAGAGTCTGCATAAATCTACATCGATTGACATCTTACTGTTGAGAGGAAGGATGTCCCAAAAAGCATTTACGAAAGGAGCAGGTTACGTAGATAAAAATCCTGGTTGTAAACATTGAATCAGATGTATCGGCATCTGATATAAGGTTCCATATATATGGAACATTTTAATAGCCTCACTTACCTGTGTGAGATAAATAAGGTGTCACATATTGGCATGTGAACAACATGGTCATTCACAGTTTTGTTTGTTATCAAGACGATTGTCTGTACCAGTGTAGTCTTTTTCTTCATTCTGTTCCATAGCGTACGATGTAGAAGCACACACTAATATTCATGATTAAGAGTTACCTTTATTTATAGTCTTATAAAAATATTCGTTTTCAGATGGTAAGTAATATCACTCATATGAATAATAAAACAATAGGCTGTTGTGTTAGCAGGAATATTTTCAGAAGTTTCAAATTCTAAATGAATGTCGACAGGTGATTCTTTATGGATTCTTCATGATAAGAGCAGTCTATAACTACAATCGGTGCTTTATTTTTAACTACTTAACCGGGCGTGACGAGTTAATTCGTCTACCAATAGTTGTTACTGAATCGTGTAATGACGAGTTAACTCGTCTAGAATGTTCGAAATTGTTATCTTCATGGCGGAAGGTGTTATCTCGTCTCTTATTGTTGTTGAATGTAGTTCTATGACCGCTTTATGTTGCAGACTTGCTGCGCCACAGTCTGCGCCAATATTTCATTTTAATTTCTTCCATACATAATGGATAAACCGTTTGGATGATAATCTATTCTTCATCTCATTGACTCAGAAGCCCAATTAGATGACAACTTTTTGGATAGGAATGATAGATCAAGTGGTAATAGTGACACTGAATTTTCTTCTGAAAATGAAGAAGGGGGAGAAGATATTAGCTTGCCTACAACAAGTGATGCAGCCACTTCGCAGTGGAATAGCCACGGTAATCCTCATGCTCCATTTACGTTTGTGTCGGCTAGTAAAATGAATACTGAAGCAGTTGCAGGAAGTTGAATCAAATAATGAATTATGGTTTCAATGAATAAATATAAATCAAATGAAACCAATTTCCCCTTTGTGAAAATCAAATGATCATATACATGTCTCGCTGTCATGGTCACCCGTCAACGGCCTCTAACTTCAGATGACCACCAGCCGTAAGACATAGCTAGCACGATTGGTAGGTAGCAATACCTCACATCACAGCCTGCAAGTGTGACACTTCCGTCACTCCTTCTGTGACACTAACTTCCGTAAAGCAAATTTTCATATTACCACCAGCCATAAGACATATTTATGTCAAAACAACCAGGCTAGATAACTCGTCTTCCGTGAACGAATGCACACGCAATGTGCGGGAGGGGTTCCTTCATCATTCGCGGAAGCACATAATGGGTGGTACGAGTTCCTTCCTCATTCGCGGAAGCACATAATGCGCGTGAAGAATTAACTCATTTTCAGTCAAAATATGTTCCACGCTACGACTGTACATTTCTCAGTGGGAACTCCCTGCTTAAAAGGTTAAATCCTTTAGGTGAAAATAGCGCGCAATCTTCTTTCTCATAATACGATGATTGGAATTTACAAAACATATCATGGAGCAACCCAAATTTATTTTTCTCAAAATTAATGTCTATGTTTTCGTATGAATACGTAATTCCATTGAGATATAGTCTAATATTTCTTAATTTACAGTGATCAAACTGTGAACTGTCTTTTTCATGGTTGAATTTACGATGGACCTGAAATCCACAAACAAGATACAAAGGCTTTTCAGTAATACGTGGTATTTTGACAGCCCAACTATGCTTGTTTATAGTGGGTAACACCGGATATTCAAGGAGCTCACAACTTCGAAAACGAATGGGCAATGGTGTATTATTTTCTAACATCTTCAGCAATCGAAGTTTTCTCGATCAGATAAGGTGAAATGTAATTTTCGAGTCTACTCGTATTTCTGCTGCTCTACGGGAATTGTAATGACTTCGATCTCGGATCAGAATTAGCTCTTCATTTGCGTTGATTATAAATAGTCTAAAGACTTCTGCGAAGCCAATAATATGTTTCAATGATAACATACCTGCAAAAGGTCCGTCCTCATTAATCATGCAGTTGTTAGTAGCTTTTGGAAGCCATCCTGCCATCCATAAAAAATACTTTCTTCGCCACTAAAAGGAGGGCGGAGTTTCATTACACTTGTAAAACTAACATTCTTCGATCAATCTATTTCCACATTATTTACTTCATATCGCGCTTCAGAAAGGAGAAAAGGTAGGCCATGGTTGTTTAGTTGATATGTGCTTGGTCCACTTCCATCTGACTTACCTAGTCGTCCTTCAATATGGAGGTAGCTTTCGTGTGGTAGTGTGTATACATCTTGCTCATTAATGATAAAGCGAATTTTATCATTGCTATTCAGTCCAAACCTAAAAGTTTATAAGAAAGAAGCTCACTTCGTACTACACCTTCATGAGTTTCTGCTGTGTTTATAATGTGTAGCATGTATTCCATTATGTAGTAGTAGCGTATAACATGGAGTATCTGCTTATGGTTATCTCTTAACTCGTTAAGTCTTCGCAAGCATGTAGTATTTCTTGTTCTATAGATTTTTTCAACGGGTTCAAGGTGAATTTTGTAAGCTACGTAGGTGTGCCGATCTAAATTAATAAGCTGATTATATTTATTCACAAGTCCAAGAGTGATGTTACTAATGTGTTTTGCAGACACAGGATGATAAAGAACAACTGACGGTTTTTCACGAATAGTATAACCACTTTCCTCTGTAACAATAAAGTCGTGCAAGCCGTGTGAACGTTGTTGATTACTATTCAAGCCTATAAAAATATTACCAGTAATGTTTGTATTATGATCATCGAAGCATCAGACTCGTCACGTACGTTCGGTATGAGCTCCCTTGGTGGAAATCCAAGCAATGGTCCTATCGAATCAGGGTGTGATTTGAAGCCAATTTAAATGATGACTCAATAACACATTTATGTGGGATGTTGCTTAGAGTACTTGAGAATTTGTAATTATTATTTCTAAAACTCTCTTCAGTAAACTGTTCAATTAACGCACTTTCAATGTAGTCATGAATATCGTCTACTGAATACCTGCATGATGGTAGCGTTAGCACATACTCATCGTAATAGAACTTGCTTACACCATCACGCACATTATACATTTTAGTATAGCTTTCAAACGACACAAGTCGAAGACTATCCAGCTGATAACCGAGTTCAATTGGTGGACTGAAGAAGACAGTTGTTTCAGATCCTTCTCCGAGTACATCGAACGTTCTTTCATCGTTAGTCGTTACGTGCACACTAATGCTCTTTCTCTACTGTCTGGGTATGATATAAGAACATAAGACATAATCGTCCACACTCGTGTATTGAAGTTTTTCACAATGTCTACACTGCTTCCGAAATAACGTATGAGCTCAAATGGAGGAGGTATGTCTCCATAGCTATC
This sequence comes from Anabrus simplex, assembly GCF_040414725.1. NCBI lineage: Eukaryota > Metazoa > Arthropoda > Insecta > Orthoptera > Tettigoniidae > Anabrus > Anabrus simplex. The sequence goes on along the minus strand of NC_090274.1, from coordinate 88,160,363 downwards.
GGAATACCATACTTTAGATTCACGTTTTATCAAGGCAAAGTATTGAGTTCCAGGCTCAAGACTGTAGTTGATCTCGCATATACACACCTCGAAAATAATAAAATCCATTTCGTTTAGCAAACGTAAATGCTTCTTAGTGGGTTAGAGCTCGATGTGGCAGTGCATTCAGTAGACGTTTTTGGAGATGTGTAGATGCCAAACACTTTTCTTGTATGGCGCTAGCATAATGTGTACGCCTTTGTCCCGTAATGCAATTGCCTCCATTGTCTTGTTATGACATTCACCCACTTTCAACTGTTGCTTCGCTCATTCTACTGCCTTAGCTGTTCTTGTTACAGCACTAACACCACCCGGCAAAGACCCTAAAGCTGCTAGTCCAGCAAACAGCTCAGGAAGAAATCCTCCTCGTTTTGGTGCACGTTTACAAAACACTGCTCTGCACTTTAGAGAAATTTCCGCTTTTGCTGCGCGAAGTGCTTTAGTAATAGCTAAATGCGGATTGTACCTGCCTCGAGTAGCAGTTCGTGCAGCCTTTACAATATCTTTCTATCCAACTGTTTTAGTTTTCTATTTCATTTTGTTTGGATATCGTTGTTCAACCATTCTGTACACGACTTTACACATGAAGAGCAAATTATGAATTGACAGTTGCTCTTTCTTGATATATACATTACTATTGCCTACTTTATTATTCAGTTACCATGAAGATTATAAAGCAACAAGACACACTACCTGCTAGTGACATTAAGCCACATCCTTACCTAGTTCTAGTACAACTACAAGAAGACGCCATGGAACGCTGTTTCCTTTTACTGTTTGATGTCTTATATCAAGCTTATCGGGATGTGTAAAGACAAATTTTTCACTTCCACTCATTACCTCTTTAAATGGCACATGCTTCGAGAATATTTATGTCTTCGCGAAGTCACTCTATCAATCGCTATATACTATTCTACAAAATGTAATGCACGATCTAGTTAAAGATGGACTTAAATATTTCCAATTTACCAAGTACCATCTCCAGATGATGGCCCCCCAATTCTCTTATGATCCTTGACGATGTCTCAACCGAACAACAAAACGTTATTAGTGCATATTTTAGTATGGGGCGAAATAAATATGTAGATTGCATCTATTTATGTCAAACATATTCTCGTGTGCCTTAGCAGTTGATTCGTGACAACGCGTGCTCTTTCGGCAAGATGAGCGCAACATGCGGCATGTGTGTGATGATCATATTAACACTGATATGACATTTAATGACTTTAAACGTATGTGTGCTACATGTCGATCATCACATCGTTACGGCTTTTTAGTTATTGATAAAGAAAGATATTCAGTGTTCGAAACATGTTAATACGCAACATCTTATTTATCTCACACAAGTAAGTGAGGCTACTAACATGTTCTATAAACAAGCAACCTTATATCAGATGCCAAACTATCTGATTCAATGTTTATCACCAGGATATTTATCTACGTACGCTGCTGCTTTCGTAAATGCTTTCTGAGACATCGTGCCTCTCCACAGTAAGGTAAACGTCATTAGAAGCATCGAGGTAAAAATGGTTATGATGATTGGGATGGACGTAATCCGAAAACTGAAAACTGTACACTGAGTATGGATGAAATTTTCTCTTAATTACAGTACCTGATAATGATTTAGATAGGAAGAAAAAACGTGAATTACAACAAGGTAAGAACTGCATTAACTGCTTTGTAAAGCATAGCATACATAGTAAATTTATTTTTTAAACTTAATTTCATAAACAATAAATGTTTGGTCTGCCACTGCTAAGCAGAGTCCTGGAGGGGCGTGCCATTCCAGCTGATGAGTCCAAATGGCACGTCTGGACGAAACTCTGCATAATGCACACGGCCTAACCACCCAAAAGCTGGTTCTATTCCTGTGATTTTAAGATCTGCGGCTGTGAAAGCCTTTTTTGAAATTGTATCTCCAATGGGGGAGCATTTTTTAAACGGAGAAGTCATTTCTCCTTTAGCAGGTTAGCAAACTTGATTTGCTAACACGGCGGGGCCACACAGTTTGGTCTGCAACTGCTAAGCAGAGTCCTGGAGGGGCGTGCCATTCCAGCTGATGAGTCCAAATGGCACGTCTGGACGAAACTCTGCATAATGCACACGGCCTAACCACCCAAAAGCTGGTTCTATTCCTGTGATTTTAATAAATGTTTTGTTTAATTTGAATGTTGCAGGGAGCATTACAATTTTAGAAGCATGCTACCTCTTCACAGTAAGCTGTTATGGAGTACAGCACACTTGTCGACAGCAAAACCAAGACTGATGTATAACCGATAGTAGTTTGTTCACTTTTATAAATAATTATACATTAAATACTTCATTAAATTCAAAATGTTCTACTTTTTGCATTCCCTTTGCCTCCTTACACCTATCGAAAATATACACACTCACAATATCTATAAAAGCCTGAGTTTACTAGAGAGAGACCATGATAACGAACAAGTCTAAACATGCATAACCATGTCGACGTCATCGGTCCATGTTAAAAACAGAATAATCTTAGTATCACACGTGCTCAGTCCAGATGGAGATAGTCTGTCAGATGGAGGCGTAAAGCTTTAAGCATAAGATCACTTCGTCATGGTTATACATGTTTAGACTTGTTCATTACTGTCAGATAGAGACATTATTCCATGAGCTGACTTCTTACGCTCCCTCAAAGATGGTGTCGGGAAGGGTGCATTTCGAGAAGGGCATTTAGCCTTAAAACTATAGTCTTCTGGGGTTAGGCCCCTTCTGAGATAGTGTCGGAGAAGGGGGATGCCGAGTAGGGCACTTGCACAAAATCCCATCAAGCAAGTGCACGTGGTTAGGACCTGTAAAGATGGCAACTGTCATCTTGACAACTGTTATGTATACAAATTCCGCGCCCAAGTGGTTAAGGTGGCAGCAGTGGGGTTAGGACCTGTCGAGATGGCAGCATTGAGGTTAGCGACGTTCACTCCTTCAAAATCCGCGCCAAACAAGTACACGTGTTTATGACCTGTCATTATGGCAGCTGTCATCTTGATAGCTGTTTAAATTCCGCGCCCACGTAGTTAATATGGCAGCAGTGAGGTTAGCGTCGTTCTCTTGTCCAAACAGTGGGATTAATGTCAGTCAAGGTGGCAGCTGTCAAAAGCACGTGCTTTTGTTTACAAACAAGGCCACGTGTTTAGGACCTGTCATTATGGCAGCAGTGAGGTTAGCCACGTTCACTTCTTTACAAAAAAAAACATTAACTACAAGAACCCCAAAGTACACGCTAGGGAAGGACAAGAAAACTAAATGGGGAAGAAGTGCAGCAGCTGGTAATATCGGTAAAATGGCAGCAGTGAGGTTAGCGTCGTTCTCTTGTCCAAAAAGTGGGATTAATATCAGTCAAGATGGCAGCTGTCAAAAGCACGTGCTTTTGTTTACAAACAAGGCCACGTGTTTGTGTCTTCACGGTCACGTGGTCATGGCCTCATAGGGTCAGTGACCTCGTGTGCTGACTCAGCAGAAAACACGCTGAAACCAGTGGTTTAGAACATACATTGCCCTACTACTTGCAGTACACCTCTAAATTACTTCACCTCGAATGTTGCTCTTCCACGAAATTTGAAGATCGGTACGAGAACTGGAACGGGATCCACTCAGCCTCAGGAGGTCATTTGAGTAGAGAGGGTTCAATTCCCACCTCATGCTTCCTCGAAGTGGTTTTCCTTTTCAAGATCATGGCCGCTTCTTTCCTTACCCCTTGCCCTTCTCTTCCCATCCCCCACAAGGACCCTTGTCAGCATAGCACGATGGCCGCCTACTCCGAAGTCAGACGCGCCGACTTCGAGGAAGTATTGGAGGGGGGGGGGGCATGATTTATCTTTAACTGGGTATGTGGGGTGTTAAGAACACCTCACGTGTAATATTCACTTTTTTCTGACAGACTGTTGAGGAAATCAGTACATAAAATAACGTCATTTGCACCCCGCATACCCAGTTACGTTGCATATCGTGTCTAGTTGGTTTCTACTTCACAAATTGAGCTGTCGCTTCTGTGTTGTGTTGGGATGTGTGAAATGAATACCTCTTTAGATGAAGTGCAGGAAAGGATCAGGAGTTTCAGAGGACTATTCTGATGAGTTAATGGAATCTGACAACTGTGTATTTACTGACCACACTTCTGAAAGTGCTGAAGGCCCTGATGGCATCAATTTATGGTCAACTCCGGGTTCCATACTATCGCCATCAACTACAAGAACACCAAAGTACATGCTAGGGAAGGACAATAAAACTAAATGGGGAAGAAGTGCAGCAGCTGGTAATGTCCGCACCCGGAAATAAAACAATAACTCATCTACCAGGTACAGATCTAATGGCAAAGAATTGTGCTACTCCACTTGAATGTTTTAATGTACTCGTAAGAGATAGTAAACAGAGTGCACAAATATCTATATTGATAAAATTCAGTCAAATTACACCAATAAGAGCAAGTGAAGGAAGACAAAAGAGGTCGAAATACATTCCTTCATTGGGCTACTGTTTGTTGCCGGTTCCTATCGGACAGCAAAACTGAACTTGGAGTATCTTTTCTCAAGTGGTGGCTCAGGGATTGAAATATTCCATACTACTCTGTCACTGGACATATTTTTATTTCTGATGAGGTGCCTAAGGATTGAGAACATTCATGAACCAAAACAGTGTAGTGAATTGGATAAGTTAGCAGCCATCCAGGAGGTATTCACAATTTTCACACGAAATTTGTTACTCCCTCTCTGAATTTGTTACTATCGATGAACAGCTTGTTCCTCTTCGGGGTAAATGCCACTTTTGGCAGTTCATAACTTTCAAACCCGCCGAATATGGTATGTGGGGAAGCACTAACTACTTTTACAGTCTTCGGAGACGCCGACGTGCCGGAATTTAGCCCCGAATGAGTTCGTTTACGTACAAGTAAATCTACCGACATGAAGCTGACGTATTTGAGCACCTTCAAATACCACCGGATTGAGCCAGGATCGAACTTGCTAAGTTGCGGTCAGAAGGCCAGCGCCTCAATCGCCTCAGCCACACAGCCCGGCCAAATGTACGAATAATGAAGCGGTATGAGATCCTGCTTGAGAGAACTTGACGAACTTGCTCATTGTTTGGAGAGAAAAACGCCAAGAAACAATAAACAACATCAAAATAAAACACAAAATTCGAACAATGAACAAATGAGAGCATAACCACAGCTTATTTAAAACAAGACAGAATGGTTGTAAACTATACGTAAACATTTCGCTGGTCCAAAACCCGTATAGCAAAAGGTTTGATGTAAAGGACTTAATAATTATTATATAAAAGGCTGGTATCGTTCATACGTGCCGTAGCGTCTCTTCCACATGTTCTATCTTTACTTCTCAACAAGAAAACTATTGAAAAACTCTGTCGATATGGACCATCTAAATGACCAACACTATTGCCAGGCAAAATTTAACGAGATTGTCATCAGCCGTTTTCTCGAGAAAAGTTTATGACGTTATTGATGCCACCAAAAGGTTACTATGAACACCAACTCCGGGACCTCAGTAACTGTAATGTACTCTATAGTGTATAGGGCAGTTTCCCTTACAAATGACTTACTTAGTATTCTGTAATCAAATATTTAAGACTTAAATACGCCGTAATGCACTCGGAATGCGTTCCATTATTTCAAGTGGTACGGATTGTCGGAGCTCACTGGACAATCTAGGACTTACTCGTCCCATCGCGCAGCATACATGAGAGAACCAAACTTGGTACTTTTTTCTAACCATGTTACACTGTAGTCCACAACGCGGTGCTCAGAACTCCACGTTTAAGTGTAAGAAGGCCACAGTTGCGAGGTCATAATTTTTAAATACTTGTTATCCTTATAAGTTCCCATGCCATTATCTTGATGGGTAATTCGTTCAATGCAGCACTATTTTTCTTGAAATAATATGGATCATTTCTGGGTGGCAGAAATTGCCTTACCGCCTACCACCCCCAAATAAGCGCCACTGTCCCCACTTGTATCCCCGACCAAATATGCCTCACGTTCAAGAACGCTATTCTTGAGGTGGTAGATGTGAGATCCCTCTCTGATACCGGGGGAAAAACCAACACGGCAAGGTAAACTGATTAAAGAAATAAAAATATTGTTTCAGTTCTTTTGTTTCTCCCCTCGTTTCCTTCTTCTCGTTGTTTGTTCAGAGTCCTGCATTTTGCATCTTGCATCGACATTTGAATCTCCTTATTACACTTCAAAAACTCGTTCATTTATCAGATTAATCTGCGATTGTCTGCTATAGTTTCATGCTACTTCCATACAAATGACATTTTCAGTTTCAGCTACTGTTGCTAGCCGTAATCTCACAGTATTTTGTGACTAAAAATTCGTTGGTTACCTACAAAATTTGTCATTATAAAAAAAATCGTGTTTACAATCTGGGACTTACTATGTTTCTAAAAGAAAATTGGACTCGGAAACTGGGACAAAAAGTCCTCAACCAGGAGATATGGTCATTCTGTGTTAATGATCTGTTTGAAAAGCTGTTCATCAAATCCGCCTTTATTTCGAAGTGGCGGGCATGTTGTCATTTGACGTTGGTTACAGATACTTTACTAGAGCTACACCCAGTGATATCAATATGCATATATTAGAGCTCAATATTATCAACAAATCTGCATCCATCTCGTCCCTATAATTACTCTGAGGTGAACGCAATGTGTCAGTTACCTTCGTTATATGTATTACTGCTGTTACTGTTAGGAATGTGTAATTTGGAATTAATGAATACTGTGCCTGAATAAAATTACGAATAACAATTTTAATGTTTGTAATATTAACAGTAATGTTTCGTATTCAGGGTCATAGCATTGTCATGAGAGTAAAAATTCTGTATTACGATAAACGAACAATTTTAAAAGACCGAAAAAGTAATCCTATACGCGAACTACCTGCCCCTTTTGTGTTTAGTCGCACGATGTGCAACCCTTGGAGGGAGGAATTGGCGGGTGGGAGAGCTTACCAGTCCGCTTGGTCTACCTGGGTGGAAGACTTGACATCTGCCACGGTACCTTCTCGCATTAGCCAAAGCTGGCGCGGCCCAAGACGTCTGGTGAGCACGTCAACTTACCTGGTTGGCCAAGCTAATAGACTAGCACACGTGGGGCTCTCCAAATGTGGGGGCGTTCAATAACAACAGATCTCGTAACACTACAACTCCGACTTCATATTGTATCTAACCCAAGAAACATAATACAAAGAATGTACACATACACCAAACTCTAATATCGATATTCAGTCCAAAGTATAGTAACACCAAAGACTTATCAATCCGCGACACCCTCCCCACACTCGTCAGTCTCCAGATGGATCGCCAGCTGAATAGGATGGCTAATCTTGGTTCCATCAGGTCGGCGGAGAATCTCACTCTGAACTTGTTGTCTCTTCCTCTCCGTACTTATTCTATCCGTGTTCTCTTCCACACGTGTCTGGGTCTCCGACTCTGGGCTTGTGTAGTCATTTTGTCACTTGAGCTCGTGGTAATTTCCCTACAACAGAAGATATTCCTTCTTCCAGCGTTGCCAGAAGCCTTCTGCGATGTTCCCTATATGGCGAAATTATCTTGTGAGATCTCCTTTCATTTATGGTTCCGGTCCATTTGGGAATGCCGTTGAGGTTATGAGATGGTGTCAAGACTTCATCAATGTCTGCCTCTTGAGTGATTGGACTAGAATTAAGTGAGCTTCAATACCAATAACAATTGTGTTTAAGCCTTCTTTGTCTATTTGTGATCGCCCTAATACATTTCTTGGTGGAACTTGTCATCATCTACCACCATCCTCATCACCAAGCTGCCCGTGGCGGGATAAATTTCCAGAAAATTCCATGGTGTGCACAGTAATGCTGTACCTTGGAGTCTTGTAGGAGCATGAATACTTCTTTTATAGCTGCAACAAAAGATTGAATATTGTCTGAAAGGACTGTGTGAGGTAATGTCCGACGTCCAATAAATCGCTGTATGGTCATCGGGAATCTGTCCGTCGAGAGGTCAGTGCTTAATTCAAGGTGAACTTTGCGTGTAGTGGAGGAAGTGAATAAGACTCTGTACGACCTCTGCATACAAGGTAGATTACTTACTAATTAGTAAGTTTCAGAAGGATGTGTTAGAGGAAATGCTACAGAAGTTAAGTGGAGCTAACTACCACATATCATTCTTGCAGTTAATTGAGAGCAAGAGGAAACTCAGGTTTAAGTCTGTAGTGTTGTTAGCAGGCAAGGATGGAAATGTTTCATGAACAACACTATTACCATGGTGTAATGAACCACGTACCTCTGTGCACATTACACCATTCAGTTCAGTTTTGAAATCAGAATTTTCGATACAGCATACATCTGGATGAAGTACTTCCAATTTTAACTCAGATTGCATGATATGTTAGCAGGCATGAAATATGACAAAAAATTGTGAATTGTGTGTTTCATGGCTGCGAAGTAAGAAAACTGTGAATGTTGAAATACCACCCGAGTTCATACTAATTGAGGCACTTGACAGAGGTACGCTTATGTTACCCTCGGAACTGCCTTTCATTGCAATTTGTGTTGTGTGGTTAGTAATGCAGATCATAGTTCATAATTTTAAGGGCAAATTTTTAGCTTGCATGAATCAGCTGGGATTTCTGCAGAGATTGAATTCACATACACTGATCAACTGTATGAAAGATTGCAATACTGCAATGGTGTTTGTGTTCCTGCAAAGTGGCCATAAAATCTGTAAATATTAGTGACAATGGTGGCGAAATAATATTGAATAATTAAAGAAATTATAAAAACGATGTAGTGCTGACAGGAGACTAATGAAATTTAAAGCACTTTAACACGGGATGTCGTGGTGGCAATCCTAAATAAATATATTTTTACTTCCAAATTTTATACGACCCTGGCTGAATTTTATTTGGAATGGCCATTTATAAAATTAGATTTTAAAAATGTACGTAGGTACAGAAAATAGCATTGTTTTACTTCAGCAGGAATACTGACTCAATAACTCACCCGAGTTGGGAAGTAAATTCATTGTCATAATATTTTCAGTTCATATTGTCATGAAATTAAAATGTAAACTTGTAAAATATTTCAAAATTTCTGAGTTTCATTTTGGTTCTCAACTCTGCTTTGTTTAGTTTATTTTGGTGTACCTTTCTCCTGCCTTTCAGAAATGATTGTTGGCAGTAATTATTTTACCATTTTCAAATCTGTCAATTATTACCTACTACAATCATCCCTCTTCTCCCTCAGGGACATCAGCTGTAGTGCATTCAACATAAACAACTTCACTCAATGAAATATATAAGAACTAACACAGCCGTTATTTCACGCTGTGAGCATTCCTTTAGTAGGACCGAAGAGAAAAGTTGGACAATGGAAAACTGGGGTAAGTTATTGTTTGTTATCTCATGTAGTAATAAACGTGAAGGAAGTGTATTGTATGAAATCAATTTAATTAATAGATCTAATCAGTATATTTCAAATTACTGAAAAGGTAAAAATTTTCAATCACAAAGAATTGCAGTGATTATTCGATTAAAATAAAAATGTCTACAGATACCTTTCAATCCTCAAATTATCTGTTCATTTCACCGGCATTTTTCACGACGATTCTTTCTTTATTAGTCGCTCGCGATTTGTAATATAGCTCGCCGTATAAGGAACAGAGATTACTGTTACAGCGTATGAATTCTTGTGAAATAAAGAAAGCTGGGTCATTCATGTGGTGAAATCCAAGGATATTTCATACAAAGCGGAGTTGTTCGGCAAAGTCTGGATGGGTCAAGTGACTTCGCCCGTTTGTGAACGCGCCTGGGCCTGTGTTTCTTGTTGTCCTTGGGCAGCCCCCTCCCCAACAAGGTTCCCTGAAACTAGAACGAGGATCAGCCGTTGGTTTACGTATGGTACGAACAAATTAAGAACTTACGCCGAATTGTTAAAAATATACGTAGCGACCAAGAATCTGCTAGCAAGGCTCAGTAGGGCCATACGTGATACTCCATATCTGTTTTGCTTGAAGAAGCTTGAATGAAAGAAAAGTAGGATTGTGATGCGCGAGAATATTTCCTTGTAGGCCGTAGTATTCGGAATATAACCGTGTGTTCACAAATGTCAAGAGATGAGGCGAAGGGCAATTAGTAAGCTATTACGCTGTAGGGGCCGGCGCCTGACCACGGGGCCACGGTAGGAAACAGCTGAAAGCTTAAAACATCGCGTAAGCATTTGTACATAGGTTCTACGAAACAACAATATCCGAGGGGCCCTGGCACAGTGTGGTCGCGATTGCCGGTTTGTACCGTGGATGAGCAAATAATGTACTGAATTTAAGTTGCAGTGTTGGGAAGACTGTGACAGTATTGTGAGCTGCACTTTAGTTCCTCATTTTCTGCCATATTGTTGACTTTTTAAATATGGACCGTTTTGTCATAAAGAATACAAAACTATGTACATTCTCGGTAGGTTATGTAAAAGTCTTTTTATTCTAACAGCAGCAGTACCATGTAGTAGTAATAAATGATCGCGGATGCGTGCCTAAGTCCTATAGGTAGGCCTGTTCGTTTTCTCAAAAGCCCGGGGAATAACTGGAACCTGAACTGGTACATTCAAAATTGCGGGTAACTATGTTATAATTGGCGGGCGTGATAACTCAGTTCCTATGGTTCTATCGTCTCATCAAGACGGCCGATTCTTGATTCCCAGCCGATGCATGCAAAATTTTTAAAATGGGAATTCACATTCTATTGATTCGGGTCCTACTTAAAACCGCAGATCCCGTCACTTTCCTTTCTTCAGTACTTTTGAACAACTGCCACATCATTTATGGCTGTGTATTTTGAGTAACCAACCATTTTCTGGGCTTACCTTGTGCCTTAAATTGTGAGTTGATGCAGTGGCGTACCCAGAAAATAATTTCATTGGGTGGGGTATATGTCCAAGCAAGTAGGGTGGATACGACTTTTCCTTGGGAGGGAGTATAAAAAGAAAGCCGGTCCTACGAAGTGCGGTGACGGATCTTCAGTAGATAATGATGGTTTTGCTTGTTACCATGTATGAAGGCCATTCAAAGGGGAATGACCCGGAGGCAATAAAATAAAAACCGCTGTAAGGATCGCAATCCAATTACCTGTAGAAGAATGTGCGGAACCCATAAGAGTGCTGAGGTCCAAAACTGGCTGCTGGAGGGACGTGGGTGCACACCACTTGACGACAGAGCGACCACGCGTTGATCGTCCACTACACACTCTCGCCCTGGAGACATTGAAATGGGGACTTCAAAATAAGAGCAAAGGCGTGTAAGGCGTTTCCTGACGGCAGAAGGAGTGAGGGAACGAATATTCATTGAATAGTTGCACAAATGTACGGAGAACACTGAATGTCCGTTGAAAGGGTCAAGGCATGGCACAAACGATTCAGGGAAGGACGGATGTCTTCGGCCGTTGATGTACGATCTGGAACGCCACACTGCATTACCGATGCCATTGTCCAGCAGGTGGATGCCCTCATTATACAAGATCGGTATGTTACGGTAGCAACCATTGCCGTAGAGGTCAGAGTGAGCGTCACAATTGCTCACGCCATCATTAAGGAGAGACTGAAATTTCACTAAATGTGCGCCCAATGGGTGCCTCACAGTATTGAACCAATGCAGGAAGCATGTCGAATGGACCTCTCTCTGAACATCTGCTGCGCTATGCTAAGGAAGAGAGTGAGTTCTAGTCACGAATGGTCAGTGGGGACAAGACATGGTGACATCACTTCGAACTCAAGTCACAACTACAAAGCCTCAAATGGAAGCATACCAGGTCGCCGCCAACGAAAAGTCCAAGGTGAGCTATAGAATGCTCTGAGAGCAAACTACTTACCTCGGACGATGTCAAGGAGTATGTTCACAACTGTTTCACAAAACAGCCCCAATGATTTTACGAGACGGCCATTCACCGCCTTGTGTCGCAGTGGGATGTCTCAACAGTGCTGTGCAACACTTGTGAAATAACGGTACAAGGGCCTGTTCCATGAACGAACTTTGCAACTTTTCAACTTTGCACTTTGCACTTTTCAATTATTTCTAAGGGAAAAGTGTCTCTGTTCCACCATGATCTACGTATTGCTTTTCAATTTCTTCGCAAAGTGAAAATTCTTTGCGTAGGAGTGAATCGATCAAGTTTATTCCATAGCCTGTTCCACGAACCAACTTTGCAACCTTTCCTTTTTCACTTTGCGCTTTTCAATTCATGCTTCCTTCCACCATCAATTTTCATATTTGTATAGCAAAGTGAAAAGTGAAAACTTAGGAATTTTTCATTTTTCAAGCCTGTTATGTTCCTCCATCGGTACAGAAATGTTAAGATATGAAGTGAAAAATTTCAGAAATCTTCAACTGTTAATTAACAAGTATCTGCACTATTTGTTTAGTGATAACAACGAGTCACGACGAGAGATTGTATTATCATCAAGTGAGGATAGCGATAAAGAATCCAAAAGGGAATGTACAAAAAACGGATTAATTTTCATAACATCACTTCGATGGAATTTCGCGAGTGTTTTCGTGTTACCCCAACACAAGCTGATTATATTCTTTAAATGATTGGTCATTTATTGAAACCTGCAGCAAAAAGAAGTCAATCCCTTTCGGAAAAATGTTTTTTTTAAGCTTACATTGGTGAGGAAATGGTGCCCGGCTCCACAGTGTAGCAGCAATGCAGGGGACATCAAAATCAACTATTTTCAGGACTGTTACTAAAATCGTAGATGCTATATTAATTGTAATATTTGCTAACATATTACGTTGGCCTGATAAACAACATAATATAGCGAAATAATTTGTAAAGGAGGGTGGCTTATGTGTGTGGGTGTGTTCACGGTATTCTCGTCTATGTTTACGCTCCTACCGAGCACGAAGAAGATTATATTGATAGACATGGCATAATTCTCTAAATTTTATTTCAAAGTTGCCGAAAATAATGTCCAGTTCCTCTTTAACAAATTCTAGCACAGCCAGCTTCTTTCCCATTATAAAAAATTAAAATTTTAGAACTACCGGTACCAGAATTATATGGTCTTCACCGTAAAAATGAAACAAAGTCATGGAGTATAATAACGTTTGTTCATGGAATAAACATGATCGAGACTATCTTATCTTTGTGAAGAAATTGAAAAGTTATATCTAGATCATGGTGGAACAGAAAGACTTTGAAAAGTGTAAAGTGCTAAGCTGAAATGATGCAAAAAATTTTTGTGGAACATGCCCCAGACTTTATAATACTCCATGATGTTAAAAGTTTAATCTTTACGGTGAGGACGATATATTTGTCGTACCGGTAGTTTTAAAGTACTGACTTTTTTGCTAGTTGTTTAACGTCACACCGACACAGATAGGTCTTACGGCAACGATGGGACACGAAAGGGCTAGGAGTGGGAAGGAAGCGGCCGTGGCCTTCACTAAGGTACAGCCCAACCATTTGCTTGGTGTGAAAATGGGAAACCACGGAAAACCATTTTCAGGGCTGCTGACAGTGGGGTTCGAACCTACTATCTCCCGAATACTGGATACTGGCCGCACATATGCGACTGCAGCTATCGAGCTAGGTATTTTTTAAGGGGTAAGGTAAGGTAAGGGTGTATTCTGCCCGAAGGCAGGTCCGAACCTCCGCAGAGGTGTGCCTGAGCCGGAGTTTACGTACGGTAGGGTGGCCAGTTCCTTTCCGATCCTCCATTCCTTTACCCCCACCAACAGCGCGTGGCAACCCATCCAAATCTTGACCACGCCCAATGTTGCTTAACTTCGGAGATCTCACGGGATCCGGTGTTTCAACACGCCTACGGCCCTTGGCCTTTTTAAGGGGAAAGCCAGATAATTACAAGAAGCTGGCTGTACTAGAAGTCGTAAAGGAGAAATGAGACATTATTTTCGGCAACTTTAAAAATAACATTGAGATAATGATGCCCATGTCTATCAACATAAACCCCTTCATGCTAAGTAGGAGCGTACAAATTAACGAGAATACCGCCAATAATACCCACACATACGAAAGGAAGGCCACTGTTAATTAGAAATTCTTTCGCTAGTAGTATGAGCTCTGTATGTTTTAAAACGATGGGTGCCGAGTCAGCATTTTTCCACGAGGTCATTGACCTCTAGTTGAGTAGTAAGGCTATGTCGATTCTAATGCGATGTCATTGATCCCTAGTTGAGTAGTAAGACTATGTATGTTATAGACAACTGATCGCGGGTAACGTCATAACCGTACGTACGAGTGCAAGCCCAACTTCACAGATTACATTGGAGGAGCATAATTGGGCAGGAAATGACGTGGTGTGCCTTTGACCCCTAGGTGAGGTTATGGCGTCATACACATACGTAAGACGGCAATGCTATCCTTACTGGACAACCTGGAGTGTTTTTGACCGCTAGGTGAGGTTATGACGTCATACCATTACGTACGAGGATATTGCTAACCTCACGGGCCACTTTGAAGGAGGCGAATCGGACGTGCCCCCAAGGAGGAGCCGAGTTGGAAAGGTCACCGACCCCTTTGGAGGCGCCGAATCCATCGAGCGCCCATGGAGGAGCCACAAATTCGTTAGGTGACCTGCAGATGAGGCTGAGACGTCAGTATGACGTTTTAACCTAACCTTGCACATGAACGCCAACCTAGCCTCACACACAGGCTCCACTTGAAGGAGTTGAATCGGATAGGTGACTGGTACTTGAGGTTATTACGTGTTAACCTAACATCGCTACGAGGAACGCTAACCTAACCTCAGACGGGTTCCCCTTGGAGGAGCCGGACTAGTGACGTGACTTGTAGATGTGGTCACCACGTATGTTAGTGTTAACATAACCTTGGCCTCGATCGGTAACCTAACCTCACACAGGCACTTTGTCGTCTCCGCTTGGAGTAGTGACGGAGCTGTGAGGTAATAAGTGCGGGCGATTTAAAAATGCATGCTTACATTTACATAACCAAACGCGTATTTCTCCTCCTGATAGAGCTCTGATATCACAGCATGACAAATGACTGTCAGATCCCGCTATAGACATATCAGTGCGCTCTCGCTGCGACTTGGAGAAGCGAGAATCTTTAGCCACCAGCTAGTTCTTTCGTCCTGTCTCGTGCATTTAGGACAGTTGCAAGAGGTACGTCTTAATAAATTCTCCTCGTAATACGTTTGTAAAAATTCTAACTGCCGATATTCATAACAATGAGTAGAAACGCCTCTTTTTGATGTGGCTCAGTTGGTTGAGTCGTTCTCCTTCTGAGTCCGAGTTGGCAGGTTCAAATCCCGGATTGGGTCGATGGCCCTTAAAAGGGGGTTGTAATGGCAACAGCTCATGTCGTTGGTTTTTGGCACGTTAATAGAAATTATATCAGGCAGCTCGCGAGCGCCGTACTTTCTACTTACAAGTATCCCGCATACACTATTGATGCATGGGATGCCTAATCACTTACAGCATTTTCGAAGGAGTGCTACAACGTGCTGTATTTCGGATGTTGTTCAACAAACAGCAGTCATTTAACCACACATGTTCCATAACAGGCGTGCATTTGTAAATACGCTAAAGATGCAGAAAATAACATTTTACAACTAATTTTTACACGTGCAGACATTTCATTCTATAACGAGTTGTCTATATGAAACTAATATTGTTCGGCTAAATACGATTGCAGGCTTGTGTATGGAAAATCCTATGCATATCGTCTGCGAGTTTCGGCTGCATGACGACCAGATTCGTGTATTCGTCGTCGCTGAACAACCTAGGCAGACAGTAAGTGTAGTGCAGCTGATTTCTTGAATTACGTAATGCCACATTGGCGCTTAGCAATATGCTTGGGCAGGTGTGTTTGAAAAGCTCACCATTAGAGTGCGCAAGCTCTACACTATCTTCTAGCAGTTGCTCTTAAAGTGTGCATTATTCACGAAACCTTTTATCACATTAGTTACGGGAGCTTGGGCGAAATTCAGTATGTATTAACAGGTGTTTCCGAAAATCATATTTGCAGGAAAAGCCGTACGATAGTCAAGAAATGAGTGACAGCAGGCGAAACGTTCATCTCAAGAGTAGAGAGGTTTATAAATATCTTTTAGCAGGTGTCCATTAGGTATGCTCTTTTCACGAAACTTTTTACCGCATTAGTTACGACAGTTAGGGCGACAGTTTTTTCCGAAAAATTTATTGGCGGAAAACGTTATACGACGTTCGACATGCGAGTGTGACCAATATCCATCCAGTGTGTGTGTGTGTCTAGTGATAGTGCGTATATCACACCCTCACGCTATATTCAAAATTAGGGGATATTATTATTGTAGGTTTTTATTTAATATTATTATCATTATTTCATGTGTATATTTATTCCTAATATTTTCATTGATTTTAATGTGATACGAGTAATTTGTTTTTACAAACGGATGGGAAACAGTGCTAATTACAACTCGAAAATTTGTATGAGATATGCGGACATATCAGAGTCCAATGAGGTGACCTTGTTGATGTACTCGGAAAGTCAATTGAATCGCCCAGAGTCTGATAAGATGTCCTGTGATCCGGAAGATGTTCGGGGCCTGTTCTTTGCAAGATCTTCTACACATGATTGGATGGCCAGGATCAACCCATATAGGCATGTGATCAAATGGCGAGAAGCATACTGGACTTGGCTTCATACTGAACTGGACTTCAAACTTTGGTGGAGAAAACTTGACTTCAAACAGGGGAGGAGAGGAGATGTAACTTGTAGGAACCTGGCTTTATTGTGTTTGTGAAGTGTGGTAATAACGTATAACTGTGGAGTGCTTGGACACTTCGTATTGTGCCACTTTAGACAGTTTTGTATTATATTTTGATGAGAAGTATGGAGTACTGTAATTCAAACTTTCCACAATTTATGTTCCGGAACAACAAGCGAGTGTTGCTCGAGTGATGTACCTTTATACCGTGTTTATTCAGATAATAAAGTAATTATTTTAATATTATGATTTTATTTTAATCAAGTTGCAATGGTTAATTATTAACATTATATTACAAATGGCGCCCAGCGTGAGGCGCTTAACGTTTTCGTGGCCAGTGGGTGATATAATTCCCACTAAATGTCTTCCCCTATTGGGCCACTGGGTGACCTGATTCCCACATTTGATTTGCGCTGCTACCTGGCGTGGACATCAGAAAATAGAGGAAATATTCAGCTCTGGTATATTTGCAGTTTCTAGGTTGGTGGACGTGTTTGTTTGGATATGTGAAGTGTAATGCCTGCCAGGAGCACGCCTTTTTGGGAAGTGAATGATTTTCTGCACCAGAAAGATGGATGTTAGTAATTCTAAGCTATTTACATTATCATAAACTATTGTGTAGTGCTTCACACCAAGATGGAGCATATTTTTTTGTCTCAGTGTGGGTAAGTAAATAGGATTTAAGTAAAGGTGAAACACACGAACATAAGTTCTTCATCTTGCCACGATTATTCATCTCCTGAATTCTTTTATTTTATTTCATTTTTTATTATATTACTGAGTTCCAAAAATTCCCTGAAAAGTAAAATGTATTGTATTAGTAGCTTGTTTCATGGCAAATAAATGTGTTCAGATTACCTTTCCAATATATACATGTGGATGCATTATTTGTTTGGCTTTCAATTTGTACACCACTTATTATACCTGAAATGATGGTTACAGCTGTATTCAGTGTGAATTAGTTATACTTCTGTGTGGTATAAGATGGTTTCACATTCTATGTCCTGATTTGTGTGTGCTAACGTTTGGTCACTGATAGGTCCCACATTTGTGTCACATAGGCGTACTGACAGCCATTGCGATATTTAGTTACCACATTTTTTCCACATTTCCAGTGTTTGCAATTTTTAAAGAAATATCCTCACAATCCTTGACATTCCATTACTAAGAAACATGTTTAGTTCCCAAAAACTCATTTCATAAATAATTTGGCCAGGAAAGCATGAAGTATTTTATTTGATTTGATTATTTTAGTCATACGGCAATATTTATTCATGATTTTAATTGTTATTTACACATATTACAGTGTGTGTACGATATTGTATATCCAGTTTGCAATCTTCAAGAAACTTCTTACCAAATCAATTATGACAATGTGGGCACTATCCATTAATCGCAAAAATGTGTTGTCTAAAATTATATTTGATTGAAATATTACTACATTGAACACAATGATGCGGACGGGTCTAAAAATGCTGTCTTTTTTACAAACAACTTTGATATATATATAACCAAGTGCATATTCAACTCAGACTGTTGACCAAAACTGTTAAACACATCGTTCTTAACTAGTTGGGAGAGCTGAAATATATATTGTGTTTTCGATAACTGGACTTGGTAATAAAACTATTTATCGTATTAATTACATTAATGTAGACGCTCCCTAGTATTGGTCAGCGTAAGTTGTCGATGAACTTCCTTTTCAGGAAACTTATACATAGATTCATTACCATGTGGACACTCTCTAGTATGCATAAGCAAGTTTCCCTGAATAGTCGTGTTGGTGGACGCACCACAATGTGCGTACGTAGAAATTCACAGAGAAGAGAACTTTTAGAAAACTTATTACCACATTGATCACACAAATTTGTATAAGCAGGTGACGACGAAGGTAGGACCTCTGAGATAGCCCCATATCACATTATTTAGAATAAAACGGACTCTCACCAATATGTGTAATCAGGTGTTGCCAAAGATGCAGGTTTTGAATAAACTTAGAACCACATTCATCACAGGAATATGGCCGCCGACCGCTTTATGTAACAGGTAACGCTGAGGATTAGACTTCTGGGAAAACTTCTGACCGCAGTGACTACATGAATGTAGACGAACAGCAACATGAGTAGGCAGGTGACGCCGAAGAAGAGACTTCCCAGAAAACTTTTATCATCACATTGTTTACAGGAATGTCGACGCTCTCGAGTATGTGTAATCAGCTGTTACCGAAGACTTGACTTATGAGTAAACTTAGAAACTCAATGATCACAGGAATGTGGCCGCTTTCCAGTATGTGTAAGCAGGTGTTGCTGAAGATTCGACTTTAGAGTAAACTTGTAACCATATTGATCACAGGAATTTTGCCGCTCTCCAGTATGTGTAAGGTGGTGACGCCGAAGTTTCGAAATCTCAGAGAAATTCTTACCACATTCTCTACAAAAAAAGGCGACTCTTACCAGTATGTTTAATCAGGTGTTTCCGAAGGTGTGCCTTTTGAGTAAACGTAGAACCACATTGATTACATGAATGTGGCCGTTCTCCAGTATGCGTAACATGGTGACGTCGAAGTTTCCACTTGTCAGAAAAATTCTTACCGCATTGTTTACAGGAAAATAGACTCTCACCAGTATGTTTAATCAGGTGTGTCCGAAGATAAGCCTTTTGAGTAAACTTAGAACCACATTGATTACAGGAATGTGGCCGCTCTCCAGTATGTGTAAGACGGTGACGTCGAAGTTTCGACATGTCAGAAAAATTCTTAGAGCATTTTTGACAATAAAATAGACTCTCGCCAGTATGTTTAATTAGGTGTCCCCGAAGACTTGACTTTCGAGTAAACTTAGAACCACATTGATCACAGGTATATTGCCGCTCTCCTGTATGAGTATGATTATGACGCCGAAAATTCGACTTCTCAGACAACATCTTACCACATTGCTTACACGAATGGCGACACTCACTAGTATGTGTAAGAAGCCGTTCCTGAAGAGCTGACTTTTGAGAATAGTCAGAACCAGATTGATCACAGGAATGTGGCCGCTCTCCAGTGTGTGTAAGAAGCCGTTCCCTAAGAGTTGACTTTTGAGAATAGTCAGAACCAGATTGATCACAGGAATGTGGCCGCTCACCAGTATGTGTAAGCAGGCGTTGCTGAAGAGTTGACTTTTGAGAATAGTCAGAACCAGATTGATCACAAGAATGTGGCCGCTCTCCAGTATGTGTAAGCAGGCGTTGCTGAAGAGTTGACTTTTGAGAATAGTCAGAACCAGATTGATCACAGGAATGTGGCCGCTCTCCAGTATGTGTAAGCAGGCGTTGCTGAAGAGTTGACTTTTGAGAATAGTCAGAACAAGATTGATCACAGGAATGTGGCCGCTCTCCAGTATGTGTAAGAAGCCGTTCCCTAAGAGTTGACTTTTGAGAATAGTCAGAACCAGATTGATCACAAGAATGTGGCCGCTCTCCAGTATGTGTAAGAAGCCGTTCCCTAAGAGTTGACTTTTGAGAATAGTCAGAACCAGATTGATCACAGGAATGTGGCCGCTCTCCAGTATGTGTAAGCAGGCGTTGCTGAAGAGCTGACTTTTGAGAATAGTCAGAACCAGATTGATCACAAGAATGTGGCCGCTCTCCAGTATGTGTAAGCAGGCGTTGCTGAAGAGTTGACTTTTGAGAATAGTCAGAACCAGATTGATCACAGGAATGTGGCCGCTCTCCAGTATGTGTAAGAAGCCGTTCCCTAAGAGTTGACTTTTGAGAATAGTCAGAACCAGATTGATCACAAGAATGTGGCCGCTCTCCAGTATGTGTAAGCTGGCGTTGCTGAAGAGTTGACTTTTGAGAATAGTCAGAACCAGATTGATCACAAGAATGTGGCCGCTCACCAGTATGTGTAAGAAGCCGTTCCTGAAGAGTTGACTTTTGAGAATAGTCAGAACCAGATTGATCACAGGAATGTGGCCGCTCTCCAGTATGTGTAAGAAGCCGTTCCCTAAGAGTTGACTTTTGAGAATAGTCAGAACCAGATTGATCACAGGAATGTGGCCGCTCACCAGTATGTGTAAGCAGGCGTTGCTGAAGACTTGACTTTTGAGAATAGTCAGAACCAGATTGATCACAAGAATGTGGCCGCTCTCCAGTATGTGTAAGCAGGTGTTGCTGAAGAGTTGACTTTTGAGAATAGTCAGAACCAGATTGATCACAGGAATGTGGCCGCTCTCCAGTATGTGTAAGCAGGTGTTGCTGAAGAGTTGACTTTTGAGAATAGTCAGAACCAGATTGATCACAAGAATGTGGCCGCTCTCCAGTATGTGTAAGCAGGTGTTGCTGAAGAGTTGACTTTTGAGAATAGTCAGAACCAGATTGATCACAAGAATGTGGCCGCTCTCCAGTATGTGTAAGAAGCCGTTCCTGAAGAGTTGACTTTTGAGAATAGTCAGAACCAGATTGATCACAGGAATGTGGCCGCTCTCCAGTATGTGTAAGAAGCCGTTCCTGAAGACTTGACTTTTGAGAATAGTCAGAACCAGATTGATCACAAGAATGTGGCCGCTCACTAGTATGTGTAAGAAGCCGTTCCCTAAGAGTTGACTTTTGAGAATAGTCAGAACCAGATTGATCACAGGAATGTGGCCGCTCTCCAGTATGTGTAAGCAGGTGTTGCCGAAGAGGTGACTTCCGAGAAAATTTGGAACCATATTCTTTACAACAAAATGCCCATTGGCTAATGGGATGGATTGACCTTTGATCAGAGGCTGAGAACTTGTGTAGGTTGCATTCATTACAAGTGGACAAAATGCACATTACCTCACTTCCTTTTTTCAATATCTTGCACCTACTGTTACATGCACCCACTGGACCTCCGGTCAACAATGCAACGCTGCCAAATCTAGAAAACATGAAACTAAAAGTTATTATATTGCACGATTAAGATAACGAAATGAAATACAATATCCAGAAGCAAACTCAAGATATGTACAAAGACTGCTTCTTATCCATTACATAGCACTCCAAATCAAAACAATTTCAGAAAAAGGCTCTAACACATAAGCCCATATAAGTTCCAATTGCCAAATAAACCACAGCATATCCGAAGAATTGCAAGAATGCTTCCCTTAGTGATTTCATTACGTGCATTCTTCAAATGTATTTTAAATGAAGCTCATCGCATTTAGGATGCCAATTAATAATAACTAGTGTTTTAATAGCTTCATTGTTAGTGAGGATTCATGTTAACAAGATTTCTCTATCATTTACAGGGACGCTGGCAAGGGCTTCTAGACAATTTGACGTCCAATTTCTGAGATACACATGTGTACTATAAGCCAGGAAGAAATTTCTGACTGAAGCTCCTCAGCTACCTCAACTGGGCTAATACCTGTCATCACATCAACGTAAAAACTATCATATGCAGTAGGGTGAGATTCTGTGTCTTCGTCAGCAAGTTGAACTAGAAATCTCGGAGCAAGAAATGGGGCAGAACTTGTAACAATAATAAGGTGGTTGTCCTTGTTCGCTTCATCAGAGGATTCATGCGGCGCAATATTCTGAAGTCTCCTGTGGTCGGGATATATTAACATAAATTTGTATACGTTAGGAATATCAGCTGAATGCTTAACAATGTACGTTATAAAAATAAGAATTTATTGCAGCCAGATGACCATATAATGGGTACAATAGATTTCAAGGTTATAAAGTAAGCATGAAATATTGTCACACAACATACTGCAGTTTAAACTTTGCCATAGTCATCTATGCTCATTTACCTGTTACTACACAGTGTTATGTGGTATATATCGCTTACCATGTACATATACATTCTTTGTTCGGTTCATGATATTTTACGATTTTTAATATTACGTGGTGGAAGCTGTGTACGGCGAGACTTGTGACTACGTTTCTTAGTTTCTGATTTTCCTGTGTCCATCGTCTATCGGTCATTGCTTCCGTTGCGTAAAACAAAGTGGTATATCCTGTTGTTACAGATGCTTCTGCTCAAGTACCTTCTCCATTTAAGGGTAGATTGCAGGTGTAGTTGAATCAGAGGTCTTCGATACAGAAAGGTTCCTTGCTCATTTATAAATTAGGCTAGTTATGAACTTTAAAACAATAGACAGGAAGCCATGCTGAATATCAGGGTCAACCATTTACAAAGAGTTCAAAGCTATCCCTTTTCAGGATTCACAACATCTGTCAAACTCAACTATTGGCTTGTTTTTCATGCTAGAATCTTTGAGCACACAATGATGGGGCAAATGAAAGCTTAATGAGTTAGAAGTCACAAGGGGTACATTTTCCATGTGTCCCATTTCACGGTATTCACGCATGAAAATTACATACAGTTTTTCAAATCTGGAAACCTAGCAAACGTATTTTCAATAAGTTCGAGCATTTTAACAGCATTATGTTCAGACTGAGCTACAGGTGACACTTCAGGACGAATAGGAGACTTGCCATTAAACCTGTCAGAATCATCCATTTGATCATTATTCAAGAAAATGTTCTTCAAATGCCCCTTCTTCAGGAGTAGGAAATCGCTGATGGAGTTCTTCAAGCTTCCAAAACCTTCACAATTTTTGTGTAAAGAGAATCAATATTTATAAGCCTGGCACACCGAATCTTGGCGTAATTCTTGACACAAAACTCAGGGATGGTGCCTGACAATCCCCAATCAAATTTGGTCATCTAACGAGGTGAGATAACCTTTCTTATGCAAGGTATTAGAAGATAAAATATCATTGTAGACTTCAGCACTTAGCAAGATATGAAGAGCAAAACGATGCTTAAATATACTAACACTTAAAATGATTTCACGAGCAGTATACCAACTGGAACAACCGATTTGCTGTGCAGGAAGTTGTCCTGTGGTTGTATTCACAACTGCACAGTTCAACTTCATTGTATAATCTGACACATTACAGAACGAAACAAGGTTGCATGTGGATCATCCAGGCGATACATCAGTATTGCCTATACCAAATGTAGGTACCCAACAAATCTTAATACAAATGCCAAGCTTCGTGACAAGGCTACATGACACTAACGATAAATGACTCCCCCAGCCCAAAAAAATCTTTAATTAGGACAACCTCTCCTGAACTGATCTTCACTGCTACATGTTTAACTAAGTATTTGAGTGGGTGGCACAATTGCAGAACTTCTAACATTTATATCATTAATGGGAACTGTTTCGTTGTTTACAAACCAATAAGGTGTGGGGTCGTTGTACCGGGGACACTTGTTTCGTTTACACTGTTTAGATACACGAGAAGCAAAAACATAGATACCGAAGATTATTTTCCCTCACAAACTTGCGGCGATAATCAATGTTTGCTTGAACTTTCTACAATCAGAATTGCTATGATTATCAAGTTTTCAACACATACAATTACAGGAAATGCTCTTATTTGTATTAAGAAATAAAATCTACAACGAATGACAATGACAAGATGTCCATGAATCAAAGACAATCAGTGGATCCAATTCACAATGCCTTATTTTCAGAGATAATGCTTGATGGCCAAAAGGGTCCAAAATCCATGTCACTGAACTTTGCAATAGTATTAATTACTGGTAAAGTAGAACCATGGCCTTCCTCCTATTGTGGTTCTAATAACAGGTATCGTACTCATGACGTTCCTCTCATGGTGGTACTAATCACAGGTAATATAGCCACATGACATGTCATACATAATGACACCACTCACAGGTAACACAGACCAGTGGTGTTCCCCCACATTAGGTTACTACCTATAAGCAATGAAGACCGATGGTGTTCCTCACATAGTTGGACTAAACACGGTCACCGTTTAGATCAATGATGATGATGTTGATGATCATAATTCTGGTTTAAAGGGGCCGACCCTTTAAGTAACCAGACAAGGTACAAGGTGCAACAAAAAGAAACAATAATTAAAACTCCATCATGTATTCATTGACAAGAATCTAAAGTAAATGATGATGAAAAATTAGCATGAATTCAAAACAATCAGTGGATCTGATTGACAATGCTTTAATGACTCCACTATGCAGGGTACGATTAGAAAGAACAGTAAGATAAAACATACAACTTAGCTTGGAGTCCCAACGCTCAGTGCTGCATCAGCCTGTTTGCATTCCGGAGTCGGCGTGCTTTCCTCCTCCACAGAACCCGTTAGCTACATGTTTTTGGGTCCTTCAGCCAAGAACATCCCCTCGAGGGATGGTGAGTTCGAGTCCAAAGTTCAGAAGATAGTTTTAAAGTGGTTTCACATTTACATACCAAGCTGGTTAACGTCACTGCAGTATGAAACTCCTTCTCCTCAAAGACTTAGTAGCGCTTGACCTCCTCACGGACAGTGTAGTGTATGACCTCTTCCGACTCATTACTCATTTCTGTTACAAAATTGAGTAAACCTCAGATTTATCTCTCGGACCTCTTAACAGACATTCAAACTTACACCTTTATCAAATAGACCTAAATGAATTGCTGTTAAAATTGATTATTCAGCCATTCAGATTAAAATAAATGTCTTCCTCACCACCTCCATTAAGAAACAAATGCTGAATCTCTGAGTTCACTTAGCAAACTGGTATTGTTATAATATTTTTGCAGAGAATCGGTTCATCATGAGATTCAACTACTGAGCAAAGGCCATGTGGCGAAATTTCCATACAGTTATACGTTTAAGATATAATAATGACCATCTGCATAATTTTTAGCTTTGGTGTCTGTTTGTCCTTCTATAACTTGAAAACTACTGGATATATTTCCACCAAACTTAATATTTGGAATCCACCTGTCCCTGCGTAGGTTTTAGCGTAAATATTGTTTCTAAATCCCTGAAATGACTGGGTTTATTTGCGAAACCAAAACCATTATTTTGCACTCCCTCAGAAAATACAAAACCAAACTTGATGGAAATCTGCCTGCCTTAATGAAAATTAATTTCTAAACTTTTATTCTAATGTGCATCATTTCGATAAGAGGATTAATACGGGAGGTATCATTAACGGACCGTTTTTTGGTACTAGTCCCACCTGACTTAACGCAAGAGCAGGAGCGTGTAAAGCGTATTTCTTACAGCTTGAAAACTACTGAAGATACTTGAACCTAACTTTATATTTAGCATCCACCTGTCCAATGGTAGGTTTTAAGGTCAATACCATTTCAAATTTCCGGAACAGACTGGGGTTTTATAGGGAAACGAATGGTAAGTTTGCTCTCCCACAACATATAACGTACAAGACCAACCAGACTGGAAATAGACCAAACTTGATGCAAATCAATTCTAAACATTTTTATGTGCATTTTTCGACAGGAGGCTTAATAAGGAAGTTATCATGAAAGGTCGGATTCTCAAGTTAAGTCCAGCGGACATAGCCCAAAAGGTGTTCTATTTGGAGCAGATTCCTTTTCTATCTACATAAATCATATCGTATCGACCGTGTGCCTGTGCATTGACTATTTTTGCGAAATTTTGGTACAGATATCCCTTTAAGGGGTCATACTGACCATCGGCATATTTTTTAGCTATAGTTTCCTGAAAGTCGTAAATTTTACCCCCCTCGCCCAAAATCAAGATTGCCTCACAATCTGCCACACGAGGTGGAAAATTGAAATTAAGCAAACTTATATGTTTTAGCCGGTACCTACAGAAAACTTTCAAGATCTTATAATTTCTCACTTTTTATGCCGAAGAATATCGAAATATGGAGGCAATTTATTGACGGCGCAGACCTTCGTTTCCAGGTATTTCTCAGCTAAACGGTAACTTCTATCACAAAACGGATGACTTAATCTCCGTTCAATTTGGAGTGTTGTACAACTTTGGTCCTGGGACATTTTGTCGTGTCTCTCTCCGTTATAGGGTAGATTTGGCTGTATATTTCGATTGTTCGTAAATGTTGTGCTTTTTACACGTATGTTACTTAGATTGACACGCTTATAGGAAATCAAGAGTCATAAAATTTAGATCGCACATTGGCTCAACCAATGGCTATATGGGAACCAAATTTCGTGATTCTAACTTTGACATTAGTATGTGAAAAGTAATGTAAAATGATAAAAAGTACCCAAATTTCAACCCATTCAAGTATCGTAACTCAATCGAATATATCAATACGGGAGATACGAGAAAATTTTTACGACCAGACATGTAGATCGATAAAAGGGACGTCTGGGGGTGCAAACCGTTTGTTGGTATGATGTACCGTTTAGGAGCAGTAAAACTCGAAAAGAGGAATTGCACTTTAGACCGTGCTCATGCTTATCTGCTATCTATCTAAATAAAATCGTAACGACCGTCTGGCTGTACATTGACTATTTTGGCGGAATTTCTGTACAGTTACCTGTTTCAGGTGTAATAATGACACATCTGCATATTTCTTAGCTTTGGTGGCTGTCTGTTTATCTGTTTGATTCTGTGAGTTTTTATAACTTGAAAACCACTGAATATATTTCTACCAAACTTGATATTTAGAAGCCACCTGTCCTTGAGTAGGTTTTAAGGCCAATATTATTTCCGAATACCTAAACTTACTGGGTGTTTATCTGAAACCGAAATCATGATTTTGCACTGCCTCAAAATATGTACATCCGAAATTAATGGAAATCGACAATCCTTAATGGAAAACCATTTCTAAAACATTTTTTTTCATGTGAATTTTTCTACAGGAGATATCATGAACGATCGGTTTTGCAGGTTAAGTCCAGCGGACGTAGCCCAAAAGGTGCTGTACGTGGAGCAGATTCCTTATCTATATAAATAAAATCGTAACGACTGTATGTGTCTGTACATAGACTATTTTGGTTTTCATACAGCTACACGTTTGAGGGGTAATAATGACCATCTACAAATTTTTGGTGTACTTCCCTGAAAGTCCTAATTTTTACTCCCCTCACCCAAAATTCAGACTGCGGCATAATCTGCCAGACGAGCATGAAAAATGAAATTTGGCAAAATTATACGTTTTACACTGTAACGGACAGAAAACTCCCAAGATCCTTAAATTGTTCACAATTTATCCCCGAAGAATATCGAAATATTGAGTCAATTTTAATGATGGTGCAGACCTTCGTTTCGAGGTATTTCGTAGGATAAACGGGAAGTCCTTTCACATAACGGATGGCACAGTCTCCGTTCAATTTGGAATGATCTTACACCTTGGTCATATGATTTTTCGTCGTATCTGTATCCCTTATACGTTAGCTTCGTCTATATTTCTCGATTTTAAGTAAATTTGGACTTTTTCCATTCGTAATTTATTTTTTCAATCACTTACAGGAAAGATAGAATCATCAAACTCTACACGAACATTGGCCCACCCAATACCCATTTGTGAGCCAAATGCTATGTCACATAATTATCCGAAGAGTAACGCACTGTAAGATAATCTTACACAAATTTCAACGTATTCAACGTTTCTAACTCAATCTAACACATGAATAGATGATATGCGAGAAAATATCATAGGACCAACCATTTAGGCCACTAAATACAGCGTCTTATGCTACAATCCTTTGTCGATATGGCGTACCGTTTAGCAACAGTTAATCTGTAAATGAAGGTCTGCAATAATTTAAACATGCTTATACTTTCGTACGTCTATCTATTTATATTCATTGATGTCGATTTGTAGCGATCGAGAAAGGGTGTGTCTGCTATTGTAATCAGTACTCCTCACACCGAATTTGACTGGCGATAGGAATGGTGTCCTTCTCCAACTCCTGTGTAACTGGCATTAGTAAGGAGGGCCTACCATTGTCATGAATAATTCACTTCTCGATTTGACTTGCAGAAGGCAAGGGAGCGTGCAATTTTCCTCGAAACTCCCCTACCCGAATGCGACTGGCTGTAGCGAAGGGTACGCGCCATTATAAACACGTGTATCCATCTAAAATGTGAGTAGCATTAGGCATAGTGGCCTGCTATTTAATGGAAATTCACCAACTTAGTTTGACTCTCAGTAAGCTGGCTTGCAGAAGGATAAAGGCCTGCCATTATAATGATAACTGCACAACTCAATTTTGACTGGTAGTAGTGAAGTTGCCTGCTATTATAATAAAAACTCGTCAAGTGAAATCTGTCTGGAAGTAGGAAAGGGGCCTGCCGTTTTAACGAAAACTCCCCAAATTGACTGTGACCGCGCAGTAGGCAATGGGGCCTGCAGTTACAATGTAAACTTCCCAAGTCGATTGTGAATGGCAGTAGGCAAGTGAGCCTACCGTTATCATCACAACTCCGCAACCCACACTTTACATTGGAAACGACGTATGGGGACCTCCCCACACTATTTCTCGGATAACGCTAAGGGACATGCTATTTTAAAACAATCTTATTTACTGCACGCACAGGATTTACTTCGATATCCGTATACAATGTAGAATACCGTAGCGAAGCATGGGTACATTTGCTAGTAGACAATATAGTACTGGAAAGGTGAGTAGTATGGCAAAGCAACTATGAGCTGCAACATAACAATTTCAACAGAATCAAGCAGGGAACACCATCGGTAAGAAATATACGACTGCGGGAAAATCTTCCTCCATGGTGTCTGGAAATTCCACACCATCACCACAACCATGAGAACAACAAATTGCGATGGAGGAGAAAGCAGGGAAGCAGGGAGGAGCAACCGACGCGAATTCGGGAGGTTGTGCGTTCGGATCCCACTGGTGTCGGTTTGGCCATTTTTGTTCTGTACATAACATCACTTCAACACATACAAAATGTACGTAACACGACCTAATAGGTTGAAAGTCGGTTTTGATTACAATGGAGTCGTGAAAATTCAATATTCATTGACTTGGCCCTCAACGGGCGACTTAAACGCACTCTACAGTGTGATGACAGTAGTGCCCGAACTGTAGATTATATCTTTTCCAACAGAACAAAGATGGACTAGGCCACCATAGCTGAACTGGTAGAGCAACCGACGCGAAATCGGGAGGTTGTGGGTTCGGATCCCCCTGGTGTCCGGCTGGCCATTTTTGATAACATCTCTTCAACACCTACGAAATGTACGTAACACGACCTAACAGGTTGAAAGGCGATTTCGATTACAATGCGGTCGTGAAAATTCAATATTCAATGACTTGGCCCCCAACGGGCGACTTACTCGCACTCTACAGTGTGATGGTACTAGTGCCCGACCTGTAGCTTAGATCTTTTCCTACAGAACAAAGATGGCCTAGGCCACTATAGCTTAATTGGTAGAGCAACCGAAGCGAAATCGTGAGATTGTGGGTTCGGATGCCACTGGTGTCCAATTGGCCATTTTTGTTCTGTACATAATAATCTCTTCAACACGTACTAAATGTACCTAACACGAAATAATAGTTTGAAAGTTGGTTTCGATTACAATGCGGTCGCGAAAATTCAATATTCATTGACTTGGCCCTCAACGGGCGACTCAAACGCACTCTACAGCGTGATGGTAGTAGTGGACCTGTAGCTTAGATACTTTCCAACAGAACAAAGATGGCCTAGGCACCATAGCTTAATTGGTAGAGAAACCGACGCAAAATCGGGAGGCTGTGGGTTAGGATTCCACTGGTGTCCGGTTGGCAATTCTTGTTCTGTACATAAAATCTCTTCAACACGTACTAAGTGTACGTAACACGACCTAATAGGTGGAAAGTCGGTTTCGGGGATAGTTACCATCCTGAAATTGTAGTCACACTACTATTAAACAGAGAGCGTAGCCATGTTTCACAACAACCTAAACAATCTAAGCAGAGGGGCAAATTTCCTTAAAATGTATAAAATGTTTGAGCAAAGGGGTTGGTCTAGGATTGTATAATTTACAAACGCTGACCAGGCTGTTCAGTATTTTTATGCTCAGGTACACACCGTATTTTGTGAAACGGTACCAATGAAGAATTTTCGCACCAAGAAGAAATATCCTCCATGGTTTTCTAAAGGCATAATAAATAACCAGAAACTGAAGGAAATCCATAGAAAGCGAGGGAAATATTCAGAGTATAGTAGGGTAATATTTGGCCAGTTAAGGAGGGTAACGATATATATGATCAATAAAGCGTATAAGAATTATATTTCTAGACTTGAAGAGAATATAAAAAGCGATGTCAATCAGTTGAAGATCTATATGAAATGCAAAAGAAATACCAAGGAATGTCTGCAACAGGGCATGAAATTTAACAATATCTTACTTAGTACGTAGGTGGATCAAAAGGTTAGTTGCACTAACGCGCCGCAGCAGCGCGCTGTGTGTCGCAAACGTGGGCACAGCGGAGAAAGGGACAGACACTGCCCACACGTCTGTTAGTCAGGTTGCTGTGGTGTCTCGTCTAGTATTGTGTGAATTGCGGCCAAATGCAATGGCAAGTCAACTGGACGTTCACTCCAAATATGAGGTACATGCGACAATCCGATTCCTATGGGCCAAAAGGAAGAATTGGACGGATATTCATCGTGAAATTAGTGCTGCGTATGGGGAGCGGGCCATTTCCCGACGAGGTACCGTAAAGTGGTGTCAGCAATTTGAAGCCGGATGCACGGATATCAGGGACAACCATCGCGAAGGCAGGCCCGCAACGTCCAGGACCCGTGAAAGGGTCAACAGTGTGAATGCGATCATTAGACACAACCGGCGCATTAAACTGAGAGAAATCGCGACGCAGCTGAACATGCCGTATGGCAGTGTGTTCGCCACTGTTCACGAGGACCTTGGATATCGTAAGTTGTGTCAAAGATGGGTCCCACGTCTTCTCACCGATGAGCACAACGGACAACGCTTCCAATCCTCCCTGGCATTTTTGTAACGCTATGCCGCAGACGGCAACGGGTTTCTGCGGCGAATCGTCACACGCGACGAAACGTGGGTCCACCACTTCAACCCCGAAACGAAGCGAACATCAATGGAATGGGTGCACCCCTCATCACCACAACGAAAGAAGGCCAATGTGGAACATTCAGTCTGTAAGGTTATGGCGACAGTGTTCTTTGACATGGAGGGTTTGCTGCACGTGGCATTCATGCCGAAAGGAACAACGATCAACGCGGCGTCGTATTGTCAAACGTTGCACCGGTTGCCTAAAGCGATTAAAGAGAAGCGCCAGGGGAAATTGAGGGCCGGTGTGATTTTGTTGCACTCTAACGCAACACCTCACAAGGCCCGCCAAACGAGAGAACTGCTGCAGCGTTTCAAGTGGGAGGTCTGGCAACATCCACGCTACAGTCCCGACCTAGCGCCATGTGACTTTTATCTGTTCGGTAAGCTCAAAACGGAGCTCGGTGGTCGACGTTTCCAGACAAATGAGGAGGTGAAGGCCGCTGTCTCCGAGTGGTTGCAGAACGCTGGAGGACATTTCTATGCATCCGGCATCGACAAGTTGGTTGTGCGTTCGCAGAAATGTTTGGAGTCTCTTGGAAACTATGTGGAAAAGTGACGCTACAGTGTATGTCGTTATAGTCGTGTTGCTGTTGTATAGGTGGTGTAATAAATGGCCATAACTGAGAAGTGTAACTTATTTTCTGATCTGCCCTCGTAATAACAAAAGTATAGCTGTTGGCTTTGCGAAGTTTTTTGGATCGGTATATTCGAAACCTCCACCAACCTGTGATATTCCTGACTCATCTGATTTATACGTTAAGTATCCGTTATCTTCAGAATTCGTGGATGAAAAGGAATATATGTTAAATATTAAAAAATTAAATCTAAAATGCCATATGGTGTTGAAAGAATACCGCCGTACCTACTGAAAGCATGTTCAAATGTGTTGGATTTCCCCTTACGAGCTTCATATAACATTGTGGTAAAACCGCAAACCATTCCAAAAGTACGGATGATAGCAAAAGTGTGTCCAGTTTCTAAATGTGGGGACAGTAAATATATTGAAAACTATTGCCCTGTTTGTATTTTATGTGCACCAGCTAAGGTATTTGAGAAAATAATGTACACGCGTATATTTAATCATGTGAGGATCGTTATACATATTAATCAGCATGGTTTTATGCCTGGTAGATCAACTACGACTAATCTATTAAAATTTATACAATATGTGTATGCCCTTTTGAATAATCAAGGACAGGTCGACGTAATACACACTGATTTTCAAAAGCTTTCGACAAATTAGATCATTACATTACGTAATCAATCTCCGCGAACGAGACCGCTAAACTGAGAAGAAATCGAGAATGCTGCAATTCTAATGATTTTAAATTCAACGGCGTTTTTCCATCACTTATCACATGCATTTCATCTGGCACATTGTCTCCTCTCAAACTTGGTTTCTCAAGTTTTTTCGCTCCCATCATAGCCATTCATAGTGTTGGCATTTCTACAAAAAACACACTGTCAGCCTGAATTTTCAACACAGTGTTTTCGTCCAGTTTTCTGGATCGTAATCAAACTAAAAAAATTATACTTAGTGGTCCGCAACCTACCACAAGCACTTATTGTTCGTTTCCGTCTGTATAATTTTTTCCCCTTTCTTTTCATCTTAGGCTAGCACACTTTCTGGACTCAATTATGTTTTATATTAACATTATTTCACTTAATTTGTCTCAGCGAGTTATTTATTGCTCCTTCTAAATGTAAATATTCTACGGTACATTGTTATTGTTTTATTTCCGTCTTGCCTCTTCTGCCTTTCATTTGTTCTTTAATTATATTGTTTAGCACATTTTTAGCTTGTATTATGTAGATTAATTTAACCCCCTGCCTTTATTTCACTTTAGGTGGCCCAAACGAGCCGAAAGTTTGAATTTCATTGCTCCATCCAATGATAGAATTATTGTTTTGTATTGAATTGGGAGGATACATTTATTTATTTATTTTTCCTTTTTAAATTAGACCATGGCATTTTAATGAGAAAATTGTCGTGTTTTGGTCTGACCCATCCTTGGTTAAAAATGCTTGCATGTTGTCTTAGTGCACGGAAACAATATGTTTGCTATCATCAACATGAGTCTTATGCAAACAATGTTATTTCTGATGCACCACAAGGGTCTAACCTTGGCCATTTAAACTTTTTTTATATATTCAAGATTTGCCCAGTAGAATTAGATTTTCTCAATGTTTATTATATGCTGATGATGTGAAACTTAATAAAGAAATTAAAAATGTTGATGATATGTTGAAATTACAATATGATTTGGATTTCTTATACACATGGAGTATTGAAAACTGTTTGCAACTTAATATAAATAAATGTTGCTTCCTACAGATTTCAAATAAGAAAAATACATTGAATTATAAATATAAAATTAATAATGAAGAACTCAAAGTTTTTCACTCTGTTAATGACTTACGGTTAATTGTTACAAGTAACTTATCTCTCAAGGAGCATATTAATACTATGGTTAATGATTGCTATAAGAAATTGGGTTTTTAATTAGAAATTCTAGAGATTTCACTAACACGTATGCTCTCACTAAATTGTTCAATAGTATTGTCCGATCAAAACTTGATTATTCACGTATAATTTGGCTTCCATGTTATAAATATTATTGAAATCAAGTTGAGAGTGCAGAAAGGGTTTTTAAGATACCATTATTATAAAGAATATAACATATTCCCTTTTAGAAATGAATTTTTGCTGAATGAATTTAAATATATATCGCTAGCCAGTAGGCGTGTAATAGCTCAACAAATTTCTCTCTATAGGAATGCTAATGCTTTAATTGACGATAATAGTTTGCTTCACGAGTAATGCTTTAATGTTAAAAAAGGAAATTTAAGATTTCGGCCATTGTTCATAACTCCATTCTCCAAAACTGTATTTTTTGAGAACTCTCTGTTTATCAATATGTGTCAAACATACAATACTGTAACTTAATTAATAAATATCATATAGATCTTGACTTTGTGTATGAATATGACACATATGTAAATATATTAAAAGAATTGTGCTCTTCAAAGTGATTTGTTTATATGTATAATATTTACACGACTAAGTTGCAATTTATTTTTTACATGTAGTAAGAGACTTCTGTATTTGAGATACCGTTTCCTCATTTCATCATCTCATTTACATAGCATTTTCATATTTTCTTCCTTTAGATATTTCTGTGTGATTTGTGTCAAATAATTCGTAAAAGCCACCTATAATTGGAGTGTGTCTCCGTTGGTGGCACATTTTAATAAATAAATAAATAAATAAATAAATAAATAAATAAATAAATAAATAAATAAATAAATAAATAAATAAATAAATAAATAAAATGTTACAAAGATTTTAAGTTCACTTCTATCATTCTTAGACCATGCATTATTTCAAGACTCAAAAAGCTAGTGCTCTGCCACCTAAGCTACTCGGCCTAAGTTAGTCTGCAATGTTTCAAAATCACCTTTGTCCAGCGATCCTTCGATCAGCACTTTAGGCTGATGACAGTGGAGCTCTAACCTCCTTAAACTACACAGACTTGATAGCTATCTCTCAACACATTTTTTAAAATTCTGAAGACAAAGCCTTAATCTCTAAGTGATGTACACATTATGGTATGGGATTAGAAGTCTCTAAAGTTCAACTCTATAAGCTCAAAAAGTTAAAATCAACAAGTGAGTCACTCTGTGGTTGCTCAACTCTAAGATCGACCTCCATTACATCCACATAATAAATTCAAATGTGTTAGGCCTTACACCACATCCCTAGTCCCATATAAACAATGTATACTCACTATCTTGTGCAGAGCTACATGTTCAACTCCGATTCCCTCAGGTTGCCTTCCATTACGCCCCTGTCAGTATTAAACGTTACACCATCTCCCTAGTCTCATTAGCAAAATGTATAGCCAACATCTTGTTCCATATCCAACACCGAGTCCCAAAGAACACCCTCCAATCTTTCCTCTCTATGAGTAAAGCATACACATTAAGCCTTACCCCATGTCCCTAGTCTCATTAGTGCAATGTGTAGCCAAAATTTTGTTCCAAGGTCTGCTCTGAGGGAGCTAATACTTCTGCACATTACACAAAAAATAATAAGAGGTATGTTGTCAAGGTTGGAAACAGTATTTTGAAGTCAGTTAATTACCTCGATGTCTGTGAAGTAAAGGATGGAGAGTGATATTGGTAATGGCTTAGCTGTGTTTAAGAACATATTCGTGCTTTTCCCTGGCTCATTATTGCCCCCTTTAAATTTCTCACTGAACGTTGAGGCAATGGCCTCAGGGGAGGCAACTATTGTCATTAGAGTAGAATGCACTGTGTGCTGATTTGCCGTATTAAGGTATTAACTTATGTCTTTGCTGTTGTTCGATGTAGTTTTTGCATGCTTCGTGAATTAATTTCTTGGGAGCATTCCTCACACATTTATATTTGTCCCACATAAGATTGTATGTATCCTGTTTCCATTTCCTGTAAAGTATATTCCTTATGCATATCATTTTGACCGTATATTTTGTGATGTATGAAGCCTTTTTCTTGGTAACGATGGGTAGATGGCTTCTTAGAAGTTACGATAGCAGTTTCCAGCCAGCTTTCTTGTAGTAATAGACTATTATATTATTTTACTGGTGGTCTCTTGTATTTTGTGGTAGCTGTAACTGTACTGGCTCAGATACCCAGTGGTGAAACCTAGGTGGCCTGCTGATCACTAGATATTACAGGCTGACTCATTTTAATTTTCTGGAATATTCTCATGAGCCATGATCAAACCAACAAGTTCGGACCATGAGTGATGTACAGGAGAGAGTATTCGAGAATGATATGGATGAACCTGTGCTCGCCTTGAACAAAGATATTGGGATATCGAGGACTTCACTCCACCTCTTGTCTAGAGAGGGAGCTACTCAACACATAAACAGCAAATTCCATATTGTCGAGGGTTAGGGATGTAAAATCTAATTAAGCTAAACAGTACTTACTCGTCTTCTTCCTTGATACAAGCGACCAACTGGCCTACTGTGGGTTCATCTACACTTATTTCATTCTTAATATCGCTGGAAGGCTGTAAGGAACAAATATGCAAAACAAAATAAGAAATCTACAGTAAACAGATAACTAGAGTAAAAGTTTATAAGTAGACATGACACAGCTGACAAAATTAACTGCACGTTTGCACAATAAAAATATCAATTTATTCTCCCAATGTAAAAAGGAAACAAGCAAACAAGTGACAAGACAAAATTATATGAAGAACATGAACAAGAAAAGGAACTCATAATACAATAAAGAGGAAAGCACTGGAAGAGGGAGCAAAAGAAGAAGAAAAACTCTAAGGACAACAATAATCCCTGCAATTTTCTTCTTCTCTTCCTACAACTTCCTGTCATCATGTTTATCCTATTATGTATTCTTAAATGACTTGTTTCTTGTGTTCCCACAGATGACTCTGATTGTCAGATAGACATACACTGGATCTTAACCTGAGAAAGGTCAATCTTGTGCCTACCATGTTCAAGTTCGTACAACAAACAGTCAGTTGTTGGACTTTTCATTGACTCTAGACAATCTGAAAGCTTTATTAATATAGACTAACAACATTTACATTCATATTTTAAAGGACAATGCGGACAATGTTTTCTATGGACAGCAAGTACACCGCATTCCCGGAAGCTCCAGAATTGATTCTCGGATAAGTCAGAGATTATTATCAGACTCTGACAGCTAGTTGCTGGTCCAGTCAGGCTGTATGAGAACAAAGAAGTTGTTAATTGATAGAGAGGTAGAGTCCTTAGTCAATAAGCCAAGAATAATGACCAAGAGTATTTGTTTTCCTCACCACACACCAACTTATATACTGCACGCCATCAGGCTGAGCAGGACTCACTTCACAGGGTAATGCCCATCAGGGCAGTAGAGCCACAGGTTTTGGTTTGGTCTTAAAAGGACTCTGTTCAGGGAGTTCAAAACTACCCAGTATATTTCGCAGACATGACCAGAACAGAATAAACTTTTTTTTAAAAATTATCATTCAACTGAAGTAGTCTACACTTAAACTGTATGCAATGCTGGATTAATGTTACCTCTCTGGCTTCTTGAAAAAAAGAAACCTTACACTTTGCTTCCTCACATGTGAACCTTCCACTGCTCTAACAAAGGTGAAAGGATTCACTTTAGTTACATGTCATTGATTATTTCAGAAAAAGAGCAATATTCAAATGAAATCATCCATCTAAACTGATGTCGTATATTTTGAAACCAACAACCAACAATATAGAAGAAACTCCCATTGTCCTGTGTAGCAAATGCTGCAAAAAAAATAATCAAGGATCCAAAGCACATGGGTAACACTTGCCTGGAAAATTAAAGGCACAATTCTTCACAGATGAGTCTCTTCAGTATCGGCTGCATTTATGGATATGCCACGAAGCACATGTACAATTATATTGACTTTAATGTAAAATCTTATACCGGAAAGGCAACCCCAATTGTTGGCAACAACAAAGCTTTAAACAACAAGTTAATATAAGTTAATATTAACTTCATGAGAAGAAACATGCTTAAAACAGGCGAATCTACAGATATGCCACAGGTGGATGAAAACAGAAATTATGTTTAATTAGCTCTAGAAAATGAAGGCGAAGAGAAGTACTACGGGAGATAAAGTACTACGGGAGATAAGATGTTTGGAACTTTAAGAGTGACAACATTGCTGAAGAGACGCCCTGCAATGGAATCTAATAATGTCACTGACAGCACACGTTAGTTGTATACCTACCTTACCTAAGAGCATACCTTCTCACAACATACACATGCAAACTGACATACTGAACACAGCCTCGGGTTAGCAGGCAATTTCGGTCAGTGTTGTCTCGATGTTTTTGAAACAGGAACAATGGAATTGGATCAAGATTGATTGTGCCAGAGGTCATACAGCATGAGAGTGCCCTCAAGTTCTTCAAGAAGCTTGCAGCAAAACTGCATAGCCTTGCAGGACAGTGGCATGTTGTATAAAAGCCTTTAATGAGGGACGCTAATAAGTGGCAGACGTGTGTCAGCCAGGATATCCTAGTGTCAGTGAATGAGAAGTACATGCTCTTGCCGTGTTAATGGACACTGGACGCTCTCATATGATATGTGAGCTGGCCCAAAACACCAGGTTAGCCAATATGACATTGCTTCATATTAGAAGGAGCATCTGGGCATCAGAAAAATTTCATCAAAATGGGTTCAGCGTGATTCAACGGAAATGCAGAAATGATTATGATACGATGCTGCTCGTAACCATTTGGAGTACTGTAAGTACAAAGAAGAGGCATTGTTATGTAATATCGTTACGCTGGATGAGACATGGGCTAAATTGTATGAGCCACAGCTGAAATGCTGATCGAAATTATGGCATCATTACGGGAAACCATTAAGATTGAGAGTTCATGAGAACCCCAGCCATGTGAAAGTTATTGTTATACTCATGTATGACTGTGATGGTTTTATCCTAATGCACCACGTTCCTCCACCTCATACCGTCAATGCGTATTACCTATCATTTTCCACGACAACGCACGGCCGCATACAGTGCAAACGTGGCTGATTTGTTCGTTCGAAGGGGCTTGGAATTGCTGTACCATATACTACAATTCACAGATTTAAGACGTTGTGACAATGACTTGATTCACAAGACGAAGGAACCACTTCGGGGCCTTTGCTCCAGAACAGTTTCAGAGATTGGTCATGCAGTAAACTGCTCCATTTGAACTATCAATGTAACAGGTGCTGCAATATATATTCTATGCTGTCCACATCATTGGTAACAAGATGGACACAATGCTGATGACTACTCTGAAGGACGGTATATAATGGTGTAACATTCATACCTTTGTATGAGTTGTAATTGAATATTTGTTACTATTAACATTCCAAACCAATAAGTTTCTATTTACAACTTGCTTCATGGTGCTCCGGCGCATATAGGTCTTATGGCAATGATGGAGTGGGAAAGGGCTCGGAGTGGGAAGCAAGCAACCTTGGCATTAACTCATTAGCGCCGACTTATGGAACCGTTCCTTACACCACCAATTTGGCCTGAACACCGACATACGGAACTGTTCTATACCTACCTATGATTGTTTGTAGTTTTAGTTACTAGCAAGTGATAAGTCTTGCGCTGCATGCAGATTATTCCTTGAAGTTCAGTGAAACTTCTACACTCGTGTCCAAAAGTTAAGCATTATCATTAAGAGGCCCTACCACCCGATGGGAATGTCAGACGGATTGCTGAACAAATGGAAGCTGAATCACACACCTTATATCACACAACTGGTACAGAAAAAACATGCTTTGCAGCAATGTGGCATGCTCACTATCAGATGGTCCAAGAGTTCTTGAGGAAGTCGATCCCATTCCTCCGAAAAGGGAAATTCGAGGATCTTGGAGGGTCCATAGTGTAGGCTGACGGGATGTTATTCGCTTCCCCAATGCATCCCACCACTCATGTTCTATAGGATTCAGATCCACAGACCTTGCTTTCCAGTCCATGCAATGAATGTACTTCGCAGCCAGAAATTCATCCACCAGAGCAGCGCGGTGCAGTCGGGCATTATCGTTAATGAAGAGGAAGTCTGGACCAACTGCACATCTGAAGAGTCAAACATGTGGTCTCAGCACCTCATCCCTGTCTCTCCAAACGTGAAAAGTGTTCCTCGGACCATCCATGAAGATGTGCATGTCCAGATGGCCATTCAACATGATGCCGCCCCACACCATAACACCACCACCAACATACTGGTCCTGTTTTACAATGTTCCTGTGGTTGTTTTGGCTACCCGGTTCTCTCCAGATTAATGTGCGACAAGAATCGTTCTGCAAAGTGAAGCGGGATACATCTGTGAAGAGCACAAGCTTCCATTAATTTATGGTCCAGTTTCGATGTTGACGGCTCCACAGTAAACATGCCTGTCTCAGTGCTGGAGTGAGCTGGACGCACTCATCTGGATGTTCGACAAACAGCGCTGCTGTTCTGAGCTTCCAGTACACAGTTTTCCGGGAAGTGGCAACCCCTGAGACAGCTGAAACCTTCACCTACAATTATCTTGCGGATGCATTCCGATTTCGTTGGGTGGTTAAGGCCAGATATCGATCCTGCTATAGGTTGGTTACCCTTCGTCGACCTGGTACTGGCCGTCGACTAACATCTCCTGTATCTCGAAATTGTCTTCAAAGCCTGGAAATGAAACTTTGTAGCACATTCAAGGATACAGAGACTTTGGTCTGTGTCTGGCCTGCTTCCAGGTGGCCGTGTATTCTACCCTGCAAAACGGGGTCCAAATGGTGTCATCGTGCCATTATGCTGCCACGTTCACCACGACCCTACACTTCCCACATTATAACAGGGCAAACACAACTAAGGGAATATGGGGGGCAGGCACTGGCTGTGTTTACCTTGCGGTTAGGCCGCTAGTCAAAGCTAGGAACAGTCCTTTTTCTATACAGAGCGAACATGCATGGTTGGTAGGTGTATATCAGAGATATAACTTTTCTAAGGTTCAACCTTTTCAATACTGATTACGAGTTGTATAAGATATTATTTACAATATTTATTTAATAATAGTACCAGTTTCGAAATTTAAATGTCATCATCAGCCATCAAATACATTAATCACATAACTGAAAATGGACATGATAATTAAAATTGATGTTATGATACATAAATATATACATAGCCTTTTAAAAATAAAAGATTTAAATTTTTTGACATGTTGTCGAGGTATAAAAGTCTTTTGAAATGCTTATTTACACTGTGTGCTGAATAAAATAGTAAAAAAATATAGTAATCACATGATACACTGTTTTTGTTGATCTGTTTATGTGCTAAAACTCAAATCATCATATGCCATTTTTGCGCTTGCATTTGAATCTTTGGTGATAATTTGCCGTCCTTTAAGACACGTTATTGAAATGTTGTCAAAGTGAAAACATAATTTTAGTTGATAACACTTTGTTCATGTAGAAAACTTGTAGAAATATGCGTTAGTATACCGCATTACACTCGTCTCCAAAGGCTTGTTGTGTTCTGTATTCCTCTTACCCTCCATGACCAACACCACCATTCTCCTAGGTAACCTATCTTGCTCCATTCGCCTCACATAATACCCGCCAATGCCTCAAGACTACAGCTCAATCCATAGGGTTCAATACTAATTTAGGCTTATTTCTTAATAACAAGTACCCTCCTGCCATTGTTCCCACCTGTTTTTACCAGCAATCATTCTTGCTACTTTCATGTCTGTTACTTCTAAATTTTGAATAAGTTATCCTGAGCCCACCTTGCCTGGTATAGTGATTATTAAGATGCGTTTATAATCGTTGCAATCCTTCCTCTTTGCCTGCTTATAGGTAGGTGCAATTACAGCTTCCATCCAATCTGAAGGTACCTTATTAACACTCCATGATAAACTTATTTTATGAAGCCTTTCCAACCCTTCCTTCCCACTATACTTCGCAATTTCAGGTCTAATTACATTTATTCCTGCTGCTTTATGACAATGGAGTATATCTATGATCCTTTCCTATTCCTTAAGAACAATTTCACCAACATCATTGCTCTCTTGACACAGAAGTTGAGAAACAATAGGGATTGCAAGTAATATATGACACAGCGAAGTAGCAGAAGAAAGACTGTGTTCTATGACTGAGAAAATTATTCAGGAAAATTAATATGATGAGTGTGATGCTGTGTTGTCTGGCGGCACGTTTACTGTTTCAGGTGAATATAAAAACTGATTAAATCTAAGTGATTTACAATAAATGTGAAGTTCCTCTCAGGTAGAAAGAAAGTTTCTCACAGGCTATGTGCTTTAGGAATTAAGACTGTAAGGCATACTGAAAAGATATCTCCATCATTAATCCTTCTATCAAAATAGTGTACATGAGCAGAAAGTTTTACAAATAGATTTCCAGTAAGGTTGGTAGATATCAAATTAGGTTGGCCATGTATATTTTTTGGCAGAGTAAAATCACTGTTTAAGTCTTCACATAAATCTCCAGTTAATTCAAGGATGCTAAAATGATACTGAACTTAAAAACAATCCATGGATAAGAGGATTCTAAATGTGGGTTCATATACATCCAGTATTTTTCAGTTACAAAAACTCAAATAACAACAAAATGAAAGGCAAGACCCATAAGCTAAAAATATATAGGTAACATTATTACATCTGAAATGGATAATTAAAAGAAAATGCTGCCACAATAATAAATATACAGATGCACAGTTGTTACAGTTTATAAATATAGATTACAGTCATTACTAATATGCATGGTTCATCAGTCCATGGACTAGAATGATGCAGCTTTCCGTGTCAATTTATCCTGTCCTACCAGTTTCTTCTCCAACTAGTGCAGAGTTAAACGGATATCAGAAAATTTATATTTATTCCCCTCATGGCATTCGTATTAACAGACGGGTAACAGTAACCGCAAAACAGAACAATTTAGTACTTTTACCCTGAACAAGACAACAGAGGATTTTGAACTTCTAGTTTTCTACGGCTCATTCATAATCATACAATACTGGGGATTAATATTCCATTGCTGTAGAGTGGCATACAGTTTTGTGTCATCATTAAAAACCGCTAAACATTTAAACTCTGATGTAATTATGGCGAAAATAATGATTGATCATTTAACTAAACAGCTTTACAGTATGTAATTACACCATATCCAGGTTATGTTAGGTTTTCGGTCTGTATACATGGCAGGGCACTTCACCCATTCAGAGGTCTAAGGGATAGCACTGTAGCTGAACTAATATTTACTACAATTCTTTTATCATATTAACATAATGGCCTGCCCAATCACTCGAAACCTCTATACTTGCTCCTAAACGAAATTAATGAAATCCTGCGGGAAATTGTTTCTAAAAAGATAACAATAATAAGGTTGTTACAACATTCCTTCAGTTATGCTAGATTTCATAGAACATTAAAAAAGCTGGCCCCATGATTTAAGGGGCAACGTGCCCGCCTGTCACCGGATGGTCCCAGTTTTGATTCCCTGCTGGGTCAGGGGTTTTTCATTGTAAATGATTAATTTACCTGTCCTGGAGACTGGGTGTTTGTCATCCTTAACGTTCCTTTCCTCACATTCAACACTCCACACTTCCTCCATTCAAATTACTCGCAGGTTCATATTACATGGTGCAAGTATTGGCAAAAGATTTCTATAGGTCGATGCCCTGAACAAATAACATTAAAAAATAATAAATAAAGCTGTTGCAGTACCTACAGCCACACAATCAGGTCAGGTGATACCAGTGTTGTAATATCATGGTGGAAAAATAGGTGGTAACTATTTTGCCATTAACTGGATTTTAAATGCAGTATAAGGTGACTTTTCATTTCATTTCAATGGAATATTTAACCATCTCACTATCCACACGTGCCCTGTAAATTCCTCACCCTAACAGCAAATACGTATAGTACTCTGTTAGATTTATCCACCTGTGCAATCTCAAAAGCAACACTTCATAAAGATTTAGGAGTATTGTGACAGTGGACAATCAAATTATCAAAGTTGAACACCAATGTTATAAAACATTTTCAATCTGTAGAAAAGATGAGTAGACAGCACGATTCTCATATATCTCCTGAACATCAGTTACAAGTAGAGTTATTTAACCAGTGAAATTCAGATGACTGCTAAGGGTTTGATTGTAATCACTATATTGTACCGGTAACGGCGGTACAAACTAAGTCCCCGTCATAGAAATTTTAAAACTTACGTGTTACGCTCCGGGCCGCTTACGAAGGACTGACTGGACGGCGAGCAACAGCTGTGCGCGTGTGAC
Source organism: Anabrus simplex (assembly GCF_040414725.1). Lineage (NCBI taxonomy): Eukaryota > Metazoa > Arthropoda > Insecta > Orthoptera > Tettigoniidae > Anabrus > Anabrus simplex. The sequence goes on along the minus strand of NC_090274.1, from coordinate 88,115,919 downwards.
GTCACAGCATGCCTCGCCGCACTACAGAGCCTAGACTGATGTAGAATGTTCTTCGAGTTTCGACGGGCAATAACTTTTCCCACGATAATAATTGAACAAATTGAACATCACCATATAACTTGATCCCTTAGCTATGTTCCTGCCGAATTTCACGTGAATCTGACTTGGGACGATAAAGTTATGGAACAAGGGGTGGAGGCCCGGATCAGATATAAATACGTACTGCTTCGCTCAGCAGACCAGTGTGTGTTCCAGCATGTTAGAGTGCGCTGCAGTGCGCTGCAGTCATGTTGCCAGAGTGTGATGCCAGTGTGTGGCCGGAGTATCTATGTGCACACTAGACTGTAGTGTTCGCACAGTCGGTTCGCGGGCAGCGTGATCGAGCGTGAAGCCGCTATTAAGTTTCAAGTCCGTGGACTTTAACCTAATCGTGTTGAATATGGACTTATACAGATTTCTTTATACTGTGACAACTTTTTACTCCGATAGGACGTGAGATGAATTGTGTATCGTCTGGACATTATCTATTGACTGTTACTCTATACGAGTGTCTAAGACTCGAAAACGTTTTCGAGTGCTCGAAATTGAAGTTTTATGTTATGGACAGGACTTAGAACGGATTGCTCCTTACCGAGTACTAAATACTTCGAGTTATAAGACTGTGTTTGAATCCAAATTTAATTTACCATTCCATGAACTGTGTTAATATTTTAGGTCATGAACTGTGAACTGTGCATGTGTGAACAGTGCATTTCAATTCTAATAAGCAGCACATTTCAATTCTGCGAACATTCAGTTTACGAACAGTCGAACCAAGGACTGTCAATATTCGATTAATTTCGTCTTTTGATTTCATGTTATTTTCAATACGTGAATGAGTTCTAATTCACGAGTGGAACATCTTTATTTTCAATGAATTATGTTGAACAGTGCTTCAAAGAACTAAGTCATGCGGCATTACCTTATGTTGTACCAAGTGCCACAAACTTTAAGTGACTCTGTTAAACTCGACGATAAGTTTCGAGTGGCCTTTTATTTCATGAGTATTAACTTACATGCTTATTCGAGTCTAGTGGCATTCTTTCACTTAACACGGGACAAAATTGAGTGATATTTCACCGTGTGATAAAGATACATTTTGTGTTTGAACTTTGTTAAAACCATTTATAAACGTTCCTCTCATCTGTGCAGAAGCAGCCTTTACATTAACTCGCCCCAGGGCTTAACGATGTTCATTCATGTTCACCATTCACAAGGACTACCTCGACGCCATTCATTAACGTCGCATGGATCTTCAAGACATCGAATGGATTTTCTAGAACTTCCATCGGGGGACGAATGGTGGTTCGCTGATATGGAAAATGGAGCTGCCGGAATCCAAGGACATCGCCAGCCATAGGACGAGGAACATTTTCTACTGCATCCGCTGTACAGCGGTGACATTACTTTCAATTTCTTAATAAACTCTGGAAAAAAAATTTAAGATTTATTTAAACAAACCCTCTCCCTCTGTATGCACTTCAACGAATGGTACACGCCCTGCGTCTCATGTCTACCGAAGTACCACATTTACTGTTACAGAGGAGAGGGGAGAAATTGGCACCCAGTCGTGTCGGGGCCGATTTGGAGTGCAGTAGAATTAGAAATTAGCGCTTCAGCAATATCAGAACTTAATTATGAGTGCAGTAGAAATTAAATTGACACTTAACCATTCTAGGCTCAATTTTGAAGTACTAGTAATAAATTAAGAAGTGCAGAGATAGACAAAATCGCACTAAAATCGTGTGACTTAGCAATTTAATTCAGACACATTTCCAGTGCTTTGTGTGGAATAGCTATTAACATTCCAGTGAACTTTGTAACAAGACTTAACTTCTCTATTATAAGAAGTGTTATCAATGATATGGAATAATTTTTGTGTGTTAAATGTCTTGGAGATTTTTCTTTTTGAGAATGTTTGAATGACTTTGAACATGAACTTTTAACCATTGGACAATAATGGTGATATCTGAATTCTTTTCAAGTGGTTTATGATTTTCTTGTTGCTTGGTTTAAATACATTACCATCAAAATGGAAAATATTTTAGCTGCTATTGAAGCTCTTAAGATTAGCTTAAATGAACGTATCGCCGAATCGCAGGCTCAATTAGGTACTACTTTAGAATCTCGTATTACTGAGATTAACACTCGTATTGATGAGGCCAATGCTGCAACTGCTCAATTAGGTACTACTTTAGAATCTCGTATTAATGGGATTAAAAACTCGTATTAATGAGGCCAATGCCGCAACTACAGCCAACTTAGAAGGTCGTATCACACATGTAACTAAAATAATTTATACCAAGTTTACCGAAGTTAATTCTAATTTGGAAAATAGGCTTACTAAAGCTGGTTCTGAGATTGAAAAACGATTCTCAGAAACCAATGCGAAGACTATTTCTAAGTTTACGGAAATAAATGAGGTGAGGCACCCGTGACTTAGAAACAGTAAAACAGGACCTTAAACTACAAATAGTTGAAGACTTAAAAGCTTCGTTTCCCACCTCACATCAATTGATTAAGGAAGTTGAAAGCTTAAAGGCAGAATTTAAAGAATCTCATGGTCAGTTATCACAGGCACAAGCAAAAATAGCCTCTATTCAGGATAACATCCATGAATCTTTTAAGACTAACTTTCAGAAAATAAGTAATGAGGTTAATTTACTTAAAACAAAGCAGGAGGAAACAGATAAGCATGTAAAAACCCAATTAGATAGCGCACATACTCAAATCATTCGCATAGGCCGCGACGTAAATGAAGTGAAGCAGGACCTCGAAAAGGAAGTCCAGAGCGTGGAAAACTCCATCCGTGGACAAGTTAAGACTATCAAGGTCGAATTGCAAGGAAAAATAGAGACGATTGATAATAGAATCTCTCAGGTGGAGAAGGAGGTGTCTACACACCAGTGGCAAGGGTCTAGCGGAGATACTTCTAGCATTCCCACAGTTTTAAAATTATCAGACGATAAACCTGCAAAATTTTCCGGAAAGGAAGAATACACAGCGAAAGAATTCCTTCTCAACATTGAAGAGTACTTTCAAGAGAATAAAGTACGATCCGATCATCAATTGAGGATAGCTTCTAGATTATTGGAAGGGAAAGCAGTAAATTGGTACACAGCATTTAAATTTAACATTAAAACCTATGATGAGTTCAAGGAAGCCTTGTTGAAGAGGTTTTGGAATTGAGAAATTCAACATTTGATTAAGCTACAGTTGTACTCCAGGAGATACAACACAGCTATTAATTCTTCACGATATTCTGATTTTCTCATTTCTTAATTAAAGAAGATGCAATTCTTTGATCCTCCTTTGCCAGAACAGGAGTTAATACAGGTAGTAACTTTACAATTTCCGGCGCATGTACAAGAAATTCTTGTGGCAGCCAATGTTCAAGACCTAGAACAACTTGATGATTTATTAAGGAAACTTGACACTGCCCATACACAAAATCCACCCAGGGTTACTAAGACGAAAGAGGTTGCAACCAACCATATCGAAGTTAACAACCCGCCGAGATCGAATCCCGAACCCCGTGAGGAAGTAGAACCACGGAGAGATTCATTATCTCATTTCAGGCGATTTAGGAGACGTCCATACGGGCAAAGTACGCCTTACAGACGTAATCAAACATGGAAGAAACCTATCGAGTCGCTTACTCGAGATGGAGATTCGCCGAGAGCCGAGATCGAAAGAAGATGGGGAGAAACTCGCGAATATATCCAGAATCGAAACCGGGATGAAGGATTACCTGGCGCTACCTCTTTAGAATACCAAGAGCATGCCAGAAGACAGAACACGACGCCTGCGACAAACCCCGAATCGACAGGCGCAATTAAAAAAAACTTCGACAACACAACAATAAGATTGCCTGAAAACCGGAGTAGAGGGGAAATAATTTGTGTCACTAATATTAATTACTGGTACTTGGATGAGTCAGATCTCTTGTATGAAGATCCCACACCTACAACACCGAGGGTCCAACGAAGTCTTCCAGTTATTAATATTACTTTGGATACCCTTTACGTAACTGCCTTAATCGATTCTGGAGCTCAGGCTTCATTAATTTCTGAGAGGTTAACTGAAATGTTAAAGGGGGGAGAAGACATGTTATTGATACCAGTCGCACAGATCAAAATTAAAGGGATAGTACCGGACAGGCATATCAAATGTAAAGTTCAAGCTTTTGTTACATTTGACATTGAAGGTGTCCAGTTCGAGCATATATTCCTAGTCATTTCGCCGATGAAATTCAACGTCATCCTAGGGTCAGATTTCCTAGCCAAGTATGGGGGAATCATTGATTATCCTGCCAACGGCATACGATTTTTTAATATCGACTCTGTAGAGTTGCAGCTGGTAGACTGAATTAATTTGAAGTGCCAAGGTCTGGGTACCCCATTCATAGAAGCCGGAAGCAAGATGAGCGATGCTTTGCCTGCCGATGAAATAGATTGCGAAGAGGGTGGACCCGGTCAAGAGGGACCCGTCGAGGGCCAGGAAGTGCCCATTGTTGAGGATGTGTTCGACGTAGGTCGTGATCACTTCATATTTCTCACCAGTGTGGCTGAAAGCCCAGAGTTCGATTCCCGCGTGGCAGAAGCAACTCGGCAAATATTTGAGAAATTCCCTGAGGTTTTTGATGACAAACCCGGTGTTATTAGAGATTTTGAATACCAATTGAATGTTAAGGACGCCTCTCCTTATAAAAAACGGCCCTATCCAGTTCCTGAGAAGTACCGAGAGGAAGCCAGGCCTGTGATAAAGGAAATGGGAAATAATGGTATCATTTCTAACTGTGTCACTCCGTATCAAAACCCCCTGGCCATTGTAAAAGAAAACCAGCTGTTTCGCATCCCGAAATTCGCATTTATGCAAAGTTTTGCCCACTTTATGTAGGACCGTATAGAATTGCACAGGTTCTCGAAAACGGGGCATACAAAATTAATAAACTGGATGGAAGCATCGAGGGCATTTACAATGCAGCCAACCTAAAGAAATATTTCAGGAGAGAATATCATTAAAAGAAAATTCTATCGAATTTTCTTTTCCCCAGGAGGAGGGGGAGATGTACCGGTAACGGCGGTACAAACTAAGTCCCCGTCATAGAAATTTTAAAACTTACGTGTTACGCTCCGGGCCGCTTACGAAGGACTGACTGGACGGCGAGCAACAGCTGTGCGCGTGTGACGTCACAGCATGCCTCGCCGCACTACAGAGCCCAGACTGATGTAGAATGTTCTTCGAGTTTCGACGGGTAATAACTTTTCCCACGATAATAATTGAACAAATTGAACATCACCATATAACTTGATCCCTTAGCTATGTTCCTGCCTAATTTCACGTGAATCTGACTTGGGACGATAAAGTTATGGAGCAAGGGGTGGAGGCCCGGATCAGATATAAATACGTACTGCTTCGCTCAGCAGACCAGTGTGTGTTCCAGCATGTTAGAGTGTGCTGCAGTGCGCTGCAGTGTGTTACAGCATGTTGCCAGAGTGTGATGCCAGTGTGTGGCCGGAGTATCTATGTGCACGCTAGACTGTAGTGTTCGCACAGTCGGTTCGCGGGCACCGTGATCGAGCGTGAAGCCGCTATTAAGTATGAAGTCCGTGGACTTTAACCTAATCGTGTTGAATATGGACTTATGCAGATTTCTTTATACTGTGACAACTTTTTACTCCGATAGGACGTGAGATGAATTGTGTATCGTCTGGACATTATCTATTGATTGTTACTCTATACGAATGTCTAAGACTCGCAAACGTTTTCGAGTGCTCGAAATTGAAGTTTTATGTTATGGACAGGACTTAGAACTGATTGCTCCTTACCGAGTACTAAATACTTCGAGTTATAAGACTGTGTTTGAATCCAAATTTAATTTACCATTCCATGAACTGTGTTAATATTTTAGGTCATGAACTGTGAACTGTGCATGTGTGAACAGTGCATTTCAATTCTAATAAACAGCACATTTCAATTCTGCGAACATTCAGTTGACGAACAGTCGAACCAAGGACTGTCAATATTCGATTAATTTCGTGTTTTGATTTCATGTTATTTTCAATACGTGAATGAGTTCTAATTCACGAGTGGAACATCTTTATTTTCAATGAATTATGTTGAACAGTGCTTCAAAGAACTAAGTCATGCGGCATTACCTTACGTTGTACCAAGTGCCACAAACTTTAAGTGACTCTGTTAAACTCGACGATAAGTTTCGAGTGGACTTTTATTTTATGAGTATTAACTTACATGCTTATTCGAGTCTAGTGGCATTCTTTCACTTAACACGGGACAAAATTGAGTGATATTTCACCGTGTGATAAAAACGATACATTTTGTGTTTGAACTTTGTTAAAACCATTTATAAACGTTCCTCTCATCTGTGCAGAAGCAGCCTTTACATTAACTCGCCCCAGGGCTTAACGATGTTCATTCATGTTCACCATTCACAAGGACTACCTCGACGCCATTCGTTAATGTCGCATGGATCTTCAGGACATCGAATGGATTTTCTAGAACTTCCATCGGGGGACGAATGGTGGTTCGCTGATATGGAAAATGGAGCTGCCGGAATCCAAGGACATCGCCAGCCATAGGACGAGGAACATTTTCTACTGTATCCGCTGTACAGAGGTGACATTACTTTCAATTTCTTAATAAACTCTGGAAAAAAATTTTAAGATTTATTTAAACAAACCCTCTCCCTCTGTATGCACTTCAACGAATGGTACACGCCCTGCGTCTCATGTCTACCGAAGTACCACATTTACTGTTACAATATAGTTACCTGGAATGATACTTACGCATGAAGTATTTGAAGTTTCCTCAAAGAAGATTGGTTCCTCTTTGACCTTTATTTCCAAATCCATTTTAAATAGTGTGCGAAGGTATAGACGGCTTTGGGATGTAGTTTATTTCCACAGACCTTGCACTGAAACATGACCAACAAACACTATTATTGCCATCTTAGAGGTGAAGCTTCCATGGTGTGAAGAATTATTTGGTTTATATTTCCGGGTTGAACCGTGTTGTTGGCAATACATCCCGTGCAGTTTGCCTATGTTTCGAATACATTGCAGTATTCTTTACCAAGGCGACATAAATAGTGATGAGTCTGTCTTCCAGGCAGCAGTCACAACTGCAAGAGTGGCCCTGACCTTAGTCTTTTATATCCTAGCATTTCTGGCTGGCATAAGCCTCTGGCTGTCTCGTGAGAATTCTGGAAGATATGTGTAACAGTTAGGTAGTGGGGGATTGCCCGCGCTGTTATGTAAACACGCAGGCCGAAACCCCAATTACATAACAGCGCGCCCAAGCCCCCACTACCAGGCTGTTACACATACCTTCCAGAATTCTCACGAGACAGCCAGAGGCTTATGTCAGCCAGAAAGGCTAGCATATAATAGACCAAGGTCAGGGCCACACTTATAGTTGTGACTGCTGCCTTGGAGACTGACTACCTCGGATCGAGTATGGGTATTTCAGTCGCCTAGACAAAGAATACTGCAATGTACTCGTAACTTCGGCAAACTGTACGTGATGTACAGACAACAGCAACACATTTCAACCCGGAAAATAAACCAAAGTATTATTGCTGTTTTGTAGTCAAGCCTGTAGTTTTAGGTGACTTGAAATTGTGCTCATAGCCACAGGACCTCTAGTTTTACCTGGAAACTGAACCTCAGGGATAAACATTTTCAATGAAAGAACATCCCACACCTAAGGAATGGGATTCATTTGCACACCACTTGTGAAAAGCCTGTGACTATGCAACTTACATATCACCCACTACACTGGGAGTCTAATGACTGGTTTGATGTACCTTCTTTTTTCATGATTTGTTTATATCATACTGACACTGATAGGACTTATGGCATTAAGGTAAGTAAGACCTGCCTATCTCGCCCATGTTAAATCTTCAAATTTTGGTGCACTTTACTCAAAATCTGTTTGGGTTAGCCACTCTAAATTTTCAAGTTTTACTTGTTAGAGCATTATCTACAATAATAAGGATTATTGGCAGAAACCAAAGACTTTCGTCAGTATGAATTTTTTCTTAAGGTACGATTTTTAAAACTAAAATAATGTCGAAAATTTTATATTTCATTTTGTATTTTATTTAAAGGCATACCCCTTCTTATTACTGTTAATCGGGATGATGTTGATGCACCAACAAAATTTAATGGACCTATCTTTATTAGTTTTCTTATAAATGGTACCAAAGTAGTGAAAAATAATAAACTGATAAAAATGAGGTTGAAGTTTCTCATTATGATTTGTTAGCTCTGACAATTCTTAGAACATTCCTGCCCCATAACTTGCATCATTTGTGTCCTCCGTAGTCCTCTTAAGGTTTTTCTTCAGTCTTCTGGCCATTTTACTCATTTCTTCCACCATGAGGTCTGCTTTCTTTATTCAGATGCCATCCAACTCCTTTAGGATGTTCAGTGTATTGTACCCTCGGAGGATGTTCAACATCCGCAGCACCTTAGCCCTACCAATATTCCCATTGTTGAAGGATATAACAGCATCACATAGTCCAAACTCGAGTGTAGTATTACCAACAAACACTGTTTTCGGAACTCTGGACCACAGAACATGATTGAATGCTTCATTAACGTTCTGTGGTTTTCCATGCAGGCATTTTTTTAAGATATGGGTGTGCCAAATCCCAATATACTGGCTTTATAGCTTCAGCTACAACATGAGGTAACCCGTGGTGCTTATTATTTTGGTCTTTTCTGTTATATTTGCACCATGAATCATGTCCCTTAGGGAAACAGTTTTTCTTCTGATGAACATGAGGGAGATTCAATGACTATTTCAGATCCAGAAACACTACATGGCGAGCATATGGCGATGTCATTTTTAACCTCCACTACATTGGAACTAGTCCTATCTCTACTTTTACATGAACTAACATTATTTACACGGGAAGTTTACGTGTGTGTCGATTTCCCGTATTCTTCCTCTTTCCAAAAGATTTCAAACACCCATTCTTCAATACGTCTATGCAAAATCACAAGGATTATAATACTACAACGATGTTTAGTAACCACTCGTAACATAAACAAGCAATACCGGAAGTTTTCATGGTTACCAACACAAAGTCTATGCTCAACACAGCAGACCAGAGGTTAGTTCAGAAATCTATGTTTAACAGTTCAGAAGTTATACGCAAAAACATAAATCTCTGTAAAAGTGGGCGTTGTCTTTCACGGTGCAGCATAGTAATTTATATGTTCTAAAATGGTCTATTTTCATAATTGTTTGACTTTCTTAACAAATTATTGTTCTCAATATTGTAAACAAATAAAAACTCCCAAAAAGAATTTTTCTGTTTTTTTCGGCCCAAGAAGGGTCTTTCTTACCTTAAGACTAGGAGTGCAAAGCAAGTGAATCTGGTCTTGAATGAGGTAGAGTCCCAGCATTTCTTTGGTGTGAAAATGGGAAAACACAGAAAACAGTATCTAGGGCTCCGACTTCCTTCACACTCCTAGCCCTTTCCTATCCCATCATTACCATGAGTTATATCTGTGTCAGTGCAAAGTAAAGTGAACTGTAACAAAAAAACGACATTCTACAAACAAACCTTCGAAACTAATCTTTTCTTGCTCAACTTGCAGGGAAAATGATCTGCTTTTAGCCACTGTGAAGACACAATTACCACGCCCTGTCCCTCCACTAGCTATATTGGCTGTATAAATTTTGTACTGCTCAATATAAAACTCACTCTCTTTAAACTAGAGTCCAGTGGTGATTCAAATAACTTACAATATAAAATTTGAAAGTCACTATTAGTACATTCAGTTTTGTTTTCAATCCACAAACCTTCAGATAGTAAGTGGTGGTATTCTTGCATTTGTAGGGTAAAAGTTACCGTGAAATTGGTAAAGAACTTTCTGTTACTTATTCAGCAGTGCAGGCAATCATCAAGAAGTTTCAAGAGACTGGTACAACAGACAATAAATGTAGATCTAGGCGTCTAAGTGTTCTTACATGTGGTGAGTGTCGGAGCATAGTTCGTCTTACACTAAAAGAGCCCTTTAAAATGCAAGGTCGATTGTATCGGACATCCAGTCAACTTCCAACAAAAAGGTCATTTCTCAAGGTATTAGGAATGTTTTGAACACAGCTGATATTCATGTGAGATCTCCCAGAAAGATACCATTTATCTTGTAAGTTAACTGAAGAAAACACTTCCAGTTCACCAAAGATTATTTCAATAAATCGATTGAATTTTGGAATTCTGTGATATTTTCTGATGAAACCAAGTTTAACTTGTTTGGATCTGATGGAAATATAAAAGTGTGGCGCAAACCAAATACAGAGCTCCAATGACAACATGCCCTACCAACAGTAACACACGGGGGAGGAAGCATGGTGCTTTGGGGATGCATGGGAACTTCTGGTGTTGGTGTCTTGGCAATTACTGAAGGTGTCATGGATCATCGTAAATATCCGATGTGTTGCGAGGCCACTTATGTAGCAGTGCCCAGAAACTGGGTCTTCATGGCAACTTTTACTTTCAACAAGACAACGACCCAAAACATACGGCTCTGCGAAAGCAGGAGTGGTTACTATAATGCACCATGAGGAGTTTTCACTGCACACAGAGCCCTGATCTTAACCCAATAGAGCACCTTTGGAATCACTTGGAGACAAAAGTTTGTAAATGTCGTTCTACGGGGAAGCGCGAGCTTCAGACGGTGTTCTTGGAGGAATGGTCAAAAATCTCAGGAGAGATAACTCGCAACATGGTTCCCTCCATGCCAAGATGTCTACAAGCTGTCATCAGTGCCAACGGTATGCACACAGGCTACAAGACTTGAGTTATGTGAATTACAGAGACTTTAGCTTCATTTGTGTATAGGCCTAGGTGTGCCAATACTTTTTTGATGTGCAGAGCAACTGATTTTGTTTCGTAGATATGTATTTTTGTTGTGAGAAACCAATTATAGGCTACTCAAAGAATCTTATATTTACTACTGTACATTTCAATTAACGTTATTAGTGTGGAATTTGTATATAATGGTAAGTGTGCCAATACTTTTTTGGTGCCAGTGTATACTACAGCGCATGAGCAGGCTATTCAGAATCAATTCCGTACCATGTTGGAAAATAAACTTGCATGTTTTATCACTTAGAATGGTAGCTGAGATATATTTAATGTAGACAGCCTACATTTGGCCGAAAATCAGAATTATCTTGCCGATGATCTTTTATGTTTAAATACGAACTGAACAATAAAGCTTGCCTTAGTTTCTATCTCGTAAAGTACGTGTTTGAAGTTCCTTATGGAGATTTACAAGACTGAGACTTCTTTGGACGCGGTGTAAAACGTACGAAACTGCAATTACCTGAAGTAGAAAATCTTATGTGAAACAGCACAATCCACAGAATAAATCTACACAAAAAGCTGCAGTATGTCCGAGATACACAGTGCAAAACAAATTAATTTGAACATTTATTAACAACAAACCAACCACTTCGAAACTAAACCGAAAATAGTGAATAGGGCTCCTCACCAATTTATAACCAGTGTGTTGTTCCTCGACCATATACATACACACCCGGTCCAGCTAACTACTGCACTATTAACTATCAATACAGACGTTTCCCTGGTGGGCTTTACACGTGGTAGTGGTGGGGGTAAGGTTAGGCAGTGTTCGGTTATTGGTGTTGATTAGGAAGGGGCGTTGGCGTTGAAGGAGGGATCGGATATAGTGGGGTTACTGCCTGCTCGATCTGAGTGGGGTATAGTAGCCATTACTGATTGAAAACAGCTGATTTGCGAGCCTTAATCTGAAAATGCAAAAACCCGATGAAAAAAGTCAAGTTGTGAGTTTCACAAATAGGAAAAGTCCTCTCAGTTTTAATTACTGCGTTTATGGGGTGATGCCAATATGCAAAATGTCACGAATGGGCCGGCTGTTAACTCATAATTTAGGTTAATTTGAAATGTCACGAATGGGCAACGTCTTTTACCCATAACAACGAATAAACCTATTACTTAGTACTATTTAGTTTAATTTTTTAACCTAGTTCTTGCTTTAGGATGCATGTGTATAATATGCTATGTAGGTATCAAATTAAATTATAAGTTGGGGTAGCCTATATCAACTTGTTAAAATCCACAGTTTCTCTTTAGATAAGTTAGGCCTATACGGGTGGAGATTCCTTTTTGTAGGTTGATATTCGGTTCCCTTAAATAGTTATTTAAAGAAAAAAAAAAGCCGCCGGGTTGAATAGTTCAGTGCTCAAATACGTCAGCCTCGTGTCAGTATATTTACTGGCACGTAAAATAACTCTGCGGGACAAAATTCCGGCACCTTGCCGTCCCGAAAACCGTGCAAGTAGTTAGTGGGACATAAAACCAATAGCACCCTCACGTTATTGTTACTAGCACGTACCCGAGCTCCCGCCTGCGTTTATTAATTTAACCGTTAGATGTTTTTGAACCATGTATTTACTTTTTTTAATTTAGTAATACACATCGTTTTTAAATAAATTGTATGAAGTACATTATTTTACTTTTATTTTCACCCCTTCTCACCCCTTCTACATTAATATATGGTCGTTTTCTCGCTCACTTTCTTCCCCTCCCCCTTGGGGTGTCTTACCCCACAGTACTTTCTTTCCAGATAGTAAGTCTTAGTTTGGTTGAGAGCTGTGTGGGAACAGACACAGTACACACTTACATCTGTAATCTCGGTCATTTTGGACATTTTCTTTTTCACCCCTTCCCACCCTCTACCCCCCCCCCCCCCCCCCCCCCGCTTCAAAAAGCCGATAGGGGCTGAACTTGCACATAAACGATATCTGGAGAGTCATTATTCATTTTAGCAACACCAAAAACCATGGATTCGACACTATTTTTGATTATTTTGATAACTCAGCCCTTCCCACCACCCCCAACCCCTAGGGGTGCTAAGAGTGTCTGATTCAGAAACTTTCTCAGGCATGCGCACAACAACTCACCAACGGTTCATCTCAATCGGATGAATGGTGTAGGAACACATATGGGACAAAGACACATTCGTTTTTATATACACAGATTATTATTATTATTATTATTATTATTATTATTATTATTATTATTATTATTATTATTATTATTATTATTATTATTATTATTATTATTATTAGACGGTCAGCATGAGGACATCTGCGGCTTTTGTAACCAGGTCTGCCGCAATTTGTATTGAACAACTCCTCAGTTGGACTCACGAGGTTCAGAATTGAGATCTTTGTATTTGAGTTTTGGGTCACTTAGCTGTAAACTTTCATTAGGGAGATCGTGGGTTTGAATTCCACTCTCAGCAACTCTGCAGATGGTTTCACCGCGTATTTAGTTGTACAGTCTAGGTCACGTAGTGTGCGGATCGCATTCAGGACATAGTGGGTTCGAACCCCACTGTCGGCAGCCCTGACGATTATTTTCCGTGGTTTCTCGTTTTCACACCAGGCAAAAGCTAGAGCTGTACCATGAATAAGGCCATTACCGGGCGAGTTAGGCGTGTGGTTAGGGGCAAGCAGCTTTGAGCTTGCATTCGAGAGATAGTGGGTTCGAATTCCACTGTCGGCAGCCCAGAAGATGGTTTTCCGTGGTTTCCCATTTCCACACCAGGCAAATTCTGGGGCTGTACCTAAATTTAGGCCACAGCCGTATCCTTCCAACATCTAGTCCTTTCCTATCCTATCGTCGCCATAAGACCTATCTGTGTCGGTGCGATTTAAAGCTACTAGCACTTTTCTATTCCCTCGTCGCCATAATACCCATCTCATACCCTCAGAACTGGAATCTGAGCTGCTGCGCCGATGGTCTGTTGTATTGTGGTTTAATATAATGTTGTTTGTCCCTAGTCCTTCAGAGTTCTTGGGGCAAACACAGCACAGTGGGGCTCCTCTTAATTCTGTGCTTGAAAATAGGCTACCTTTAACCTATGGAACAGATGCCTTTGACAGCCATTTCTAACCTGGAGAACAGAGGAGAGTAACGAGGGTGTGATGTTTGTGAACTGCAGAGCTGTTTTAATATCCATGTCTATTGAGTATTCAGACTGAAGCATCGTCCAACCCCCAATAGCTCCTCCGTCAGCCATCACACACGGCCTAGATGTCACTGGAGCGTTGTACTAGGGAAATGAGAAGTGAGATTTTTAGTTTCCAGTTGCTTTCCTCACGGAGTCAGGAATTGCTATTAAATATATTAAATATCATTCTGTCAAGCCTGCTGAAAATGATACACAACTGGCCCTATGAGCAACATTTTCACATCATTCATAACAGGGACTGGCTGCATAACGAATGACATTACTAGCATCACTCATACCCAGTAGCGCCGATTGGGGGGGAGGCAACAAAGTGCAGACAACAAAATTTACCTGGGTTTGTGGGATATAGTGGCGCGGGGGAGTATAGACATCGAAACTGAAAAAATGCTACAAAGTGGTTTTTTATGCGCTCTGAGCGAATTTCGACAGAGAGTTAAAGGTTGACAGTCAACCAACTTAAGTGCGGTAATAATAGCTTTTTTGAGATTTTGATTCTATACTGTACAATAAGTACCTCTAGGCCTAGAATAGAGAAAGTAAAATCAGTCCGCAGACGAACAAGAGCAGAGAATCTCCTGGACAAGATAATTGGACAGAAGTACATGGATACGATTATTGAAGGGTTACAGGCAATAGACTGGTTCAGGTGGCATACAGGGTTAGTAAAATGACGCTTAAGGAGTTGCAAAGGATGATAAATAAACTCCATTGTCATAAAGCAGCAAGAATAGATAAAATTAGACCTGAAATGTTGAAATGGAGTGGGAAGGCTGGGATGAAATTGCTACACAGAGTAATAGCATTACGGGTAGCGGGTAGAGACCCTCTTTGAGGCAGCTCTACTGCAGAATGTGGTGACCCTGCCAACGTAAGTCCGAGATCACACTGACCCGGTGTGTAGCATCTCGTAAGGTTCCAGCTGAGCGTTACGAGCGAAAACCTCTACGACATCTGCAGTGGAGAAGATGGATTTCGGTATAGTGGAGTTGATGGAAGAGGCAGCCCATTACTCTGGGATTAATAAGAGTGCACTAAATGAATCTGCTACCTTGTAGATGAAGTGGAGGACTACTAAAGGCTAGGGGAGTTCTCGCTGACAGAAAATTCCTCGATTGTGGTAGACCCAGCAAGTCACAGAAGAGGAAAATAAAATGGATTGCTTTCAAATGTTTTTAAATGTTTGATAAAATTCCAAGTTCTTTGAGAACTTTTAAGAAAAAGCTGGCTAAACAATTGATAGGGAATCTGCCACCTGGGTGGCAGCGCTAAATGGAAAACACAAAAACGAGCCTCGGAAATTAACTACTTTTTCGGTTTTCGGAGAGGAAAGAATAGTAAAACACAGACTGCGGCCAACATTTCTGATACATTTGGAATTAATTATGACTTGAGTATATTAACCGTGACCAATAAAGTCAATGAAATCACTGACATGATGGACCACAGGCATCTAACGATCTCAGGCCTGAGTGAAACAAAATGGAAGGGTTGTGACACAAAAACATTAGATAATGGCCTTTAACTTTGTTAGAGTAGAAATAAGACCACAGCAAGGAATGGTATGGGGATAGTCCTACACCAGGACATTGACTATATTTCTGATGTAACATATGTTATTGAAAGATTAATTACAATAAATTAAAGGTTTTTAAATGAAGTATATCTTAGAATTGTTCAGGTCTACGCTCCCCAACAAGGCCGTAGTGAAGAAGAAAATATAAATTTCCTACAGCAATTGGAAGATAACATCGATGAAGTGAACCTCATAATGATACGTGAGTGTAATGCCCAGTTAGGAACAGAAAGAACAGTATACGAGGCAAACATGAAATCATTCGGGCATGGAAGGAGAACTTTTACTTGACCTATGCTTGAGAAACAAACTCTTAACATGGTTCCAGAAGAAAGAAAGTCATAAGGCGACCAGATACAGCTGGGATGGCAAATCAAAATCTCTGATTATTAAGGACGTTGGTAGCGGAGCTAAAGTGCTAGATATCAAAGTCTTTCCAAGTAAATGTCTTGAAAGTGATCAATCAATCAATCAATCAATCAATCAATCAATCAATCAATCAATCAATCAATCAATCAATCAATCAATCAATCAATACTGATCTGCATTTAGGGCAGTCGCCCAGGTGGCAGATTCCCTATCTGTTATTTCCTAGCATTTTCTTAAATAATTTCAAAGAAATTGGAAATTTATTGAACATCTCCCTTGGTAAGTTATTCTAATCCCCAACTCCCCTTCCTATAAACGAATATCTGCCCCAATTTGTCCTCTTGAATTCCAAATTTATCATCATATTATGATCTTTCTTACTTTCAAAGACACCTCTCAAACTTATTCGTCTACTAATGTCATTCCACGCCATCTCTCCGCTGACATCTCCGAACATACCACTTATGATATAGATGTTGATTCCCATAGATATTTACATAGATATTCCCATAGATATAGTCTGTATTTTCAATCCCATTTATGTGATTACCCCAATGAAGATCTTTCCTTATATTAGCACCTAGATACTTACTATGATCCCCAAAAGGAAATTTCAACCTACCACCGCAGTAATTAAAACTGAGAGGACTTTTCTTGTTTGTGAAACTCACAACCTGATTTTTAACCCCGTTTATCATCATACCATTGCTTGCTGTCCATCTCACAACATTATCGAAGTCATTTTGCAGTTGCTCACAATCTTTAACCTATTTATTACTCTATTTAGAATAACATCATCCTCCAAATCCTTAACTCTGATCCCACTTATTTACTGATATCATTCATATATATTTATATAAGAAAACATAAAGGTCCAATAATACTGCCTTCAAGAATTCCCCCCTTAATTATTACAGGGTCAGATAAAGTCTCGCCTACTCCAATTCTCTGAGATCTATTCTCTAGAAATATAGCAACCCATTCAGTCACTCTTTTTTCAAGTCCAATTGCACACATTTTTGGCGGTCATCTCCCATTGATCCACCCTATAAAATTCTGTAGACAGGTCAATCACGATACAGACCATTTGCCCTCCTGAATCCAAGATATCTGCTATACCTTGCTAGAATCCTTCAAGTTGAGCTTCAGTGGAGTAACCTTTCCTAAACTCGAACTGCCTTCTATCGAACCAGTTATTAATTTCGCAAACATGTCTAATATAATCAGAAAGAATGCCTTCCCAAAGCTTACATGCAATGTATGTCAAACTCACTGGCCTGTAATTTTCAGCTTTATGTCTATCACCCTTTCCTTTACACATAGGGGCTACTATAGCAACTCTCCATTCATTTGGTATAGCTCCTTCATGCGAACAATAATCAAATAAGTACTTCGGATATGGCACTAAATCCTAACCAATTGTCTTTAGTATATCCCCAGAAATCTTATAAATTCTAGCCGATTTTGTAGTTTTCAATAAGTAGGAGAAGGAAACCTAAGATTAAGAACTGGAAACTGGAGGAATGGGATAACAAGTAACAGTTCAAGAGAGGATAAAATTAAACTACCAGTGATAATGAAGAATGGTCTAGTATGCAGTGCTGTCGAGCTATGTGGTAAAACACACACTAGAGTTAATGTAAAGAGAACTTCATGGTGGAACAACCAAGTAAAGGAGGCAATAAAGAAGCATGGGCGCCCATATGACAGTTTGTAAGGGGGGCCTAGACCTGGGGTTATGTAGTATTTTTAATATTTTGAAACATGAATGGCGACTTGTAGTCCGCGGTAGAATAACACCCACGGTATCCTGTGCCTGTTGGCGGGGGGGAGGGGGGGCGGTAATACCCGTTCTACGTAATACCGACTTTTAAATCATTTTCTTGAAAGAAAAACACCTGTCTACATTACATTTTCGCCTTGCCCCCGGGCATGGGCTTCCTTGTAAAGAAGGGAAATGCAGGCAGGAGTGACGGGGATAGAGCTAAACTCAGTAACTGAATCACAATGAAGAAACGTGAACAAGAAAGAAAATTACAGATCAAATGAATTTTTTGTGAGGAAAAAGAAATATGCTGGGATGAATTTACACACAAACTGGAGGAAGGCTCTAAAGGTAAGATGATGATGTTATATGGCATTGTGAAAAGTAAGAGAAATGGCCAGGAAGACATTAGGGCTCTAGAGACTGCTGATGGACAGAGAGCAAGGCATGTGCAAGACGTCAGGAATGTCATCAAAGTACATTTTGATAATCTCTTAAATTGACCTATAAAGCCAGAATCTGGTGATTGGTCAGGAATAACTGAAAATGATGTACTGATTACATCCAGACGCAAAAAACTACACCAGATGAAGAGTGGTAATGAATGAAGTAACAGCCTGCCTGGTGGCCATCATCGTTGACAGCCTGGCTAGTCAATTCGGCTCCCATTCACCATCAGAATGTTAGCCAGCAGGATATGGGAGGTGGTGGTATACAATTCCAAACCTCCCTCCAGTGTTTATATGGAGGGAGAGCATGTGACGCTGTTGATGGTAATTCGTCCGTCGGATGGGATGTAATGCTTTGAGCAGATGCCTTGGTGTTATTCAACAGAAGTAGGCTACGTGCCGACACCAGGTTTCACCCCCTCCCTGTCTCATTTTCAGACACCCAGACACACAGGTCGCCCATGGGAAGCTACACTCTCAACCATATTAGAGCCTATCTGAGAGGAAGAACAACATGGCTTTAGATCTCACAGAAGTGCTCGTGGAGAAGTACAGGATAAAATTCTATTTGTGGTCTTCTTGGATTTGGAAAAGGCTCTTTACAGCGTTCCAAGAGATATCATCTGGAGAAGCCTAGAAAAACTAGCCGTACCAGACTACCTTACTGGCAAGATCGAAATGTTATACAATAAATGCTACAGTTACAACAGAATTGCTGACAATCATTCAGAATGGTTTGAGACAACTTGAGGAATACAACAGGGAGGTGCTCTTTCATATCTACTGTTTGTGACAGTCAGATGCTCTAAAGAAAGACTTGAAAAAAGAACTAATTGGAGAGTTAAATGCCTTGGTGTCTGCTGATGATGTAGGTATTTGTGGGATGCAGAAAAGGAGGTACAAGACCAGCTCAACAAATGGGTGGACTAAAAGTAAGAAAAACCAAAACCATTGCCATGAAAATGAATAGAGACAAAACTGGTTGCCAAATACGTCTTGAGGGATATTTATTATTAACTTATAGAATGACGAATTAGGAATTCGAATCATTTATCAAGGGAAAGGTTCAAATAATTTCCAGTTCTTTGAAAACCTTTAAAAAAACAAGCTATCGATAGGGAATCTGCCACCTGGGTGACAGCCCTACATGCAGATCATTGATGATGAATGACAATACATTACAACAGTACAAGAATTCAAGTACCGGTACCTTGGGAGCGTGGTCCCAAACAAGGGTGGAGAGAGAAGAGGAGCAGACCGGAGGGTCATCATGGAGGGAGAGACCTACATGGATAGACAACGCTGGTGAGAGCTCACTGAACACCACTCTATCCGGTAAGCAGGAAGGGTTACATCATAATGAGTAGGGCCCAGGTATTGATGAAAGGTCATCTTTTTTCTGAGTATTCAGAGCCGATGCTTAGTGACAATTAAGTGTATTCTGCAATAAATATGTTAGATTTGGGAGGTTCACACAAGCATGAAGAATGAGAGTTTTCCACCTAATCAATACTTTATTATATAAAGTGTCTAAAGTATTTCAATCGCATTAAAACACGGGATCGGTTTTCACCTATTAATTAGGTTATCTGCTGATGAACCTGCTTACTCAATAATGATTGTACAATGTAAAACATTACTTAGACTAAACATGAATGTCACGTATTCCAATATAATATAAAATAAAATGCTATATACAACAGAGTACAGTTCCTGAAGTATTTTGTGCAGTGCTCATATATTACAGATTTTACAATACTGATATTCTAACCATGTATTCATTATTTGTCTAAGACGATTATTAAGAAATTTATAATTTTTATTACGTAAACTTTTAAAACTTGAGGTCAGTTTAAGAGAATTTTAGGGGCATTTTATAGGTCATTTTTCAATAATTTTAGGTCTTCAACATCCGGGCCCTAAGGATGAGTAATAGCATTAGTTTTGAAAGTTGTTAAGGTACCTTCTGATTGGATGAAAACAGTAACTGTACCTCTCTATAAGCGGGGCAACAGGAAGGATTGCAACAACCGCATTTCATTGATCTGTATACCAGGCTAGTCCCGCTCCTTGGCTGAAAGGTCAACATTGACGCCTTCAGTTCGGAGGGTCCCAGGTTTGATTCCTGCCCAGGTCAGGGATTTTAATCGAGTCTGATTAATCATTCTGGCTCGGAGACTGGGTGTTTGTGTTTGTCCCAGCACTCTCCTCTTCATACACAGACAACACACCACACTACCAACCAGCACAGAAACACACAACACACCACACTACCAACCAGCACAGAAACACACAATAGTGATTAAATCCCTCCATATAGAGTTGGCGTCAGGAAGGGCATCCGGCAGTAAAAGAGGGCCAAATCCCCTTGAGCAACGCAGTTCACACACCCCACAGGTGTGGAAAAAGTGATACAAGAAGTACAGTATACCAGGCTAGGTGCTCACTAGCTTTTTGGAAAGGAGGGTACGATCAGTGGTTGAAATTCTGTGTGTTTTCAGACCTCGAAGGTGCTGTTCAGAAAGGCGTATGAAGTAAAAGATGTTCGCCGTACTAAGAGATTGTGGGATTGTGAGAGTAATCAAGAAGATATTTATATTAACATTTGGGTTACAGTGAGAACTGACAACGGGGTGAATTCTTCGCTCAAGGTACTTACAGGCATTAGAAAAGGCTGTGAGTTTTTCACCTTTGTTGTTCGTAGTTTACCTGGATCATCTACAGAAAGCTATGTAGTGGCAAGTGGGGATTCAGTCAGGTGGAAATGTGGTCTGGCATGTGCTGATGACTTGGTCTTACGGTAGTCTGTGCTGAAAGCCTGCAATCGAATATCTTGGAATTAGAAAATAGTTGCAGCAAGTATGATATGAAAATTATAATTTTCAAGACTAAAGTGATGTTAGTAGGGATGAAACCTGAGAGAATTGAATGCCAGATTGAAAATACAAAACTGGAAGAGGTAGTTCATTTGAAGTATTTAGGTTGTGCAGTATGGTGAGATTGAATAAAGGTGCAGCAAAGCTATTGCAGTGAGCTTGCAGTTTCAATCAACAGTATTCTCTAAGAAAGAAGAAACTATCTTTACATTGTTCTGTTTTTAGGCCAACCTGGCTGTACAGGAGTGAAAACTGGGTAGACTCAGGATATCTTATTCATAAGTTAGAAATAACAGATATGAAACTAGTGAGAATGATCGCTGGTACAAACATGTGGAAACAATGGCAAGAGGCAATTAGAATGTTGAGATGAAAATTAAGTTAGGAACCGATTCGATTGATGAAGTTGAACACATAAACTGGCTTCGGTGGTTGGGATATGTGAGGCGAATGGATGAGGATAGATTGCCTAGGAGACTAATGGATTTGATCATGGAAGGTAGGAGAGGTAGAGGGAGACCAATATGATGATGGTTAGACTAATTATGAACATGATATGGAGGTAAAGAACCGAACTTGTTACAAATAGAGGACTGTGAAGGCATTTAGTAAATTCACAGAGGCTTGCAGACTGAACACTGAACGGCATAACAGTCTATAATGGAGATGTATGTATGATGACGAAGGTAACAACCATAAATGCTTCAGATAAATATGGTAATCTATAATCCAAGTCTCTCCCGCATTTGACTGAATAACAGTCATATTAACAAGATTATGCTTTTCTTGTTTTGTGAGAGAGATATGGCCCTTCAGTTAATACCAAATAGAATACAATTTTATTTGTTTCTTTAGGTCTGGTTCTGTATATGTGTATGGGATGGTTTCACCTTTCAGTTCGATAATGTATTTTATTAATTCAAAAGTGGAATAATACAGGGCCATTTTTATGGCTTATTCCGTGTGTCAGGGGAACACGCACGGAAGGCGATAGCGCGGCCGGGTGACTCATTTGTCGAGTGATGTATTGCTTCGTGACCGGCTAAGATGATCTAATGCAGTACGGTACCGATAGCGATAACCATTGCTTCACAGCAATACTTCAGTTTAACATCTGCGGTACTGGTAGCGTGTTCATTGTGTTCGCTTTAAAATAGCGTAGTTTCTGTAGGAAAACTAATCGTGTGTTTAACGAGGGATGTACGGTATACATTAGAACAGCGTGTTGTGCTATGCGAAGCGTTCTTCTTATAGAGAATGCCGCTTTCGATTGATTCGCAAATTTCCTGGCATCCTCCCTCCTCACAGGAGTACGGTACGTAAATTAGTAAAGAAATTCCGCACCACCGGGTCCTTTCTTAACAAGAAATCACCCAGGAGACGAACCGAATTAACAGAGAAAAATCTTGAAGAAACAGGAGCTCTCTTGGAAAGAACTCCAACAAAATCCCTGTGGCGTCTCGCCGTACAAGTTAATGTGTCATTATCTCCTACCCACAAAGCAACAAAACTGCTAACAGCAAAACCGTACAAACCCACCTCTGCCCAATAGTTAAGGGGACCTGACAGTTTCACTAGGGTTCGGTATTTTAACTGGTTGCTTCAGTCAGTTCAGGATGGGTATGTTGACCCAGAACTTTTATTCTATAGTGATGAAGCATGGCTACACTTAAGTGGCTATGTAAATAATCAAAACAATCGCTACTGGTGTGCAGAAAATTCCCACCAGGTGCATGTCCGTCCACTTCACGGTGTAAAAATAGGAGTTTGGTGCACAATAAGTGCTCGCAGAATTATAAGGCCTAAATATTTCCCCGAAACAATAAATGCTGATCGATATAATCTAGACCTCATTCCAAGACCATTCTTTCAAGACTTGACGGAAGAAGAAAGGAGTAATGTTTACTTCATGGAAGGTAATGGGATGACACACGCTGCTAATCGGCCTATGGAGGTAATACGGGAAGTTTTCGAAGATCGTGTGGATAATTATACCCCTAAATCTCATTATTTAAATCCCTGTCATTATTACCTGTGGGGATGACAAAGGGAAACTGTATGTGAACAACTCTCAAACAAGAGAAGAAATACAAGAGAATATTACACAAGTTATTTCGAACATCACACTCGCTGAGATTCGCTGAGTGTCTGCAAACCTATTTACGAGGTATCAGGCGTGTTTGACAGCTGAGGGACAACATTTAGAACATTAAATGTAATGCCAGGTAGGTTTTAAACTAATAGTTGCACTAGAAATGGATTTCTATAAGCGTGAATTGCCGTGAGTAGTAGGGAGGAAAAGCGCGCATTATACCGGCTAGCGACCGAGCCGTGCTCTGAGTGGTGATGCGGAACCAGTTAAAAAGGAAGACGTTGTATTTCGATGTTACCAGCTGCCCTGTTCGATTGAATTCATTTTCTATTTCATCCTGAAAGGATTTCACTGATGGTATGAGCTCTGTTGTGTTGCCTTCGCAAACCTGCGCTTCGTGATGACGAAGAAATAATGATGGAGATGACCCATGCCAGCGGAATGGTTAAAATTCCCGACTGTGCCAGTAATAGAACCTGGCACCCCTATGACCAATGGCCAGTACGCTAACCATTTAGCCATGGAATCGGACAGGTCTGAAATAAGTTGTACTTAGTCCTGTAAAATAATGAATGTGTTTGAATATCAGAATGGTTCCCTATACCGTACAAATACCAAGACTGCTTCCTACCCAAAACTAGCTCTCGGTAATTGCAAAGAATAAAACAGTTCATGCATCATATCTTATTTGGCTTTACAGATACTAAGGGTAATTTTAAATAAGCAGATAGTGACAATGTTGAATGTTTGAGAATTGCTGCCAGTGTGATTCAAAGAAAATTACCGCTCTTATACTTTGAGGACTATTTATAAACAACTTTGAGTGTTACCGGTAATTTTCTACTGATATATGGGATTGTTTTAAAGCCAGATTTTATTCAATTTAGACCATTTTATGCATCACTTGTTTATTCTTCAAACTACTGTTGCTATATTCGGTTTAAACACTTATACCTGTAAATCCTGGTGAAAGGTATCTTATGTAATCTTCAGAGGCACCGACTTTGGTAGAGGCAAGGTATTTTCTGCCCCCTCCCCCACTAAAACTGATCTCAGGGGGCAGAGTGTCAATTTTCACTCCCGAAAGAATTATCCTTCTGGATGGTAAGCCCCTTACACTACCTTCATCGACATGTTGGTTGACGTGTGACCCGAGTCGACTGCTCCAGGACTTCCCGAGTTTCCGTAGAAGTAATCAGTGCAGTTAACATGTGCAGTCAAGAGAGGTAAAGACTATCGAGTTATAGAAAAATATACATTTCGTAAGTGTGAGTTAATGCAGCATGGCCAGAAATGGAGATAACACAACACACTTTTCATAGTTTAATGACAAAGAAATGTAATTAAAAGTAAAAATGTAAATGCAAATGGTTTGTGGAAAACGAGAAAATATAAGGAGTAAAATTTAAAAAATGAAACTGCAAGAATTTACATGTCTTCAGAAACCATTTAAGTTATAAATAAGAAGTTTAGAAAAATTATAAGTTAAAAAATCTGGCATGGCATTTAAACCGAACCATTATTAATTATGGAACATTCCAAGCTCAATACTGAACTTTTAAAATTAGGGGTACTGTTTACGTGTACAATAAATGGTAAATTTATGGGTATGGCTATCTATAGGTATTTTCAAATTCAATTTTCATAAACATACTTAAATTATTTATCTTAACAGATCATAACCCTTCCCCACCCTTCTCCTTTACCAGATTCAATTTTCATCAACATAGCCACCAGGCTTAACCGACCACAAATTACATCATCTTGGTTTTGAAAGAAAGGGACCTTCGAGAATAGTCAAGAGTTTTTAATGAAAATAAAGAATAACTCTTTCAAAGGGAAGCGCCACCATAAATACATCAAAGGAACAATAAACTAATCCGGGTAAACATGTATCAACACCATCAAAATAAGCAAAAATAAACAGAAAATATAATTTAAACCGGGAGAACAGAAATAAAATATAAAGTCCATCAGGACAAGTTAAATACATTTCTGTGACTATGTTCGACACACGAAACACATGATACATTCTGGTGGCCAAGCAGGCATCGATTTTTGGTAGTGAGACAAAGTCTCTCTTAGTGCATTGGTACTGCCGGTGGCTCCAAGTAGCCGACTCAGTGGCTTCCATGGTATGCACTAGAATTGCGTCTTGGTGGATGTGCTAAGTACCAACTGATGAGCCCAACTTAGCACACGGGGGCGAAACGCTTGCAGCCGGGAATTCTGTAACTGGAAAATAACGGACCATTTATCTTGGTACATTAAATACACGTACACAAAGCATACTTCTCAACAATACAATGCAGGTGATAACATTAAATAATCACTATCACCACGCCAAATGGCAACAATACAGCATTCAAGAAGACGTGATTTTATCGGCAAGCAAAACAATGCAACGGACGGCGTCAGGTCCAGAAATGAAAAATATTGGAACGTAAATTACCTAAGAGGAATAATAAAAGAAATTTAGAATAATCAAATCAAGGCAACTGCCTACGTTTTCCACTGGCTCTGATTGAAATATTTATATTTCATATTCCGTAACAAAAATTACTATCCTCAGATTCTCGCAACCATGAACCTAGGCTGGAAGCTCATCCACTGCCATTCAGGACTAACAAACTCGTACTTTGCTGTCTTATTTCACAAAAACTGGCCATTAGATCCTGTATTGTGAGAAAAAGTGCGAGTAAAATCTCCAGCACAGCATTCTTTCACCCTCCACCCACCGCGGTATCACCTTAGCGAACACTTAACAACCACTAATGACAATGTGACCACCGCTTCTTTACAAGAGTGGACTCTTCTATTTCAGTCAGGTGATTGTAGTCAGTTCAAAGACAGTGAGTGAACAGGTGCGTGTTTTGTGGAAGTGGTTTGACCGATTTACAATAAACTAATAAAAGTATCGCCATACCTGTGAATAACTGTGGATAAGGGGTATAAAGAGACACCGTGGAAGTGATTTATCCCTCCTTCTAAAATATTCAGTCCTAAGAAAGAACAAGAATAATCAAAAGTACATTGTTTTTTCACTTTTACTTCTGCTCCCACCAGCAACATTAATTCTACACCCAAATGCAAAGTGTAAATATCAAGATGACTGACGTTCTTTTGAATAATCAAGAACCACCTCAAAATCTTCTTTGTTTGGAGATTTTAGCTAACGACAGTTTGAAGCCTGTGAGACACTTGCAGACTAAACATCCAGACTGTGTAAGTAAACCTACAGAAATTTTTAAGCGTCATGAGCAACAACTAAAAGGTAATGTCAGATTTCCTTGAGAAGCGCGCAACAGTGCCTAAAAGAAAGTGCTAAGAGCATCCTATTTAATTGCAAAATCCAAATCGCCATGGATCATTGGTGAGAAATTATTCTTAGCTATGAAAATGTACGCGATCATACACGGTGAAAAGTCCGGAGAGTGTCTGAAGTGGCTCGCCGTACTGATACAATACCCTCTACCACGTCATAGTGCACAGCTCCTTGTTTTCGTACGCTACCGTCATGAACATGAAATGCCCGACGATTTTCTATTTCGTAGAGCTCAGGAAGGAAGGACTACAGGGGAAGCTATTTTTTTCTTGTGAATTCGTTTTTCATTGACAACAATCTGTCGTGGACAAATTGTGTTGGTATATGAACCGATTGAGTGACGGTATTTACTGGAACTTCAAAGGAGTTCAGAGCAAGAGAAAGTCCCGTTACTAACTCTGTAAAATTTACACATTACATGATAGACAGGAAGGCGTTGACTTCAAAAGTATTACAACCAGAAGTCAATAAATTTCTGAACGATGCAGTCAGTGTTGTAAATCATGTAAAAGCAAGAGCTTTAAACAGTAGGCCATTTTCCATTTTTTTCGAGATGGGATCTACACGATTCGCTTCTATTGCACAGGGAGGTACGTTGGTTGTCTCGTGGTAGAGTTCTTCGTCACGTTGATGTTACTGCGTGCTTTAGCAATGGAGAATGGCGGATGAGAAATGATATTTATTAGATTATAAAAGTAAACATTCTTCTGGAGCCTAGCGGGTGGGTCCCTGGCCGTCGCAGTGAACACATTTCTCCTCTACAAGTTATTCCACATAAGATTTGTGACATTTCAAATCCATTATAATGTTATAAAACTTACACTCCACATACTGCATTTTACAATTGTTTTATCAAATAGAACATGTTCTAATTTGCTTTCAAGACTTTTGAAGACCTCTTAAGATTTGTCAAGTACTGCAAGCGATGTGACAAGTAAACTTTTGAAGTACTGAACATTCTTGTGAAGTATTAAACTTGACAAAACTTTGACCGTATACCGCAGGCTTTAGTTTTGCGTTACACTGTTCCCTTGTCGCACTCATGATTGTGTGGGAAGTAGTTGATCCTTCCCAAAAATAGAGTATAATAAAAGTAAGTTGAACAATTAAACTTACATTTATTTTTTGAAAATATCAACTAGTACCATGCACTAAAGTAAATGAAAGAGGAATTTTGAAATGGAATCACAATCCAAGGACAGGGAATCAAAACTCTGAGATTTGCTAACGATATTGTTATTTTATCTGAGGCTGTAGAAGACGTGGATGGTGTGGACACAGTCTTGGAGAAGAAGTCCAAAGCAAAAGTAAGGGAGTGCAGTCGAATGATGTCTTAAAGTAGGTGAATACTGTTACTCATGATGGGAGAAGTAAGGACATAAAATGCAAGGTAGGCCTTTCTTAAGAAATTAGCTTACTTCGAACACTGATATAGGAAACAAGACTTTCGTCTGGTGTGTGGCACTGTATGGAAATGAAACATAGATGATAAATGGAACATGACGTGGTCCAAGCAATAAGAACTTCCGCTCCGTCCCTCAAGATTTATATATACGCAGACGACATGGTGATGGGATCTCACGATACTAACGAACTCCAGAAAGAAAGAAATGCTCTAGGAACATGGGCTGAATACAACGGATTGCAAATAAACGCAGAAAAGACTGTACACATTTTCTTCAGGAAAGGAGGACGCCTATCCGCAAGGGACAAAATGTACCTCAAATATGAACCTTTACAAACTACGAATAGCTTCAAATATCTGGGCGTAACGGTCCAGACAACAGCACGCTCATTCAGAATTCACACAACACAACGAGCAGCTGCCGCAACCAAAGCCATCTACGACATCATGTCATTAAGCAAACTTTCCCTGGATACAGCTTTAGTCCTCTTTGAAGCCAAAATCGTTCCTATTCTAACAAACGGAATAGAGATAACATGGGAAACGTTAAACTATAAAGACCTAATACGAATGGAAAAAGTGAAAGCCAGATTCTTGAAAGCAGCCCTCGGAATTTCAAAGTACACCAAGTCAAGACTAGCGTACGAACTCGCGAGAGAAACATTTCTAATAGAGGACCTGAGATGGAAATTCAATCTGCCCTGTACAGACAACTGGAAGAAACTGCGGTTAGAGAGGGAGAAGAAAAAGAAGGAGATATGGCCAGAGTTCTACTCTTCAGAGGCCATGATGAACAGAGCCTGGACCGGCACAAACCAGGAGCTGAGACATTTTGTAAATTCCATGGCAGTCCATGGCTACCATCACAAAATCTGCAGGTCGAAGACATATCACGACCCGGACTCGATGTGCATATATAAACTCTGTGGTAAACATTGTGACCGATATCACGTACTGTCGTGTAAAAATGGTGTGAAATCAATCATAGACCTGTGTATTGATTAATGTATCCTAATATTGCACAACTTGTGCGCAATAAAGTTTATATATAAAATGTATTGTTACAGAAGAATACAGATAGATAGAATTATGAAGCTTATTTTTTACAAATTACTTCACGTCGCAGAGACACAAATAGGTCTTATGGCGACGATGGCACAGGAAGGGACTAGGAAAGGAAGGAAGTTGCCATGGCCTTAAGGTATAGCCCCAACATTTGCCTAGTATGTACGTGGAAAACCATCTTCAGTGCTGCCGACAGTGGGGTTCGAACCTAGTACCTCCCGAATACTAAATACTGGCCGCACTTACGCTACTGCAGCTATCGAGCTCAGTGAATTACGAACGAAGAGGTACTGAATCAATTGGCGAGGGGAGAACGATCATAACAAGAGAATAGGACTTGTTCAGTTGGTGTAGGAGTAGACAAGGTGTAGTAGTTACTTAGGTTAGCACAGGATAGGGTGGGGTGGAGAGCTGTATCAAAGCAGTCTATGGACTAATGACCCAAACAAACAACATGTATTTATGCGTCACACTATTGATATCGCGTACATGATTCCAACTGTCACCACTCAGCCTAAGAACCGGAAACTAAGGAATCAACACTCCTCTCCGTCATTTTGGAAAATTTTACCCCTTCTGAATCCGCCCCCCCCCCCCTGCCGGTGGAGGCTGAACATGGACTTAAAACGACATCCATAGTGTCCAATTCATGTCAGTACCCCCGAAAAATATGGATTCAACACTATTTTGGGTTATTTTTATATGCAATCCTTACCCCACCTCCGCCCCTAGCAGTGCTACGATGGCTTATCCCACAGTGCTTCTCTCAAGACATTAAGCCATTTAGCACCAATTTATAACTTTGAAATATTTTAACAGAATCTCTTGTAAATATTGAATTTAACGCTTGTATGCTTCTCACAGCCATTACTGTAATACTGTAGTGTGGAAATTCGGAGAGTATCCCGGCAGATTAATTTTGTCTATAAGTTTTAAAATATATTTACAATGATCATGCTAATAACAGTGTGGAAATGTGGATCCAGTTGCCATAAGTGTCTAGCAGATTAACGCTAGGTATGAGTTTAAAACGTTTGAAGTAGAATCTCTCCTTAGCTTTGCCTATATTCACGCACATGCCTACTTCGAACACCAGACCTTTATACTATTGTAGAATCCTTGAGCTGACATATGGCCTGTCATTTCTTCATCAGATTCCTAATGCCAATATCTCCGATGGTTAGTTTTAGGGCCTCAAAACAAGGTTTTCGATGCCCCATAGGGAGTTATCGAGCTTCGTCCTGTCCTTGTACTCTATACCAGATTCGATATTTTGCCTTTATTAACGTGCCAATGGGCCTAAATCTACGGAATGAGTTATTATAGACAGGGTTATCTGCAGGGTCCTAAAAGGTAAGTACACAAAATTTGATTCAGATTGACGGAACGGTATGGATTGGTATATGGAACGGCCGGACAGACATTCTGCTTAATATACTGTATATACAAATATACAGATTGCTACGGCTGATATCATACATATCATGATATCATTTATGCGGACAATATAACTCTCACCTCAAGATCCAGCGCGGAACTACATTAGACATTTAACGTGTTGGTGAAATGGACAGAAGGAAACTTCACTTAAATGAGGATAAGACGAGACATTTCCAAAGACCTTCAGAATGGGTGTAAAAGAGCCTGAATCTAGGGAATGGGTTCTTATAGACAGCGTTATCTGCAGGATCCTAAAAGGTAAGTACACAAAATTTGATTCAGATTGACGGAACGGTATGGATCTGTATATGGAGCGTACGGACAGACATTCTGCTTAACATACGGCATAGATAGATAGATAGATAGATAGATAGAAAGATAGATAGATAGATAGATAGATAGATAGATAGATAGATAGATAGATAGATAATGCCTTTATTGGTGGCGAAGTTAGGGCTCAAGGCCCTCTCTTACACTCAACCACTAGACGAGTATACATGTACATAATTTATACAGTACTTACAAATACAAAAAACAAATGATATTAATAGCAAAAACAATAGTAATAATATTAAAAATGACAACAAAAATATCCTTAATTTTAAAATACACAAAGTAAAATCCACTGCAATAATCCGTTCATTCATCCCATTCATTCTTTCATTCACTCAACAATTACCCAGCAAGTCAGCAGGATCTACTCAACAAATACTCCCGGCACGCCACTTTAAACTTGCGATGAGAGAGATTGTCCCTAATGTTCGCAGGTAGCAAATTCCATGCCCTGGACGCAGAGATTATAAAGGAGCGGTTGTACGCAGCAGTGCGGTTTACAGGTATGGTAAGAGAGGAGCCAGATCTCGTATTGTGGTCATGATATGAAGAGAGGTAAGAAAAAGGTGAAGAAAGATGGTTGGGAGTATTAGTGGAAAGTATTTTGTGCAGAAGTGATAACATGTGAAATTCACGGCGCTGGTGCACTCGAAGCCACGACAATTCCTTATAATACGGTGATATGTGAGCATCATATCGCAGATTAAATATATATCTTACGCAGCTATTGAGGCTCCGGTCGAGTTTCTTGTTACTGTCGCAGGTAATTTCAGTCAACACAGTGTCACAATAGTCAAGTATAGGTAGTATAAGAGAGTGAATTAGTTGTACTTTAAGTCGAACCGAGAATGCATTGCAGAATCGCTTCAGAGGATATAAGCATTGGTGTACTTTATTACATGTGCTTATCACCTGTTGAGTCCAATTTAGGGTCTCAGTCATAATAATTCCTAAGTTAGTCACTGAAGTAGAGTAGGGTATGATTTCGTTGTTTAAAATTATTGGAGAGATGTCCCGTTGCTTAAGGGAATATAGGTTTTTACTGGTACCAATAATAATAACTTGAGTTTCATTCGGGTTTATTAGTAAACTGTTTTCATTTGTATAGTCACTAAGATGTTTTAGGTCGGAATTTATTTTAGTAATTGCAGTATCAATATCACTCGGTTTTGAATGACAGTAAATTTGTACATCATCTGCGTACACTTGCACTTTGCAGAGTTTAAGAGCTTTCGATATATCATTAATTTGAATGATAAATGACAGTGGTCCCAGGACCGACCCCTGAGGGACACCGAGGGTCTTACTTTGCCACCCTGAAGTCATATTTCCCACTGTCACACGTTGCCGGCGATTTTCAAGGTAAGAGGAAAAGAACCGAAGCGACACACTATTAAAATTTAGTTCTCTAAGTTTGCGCAGTAGTAACTGAGGGCTGACAGTGTCAAAGGCACTACTGAGGTCTAATAATGTCAGTACAGTCACGTCCCGTTGGTCCATTGCACGTCTAATATCATCTGTCACTCGTAGTAAAGCTGTCGCAGTGCTATGTCCTTTCCTGAAGCCGGATTGGAAGGGATTGAGGAGGGAATGCTTGGTAAGGTATTCAGTAACTTGTGTGTGAACTAGGCGTTCAAGTACCTTGGATAGGGGTGGTAGGATGGATACTGGACGATAATGTGAAGGGGAATCTAACTTGGAGCTCTTCGGGATGGGTCTAATTAGTGCATCTTTCCAAACATCTGGGAACACTCCGTTTGTCAGGCAGTAGTTAAATATATGTGTTAGTATTGGCAGAACCGCTCCCAAGATATCTTTAATCAGCGATATAGGACTGTCATCATTACCTGTGGCATTAGATGTAATAGAGTATATCACACCTTTAACTTCATTCGAAGTGATATTTCTAATAGAGAATTGCTCATGCACAGAATGCTGTTGAAACAAGGGTAGTGAACTTTTAGGGAAGAAGGTAGAGGCTATTCTTGGCCGTGCGAAATAATCATTTAAAGCCTCTAGTGATATGCTTGGTACATGTTGTTCTACGGTTTTACCTATACCTAACGTACGTAATTTACTCCATTTTTGTCTCGGGCTGTTAGTGTTCATCAGTTCCTGAAAGTATTTATATTTAGACTTCCTAATTAGTTGCTTTGTTCTGTTTCTCAGAATCCTGTATCGCTCAAAATCATCTATGTCATGCGTCAGTTTGTATTGTCTGTACAGTTTGTCACGACTGGCCATAGCAGATCTTATCTCGGCCGTTAGCCACGCGGATGAATGGCGAGTGATTCTTACCTGTTTCTTTGGTGCGTGCTTATCAAATATTTCCAGTACCATTGAATTGAATTTGTTTACTTTAGAGTTAATGTTCTGAAAATTACGTATACCGTCCCAAGGCAAGTTATATGCATCGTGGCGCAGTTTTTACCAGTCCATAGGTCGTCTCGTATTGTAATGTAGCGTGGTTTGTAGAGTAACACATGTACAATAGGTCATGTGAAGAGATGCCAGGAGCAGGGATCTGTCCGTATTGTTTAGTTACTTTCTGAGGTTGATTTGTCACAAGAAGATCAATTAAGGTGTGACTTGTGCGGTCAGAGTAATGAACGTGATTAGTAGCGGTGAGGGGTAGAACAGTCATGTTTGTGGCAAGAAATAAATTCAGTAGGTTATTCGCTTCACTAGTCTGCTTTAAAAGGTCAGTGTTAAAATCACCCATGATTATTATGTCATCATATGCCGAGATAAGATTTGCTAATGCCTCTTCAAAATCATCAGTCTGTCTTATTTTAGGTGGCTTGTATACAATCCCTATTAATATCTTTTTATGGCAGTCTAATTCTACAAACATAAATTCTAGTCGTAGTGTAAGTCTTGGGTCAGAAGTGGAAATTATCTTACATTTCAGGTCATTTCTGTAATAAAGTAGAAGCCCACCACCTATTTTGTCAGTGCGGTCATGGCGTAATATTGAGTATCTGTCAAGGTTAGCTGCCGATGACGGCATGTCTGTACGCATCCAGCGTTCTCTGATTCCAATAATATGTACATTGTTAACTTCAAAAATAGCCTGTACCTCCTCCATATGAGCTAATAATGACTGGCCATTTAGGTGGCAACAATGTAACGATCCCGGGTGGCTACTGAGCTGCTCTTGCAACACAAGTCCTGTTGAAGGTGGTAGGGACAAAAGAGACGGGGTGGGTGAGGGCTGTGGAGAGGAATGCAGGTCAATGGTATTACCGTTGTACTGGTCAACGAACATTTGAAACTAAGCAGTAGGACATAGCAGCTTGGCGAGTAGATCCACTGACTTTCACAAGCACACTTACACTTACACACACACACACACAACACACACAAATAATAACTAATTAGTGTACACATAATTTCTTTCACTATGTTCACATGTTCAGCCTACTCCCTGCAATGTTTTTTAATTGAGCCATCGTGCATATTTGAATTTTACTTCCACCTTCCCGTAAAACACAAATGCGCCCATCTTGAGTCCAGCATTTCTGCATTCCCCATAAATCTCTTGCCTTATTAAGGATGTTTTTCTCACACTTGTGAGAGACTCAGTTAGCATGAGTCCACTGCCCTTCAAAGCTCGCTTCGCGCGCCACACTCGATCACGATCATGGTATCGAAGGAACTTGATAATGATCGGTCAATTTCCATGTGAGACCACCTCAGCAGACGTTCGATTACGGCGGCCCATCCTGTGGCAGCGATCCACATCCGGAATTGAAAGTTCTATTGAGAGTTTATTTTTAGTGTCTCTAGCATTTTGATGTAAACGTCCTCGGACGGCTGTTCCGGCACACCATGTAATAAAAGGTAGTTCCGGCGACTGTACTGTTCGGCCTCATCCAAAACGTCCTCTTGTTTCTGAAGCCGATTTTCCAGAGCCTTCAACTGCCCCTTAAGTTTAGAGATGTCTTCGTTGGCCTGTTTCTTGAATGCCTTGAACTCGCCGCCAAGCGCTTGGAGCACGTTCGGTGGGTTGGCGGCACTGACTGCTGAGTCTAGGCGATCTTGAAATTCTTTCATGGAATTTTCAAAAGCCGATATCTTCTTAGCTACTTCCTTCAGAGACATGGTGTTTACTTTTTAAGGAAGAAGGCACTTGAAAATATAACTTAGTTCACACGGATTAGCACTTTCTGCTACTTTACGCAGGGTGTAACAAGAGCAACTTTACTCGAACATCTCACTTGCTGCCAGATTGCTACGGCTATCTTTTTTTCGTGCTGGTGGCTTCACCTCGCAACGACACAGATAGGTTTTATGGCGACGATGGGAGAGGAAAGAGCTAGGAGTGAGAAGGAAGCGGCCGTGGCCTTAATTAGGGTACAGCCCCAGCATTTGCCCGGAGTGAAAATGGGAAACCACGGAAAACCATCTTCAGGGCTGCCGACAGTGGGGTTCGAACCCACAATCTGCCGGACGCAAGCTCACAGCTGCGCGCTCCTAACCGCACGGCCAAACGCCTGATATACATATCATGAGATTATTTTTGCAGACAATATAATTCTCAACTCAAGATCCAGCGCGAAACTACAACAGACGTTTAACGTGCTGGTGAAGTGCACAGAAGAAAACTTCACTTAAATTAGGAAAAGACAAGAAATTTTCAAAGATCTTTAGAATGAGCGTATAAGCTTCAGAGTTTTACATACACGGAGGACCTCTGAAGAATGTATCGAGTTTCAAATATTTGGGCATCACGCTAAAATCTAGGGGTAATATTTTCTCTGCCCACATGAATGACAGGATAAATGTAGCAATTAAGGCCACTAATAACAAAAGAATCTGAATAAAATTTCTATCAAAACAGCATTAAAACTATTATAGAATGAAAATCTCACCCGTTGTCACGTACGGTCTGGAAATTGCTGGCCACATTTGAAAATGGAACAACTAATGAAACTGGAAAAAGTGAAGACAAAGTTTCTGAAAAAAATCACTATGTATCCCAAAACACACACCTTCAAGGCTTGTGTATGAGTTAACATGTGAACCGTTCTACGTAGCAGATCTTCGTTATCACTTGATGCTACCATCTACATCGAGTTATGTACAGTTTGTAGAGAAATTAAGGACAGAGAAGAGACATATGGAGTGAATTTTACTCCACGGAAGCAATGATCTACAAAGACTGGCAAGGAGCAGGTTACGAGTTGAGACGCTTTGTCACACGCTGTTTTCTCTTGCCGTGTGAACGCGCCATAGGTCTGGGCCAGTGATATGGGGACAAGCAAAGTAGCACCCAGTTAAGAGCCGCAACGTGGCCTTAGGCCTCTACTTTCTTGCACAAACACCACTGGTCTGGATTGGTTAGGGTAAGTGCTGGACAAGACCATTGGTCAGGTCTGCTTTAATTGTGCCGGAGTTGGTAAAGGAATCCAATTATCATGATAGATGGGAATGAAGTCACGTACCACTTTACCCTGGCCAATAGGAATGCAAGCAGCCACTGCAGCAATGGAAAATGCCATCTAATGCTCTTCATGAGGTTATAAAAGTAAATGTACTTCTTGGGGTGGAATGGTAGGTTCCTGGGCATTGCAATGAACACATCTCTCATCTGACGCTCTTTCCAAATATGATTTAATTAATGTCTACCTCCCTATAACGCTAGAAACATGTTGTGACTAGGTGTCAATTTTTACCCACGTTGGAAAAAGAGATGCACCCGGGGCCACTGTCAGTCCTTCACAGTTTCATCTTTATATTGTCTTTAGTATGCTTGTTAAGCAAGACAGAGGTGAGGTGTGGTATCAGGTTTCTGATATTCTGTGTGAACGGTGCACAACTCGCGCAGCCCCAGAAATACTAGACCTACTTATTAAGTGCGCCACGTGAGTTGTATCAGTGTTTGTCCTCAGCTCCTCGTTGCATTACATAACAAGAACCATAATGAAGTGTCTCGGTCGTCCTCTGCCTTTCTTAGCCGTGATTTTCCCTTGCAGTAGATTGGTGAGAAATATTTAAGTCGGAGGAACAAAATTATAGGTCGTCCTCTGCCTTTCTTCCCCATGATTTTCCCTTCCAGTAGATTGGTGAGAAATATTTAAGTCGGAGGAACAAAATTATAGGTCGTCCTCTGCCTTTCTTCCCCATGATTTTCCCTTCCAGCAGACTGGTAAGAAGGATTCATGTCAGAGGAACAACATTATATAAAAAAGATCTGCAATGAATTTATTGATATGACTGATAAGGATGTGCCATTATTTAGTGATGGTTCAGTTGAGTATTTACCTCGTGAATTTACAAATGAAAATAAATGAGAAGTAGGAAGTAAGACCAGTAGTTACAAACCCGACAGTATAAACAGGATGTGCTGATGCTAAGGACTGTTCAAGGTGATTAAGAAAAGGAAGTTCAAACTAGAGCCGGTAATAGTAATCGACTATGACCATTCAAAATCATTCATAGAAGTATCTGTCAGATGAAATCATACTTCCATTCCCTAAGACGTGGCATGAAATATACTAATGCCCACAACAGCTGGAGTCTAACGCATAGGCCTAGCGCCACTGGCTCGAAAAGGTTGACTAAAGCTGTTCGAAAAGGATCTATTGCTATGGCAACGATAACAGCGATGCCATCGCCCCGTGGGTTGGCTTGCTCTCAGTCTCTTTTGTAACATTATATGAGCTGTTGCTGTTTGTATATTTACCTGTTTGTTTTATGAATATTATTTTAGTTCTTAGTTCATTTCTGTTTAGTTGTTAATTTTATTGTAAGTCAATCAGTGACCAGTTGTACAGATTTGTTCTCTATTTAACATGTGCACTTATTAAGGTTATTGTCAGAAACTTGTAATTCTGTTAGTGATCACAAAATCCATTTATCGGTACTGAGCTATTATTGCATAAGACCAATTTCATGTTTTTGCCCTATTGAACTTACTACTAGTATTTACAATTCTTGTCTTTATTATCCACTCAATTCAATACATGAAATATTTATTATCTGCAAAGGGACATTACAATACAAATAACGAAAACACAACGAAAAAATACTGCAATTTTAATGCTTTAGCTTTCACTAATTTCATTTCCCGATAAGTACACTAACAGTGTTGGAAAAATCAAGAAACAACCCAGAATTAGCCAAATCTTTCAATTTAATTGGCATATTTAATATGACTTGGACATCAATATTATGTCATTAACGTCTAGGCCATTGATGTTACATTATAATTGTCAAAAAAATTGGTTCCTTTTTAAGTAGTGACGAAATTTTATTGTGTAAAACATTTTCAATCAAAAAATTATTATAAGTAAGGTTTAATGTATGACTCAACCTTGAGAAAATCGTATAAAAGATGGCCGAAGATGCTCGATATAGCGAGCGAAACATGTCCCAATTAGCGGTTGTATCGTAATTAGAGACAATAAACATTTGATAGTGGATAATAAAAACAAGAATTGTAAATACTGAGCTATTAGCCAGAAAAACCGTAAACTCTGAGAAGAGTAACTGGCGACAGTATTATGCGCACCTTCTTCTAATTATCTATATGTACAAATAACAATAAAAAATAAAAATTGTCAACATGAACTCAAAATTAGCTGCTCTCAACTTTAAAAACATAAATATTATGAACAACTTAAAAGCTCATAGTCAAGCTAACTGTTTCTACATTGACCTCTACAAAATCTTACCCAACATATCCATTAACAAAAAACTGTTTTAATCCAAAACACCACCATTTAAAAGCAAGCATTAAAAGTAGAACACTATACTGTACACATATGGCCATCCACAGCCTACAGACTCAAAAGTAGACTGATTACAAATGAGATCCAAACACAGCGCAAGACTACTAGTTCAGGTTCCCTATATCAGACTACTAGTTCAGGTTCCCTATATCAGACTACTAGTTCAGGTTCCCAATATCAGACTACTAGTTCAGGTTCCCAATATCAGCTAGTTGTTAAACCACAAAAAAGTCCTTTGGCACACTAGCCTATGATACAAAGAAAATAATACTGATAAGCAAAAAGTAAACTGAAACACTGACAATATTTTAAAGATGTGCTCTACAATAATATAAATAATGACGTAATATGGTAGGCTAACTTAAATTTGTACTGCGTAACAGGAACATTACAACTTACTTTAAATGTCTCCACATTAGGATATATTTTATTACTTTTTATATCTGATTAGATGATGAAACACAATTTGTTCAAATATTTTTAAGAACTAATGAAAATTTAATATATGTAATGGTTCCTAATTTCTTTAAAATGGAAATTATATATTTGGAGACAATTTTTGGTTACTGGTATTACATAATGCCATATTGTGGTTCTTCAGTGTTGAACACATTATATAGTGATAATGATAACAAATCACACTGCCTTAACAGCTGTTTTAAGAGTACATGAATTACCTTCTTGGTCTAATTTAGTGTTTCCCAAACTTTTGTACTTGTTGGCCCTCTCCGTGAATAACCTTTAAGTAGGATTTATCAGAAATTGTTACCACGAACTTACAACAAATACAACGTTGGGGTATTTTCTCCACTCGAAGGGTCAATACATGTGCCACGAGATTTCTCTTTGCCGAAAATGTTTCACCACAAACTCACAGACTGTACTTCCGCATTCGTAATCAACGTTTCCAGCAGCCATTGTTCATTCCTTACAAAATTCCTCTCAATTAATATTCCGCCCCAACTTCGAACATGCAACACAAAGAAATGATTACGAATCAGCTGCACCAAGCCACGCTGAACTAACAACAGAGCACGCGGTCAGTCAAAGCGCAAAATAATAATGAACGTAAAGTGAGTCCACTCGAGACCTCCTTCCAGCCTTCAACGCCAACACCCCTTCCTCCACACCTCAACAACCGAACTTTGCCGAACAGTACCCCTCCCGTCAAGAACGTGAAACCAACAAAGTGCTGGTCTGCATTGATTCAATCGTGACAGTAAGCAGGTTCAAGATATAGAAAGAGAATGGGTGGCATACAGGGATGCTGTAGTAGCAACAGCAAGGGAATGCCTAGGAACAACTGTGTGTAAAGGTGGGAAAAAGTGTACATAGATGAAAGAAACAGAACGAAAAAAATAGTTGCTGAATCCAAAAAGAAGTCTTGGGAAGATTTTGGTAGTAACCTAGAAAGGCTAGGTCAAGCCTCAGGGAACCTTTTTGTACAGTAATAAAGAACCATAGGAAGGGAGGGAAAAAAGGAAATGAACAGTGTTCTGGGTCATTCAGGTGAACTCATTATAGATCCCAGGGAGTCACTGGACAGGTGGAGGGAATATTTTGAAAATCTTATGAACATAAAAGGAAATGTTCATGGTGGTGCCGCGAACAACGGAGCTCAAGAGGAGGAGGAAAATGATGTTGGTGAAATTACGCATGAAGAAGTAGAAAGGATGGTAAATAAACTCCATTGTCCTAAAGCAGCAGGAATAGATGAAATTAGACCTGAAATAGTGAAGTATAGTGGGAAGGCAGGGATGAAATGGCTTCATAGAATAATAAGATTAGCATGGAGCGGTGGTAGTGCACCTTTAGATTGGACAAAAGCAGTAACTGCACCTATAGATAAGCAACAGGAAGGATTCATCAACTATCGAGGTATCACTTTGATTAATGTACCAGGCAAAATATTCCCTGGCATCATGGAAGGGAGGGTGCGATCAGTCGTTGAGAGGAACTTGGATAAAAATCAATGTGGTTTCAGACCACACAGAGGCTGTCAGGATCAAATTTTCAGTATGCGCCAGGTAATTGAAAAATGCTACCGGAGGAATAGACAGTTGTGTTTATGTCGCATAGTTCTAGAGGAAGCATATTACAGAGTACCGAGGGAATAGATGTTTCTCATACTGGGGGACTATGGGATTAAGGGTAGATTATTAAAATCAATCAAAGGCATTTATGTTGACAATTGGGCTGCAGTGAGAATTGATGGTAGAATGAGTTCTTGGTTCAGGGTACTTACAGGTGTTAGACAAGATTGTAATATTTCACCTTTGTTGTTCGTAGTTTACATGGATCGTCTGCTGAAAGGTATGAGGCCACAGCATTCGTTGCAAGTATAGGATTGTGGCGACATTTAGTAAAATCACAGAGGCTTTCAGGCTGAACGCTGAAAGACATAACGGTCTATAATGATGATGTATGTATGTTTAGTATCTTAAGCCACACACACATTACGGTACGGTATATAATATTTCTCGATGCGAATCTTGTTCCTAGCATGAATTTTATCATTTGGCTTAGTTGTTTAAGCAGTAACAACAGTACTATTACGTAAAGTGTAAACGAGGTGTCTCATGCGACTCATAGTTTGCGTGTCAAACGTTGCCAATATGAATCTCGAAGATTGTCGAGGTCTACAGATTCAGCACTAGAGAGTCCACGTATCACTAAAAGTTTCACGACTAATACACACTCCTTATTCACAACGACGTAATACATAAAATCCAATCTACCTATAATCAGAAAAAACTGGGATGGAGTACACTACCGTCAGACTAACACAATTCCATAAATTACAGATCCGTAACAGTTACACGACAGTTAGGTACCGGTATAGTTTCTGTACAGTCGAAATATTTAGTATCGTGGCCAGGCAAGAAATCAGTCCAGCCCTTACACACTCTCTCTCATTGGTCACATGCACACATCTGATGAGTGAGGGGAGGTGGACGAAACGAAGTACGAGGATATCTAGCATGAACGAAACACACGCGGAGGGGAAGATAATTGCTTCCCCGCCTGCCCATACGTCCCAAGGTCTCGACAATGGAAGGAGAGAGGAATGAAGGGAGGAACCACACGCCGCCCTGAAGGCAACAGACGTATTGGTAGGTCAACTCAATGAGGGTCAAATTCTCCAGTTTATTTGAAACTCATGTGTGCGAGTCTGCTTGAAATGTTAGCGGTCCTGACTATGACTTCATTATCAAATGGTATCGCGCTCAACCACTATAAGAAAGAATGACCCTTATTATCGTCAATGTAGGCCATGTTAAATACTGCTAGTAGTAATAGTAATATTAATCATAATTTTTATCCTCGAAAACTGAGGTAAAAATAACCTGGAATTATATAATTATGATTATCAGAAACGCAAAAGCGTTTGGAAGACCGTTCCTATGAAATTATTTTCAGCGCTGATCAATCAATTAAATGTCATATATTAGGGGGATTATGTCGTGCTCACTTCATCGCAATTAAATTACAGTTAATTAATTGTTTTCCTTAATTAGGAAAGCTAGTATAGCCAGGATGTTTAACCATAGAATCATCTTAATTAATTCCGGAAAATATGGAGTTGGATATGAAATTTGAGTGCGGAACGTCGCAAGCCACACCTCTTGGAAGACGAGCACATTGGTTACTTCTCCATCATCCTCAGGGTTGGCAAAAATATTCCTCCGAACGTTACCTGTTTCCTTTTTTACCCGTAATTCTTGTGATCGCGACAGTACATATAGCTTACACTGACGTTTTTCTGTGCAGTATGCCGATTTCAATGAATATTATTAAATACTCTATTGGTAGAAAGGCTGTAAGGTTAGTTGTATCCCATTTATCGTAATCTCCTTCCCTCACACAAAATGTGTACGTTAACTAAAAAGAAGGTATAAACAATACATTTGCAGAATGAAGTGTGCCGAGGACGATTTTTCTAAAATTAATTTACAGTAAATAATTTAGATCAATTTGGTTGTATAAAGTAAGGAAACATGTGATTACACGTTGTTGTCATAAGTACGCGGCTGTTCACACACCTGAAGAAAAAGACGTTCACCGCAAGATGTGGCGGTGACCGCACTCCGCTTCGTGTATCAGTAGGTGTTGGTCGCTGTGCATAAACTAGAGCTCCATCTGCTGCTGTCGTGCTCCACTCCACACAAAATCTGCGTGCCGCCTCGGTCTCTAGTGTTTAATAAATCCATGTCAAAATCGCAATCTGAATGGACTTAAGCAAACGCCGTTCCTTTAGGCTCGAACTGCTACGGACGAATGTTATTTATGTCTATTTTGAGTAAAAATAAGCCCACTAACAATGGTAACAAGAGCATTGAGTGGTGTACTGGTTGGACTGGACTTAAGGACTTGATGTGCTCTTTGAGTTTCAAGACAAAGGAGGGTACATCTGTCTTTGGTCGCGTCTCCTCCACGAAGTCTGCTGGTAACCTCATTGGTTCTCCATAGACGAGTGCAGCAGGAGTAGAACCTAAGTGAAGTCTGATGATAGATCGGAGACCAAGAAGAACTAGCGGAAGTTGGGGCATCCGGTTTCTGGAGAGCTGTGTACGCAGTGCAGCTTTTAGTTGACGATGCCAACGTTCGATCTTCCCGTTGGCAGCATGGTGATACGCACTTGTTTTTATGTGGTGAATGCCTAGGGGTTTCATCAGGTTACTGAAAAGAGAACAGTCGAACTGTTTGCCTCGGTCAGTGGTGATAACAGATGGTATGCCGTATCGAGCTATCCATGTGTGCAGCAGGTTCTGCTGTTATATCCATCAGGGACGTAGCTTCCGGCCAGCTTGAAAAGCGATAAATTATAGAAAGGATGTAGGTCTATCCTACAGATGGAGGAAGAGGGCCGACGATATCTACATTAATATGACAAAAACGGCGGTCCACAGGTTCATAGGTGCCTATAAGGCTGGTAGTGTGCTGGCAGGCTACACAGGATTTACTCCACAATTTAATGTCCTGTCTCATTGACGGCCATACATACCGTTGTTGTACAAGTTTGCTAGATGCATTAATACCTGGGTGAGCCATATTGTGTAATGCATCAAATGCAAATTTACGGAACTGACTTGGCAAAAATAGTCGGAGTTCTCCTGTAGAAACATCAACAATTAATTCAGCTCCTGATGGTAATGCAATGGTCTTGAACTTGAGTGTTGTGTCTGTGGATTGTTGTAGTTGGCGAAGTTCGAATTTCATCATTAGATGCCTGTGCTTGGGCAATTTCATCAGATGATAGTTGTGATGGTATGGAAATGGATGAGATGCGTGAACAGAAGTCAGCTGGAATATTGTCTTTCCCACGTAGGTACCGTAAGTCAGTCGTGAACTGACCAATGTGGTTTAGATATCGAAGTTGTCTGGGCGACGCTTTATCAAGGCGTTTTTGAAAAACAAAAGTCAAGGGTTAGTGGTCAGTGTAGATGGTAGAATTTCTGCCTTCTAGTGAGTGACAAAAGTACTCTAGAGCTGAATAAGCTGCTAATAATTCACGGTCATACGTTCTATAATTCTTCTGTGTATTGGGGAAGTCTTTGAGATGAATCCTAGTGGTTCCATCTTTGTGTCACGGATTTGATGTAACGAAGTCAGATGCGTCAACCAGCAATGCTAACGGTAAGTCACCTGAAGGGTGGCATTTGCTATTTGTTCCTTAAGTTGTGACTACTTCTGGTGTCCAGTTAAGCTCTCTGCGTTCACGCTTCCGTGTGTCTTTACGAAGACTGAAGAGTAAGCGTTGAGTAGCAGCTGTGTCTGGTAAGGACCGGCGATAGAAATTTACTAATCCAAGACATCTTCTCAAGTCAGCAATAGTACGAGGTTGTGGGAATGAGTGAATGAGCGAATAGCATCAACACGGCCGGAGAGTGGTTTAAAGATGACCACTGTAGCCTAGGAAGGAAATTTCTGAGGCACCAAAAACACATTTTGAAAGATTCACATTGATACTGTATTTATGCAGTCGTTCAAGGAGGATACATAAGTGATGCTCATGCTCTTCTTCATTTTGAGATGCAATCAGGATATCATCGAGATAGCAAAACACGAAGTCCAAATCTCTCAAATGAGTCCATGTACCTATGAAAAGTTTGGGCAGCATTTCGGAGACCAAATGGAAAATTAACAAATTCAAATAAACCAAACGGGGTTATAACAGCTCTCTTGGCCACATCGTCTTCTGCGACTGGGGTCTGGTGGAAACATCTGATTAG
Organism: Anabrus simplex; assembly: GCF_040414725.1. Taxonomy (NCBI): domain Eukaryota; kingdom Metazoa; phylum Arthropoda; class Insecta; order Orthoptera; family Tettigoniidae; genus Anabrus; species Anabrus simplex. The sequence goes on along the minus strand of NC_090274.1, from coordinate 88,071,156 downwards.
GTCGATCTTTGAGAACATTGTTTTACCTAATAGTCTGGTATTGAAGTCTTGGTGATGAGGTATAGAATACCTGTCTGGAACTGTGATGGCATTTAGGGCCCTGTAGTCTCCGCAGTGTCGCCATGAACCATCCTTTTTCAGTACCATGTGGAGAGGACTGGACCAAGGACTCTTCGAAGGTCTGCAGGAAGTCGATCATTTTCAGGAACTCCATCTTCGCTTGAGCAAGTTTATCGGGGGACAGTCTTCTCGCTTTGGCAGCGACTGGTGGGCCGATTGTAGAGATGGTGTGGAAAAAATGTATGGAGGTTGCAGTAAATGCTGGATTGTCTCGAAGTAGGCCTGGGTAGTCTTGGAGTAGAACAGATTATTTATTGTGAGTGTCAAGTAAATGAACACTTCCTGAGACAGGGGACGATACTGGTAGTCCGTGGGTTGATAAATTAGTTGTGCCATCTATGAGACGTACGTGTTTTATATCAACTTACAACCCATAGTCATTAAGAAAGTCAGCACCGAGGAGAGATTGCTGACCATCAACTATTGTGAATGGCTACAAAAAAAATCGTCTCAAACCAAAGTCAAGTGGAATTAAGCGCTCGCCATACGTTTTGATTGGTGTCCCGTTAGCTGTATATAGCAGGCGTTTGCAAGCACGCTTTTTATCTCGTGCTGTGGGAGGAAGAACGGACAAATCGGCTCCTGAATCGATCAGAAATCGCCTGCCAGAGGAGCGATCTGTAACGAATAAGCGGCGAGAATTCACATGGCGTACGTCACTATGTGCCGCCTCTAGCGAGGCAAATCAGAAAAAGTAAGAGTAAAACTGCACGGGGGAGTACACTTCTTCGCCTTTTGTCCGTATGTGAAATGGTACAAGCATAATGAACCACGTGGTTGATAATGTTTACGGTGAGGTGAACGGTACTTTGGTCGATTCAGAACACTATTTATTGATAATGTTAATTGTTCAATCTGTTCTTCAAGCCTAGAAATCCTATCGGTGGGTGATGCTGACGGTTGTTACTGAATTGCAGATATGCTAGGGCTCGAGTAATCCAGTATTCGGTCTGCTATTGTATCTAGGTTGTCCAGTGTATCACTGGTAGCCTCTGCATGAAAATAGTTCTTAAAACTTCGTCTGAACTTGTGTTCCAGCAAGGGTTCGCATTTCTCTGAGTAACTGACTAGGCTTCTTATCACCAAGTTCGATTTCTGTTAAAAGTTTAGTTACCTTTCGTCCTTCTGATTCCTCGAATTCAGTTATAAGACGAGACTTGAGGTCTGTAAAAGGTGTATTGGATAATGGTCGATTCAGAAAGTCACTTACAAGCTCTGCGACATCAGGCTCGAGCCATCCTATTATGTAATTACATTTTGTCAATTCTGCTGTAATACCGGCCGTAGCGAATTGTGCTTCGATTTGCATTAGCCATAATTTTACGTTCTTTCGCCAAATGGGTGGCATTTTTACCGAGACGCGTGCGATATGTGCATTTCTGTTGTCGTAAATATCTGTTGATAGTGTTCCTTCCGTATTCTCAGTGTTAGACATGTTTACAGAAACACAATAGTCACCGGTTACACTGCACAACACTCGAATGTACACGTCGGGGTCACCACTGTTAGAGTAAGCTAACTTGACTCGTGCACTTGAATTGCTAATTAAAACTGTAGAAAGCAATGATTTATTGTTAACACAGCAACAACCAGATAAAACAAACAGACATAAACATACATTTCCCAACGAGGTTATACAAACTTAAAAGGAGAAAAGAGAGAATGTAAAATTGGTCACTAAGTCTTTGGAGTCGTTTTGATGTAGATGGAGCCACCACAACTCAATACTTCTGCCTTATGAAGATCATCGCATACACACTCCCCTTGTTCACTAATGACTCCAGGAATGTCCTTCTTGGAACCTATTTCTGCCTTAAAGTACCTACAGTATACACACTCTTCCATTTTTCACTAAAATTTGTATGGCCGCAATTATGCTTGGCAGCAGCTGACTTCTTTGCTATATTCAATTTCCTAGAAAGTTCCTTCAATTTCTCCTTACTTCCACAGCCATTTTTAACTCTATTTCTTTCCAACGTGCACCTTCTTCTTAGTCTCTTTACTTCTCTGTTATAATATAGTGGATGTTTACCACTCCTTACCACCTTTAAAGGTACAAATCCTATTTTCACATTCCTCAACAATTGCTTTAAACCCATCCCAGAGTCTTTTTACATTTTTATTTACCGTTTTCCACTGATCATAGTTACTTATTAAAAACTCCCTTATGCCTGTTTTATCAGCCATATGGTACTGCCTAATATTCCTAATTTTAATATCTTCCTTTCTTTCACATTTATTTTTAATTACCACAAAAACAGCTTCGTGACCACTAATACCTTCTATTATTTCGGTTTCTCTATACAGCTCATCTGGTTTTACCAGCACCAAATCCAGAATATTCTTCCCTCTAGTTGGTTCCATGACTTTCTGAATCAGGTGCCATACCCATAATAACTTATTTGCCATTTGTTGGTCATACTTCCTGTCGTTCGCATTACCTTCCAAATTGACATTTGGTGAATTGAGATCACCCGCTACAATCACGTTCATTTCCTTATCGTTTACCACATAGCTGATTATCTTATCAAGTAATTTGAATCAGCATCTGCGCTACCCTTTCCTGGACTGTACACTCCAAAGTCATGAAGTTGCATATTATCTTCAGAGATGAGCCTTACCCCTAGAATTTCGTGTTTGTCATCTTTAACCTTTCGTAGCTAACAAATACTTCTTTCACCAGAATGAATACTCCCCCTCCTACCATTCCTATCCTATCTCTACGATACACCCTCCAGTTCCGTGAGAAAATTTCTGCATCCATTATATCATTTCTCAGCCATGATTCAACTCCTATTACAAAATCTAGTAAGTCCCTGCTCCCTTACTACCGCTCCGTAGGCCACCCTGTTTCCCTGAATGTATCTCCCTATAACTCTCATAAACAAATTTCCTAACTTATATGTACCACTGCAGATTAAGTGAAGGCCATCTGAGCACAGATGCCTATCTCCTACCCACACATTAGGATCTATAAATCTCACACCCAGGTTCCCACACATCCACTCCATAGTCTCATTTAAATCCCCAATCACCTTCCAGTCAGTATCCCTCCTACACAGTATTCCACTGATAACAATCTCCGCTTCCTTAAACTTCAACCGTGCTGCATTTACCAGGTCCCACACATCCCCAAATATGTTGATACTTATACCGGCTTGTCTTACGTTGTTAGTACCAACGTAAAACACTACAATCTTCTTCTTCACCTCCTCCTTCTCTTCTACTTTCATCAACATCTGCTTTAACCTAATTCCTGGATAACACTCTAGCCTGGTACCCTTTCCTCCACACACTTTCCCGACATGTCTAACGATGGAATCCCCCATGACCAGAGCCTCAACCCTACCCACCTCATTTGATCTCCTCCCCTCCTGGTTAGTCCTACCTTTCCTGACAGCTGCAGAAGCTAGTTCCTCCTCCTTTTTCTCCATCCCATGACCCTGTTCCACCTGTCTTTTCCTATCGACTATTCCACATTTTCCTTTCCTACCACTTCCCTTTCTCCTACTTCCACACTTCTCGGCAACAGTTCCCTGTTCCTCATCTTCGCTCGGTTGTTCCACCTGCAGTGACTCGTACCGATTTCTCACCGACACCTGTCCTGAATTCTGATCCTGAATGGAGCCCTTAGCCTTCCCATCCGTCTATTACACCTACTGTATCCTGTACATTGTTTCAGGAAGGCCTACTTTCCTTCCTGTCCTCTGAGAGAATCCTAATTTTCTACCTCAAGCTCTCGAACTCCTCCCTCATACTCCCTAAAGCCTGGCCACACCCATAGTCCCTACACTCGCACTCCTTACATGGCGTGGGTACCTACCGAGAGAAGGCAGGCTTCACCTTTTTTCTTGTTCTCCTAGAAAGGTGATGTTGGGCTCCCTCTGAGATGGCAGACGAATGGGAATCAGAAGCTAGTTCTGGGAGAGGAGGCAGCAGAGCTGGGAACGGTAGGAGCGGACGGAGCAGTAGTTTTCGCTCGTCCTCCGGAGACCTCCGGTAGTCCTCAGATTGAATTCACTGGGGGGAAATTTAAATTATCAAATGCTTTAATGTAGGCAATGTAACGGTGATCTTAGGAGGAATTACAATTTAGATTTCAGTACTAATTCCACAGATGCATGTGTTCCCCTACGTTTGTCATTCTCGTTTCAGGACTGCCGCATTATTTGTTACACTATGAATAACAGATTTTGATCTGCTGATATTCGGTTAGCAATAGGGGCAGGTGGATAGAATACTGTGGATTGAATATTGGCATAGATTATGCCGTTGCAAATACATTTACAATATTACTAATATTTAAAATATTTACGTAATAGTTATATTCCCTTGCATGTAAACATGTACTATATACAATGCTCTTACATTAATTATACTCGTAGCTCATTTATTACTGAAGAGTACAACCGGCTCCATGACTGGCCTTTGATCACAGGGGTCCCGGGTTCGATTCCGACAGGATCGGGAATTTTAACCTTAATTGGTTAATTTCGCTGGCACGGGAGCTGGGTGTATGGGTCGTCTTCATCATCATTTCATCCTCGTCACGACGCGCAGGTCGCCTACGGGAGTCGAAAAAAGACCTGCATCTGGCAGGCCGAGCTAGTCTTCGGACACTCCCGGAGTGGTATAAGTGGATGGTTCTGCGGCCGCCACCTCCACAGGACCTCCGCCACATTGACCTCTGGCAATGTCATTGCTATGCTGGCTATGACCGCATGCTTAACCTCACATCCGCCACCTTTGGAAGGCTTAACCTTACTTTCTACGCATAATAGAGCAAACCTAACCTCATGGAGGGGCCTAACCTCACTTTTACGACGAGTTGCCCTTCCTAACGCCTAAGAGAGCGAGCGTAACCTCACAGAGGCTACTTGGAGGGGCTTAACCTTACTTTTTACATGCAAGACAGCATGCCTAATCTCAGAGCCGCTTTCCTGGAGGGGCCTAACCTCAGTTTTACGGCCAGATGCCCTCCCGACGCTATCTTAACTATTAGGGCAATGGCGATTCTCGAGACGTTATTTTGAGTAGTAGGGCAATCGAGATTAGCATGAGAGAGAACACATAACCGCATGGAGGAGCCTAACCTCAGTTTTACGGCTAGATGCCCTTACTGACGCCAATTGCACAAGATGGCGGTTATACACAGCTCCTTATGAGACGGATTAAGGCCGCTTGCGCAGGATGGCTGCTGCTCTTAGGAGACGGCCATGGGCGATTGTACAAGATGGCTGCTGCTCTTAGGAGACGGCCATGGGCGATTGTACAAAATGGCTGCTATATATTGGCTCTTATAAGACACCTTAGGGACGCTTGCGCAAGATGGCGGTTATCTAATTGCATAAGATGGCGACTAAACATAGCTTCTTATGAGACGGCCTAGTGGCGCTTGGTCAAGATGGCGGCTATACAGAGGCTCTCATGAGACGCCCTAGGGACGTTACGAACACATGTTCATGTTTGTGAACAAAACCACGTGCTTTTTTGACAGCTGTAACCTTGACGGACCCTAACCTCACTTTTAAGGACTATACAGCATCGCTATCCTCACTGATGCCATCTTGACGGCGCTAAACCTCACTGTTGCCACCTTATGCATGTAGTAGCGGGTAATTTAAATTCCACGTGCTTTTTAAGAAAATTCTGTTACTATGAAGGTGGAAGGGTCGCAGTCTTAGTTAAGGTACATCCCAGCGTTTACTTCGAAAACCGAGTGTAGGAGAGCGTACCTTAAACAGCTGTAAAGATAGCAGCTTCCTCCTCCTCCTCCTCCTCTATATTAGACGCAGTTTCACAGATAGATCGGCAGTTGTTATTTGCCGGTGTTCTTAATTTCCGGTTGCAGTGTAAATCTATACATTATATCTACCTGTAAAACATCTATTATGTTTATGTGTGATCTTTGTAGTGTGATTTTTTCATGACTTGACAATCTTGAACGACATAAAGCTTTAAAGCATAACTTAGAAATATATGCATGCAAACAATGTACTGCTATATTCAACAGACGTGATAATCTCAGACGGCATGTAAATTCTAAACAAATTTGTTTAAGTAATTTACCAATAGAACGCATAGAAACATTAACTAAATGTCGAAAGCCCGATAAAATGAAGCGTGATCGAAACGATATAACATCGTCACAGCTTACTGCAACTTCTGTTACTAACATCACTCTACCAGATAAAGAGGAGATGCATAAGGAAGGAAAAGGATAACACAACGTTTCTTTTCCATCGAAGCCTTTCATTCTACTTTTTTTCTAACCCGGCAACATGTTCTGTAGCTGTGCAAACATCTCAAGAAGAGAAGCAAAATGCATCAGTAGAAGAACAATAAGAAGATTTCAGCGTTTCTTTTCAATCAAACCGTGTTAAATTTTCATCTGCTGATAACAATGCAGAAGCACATACCGCATAAAAACAAGTTCTCCCTTTTCTACACATCAACTGCCTACACGTATTAGCAAAACTCTTTTACCCTATGCACATGTAAGATACTGTAAAAACGTTAACTTACTCGTTGAACGATTTCAACTCCTAAGAGCTTATCAAGGTGCTGGATACACAGTGTATGTACGAGAGATACAAGAAACAGAAGACGAATTACGCTGTAAGCGTATTGTTGTGTAACATAATCCCTTCCCAACACTATCTTCTTAATGTATCAGCTGTTAACATAACAGCTTACTCCCCCTCCTCCTCCGACAGGACATAGTCGTGTTCCTTCTCCTCCACCTCACAGGTCAACTACGGTCCCACTTCTCATCCTCCTCCTCGCAGTTACTGAGGTTAGCTCAATCCCTCTTCCTAAGGAATAGTCTTTTATCATCAACATAGTGTGTGCTCCGCGATCGTAGGCTATGGAACAGAAAAAGTACAACAAACAAAACTGTCAATGTGCATGCTGTTCGCATCTTATTTATCTCACACGAGTACGTAAGGCTATTACGATGTTCTATAAACATGGAACCTTATCTCAGATGCCGAAACATCTGATTCAATGTTTACCACCGGGATTTTTATCTATGTACGCTGCACCTTTCGTAAATAATTTTCGAGACATCCTTCCTCTCCATAGTAGGATGTCAATCGATGAAGCTTTACGCACAACCTGTCAACGTCATTACAAGCATCGAGGGGTAAAATAGTGATGAGGATTGGGATGTACCAAATCCGAGGATTGAACACTGTAGTCACACAGTGTATGGATGAACTTTTTCTAGTACATGATAACGATGATTCAGAAAAGGAACAAACCACATGAATAACAACAAGGTAAGGACTGCATTATCTTCTTTGTAAAGCATAACATACTTAGTACAATATATTTCTATATGTTTTGTTTAATTTCAATGTTTCAGGAGGCATTACAATTTCGGAAGCATGCTACCTCTTCGCAGAAAGCTGTTAAGAAGCATAGCAACTTTGTCAGCAGCAAAACGAAAACTGTTGTAGTACATTGTAAATAAATATTTTATTGCTTTCAACATGTTATACTTATTGCATTCCTTTACCTCCTTACACCTACTCATTCTATCCATTAAGGCTTGAGGAAACGAACATGGCTAAACCTGCATAACTATGATGACGCCATCGCTAGAGGTTAAAAACAGAACAATAGCACGTGCTCACATTAGCCTTAAGCACAAGATCGCATGGTTATAGTAATGCATGTTTAAACTTGTTCGAAAGGGATATAAAGCTATGCCTTGACAGAGAAGGAGGAGCAGGTCATAACAGCCTATGGATAGCCGCCATCTTGTGCTGTAGCCTCTAAGCTAGGTTTCTTCACAAGAACCTCTGTATTACCGCCATCTTGCGCAGTACAATGCATGTTTAAACATGTTTGATAGAGACATAAAGCTATGCCGTAACAGAGGAGGAAGTCATAACAGCCTATATATGGCCGCCATCTTGCGCACTAGCCTCTAAGCTATCATTCTCCATATAACTTGTGTATAGCCACCATCTTGTGCAATCGCCCATGGCAGGTATCTCTATCCATAAGAGCCTATGTATAGCGGCCCTCTTTCGTAATCGCCCATAGCCGTCTCATAAGAGTCTATGTATAGCCGCCACCTTGCGCAGTAGCCTCTAAGCTAGCTTCCTCCATATAACCCTGTGCATAGCCGTCATCTTGTGCAATCGCCCATGGCCGGCTGATAGGATCCTCTGTATAGCCGCCATCTTGATCGAGCGTCCCTAGGCCATCCCATAAGAGCCCATGTATAACCGCATCTTGCACAAGCGCCGCTAGGCCATCTCATAAGAAGCTATGTATATTCGCCACCTTATGCAATTCGATAGCAGCCATTTTAGGCATGCGTCCCTAGGGCGTCTCATAAGAGCCTCCGTATAGCCGGCATCTTGTGCAAGCGCCACTAGCCCTTCCTATAAGAAGCTATATATAGTCGCCATCTTGTACAATTAGATAGCCGCCATCTTGCGCAAGCGTCCCTAGAGCGTCTCATAAGAGCCTATGTATAGCAGTCATCTTGCGCAAGCGCCCTTTAGCCGTCTGTGTATAGCCGCCATCTTGTGCAATTGGCGTCAAGAAGAGCATCTAGCCGTAGAACTGATGTTAGGCTCCTGCATGCGGTTAGGTGTGCTATCTTATGCTAATCTCCATTGCCCTACTACTGAAAATAACGTTGGGAAAGACATTTGGCCGTAAATCTGAGGTTACACCCCTTCAAGATAGCGGCTCTGACGTTAGACTCGCTCTCTTAGGCGCCAGGAAGGGCAACTCGTCGTAAAAGTGAGGTTGGGCCCCTCCATGAGGTTAGGTTTGTTCTCTTACGCGTAAAAGGTAAGGTTAAGCCCCTCCAAGATGGCGGATGTGTGTTTAAGCATGCAGTCTTAGCCAAAATAGCAATGACATTGCCACAGGTCAATGCGGCGGAGGGTCTGATTGAGGCGGCGGCAGCAGAACCTTCCACTTACACTACTTCCCGGCACTAAATGCAATACGCCATTTCGAATTTTACTGAAAATTACGAACTGATTGTAATCGGTTATATGCACTACCGGGCTGAGTAGTTCAGACGATAGAGCCCAAGTATGCGGTTTCAATTCCGACTTTGCTCGGCGGTACTTGAAGGTGCTCACATACGGAGATCTCATGTCGGCAGGTGTACCGGCACATGAAAGAACTCCTGAGGGACAAAATATTGGCACCATTTTTGCTATGGGCTTTACGTCTCACCGACACAGATAGGTCTTATGGCGACGATGGGATAGGAAAGTTTTTTTTTTTTGCTAGGGGCTTTACGTCGCACCGACACAGACAGGTCTTATGGCGACGATGGGATAGGAAAGGCCTAGGAGTTGGAAGGAAGCGGCCGTGGCCTTAATTAAGGTACAGCCCCAGCATTTGCCTGGTATGAAAATGGGAAACCACGGAAAACCATCTTCAGGGCTGCCGATAGTGGGATTCGAACCTACTATCTCCCGGATGCAAGCTCACAGCCGCGCGCCTCTACGCGCACGGCCAACTCGCCCGGTGGGATAGGAAAGGCCTAGGAGTTGGAAGGAAGCGGCCGTGGCCTTAATTAAGGTACAGCCCCAGCATTTGCCTGGTGTGAAAATGGGAAACCACGGAAAACCATCTTCAGGGCTGCCGATAGTGGGTTTCCAACCTACTATCTCCCGGATGCAAGCTCACAGCCGCGCGCCTCTATGCGCACGGCCAACTCGTATTGGCACCTTAACGTCGCAGATAACCACAGAAGTGGTTATGGGAGTATAATAACAACAACAACAACAATAATAATAATAATAATAATAATAATAATAATAATAATAATAATAATAATAATAATAATAATAATAATAATAATAATAACAATAATAATAATAATAATAACTGTGCCGTGGGAAGTCTCCCCCGGCCCTTTGCATTTTATTCAGCCTGACCAGGCTCTAATCTTACGCGTAACCTTGACACCGAGGTGTCAAATTTATTCGTCTTCTCTCTCCTAACGTTTTTGGAGCTGGGTTAATCCCCGTGGAAATTGGTAACAAATTATCTCTATCTGGTGGAATTACCTTCTTTTCGGTTTGGTACTGTTTGAGAATTTATTTACTAAATATATGCATTGATCTGCGCTCTCGCGGTGATTCCTTGAAACTGCGGGAAGAAATGAACCTTGTATGAGGCGCTCTCTACCTGAGCTTTCGTCCTACGATGCTCCGCCCACTAACCAATGAGAGCTCGCTTCCAGAAGAAAAGCTAATCTCCGATTATTGAGGTGGAGTCTGGCGTGAGTTGTGAATTGAGATGGACGCACGGTTCTTGCCTGTCTGGTGGGAGCGCATTCTGCCTCTTGTTATGGATGTGACTTGAAGAAAAATGTGAAAAGGGCCTCCCCCTTGGCCCTTCTTATGATCTTGGGTCTTTAATCAACGCGGGAGCTGTTTTAGATGGTATTTTTAGTTTAATCGTTGCATCGCTTCATCATCCAGAATGTAAGTTTTTTAAAAATGGCGTCTTGACGCCTTCCTAATTCAGTGAAGATTTTCGGCTATTCTACGAAACTAGTTCTCTTCAGCTTCAATCAATTTCAGTATCCGTCGTGTAGTAATGATGGACTCTTAATTGAATGGAAGATCTCGGCCTTTTAAAAGAAATTTGGATATTGTTATTATCATTTTGAAAGATATCACTGAAACCTTTATTCGGGTGAAATATGTAAAATAATTTAAGAAGTTTCGAGGTTCGAGTACCTTACGCTCATGTGGTAAACCTTGGGTAAAGCTTGTAAAGTATCAATTTAACTACCTTATCGAAGCATGCTAAGCGAGTCTATTTATCCAGTTGACTTCTAACCAAGTGGACAGTAATTATTTAATTATGGTATGTTTGTGTTAGATTTTGTTCGTGTTTCTTGTTCCTCGTTCTTCCTTTCGTTCCCTTTATTCTGTTTATCCTTGTATCCGTGGCCACCCGTTACCATGCTTGATTCATGGCGTTTGTTGGTTACCATACCAACGGTTTTGGTATTGATGTGATTATGCTTTATTCTGATTGATTTCTCTTCTCTTGGGTGACCTTGTGCTCGGATTTAAGGGATTTAATTTTTTTTATTTCGGTTTCCTTCTGTTTCTTCGGGGTCCTATGTATCGTGCTAAATTTTCTCCACTTCTTGATTTATTCCCTTGGTGAGAGCTCGGTGGATCTGGAAGACTTTAAAATGTATCCAATGTGTATTGATACTAGTGTCAAATTAACTTTGCTGGTATGATGAGGCCTCACTTATTTAATAATTTTGTGTTTTCCTTTGTTTTGGTGATTGATCATCCTATGTTTTAAAAGTTTTTATTTGATATCTTAATTCAAATTACTTTATACCTTTATAATTTCTCCTGCGTTGAGTATTTTCTTTCTCTAACCTTCTCAAAGATTAACTCACTAAATAAATCATTTGTTTTAAATTGCCCTATGAATGTGTTGTTCTTCTTAAATTAACTAGTTGGTACCAGGTACGATTTTTCTTTCTCCTAGTTCCGGGTGGGTTTTCTTGGCCTTATTTATGGTAAGTATCTTGTTCTTGTTTTGTTTTGTGTTGATGATATTGCTCTGGGTTCGCTTCCAGCTTGTTCTCTTTATTCTCTTATTGTGTTCCAGTTTATTTTTCCTTTCTTTCTTGTTAATTTACTGCCGTGAACGTAGAGTGTGTCAGGCATGATCTACCTCATGGGACAGTATAGTGGTAGCAGAGCGTGGTTATTTGATTCACGTACCTGTAGCTCGTACCTACCCGTAGGTTGTTTGCATCATCTCTTATTTATTTTTACCTGGTAGCAAATCCTAGTTAGTTAAAGGAAGGGCATAGTGTTGAACTACTGTAATGTGCTCTTGTAAAAGAAATGCATTCGTCTTGTTTATTCTTAATATTTTTGTTTCATGCAATCTCTTCACGGTGTTTCGGGTCTTTCCTGTTCGTGTGAGTTGTGGTGACTGTTTGGTGTCATGAGTGTACAGTTGGTGATCCTGCGACCAGCTGTTTTGTTCGCTGTAACCTGCTTCCTTGTACCTGCCTCTCAGGTGTAGTGTGTCCTTGCTTTCTTCTTTCAACATAAATTGGTGAGTACAGATAATTCTTGATATTTGGCATTGTGGTACGAAAAGGTACCTTTTGAAATGGTGGTGGGTGTCCACTTGGGATACAAATCGATTACCCTTGGGCCATAAGCATACTACTGTTAATCGTGTGCTCTCTGTGTTACATATGGCGTAGCTGTTTTAACATTCATTCTACGTACGTGCATGTACCTTTTCTAGATCAGTGTGCATTAAATTTTAATTACAACTCGGTGAGCTCGTGTGATTTTGTTCACCGCGTGAAGTGCAGTTGTTTTCCTGTGTTTAATGTGTGTTTACATGTGATAGTTCGTGTTCTGGGAACGTCTTATGGTATTATCAGTTCTGGCTTTATGTTTTCATTCCCAAATTTAATATGGTGATTATTATTATTGTTTCCTGGCCTGTGTATTTGTCAAGGTGTGTACCAACATTTAATATGAGAAACTACTGTTTCTAAGATTGTTCTGATGTGCTAGTACTGGCGTGTGAACCGAGATTTTACTCAACCAAACTTTAGGCCTAAGCATCGTGTGTTATTCATTTGTGCTACTGGTATTGTACCATCATATATCGGAAATTATCTTCTCCTAGCATCGTTATTACCTGTGGTCACGTATTTTAATTGTTTCCGGTGTAGTGTGATTTCCCTGGTGGTCGTGTTTTCCGTGTCGTTAGTGAAAATTTATCAGAAATACTGGCCTTAGGCTGGTTTGTTTCGGCTTTCATGCTTGGTGTGTTTCCTTTTTTCCTAAATTAAGTGAAACCTAACTGTGGTGAACTATTCAAGCTGGTTTTGAAATTTAATATGCTCTATTGTATACCAGTTATCTTGGCCTTGTAAACTCTTCTCCTATTATTATTTAAGATTTTCCCTGCGGTGACTCGTTGGCCGGTCACGTTATTTACTGGTGGGATTGCTGAGCAAGCCTATAATGATTATATTAACCTTTGTAGCATTTATCTTAACCATCTATGGCTTCTGGATGTGATGACTCTGACTTTGTTCTGTGTTTGCTGATCTGTGCTGGCTGCGGGTAGGTGTTTGCAAATTTGCATGAATGAAGTATTTCATTTTTACCCTGTCTCGCAGTTGGTTTTGGTTGGTGAACTGCTGGGCAGAGGTTTGAGTAATTCACATCATCCCTAATATTGTGGAGTTATGGGGAAAGCATCAGTTATGGCGGTATGAGGTTAACCTGTGAGCATTTTGCCTGTATTTGATGTGAATATGTGCAGGTGGTACCTACGTTAGGCCTAACTAATATCGTTCTTATGCTCGCCTTGCTTCTTTTGAAAATTTATTGAAATTTACTGTTGAAAATTGTTTAACTAAACTTCTAATTGATATGAACTGCCATGTATTAGTAACTTTTGAGTTATAATTATTTCTGAATTGTTTATATTGTTTACCTTTCTGGGCTACTTGAGGTTCGGTCATTTTCTTGTGGTGATATCTTGGCTGAGTATTGAAAATATATCTCCTGTATTATTTATTCTGGTGATCTGGGGACTGTCGTTGGTGATGTGTTCGTGCACCTGCTTGGCTATGGCTGGCCTGTGCTGATCGTGGAGCTGTGCGTTGTCTATGACATGAGTAATACTTTACTTTTCCCTGTTTCACGGTTGGTGTGGGTTGGTGCGTGGCTGAGCGGTCACTCGAGTCATTTCACCAAGGTTTTTGTTTGTGTGGGGTTATTGTGTAAGCATTCGTTGTCGTTAAATTCTGTCAGACTGTTACTGTGTGGATGCCTTGTGGACCCTGTGTCTGGACCTATTCAGGTCTTTACTAGTTCATCTGTGCTGGTTATTGGCCGCTTGTAGTCTTCTATTCCTAACGGATACCGTGCTCTCCTATTAATTTAACCTGTTCCCTAGTTATGGTGTAATCACTTAGAGTAGGGCCCTTCCTCAAGTTTCTGGCTCATACATTTGGGTCTTGCTTTATTTATGTAAACTTGTGATTCCTGGAAAGGTTGTCCTGTTAACCTCCTTGCGGTTAGGTGTGGTTCATGTGTGGATATTCTTGGGTGACTAGGGGTATCTTGTATAGTTTGTGTGGTACTCTGCCATGGTCATTGTGTTCATCGAATTCCTATGTCGTGAAAATTTATAACCTATTCGTATTTAATTGCATTCCATTTTGAGTTGTGGATTCCATCGGCCTCCTTACCATTTATACTGTGTTGGATTGCTGTTGAGCTAATGTGGTCTGTAGCCTGAGGATGGAAAAGCCTCTTAACCTAATAGGATTGGGCGCAGATCGGTGTTGGGTGATGATATTGGTACCAAGTATTTGTTGTTTGGGGTTTATATTTCGGGGTGGGCATGATAGTCTCGCAGCATGTCGTTGAGGGTTCTAAGTGTCCCTTTTTCCCTATTGGGGCTGGCGCATGCATGTTGGAGCTAGTCATGGATATTTTATGGTTTCTGTGTTGTTGGCTCATTGTGACATGTCAGGTATGGACTGGTTGTTGGTCTTATTATTGTACCTTGTGTCTTCGTAGATTTGGAAATACCCTTCGGTGTGGGTCTATTGCTCTGATGGAATGATTTTAACTTGTGTTATGTAACTTGTTGGTTTTGTGTGTCCTGGTTTCTTCACTTTTGGTCTCACTGCGTTACCTGTTGACCCGACGTTATCTTGTGTTCTATTGGTACTTCTTGTTAAAGCTCAGTTAATGTTCACCTGTCACTCTTTGACATTTTTTCTGTTCAGTGGATCTAATTTGTCTTTTGACAAGGTTGTTTGGTCATCTTACCGTTCTGTGGAGTCATTAACTTGGTATGGGACTAGTTAATGGTCTTTAGGCGGTACCGAAGTCGCCCAACTGTTAGATTATGGGGTCTATGTGTTGAGTTCCTTTATTCTTCATTATCATTGAGCATTTGCTAACGACCTGCCATCTTTTCTGCCATGTATATTTTATTTTACCTTGTTTCCTGGTTGTATGGAAGGGTACCTGCTTAGCGGTGATGCGGCAGTGTGAATCTGCGGATGTCATATATTATTAGCCCGGCTAGCTCCGAGGTCTTTTAAAAGACAACTGTAGTTTAGGTTGCGTAGGCCATTGCTCTAATTTCCTGATGGTCACTTGGTTTCAGGTGGATTTCATCGCCTTTTCTTATTTAATCAGGTGTCCTGCGTGAAAGAATGTTGTTGTGAATTCAATGAAGTTGGAGGTTTTGTGACTTCGGATTGGTTTTCCCTCCTGAATTTCTTTCATCCATTTTCTATTCCGTTATTCCTGTGGTGTTATCGAAGCAACCATTATGTATGTATTATTATCCATCCCAATATTAATCTTGGCTTGGTATTGTTGTTGCTTGTTCGGTTGTTGATGACAAACTTTTAGCGCACCTCACCATCTTATAGAATCTGAAGTCTCCTTCCGTACTGCCAACGTTATCTTGTCTCGAAGACTTTTCCTCTAACCCTTGGATATTTTCATTTTCCTAAACTTGCCGTAGGTGTGTGATATTCTTGAATTGAAGTTATGTTTCCTTTCACTTCTCTTATTCAATCACGTAATGTGCTGTGATTGGGGATGTTGATCCAGTAATTGTTGTAAATTTTACTTGATCTCTCTGATAAAGTTTGGGAATTTTTGAACATGCATTCTTTGCTCACCGAGCAGTAGCATGGAGATGGTTTTACACTAATAGTTTGGAATTAAGTGTACCTGGGAAAGTCAGCAACTGTAATGTGTTGTGGTTACGAAAGTGTACCTCTGGATATATGGGGGTTCTGTTATCTTCACTGTGGTTGATCTTGACCTGGTTTGGTAAAGCATGTGATGTATGCCTTAACTTGGCGTGTTGTCAAGTTTAGAATTCTATGGTGGTGCTGGTATTTTTTGGTGGCGGACTTGCACCGTGTGGTGAATCTGAAACTGATTATTGGGTTGCTGTATGAAACTTGTGTCAGATGACTATTGCCTTAAAACCTTGAATATATGCTCGTACTTAAATTGTTTTTCATCCTGTGTTGCCAGTACTTTGGCACATGACTTAAACTTGTGGAGATTGCTCTTGTAACTTCTCTGTCGGTAAACCTAAGTCTTATGTGGTATGCTTTGGCCCAGGTTCAGTCGATGTAAGGTTAAAAATTTAAAATTTAATCTGTTAATTAGATCTTAGTTATCCGTTGAATGTATTCACCAATTTACCCTATTCTTCTTGTTTTCCTCCTTGCGCTTTGCGTCTTTTTTTTTGCGGTAGTGCCAAATGTTGATTTTGATTTTGGAAACGAAACAAGAGGCTGCATTTCTTATATAAAAAAAACTTGAAACCCGAAAACCATGACTTACTGCGAAATAATCTCAAATTTAATGCGGGATGTAATACCGAGAGATATTGCTAGGTTTAGTTGATTGCTGGAAGAAAATTTTAAGAATGCGTTGTGTGCAATTTTCCATGAACTATAAAGGTGAATTTATCTTCGGAGTATAATCAACACCGTGTATCCCATTGCGTGCCAAATTCAAATCTATTTGAAATTCACAAAGTTGAAAATGTGACCTGAGTTAAACTATGTACTACTTGGAACCTATTATCTTTGATGCTCAATTTCTAAAACAATAACTGTGGTGTAAAAAACTCTTAAATGGATTTTTAGTGGAACCATTAAATGTGGTGAAAAATGGTGAACTTCGAGTTGAGTATTAGTGATGGTCTTGAACATGATTTTAAGGTGGTACTTGACTTTAATCTACCTCTTGGTATTGTTCTATCTAATTGGATGTTTACTACTTGGACATGTGCTTGTGGTCATGTTACGTTACTTGGGACCACGGTGCAGCGGAGGGGGGAGATTGACACCGAGGTGTCTTCTCTCTCCTAACGTTTTTGGAGCTGGGTTAATCCCCGTGGAAATTGGTAACAAATTATCTCTACATTCTTTTCGGTTTGGTACGGCTTGAGAATTTATTTACTAAATATATGCATTGATCTGCGCTCTCGCGGTGATTCCTTGAAACTGCGGGAAGAAATGAACCTTGTATGAGGCGCTCTCTACCTGAGCTTTCGTCCTACGATGCTCCGCCCACTAACCAATGAGAGCTCGCTTCCAGAAGAAAAGCTAATCTCCGATTATTGAGGTGGAGTCTGGCGTGAGTTGTGAATTGAGATGGACGCACGGTTCTTGCCTGTCTGGTGGGAGCGCATTCTGCCTCTTGTTATGGATGTGACTTGAAGAAAAATGTGAAAAGGGCCTCCCCCTTGGCCCTTCTTATGATCTTGGGTCTTTAATCAACGCGGGAGCTGTTTTAGATGGTATTTTTAGTTTAATCGTTGCATCGCTTCATCATCCAGAATGTAACTTTTTTTAAATGGCGTCTTGACGCCTTCCTAATTCAGTGAAGATTTTCGGCTATTCTACGAAACTAATTCTCTTCAGCTTCAATCAATTTCAGTATCCGTCGTGTAGTAATGATGGACTCTCAATTGAATGGAAGATGTCGGCCTTTTAAAAGAAATTTGGATATTGTTATTATCATTTTGAAAGATATCATTGAAACCTTTATTCGGGTGAAATATGTAAAAACATTTAAAAATTTCGAGGTTCGAGTACCTTACGCTCATGTGGTAAACCTTGGGTAAAGCTTGTAAAGTATCAATTTAACTACCTTATCGAAGCATGCTAAGCGAGTCTATTTATCCAGTTGACTTCTAACCAAGTGGACAGTAATTATTTAATTATGGTGTGTTTGTGTTAGATTTTGTTGGTGTTTCTTGTTCCTCGTTCTTCCTTTCGTTCCCTTTATTCTGTTTATCCTTGTATCCGTGGTCACCCGTTACCATGCTTGATTCATGGCGTTTGTTGGTTACCATGCCAACGGTTTTGGTATTGATGTGATTATGCTTTATTCTGATTGATTTCTCTTCTCTTGGGTGACCTTGTGCTCGGATTTAAGGGATTTAATTTTTTTATTTCGGTTTCCTTCTGTTTCTTCGGGGTCCTATGTATCGTGCTAAATTTTCTCCACTTCTTGATTTATTCCCTTGGTGAGAGCTCGGTGGATCTGGAAGACTTTAAAATGTATCCAATGTGTATTGATACTAGTGTCAAATTAACTTTGCTGGTATGATGAGGCCTCACTTATTTTATAATTTTGTGTTTTCCTTTGTTTTGGTGATTGATCATCCTATGTTTTAAAAGTTTTTATTTGATATCTTAATTCAAATTAATTTATACCTATATAATTTCTCCTGCGTTGAGTATTTTCTTTCTCTAACCTTCTAAAAGATTAACTCACTAAATAAATCATTTGTTTTAAATTGCCCTATGAATGTGTTGTTCTTCTTAAATTAACTAGTTGGTACCAGGTACGATTTTTCTTTCTCCTAGTTCCGGGTGGGTTTTCTTGGCCTTATTTATGGTAAGTATCTTGTTCTTGTTTTGTTTTGTGTTGATGATATTGCTCTGGGTTCGCTTCCAGCTTGTTCTCTTTATTCTCTTATTGTGTTCCAGTTTATTTTTCCTTTCTTTCTTGTTAATTTACTGCCGTGAACGTAGAGTGTCAGGTATGATCCACCTCACGGGACAGTATAGTGGTAGCAGAGCGTGGTTATTTGATTCACGTACCTGTAGCTCGTACCTACCCGTAGGTTGTTTGCATCATCTCTTATTTATTTTTACCTGGTAGCAAATCCTAGTTAGTTAAAGGAAGGGCATAGTGTTGAACTACTGTAATGTGCTCTTGTAAAAGAAATGCATTCGTCTTGTTTATTCTTAATATTTTTGTTTCATGTAATCTCTTCACGGTGTTTCGGGTCTTTCCTGTTCGTGTGAGTTGTGGTGACTGTTTGGTGTCATGAGTGTACAATTGGTGATCCTGCGACCAGCTGTTTTGTTCGCTGTAACCTGCTTCCTTGTTTCCTGCCTCTCAGGTGTAGTGTGTCCTTGCTTTCTTCTTTCAACATAAATCGGTGAGTACAGATAATTCTAGATATTTGGCATTGTGGTACGAAAAGGTACCTTTTGAAATGGTGGTGGGTGTCCACTTGGGATACAAATCGATTACCCTTGGGCCATAAGCATACTACTGTTAATCGTGTGCTCTCTGTGTTACATATGGCGTAGCTGTTTTAACATTCATTCTACGTACGTGTGTATACCTTTTCTAGATCAGTGTGCATTAAATTTTAATTACAACTCGGTGAGCTCGTGTGATTTTGTTCACCGCGTGAAGTGCAGTTGTTTTCCTGTGTTTAATGTGTGTTTACATGTGATAGTTCGTGTTCTGGGAACGTCTTATGTTATTATCAGTTCTGGCTTTATGTTTTCATTCCCAAATTTAATATGGTGATTATTATTATTGTTTCCTGGCCTGTGTATTTGTCAAGGTGTGTACCAACATTTAATATGAGAAACTACTGTTTCTAAGAGTGTTCTGATGTGCTAGTACTGGCGTGTGAACCGAGATTTTACTCAACCTAAATTTAGGCCTAAGCATCGTGTGTTATTCATTTGTGCTACTGGTATTGTACCATCATATATCGGAAATTATCTTCTCCTAGCATCGTTATTACCTGTGGTCACGTATTTTAATTGTTTCCGGTGTAGTGTGATTTCCCTGGTGGTCGTGTTTTCCGTGTCGTTAGTGAAAATTTATCAGAAATACTGGCCTTAGGCTGGTTTGTTTCGGCTTTCATGCTTGGTGTGTTTCCTTTTTTCCTAAATTAAGTGAAACCTAACTGTGGTGAACTATTCAAGCTGGTTTTGAAATTTAATATGCTCTATTGTATACCAGTTATCTTGGCCTTGTAAACTCTTCTCCTATTATTATTTAAGATTTTTCCCTGCGGTGACTCGTTGGCCGGTCACGTTATTTACTGGTGGGATTGCTGAGCAAGCCTATAATGATTATATTAACCTTTGTAGCATTTATCTTAACCATCTATGGCTTCTGGATGTGATGACTCTGACTTTGTTCTGTGTTTGCTGATCTGTGCTGGCTGCGGGTAGGTGTTTGCAAATTTGCATGAATGAAGTATTTCATTTTTACCCTGTCTCGCAGTTGGTTTTGGTTGGTGAACTGCTGGGCAGAGGTTTGAGTAATTCACATCATCCCTAATATTGTGGAGTTATGGGGAAAGCATCAGTTATGGCGGTATGAGGTTAACCTGTGAGCATTTTGCCTGTATTTGATGTGAATATGTGCAGGTGGTACCTACGTTAGGCCTAACTAATATCGTTCTTATGCTCGCCTTGCTTCTTTTGAAAATTTATTGAAATTTACTGTTGAAAATTGTTTAACTAATCTTCTATTTGATATGAACTGCCATGTATTAGTAACTTTTGAGTTATAATTATTTCTGAATTGTTTGAATTGTTTACCTTTCTGGGCTACTTGAGGTTCGGTCATTTTCTTGTGGTGATATCTTGGCTGAGTATTGAAAATATATCTCCTGTATTATTTATTCTGGTGATCTGGGGACTGTCGTTGGTGATGTGTTCGTGCACCTGCTTGGCTATGGCTGGCCTGTGCTGATCGTGGAGCTGTGCGTTGTCTATGACATGAGTAATACTTTACTTTTCCCTGTTTCACGGTTGGTGTGGGTTGGTGCGTGGCTGAGCGGTCGCTCGAGTCATTTCACCAAGGTTTTTGTTTGTGTGGGGTTATTGTGTAAGCATTCGTTGTCGTTAAATTCTGTCAGACTGTTACTGAGTGGATGCCTTGTGGATCCTGTGTCTGGACCTATTCAGGTCTTTACTAGTTCATCTGTGCTGGTTATTGGCCGCTTGTAGTCTTCTATTCCTAACGGATACCGTGATCTCCTATTAATTTAACCTGTTCCCTAGTTATGGTGTAGTCACTTAGAGTAGGGCCCTTCCTCAAGTTTCTGGCTCATACATTTGGGTCTTGCTTTATTTATGTTAACTTGTGATTCCTGGAAAGGTTGTCCTGTTAACCTCCTTGCGGTTAGGTCTGGTTAATGTGCGGATATTCTTGGGTGACTAGGGGTATCTTGTATAGTTTGTGTGGTACTCTGCCATGGTCATTGTGTTCATGGAATTCCTATGTCGTGAAAATTTATAACCTATTCGTATTTAATTGCATTCCATTTTGAGTTGTGGATTCCATCGGCCTCCTTACCATTTCTACTGTGTTGGATTGCTGTTGAGCTAATGTGGTCTGTAGCCTGAGGATGGAAAAGCCTCTTAACCTAATAGGATTGGGCGCAGATCGGTGTTGGGTGATGATATTGGTACCAAGTATTTGTTGTTTGGGGTTTATATTTCGGGGTGGGCATGATAGTCTCGCAGCATGTCGTTGAGGGTTCTAAGTGTCCCTTTTTCCCTATTGGGGCTGGCGCATGCATGTTGGAGCTAGTCATGGATATTTTATGGTTTCTGTGTTGTTGGCTCATTGTGACATGTCAGGTATGGACTGGTTGTTGGTCTTATAATTGTACCTTGTGTCTTCGTAGATTTGGAAATACCCTTCGGTGTGGGTCTATTGCTCTGATGGAATGATTTTAACTTGTGTTATGTAACTTGTTGGTTTTGTGTGTCCTGGTTTCTTCACTTTTGGTCTCACTGCGTTACCTGTTGACCCGACGTTATCTTGTGTTCTATTGGTACTTCTTGTTAAAGCTCAGTTAATGTTCACCTGTCACTCTTTGATATTTTTTCTGTTCAGTGGATCTAATTTGTCTTTTGACAAGGTTGTTTGGTCATCTTACCGTTCTGTGGAGTCATTAACTTGGTATGGGACTAGTTAATGGTCTTTAGGCGGTACCGAAGTCGCCCAACTGTTAGATTATGGGGTCTATGTGTTGAGTTCCTTTATTCTTCATTATCATTGAGCATTTGCTAACGACCTGCCATCTTTTCTGCCATGTATATTTTATTTTACCTTGTTTCCTGGTTGTATGGAAGGGTACCTGCTTAGCGGTGATGCGGCAGTGTGAATCTGCGGATGTCATATATTATTAGCCCGGCTAGCTCCGAGGTCTTGTAAAAGACAACCGGTAGTTTAGGTTGCGTAGGCCATTGCTCTAATTTCCTGATGGTCACTTGGTTTGAGGTGGATTTCATCGCCTTTTCTTATTTAATCAGGTGTCGTGCGTGAAAGAATGTTGTTGTGAATTCAATGAAGTTGGAGGTTTTGTGACTTCGGATTGGTTTTCCGTCCTGAATTTCTTTCATCCACTTTCTATTCCGTTATTCCTGTGGTGTTATCGAAGCAACCATTATGTATGTATTATTATCCATCCCAATATTAATCTTGGCTTGGTATTGTTGTTGCTTGTTCGGTTGTTGATGACAAACTTTTAGCGCACCTCACCATCTTATAGAATCTGAAGTCTCCTTCCGTACTGCCAACGTTATCTTGTCTCGAAGACTTTTCCTCTAACCCTTGGATATTTTCATTTTCCTAAACTTGCCGTAGGTGTGTGATATTCTTGAATTGAAGTTATGTTTCCTTTCACTTCTCTTATTCAATCACGTAATGTGCTGTGATTGGGGATGTTGATCCAGTAATTGTTGTAAATTTTACTTGATCTCTCTGATAAAGTTTGGGAATTTTTGAACATGCATTCTTTGCTCACCGAGCAGTAGCATGGAGATGGTTTTACACTAATAGTTTGGAATTAAGTGTACCTGGGAAAGTCAGCAACTGTAATGTGTTGTGGTTACGAAAGTGTACCTCTGGATATATGGGGGTTCTGTTATCTTCACTGTGGTTGATCTTGACCTGGTTTGGTAAAAACATGTGATGTATGCCTTAACTTGGCGTGTTGTCAAGTTTAGAATTCTATGGTGGTGCTGGTATTTTTTGGTGGCGGACTTGCACCGTGTGGTGAATCTGAAACTGATTATTGGGTTGCTGTATGAAACTTGTGTCAGATGACTATTGCCTTAAAACCTTGAATATATGCTCGTACTTAAATTGTTTTTCATTCTGTGTTGCCAGTACTTTGGCACGTGACTTAAACTTGTGGAGATTGCTCTTGTAACTGCTCTGTCGGTAAACCTAAGTCTTATGTGGTATGCTTTGGCCCAGGTTCAGTCGATGTAAGGTTAAAAATTTAAAATTTAATCTGTTAATTAGATCTTAGTTATCCGTTCAATGTATTCACCAATTTATCCTATTCTTCTTGTTTTCCTCCTTGCGCTTTGCGTCTTTTTTTTGCGGTAGTGCCAAATGTTGATTTTGATTTTGGAAACGAAACAAGAGGCTGCATTTCTTATATAAACCCGAAAACCATGACTTACTGTGAAATAATCTCAAATTTAATGCGGGATGTAATATCGAGAGATATTGCTAGGTTTAGTTGATTGCTGGAAGAAAATTATAAAAATGCGTTGTGTGCAATTTTCCATGAACTATAAAGGTGAATTTATCTTCGGAGTATAATCAACATCGTGTATCCCATTGCGTGCCAAATTCAAATCTATTTGAAATTCACAAAGTTGAAAATGTGACCTGAGTTAAAGTATGTACTACTTGGAACCTATTATCTTTGATGCTCATTTTCTAAAACAATAACTGCGGTGTAAAAAACTCTTAACTCTTAAATGGATTTTTAGTGGAACCATTAAATGTGGTGAAAAATGGTGAACTTCGAGTTGACTATTAGTGATGGTCTTGAACATGATTTTAAGGTGGTACTTGACTTTAATCTACCTCTTGGTATTGTTCTATCTAATTGGATGTTTACTACTTGGACATGTGCTTGTGGTCATTTCGATTTGGACTGTGACACCAAAATTTAGGTAACTTGGGACCACGGTGCAGCGGATATGAAAGTTAATGGGTAAGCTTCGGAGGGGGAGATTGACACCGAGGTGTCTTCTCTCTCCTAACGTTTTTGGAGCTGGGTCAATCCCCGTGGAAATTGGTAACAAATTATCTCTATCTGGTGGAATTACCTTCTTTTCGGTTTGGTACTGTTTGAGAATTTATTTACTAAATATATGCATTGATCTGCGCTCTCGCGGTGATTCCTTGAAACTGCGGGAAGAAATGAACCTTGTATGAGGCGCTCTCTACCTGAGCTTTCGTCCTACGATGCTCCGCCCACTAACCAATGAGAGCTCGCTTCCAGAAGAAAAGCTAATCTCCGATTATTGAGGAGGAGTCTGGCGTGAGTTGTGAATTGAGATGGACGCACGGTTCTTGTCTGTCTGGTGGGAGCGCATTCTGCCTCTTGTTATGGATGTGACTTGAAGAAAAATGTGAAAAGGTCCTCCCCCTTGGCCCTTCTTATGATCTTGGGTCTTTAATCAACGCGGGAGCTGTTTTAGATGGTATTTTTAGTTTAATCGTTGCATCGCTTCATCATCCAGAATGTAAGTTTTTTAAAAATGGCGTCTTGACGCCTTCCTAATTCAGTGAAGATTTTCGGCTATTCTACGAAACTAATTCTCTTCAGCTTCAATCAATTTCAGTATCCGTCGTGTAGTAATGATGGACTCTTACTTGAATGGAAGATCTCGGCCTTTTAAAAGAAATTTGGATATTGTTATTATCATTTTGAAAGATATCATTGAAACCTTTATTCGGGTGAAATATGTAAAATAATTTAAGAAGTTTCGAGGTTCGAGTACCTTACGCTCATGTGGTAAACCTTGGGTAAAGCTTGTAAAGTATCAATTTAACTACCTTATCGAAGCATGCTAAGCGAGTCTATTTATCCAGTTGAGTTCTAACCAAGTGGACAGTAATTATTTAATTATGGTGTGTTTGTGTTAGATTTTGTTGGTGTTTCTTGTTCCTCGTTCTTCCTTTCGTTCCCTTTATTCTGTTTATCCTTGTATCCGTGGTCACCCGTTACCATGCTTGATTCATGGCGTTTGTTGGTTACCATGCCAACGGTTTTGGTATTGATGTGATTATGCTTTATTCTGATTGATTTCTCTTCTCTTGGGTGACCTTGTGCTCGGATTTAAGGGATTTAATTTTTTTATTTCGGTTTCCTTCTGTTTCTTCGGGGTCCTATGTATCGTGCTAAATTTTCTCCACTTCTTGATTTATTCCCTTGGTGAGAGCTCGGTGGATCTGGAAGACTTTAAAATGTATCCAATGTGTATTGATACTAGTGTCAAATTAACTTTGCTGGTGTTTTCCTTTGTTTTGGTGATTGATCATCCTATGTTTTAAAAGTTTTTATTTGATATCTTAATTCAAAGTAATTTATACCTTTATAATTTCTCCTGCGTTGAGTATTTTCTTTCTCTAACCTTCTAAAAGATTAACTCACTAAATAAATCATTTGTATTAAATTGCCCTATGAATGTGTTGTTCTTCTTAAATTAACTAGTTGGTACCAGGTACGATTTTTCTTTCTCCTAGTTCCGGGTGGGTTTTCTTGGCCTTATTTATGGTAAGTATCTTGTTCTTGTTTTGTTTTGTGTTGATGATATTGCTCTGGGTTCGCTTCCAGCTTGTCCTCTTTATTCTCTTATTGTGTTCCCGTTTATTTTTCCTTTCTTTCTTGTTAATTTACTGCCGTGAACGTAGAGTGTCAGGTATGATCTACCTCACGGGACAACCTTATATTTGTAACTATTTTCTTGTATGTGTGTATTTTATGTATTCATTTCTCAGCCTGCCTTCCCTCCCTTAATAAAGTGTCATTTCTTAATTACTATGTATGGCCCCAGAGGAAGTGGATATTTCCCACTCTGGAAACGTTTCCCCTCTTCTCATGCCTCCATGTCTTTGGGCTACTTCCCCTGCCCCTTTCGTTGTTGACTCGCTCGACACGTCACCTCGCTCCTTCGGAAGGTCACGGTTGACCGAACTGAGAGAGAAGATTCTGCTTCTCGTGCTTAGAGGCGCCACACATACGACCTGGTTCCATGCGGAGGTCAATCTAGGTTCCACTGACATGGAGGTAGGCGCTGAAATTTCTATACTTCCCCGATTTCTTACCAAGTAAGAAAGGGTATGAGGTGGTTGGACCCCTTTTAGTATTGTAATGATATGAAATCAAGGTGTTAGGTTTGCGCAAAACTTATTTGTAATTTTCTTGTAAAAGTCTTCTTGGTGCGTTTACGTAGAGCTAATGCTCGTTACTTCTTGTGCTATTTTCCACTTCTGCCATGGCAGTTTGTTTGATGAGGCATGTCGTACCCCTTGCATGGGGATCTTTAAATTGTAAAGTCTTTCATTATGAGTTGTAAAACCAAGGGCAAGGTTTTACGCACCTTCGTGTAATGCCAAGTAATGTGTAAGTCGCACCTGTTAGAAACTCGTAGAGTTTCTCTGCAGTTCGAAGAGCTGTTGAGATGTTATGGTAAACTTGTGCTATTCTAAAGTGTAACTTAATACTTTTAGATTGTTAGCCACGTATTTTCTAGAATTACCTGTTGGTATTCGGCGATAATATGAAGTGGGATACCCTCCTCTTAAGCTTGTATTATCTGTATTATAAATTACTTGGGCTGGTTCCCTAGGTGAACTTGTGTCAAGGTTGTATATATTATACCAGAATGTTTTACAATATATTGGATAGAGAGTCTGACGGAGTTTATGTTTAAGGTGCGTAGCGAATGTTGTTATCAAAACAAGGCACTTTGATTTCGACTGCTTATCTGTCCAGCCCCATAGGCCCACCACTTCCTTCTCTTTCCCTACGCTTGCCAAAGGTTGGCACAGTTCTGCTAGCAGAGCGGTCGTGGTTGGATGGGGCTGACCAAGGATCAACCGCTGTATAAGCTTGGGAGAGACGAGTGCCCTGAGGTTGTATACGTCTGTGGGATCCCTGAATTTCTTTATTTTTGCCGTATAATGGCTACTCGAGATGTAGCATATCCTGGGGCTCTGCGGAAGGATGAACTTTTGTACGAATTAGCTATTTACGGCTTGGAATCTAGAGACACTGTTAAGAGTGACGAGGTATTGTTAAGAGCTAACTTACACAATGTAATCTCTGTGCCCAACCTAACTGACGGCGAGGTTGGTGGAGCGGTCTCAATGACTGAAGCAAACCTATCTGATATTTTTTCAGTAATGCAGTTTCTAGAGAGCGATGTAGCATCGAACCACCAACTTAGAAGAGTTCAAGGTCGCATTACTTCACCGTATCGAAGGCCTACTCTCATTAACCTTCAAGGGGGAAACTAGGAACCAAATTAAGGATTTAGAAGCTAAGGCCGGTAGCCTTTTAGAGAAGGTCGACTCGTGGCTTAGTAAGTTGGCTGTTAAGGACAAATATGGTTGGTGTAGTTTTAGGTGAAGACGATTTGGGTAAACATCAAGCGAATTTAGAATCGGTACAGCACCATCCCTTACAGTCCACCATATCGTCATATGTCTCACCCTTTTCTAATATTCGCCATCCGTTGACCTTGATCTTAAAAGAGGCTCGATATTATTGCGTAAATTCGGCGAGCGATACTGTTTCCTTCCTGCGTTTTCTCGTAGAGTCCCAAGACCATACCTCGGTCTTTGGATTATCACACGCTCGTATGTTACAGATTATTTATCCGCTTGCTCTTGGTGTTTTGTCGCAAAAGATAGTTCATGCAATTGCTGAGCATATGTCCATTCAACAGTCTCATGCATATTTATTAACACATTTCATTCTGGCTCGGACATTTAATTCCTTTATTCAAAGTTACTATTTTAGAATGCAGCGCGTTGACGAGTCCTTATCGGACTTCATTTCTGACATCAAATTTTATGCGAGTGTCTTTGCGTTGAACTACTCGGAAGAGCAAATTATCTCAACCATCGTAGAGGGGATTTCTCCTGTTTACCGCTCCTGTTTGTGTATTGCGGTCCATCCTCGCAATTTTTTGGAGTTGGAGGCGATGGTAGTATCCGCCGAAGGAGTTCGTCCTGCGGACTCTGCGTGATCCCTCCGTGCCTAAGGCTCTTAGTACTCCTTCGTCACACAAGTCAGGGAATGTAAGGAAATGCTATGCCTGCGGCTCGTCAGAACATCTGCGAAACCGCTGCCCAGTGAAATTTTCGGAAGCGCGGTCTTCTGGAGTTAGCACCGGCGTAAATGGGCAATCAAGGACCAGTAGGTTGGTTTGCTTTAAGTGTGGTCTAGCTGGTCATTCGGCGAGAAATTGTCCGGCAACTTCGAGTTCCAGTTGAGTAGGTGACGGGCAGTCGTGGATATTCCGACTGATGAACCCCGTGTGTCAATGGTGATAAGGGTCTGCCTATTGATCATCCTACTAGTGTCCGGTAAAGTGTTTAAGCATCTCGTCCAATCTTGAAGGTCCTGTTCCCTTTATTAAGGTTGATGGCGGTAACGAACCCGTATCTGCACTGTTAGACTCTGCCATTGTGGTTTCCTTCATAAGTGAGAAGTGGTATGCCGCCCATAAGTCTATTTGTAAGTTTTCGGACTTGGAACCTGTTCCATTTTGGTGCGTATCAGCCAACTCTTCGAACGTAGAGATTAGGGGTTTGGTTAGGGCAAAAATTCGAATCTCTAACTTCTCTTCGAAATTTCCATTTTTCGTAGCTGTAAATTTGTTCTGCCCCATCATCTTAGGAACAATTGTTTTCTTATTGAGGATTAATTTTAGACTTCCAGAATAACACTTGTTGCTTTAAATTTTGTAATTCTGTAAAAATGCCGCTAGCTTTTTAAAATTCTGCTTCTATCCGTTCGGTTACGCCCCCTCAGAGCAAGATGGTGTGTGGCCTTAGACATCTGCCTGAGAATCAGGCGCAGAGTGTGAGGGAGTTATGTGGCAAATTTTCCGACGTTGTTTCCGAGAAATAGGGTATGACTAATGTGTTGGACTATAAAATCGAAGTATCGGATCCTACTCCTGTAAAAATTTCTCCTTATCGACTATCTCCTCCTAAGGTCAAGGTCTTGAAGTAGATCGTCGATAAAATGCTCGATCAGGGAATCATTCCGCCTTCCACCTCGGCCTACTCGTCTCCCATTTTTCTCGTCCCTAAACCGCAGGGCGGCTACAGGCCGGTTCTTGACTATAGGGTGCTAAATAAGAAAATTGTGTTACAGTCGGTTCCTCTCCCTGATTTACACTCGTGCTTTTCATGGTTTAGGAAGGCCCGCTATTTTACGGTTTTAGATCTAAATCAAGCTTATTATCAGATTCCCTGGCCGAAGAATCTCGCCATTTAACCGCATTCGCCACCGACTGGAATTTATACGAGTTCTGTCGGATACCTTTTGGCATTTACTCAGGCGCCGCGGTGTTATCCAGGCTACTGGATATGATATTTTCAGATCTTAAGTTCAATTACCTCTACCATTATTTGAACGATTTAGTCGTCTATTCGGAAAGTTTTGAGGAGCACTTGGTACACCTCAAGGAGGTATTGACCCGTCTCCGTAAGGCTGGGCTCACGGTTAAGCTCTCGAAGGTCTCTTTTGCGAAGCCACAAATGTCATTCCTTGGACATATCTTTTCTCCTGGCGGTGTGTCTGTCGATTTGTCCCGAACTCATGCCATTCGCGAGTTCCCCCTTAAAAGCCCGTAAAAGGGTTTGCTCGTTTTGTCGGCATGATAAACATTTTCCGGAAATTTATCCCCGATTTGGCTAAGCGTGCTGCCACACTGAACGCTCTCCGTCGAAAAGGTGTTAAATTTGAGTGGGGACCCTCCCAGCAAGCAGCCTTCGAAGACCTCAAGCTAGCTATCTCTAACGCCCCCGTCATAGCCGTGCCTGACTTTTCGAAAAAGTTTGTGGTTCAAACTGATGCATCTTCATCTGCAGTCGC
Source organism: Anabrus simplex (assembly GCF_040414725.1). Taxonomy (NCBI): domain Eukaryota; kingdom Metazoa; phylum Arthropoda; class Insecta; order Orthoptera; family Tettigoniidae; genus Anabrus; species Anabrus simplex. The sequence goes on along the minus strand of NC_090274.1, from coordinate 88,041,270 downwards.
TGCTGTTTTAATGCAGGACTCCGAGTTAGGGAGACGTCCCATCGCGTATGCACCCAGAACCTTTTCTCCCCTGGAATCTAAGTTGGACGGACTCAATGTGCTATTTGCCCTCGAGAAATTTCGAACGTATTTGGAACACGTCATTTTGAACTTGACACGGACAACCAGGCGTTGAGCTGGGTCTTGAGTAGGCCCAGAATGACTGGTCGTTTAGCTCGTTGAGGAATTAGGATTTCAGCTTTCAAGTTTGATGTCCGTCATATTCGGGGCACGGAAGATATAGTAGCCGACTCTCTAAGTCGTATGTTTTATCATAGCATTGAACAGGAAGACGACTTAGACCCGGATCCTTTAACATCCTTGTCGATTTCTGGGGCAATTTTGGACGATGCTCCCCTTCTATACCATGATATTACTAAGCTTCAAGCTGAAGATTCTGAGTTAAGACCAGTTATTCAGGAGTTAAAGGGAGCCCGGTTGCTCCTTATATTCTCAGAAATGTTGTTATTTGTTCTCATTCTCGCCACGATCAGGAGATGAATGTGGTGGTACCCACGGTTTTGATTCCAATGATATTGAAATATTATCATGAAACTCTTCTTGCCGGGCATCAAGCTAAATTTAAAACTAGCGAAAAATCAGGGAGTATTTTATTTGGGAGGGGATGGATGGAGAAATTCGTCAAGGCCTGTAAGATCTGCAGGATCAGTAAGCCGGCGATTAGTACCAAGGTAGGACTATTGTCATCGATTCAAGCGACGCGCCCCATAGAGCGTATCTTTATCGACTACGTCGGCTCTCCCCAAGTCGAAAGGAGAGGGGAACCGTTTCATCGTAGTTTGTGCGGATGGTTTTTCTTGCTTTACGTGGTTGTTTCCGACTAAGTGGGCTACTACTAATGCCACCATAAAAGGTTTGAAGAGCATTTTTTCTATCTTTGGGCCCTGTCAGTTTTAGTCTCTGATAATGCGAAAGCTTTTACGTCTAACCCGTTGAGGAAGTTTTGCTTTGGCCTGTCCATCTCGCATGTTACGACCTCCGCGTACTAGCCTCAGCCGTCGTACGCAGAGTGGGTAAATCGTAATTTAAGTTCCGCTCTCATTGCCTTCCATCATCTGGATGCTTCGAGGTGGGGCACATCTATCTCATGGTTAGCCTCTGCTTTCAATACTGCTATCCATGAGGCGCATAAAATGTCGCCCTTTTCGCTTATGCTTTCATTCGTTCCTAATTCCCCATATCCAACTTACGGAGCATGAGTGACTTGTTACCCGAGAAAATTCACCCTCGTCGTATTACGGCTAGTTGGAAACGTGCTAGGCAAAATTTGAAAGTTTCTCATTTGAGAATGCAACAAAACTACAATCAGGGGCGTAAGCCTACCAGCCTGGCCGTCGGCGATAAGGTTTTTGTAAAAAAAATTGTTCCCTCTGGTAAGCTTGCCCCTCGGTTCTGGGGACCGTGTACTATATTGGTGTTTCTCACTCCTGTTTCGCTGCTACTTAGAGACCCGGTCGGGCAGAGAATATTTAGGGTCCACATCTCCCAGGTGAAACCGGCGTAGTCGCTGGTTTGAGCTGAGGTTTATTATGCTCCAATTGCCCTCTTTCGATTTACTCAAGGAAGGTTTCCTAAAGTTATATTGGCATTCTAGTAGTAAGCCTATGTTTAGGGCGGTTTATGTATTATCTATTGTTTGTGTGTCAATTTTCCTCCTTCCACCTCACGCCTTAATACCTACATCTCGTTTACTTTTGTTCTCTCGTTACCTCCATGTCAGATGCCTAGTCGCTTCCTGGCCTGGCCCCATGCCTTCTCGTTGGTCCTTCCGTTACTCGGCAATAAGTTCAAAAGACACTGTCGGCTCTGTATTGATTGTTCCTGCTTTTTGGAGAACCCATCTTGCCTGAGTTCGCCGGGAGGGCCCCCCGATGCAGCCGGCTGGTGTGTACCTGCTTATTATGAACTTCAATTAATTACATCGACCTGTCACCTTTCGAGTTGGTCGTGCCCTGGTGCTTCGCAACTAGTTATATGAGAAGTTGCTTCATTCTACTGTGCTCTGTGGAAGGACTGTTCGGAAATTCTGTCTATATAATTTTCGACCAGTTGGGTTGAATTCACATCTGTGGACCTTGTTGCCTGTTTTTCGGCGCGTTACCATTGGACCAGTACTCAAGGACGTGTTCCATGCTGCGCCGAGCAAGTTTCTTGCTTTGAAACAAGTCCTATCTCTATTGCTACTGACATATGGCGTGCTCAAGATACCTCAATGATGAATAAACTTGCCTTCTCCTTCAAGAAGCTATTTCCTTCCCGTGCTTTGGCTTAAGGCGGTGATATCTGTGCCTTGGGAAGTCTTACCCGTCCCTTGGTATTTTATTCTCCCTGGCCAGGCTCTAATCTTACGTGTAATCTTATATTTGTAACTGTTTATTTTATTTATTCATTCCTTAGCCTGCCTTCCCTCCCTTAATAAACTGTCATTCCTTAATTATTAAGTATGCCCCTGAGGTAGTGGATATTTCTCACTCTGGAAGCATTTCCCCCGTTCTCATGCCTCGATGTCTTTGGGCTACTTCCCCTGCCCCTTTCACGGATCCAATCGTTGTTGACTCGTCCGACACGTCACCTCGCCCCTTGGGCAAGGTCACGGTTGATCGCACTGAGAGAGAAGATTCTGTATCTCGTGCTTGAAGGCGACGCACACTTACTATTAAAAGACACATTCCTCGTCTTGCAAGTAATCAGAAAGGAAACCGTTTTATGTCGGAACTAAACAGGGTATTTCTGAAGAAAAAGGACGGCAGAAATCTAACAAAATGTTATATGGAATGGAAATATAAAAATTATTGTCGATAAAATCATTCGAGATTCTAAAATTAATGGAACACTGCTTGGTAAATAATAAATTATGAAACTGGTAGGAAGTTATAAAAGAGTCAACAGCCATTGCACCACATATCCTGATTTATTCTTTACAAACAAGTGCAAACTGGAAAATAAGTTTGATACCTTTGAGGAGAATTACAATTTACCTCCTGATATTATGAGTTACCATCAATTACAGATGTAATGATGTAAATTGTATGTGACAAGAAATTACATTTAAAAGGTCTGTCCATATAAACTGGTAGTATACATGAATTGCGTACAACTAGTAACAAGTAAATAACAATATCATTGTGTATAATTTCTACTGCTCATTTATCTCAAGTTGCCATCGCATTTTTGCTGCTTTTCAGCACATGAATTCCATTTCTCTAATAAATCAAATTCCCCTTTTCTGCAGTACGAGGTCATTTACTACCTCCCAAAATAATGTTTTAAACAAGAATTACCTGCTTGTGCCGCCCCTCATGATATGATACATCACGATTACAAACAATACAGGTGACTACACATTTAATAGATTTCGGACAACTTAATCATTTGTAGACTATAGCACGGGGCACTATTATAGAGAAAATACACGTGCATAACAGTATTTTGGAGTGTCATCGAGCTCGAAGTTTGGAACTGTAGGTTGCTGAGCGGCAACAACATTATTCTATTCATACAAGAAAGCAAAGATCTACTTCCACTGTTTTTTCACACAATTACACTTTCAAAGATATTTCCACAAATCGAACATCTAATCAGCCATACTCTACAGTAAGTAGAGAGAAGGGCATTAACGGGAACTTACTGGACAAACAAACCTTCAGGCACAGCAAAACTCCACGTCACTTCTCCAGAGACAGATAAGAATTTTGTGTAATAATAACAATAATGATTCTGAGCCACACATCCTGGCTGTTGTTCAAGGAAAGACCTGTTAGAAAAACGTGGCACTGTACACATGAGAAAAGTGTGGCCTCAATCGTGTGTTAGTGGACTGGTAACATCGACAATTTTACCACTGAGAAAATTTACTATCGTATACATACGCAGATTCATTACCAGAACGTGGACTCTCTCAAGTATACATAAGCAATTTTCCCTACATAGTCGTATTGTCTTGACGCTCCCCCGTGTGCGTACGTAGGTGTGTCCAGAGAAGAGAACTTTTAGAAAACTTATTACCACTATGTACAATCAGATATTGCCGAAGATGCGAGTTTTAGAGTAATCTTAGAACCACATTAATCACAGGAATGCGGCTGGTCACCAGTATGTGTAAGCAAGTGTTGCCGAAGACTTGCCTTTCGAGTAAACTTAGAACCGCACTGATGACATGAATGTGGGCGTTCTCCAGTATGTGTAAGAATGTGACGTCGAAGAGTCAACTTCAGAGTAAACTTACAACCGCATTCATCACAGGAATATGGCCGCTCTCCAGTATGTGTAACCAGGTGTCGCTGAAGGCTTGCCTTTTGAGTAAATTTAGAACCACATTGATCACAAGAATGTTGACGCTCTCCAGTATGTGTAACAAGGTGTCGCCGAAGAGTAGACTTCAGAGCAAACTTACAACCGCATTCTTTACATGAATGTGGCCGCTCTCCAGTATGTGTAAGCAGGTGTCGCCGAAGATTTGCCTTTTTATTAAAGTTAGAACCACATTCATTACAAGGAAATGCCCACTGACTAATGGGATGGACTGACCTTTGATCAGAGGCTGAGAACTTGTGTAGGTTGCATTCATTACAAGTGGACAAAATGCACATTACCTCACTTCCTTTTTTCAATATCTTGCACCTATTGTTACATGTACTCACAGGACCTCCGGTCAATAATGCAACGCTCCCAAATCTAGAAAACAGCAAACTAAAAGTTATTACATTGTGCGATCAAGATAACACAATCATATACAATATCCAGAAGCAAACTCAACATAAGTACAAAGACTGCTTCTTATCCATTCCATAGCACTCCAAATCTCAATAATTCCAGATAAAGGCTCTAACACATAAGCCCATATAATTTCCAATTGCCAAATAGAATATATGATAGCTTTGCACTTAACCACAGCATATCCAAATAATTCAAGAGGGTCCAATATGGAAGGAATTAATGCGAGATTGCTTCCCTTAGTGATTTCATTACGTGCATTCTTGAACTTTGTATTAAATTGTCATCGCATTTAGGATGCCAAATAATAATTAATGTTTTAATAGCTTCATCCTTAGTGAGATTACATGTTGACAAGATTTCTTTATCATCGACAGGGACATTGGCAATGGCTTCTAGACAATTTGACGTCCAATTTCTGAGATACACATGTGTACTATAAAGCCAGGAAGAAATTTCTGAATGAAACTCCTCAGCTACCTCAACTGGGCTAGTACCTGTCAACAAATCAACGTAAAAACAATAATATGCAGTAGGGCGAGATTCTGTGTCTTCGTCAGCAACTTGAAGTAGAAATGTCGGACCAAGAAATGGGGCGGAACCTTAACAGTAGTAAGGTGGTTGTCCTTGATCTTTTCATCAGAGGATTCATGCGACGCAATATTCTGAAGACTCCTGTGGTCGGGATATATTAACACAAATTTGTATACGATACGAATATATAACAATGTAAGAATAATAAGAATTTATTGCAGCCAGATGGCCATATAATAGGTTTCAAGGTTACAAAGTAAGCATGAAATACTGTCACACAACATACTGCAGTTTAATCTTTGCCATAGTCATATATGCTCTTTTACCTGTTACTACACAGTGTCATGTGGTATTTGTCGCATACCTAATACATATACAATCTTTGTTCGGTTCATGACATTTTACGTTTTGGAATATTATGTGATGGAAGCTGTGTACGACGAGACTTGTGACTACGTTTCTTAGTTCCTGATTTTCCTGTGTCCATCTTCTATCGGTCATTGCTTCCGTTGCGTAAAATACAGTGGTATATCCTGTTGCTACAGACGATTCTGCTCAAGTACCTGCTCCATTTTCAGGGTAGATTGCAGGTGTAGTCTGCATCGGAGGCCTTCGATATAGAAAGGTTCCTCGCTAATTTATAAATTAATCTAGTTGTGAACCTTAAAACAATAGACAGGAAGTTAGGCTGAATTTCAGGGTCAATCATTTACAAAGAGTTCAAAGCCATCCCTTTTAAGGATTCACAACATCAGTCAAACTCAACTCTTTGCTTGTTTGACATGCTAGCATCTTTGAGCAGACAATGATGGGGCATATGAAAGCTTGAGTTAAAAGTCACAAGGGGTACATTTTCCATGTGTCCCATTTCACGGTATTCACGCATGAAAATTACATACAGCTCCTTCAAATCTGGATATCTAGCAAACATATCTTCAATGTGTTCGAGCAATTTAACAGAATTATGCTTAGACTGAGTTACAGGTAACATTTCAGGAAGAACAGGAGGTATGACATTAAACCTGCCAGAATCATCCATTTGATCATTATTCAAGAAAACGTTCTTCAAATGCCCTTTATTCAGGAGTAAGAAATCGCCGATGGAGTTATTCAAGCTTCCAAAAGCTTTGCAAATTTTGTGTAAAGAGAATCAATATTTATAAGCCTGGCACACCGAACCTTGGCGTCATTCTTAACACAAAACTCAGAGGTAGTGCCTACAATTCCCAAACAAATTTGGTCATCTAACGAGGTGAGATAACCTTCCTTATGCAAGGTATTAGAAGACAAAATATCATAGCAGACTTCAGCTCTTAGCAAGATATAAAGAGGAGAACGCTGCTTAAATATACTAACACTTAAAATGATCTCACGAGCAATATACCAACTGGAACAATCAATTTTCTGTGCAGGAAGTTGGCTTGTGGTTGTATTCACAACTGCACAGTTCAACTTCAATGTATAATCTGACACATTACAGAACGGAACAACGTTGCATGTGGATCATTCAGGCGATACATCAGTATTACCTATAAAAAATATAGGTAGCCAACAAATCTTACTACAAATGCCAAGCTTCGTGAAAAGGCTACACGACACTGAGGATAAATGTGTCCCCCAATCCAAAAAATCTTTAACTAGTACAACCTCTCCTGAACTGTTGTTCACTGCTACATGCTTAACTAAATATCTGAGTGGGTGGCACAATTGAAGAACTTCTAACATTTATATCATTATTGGGAATTATTTGTTGTTTACAAAGCAATAAGGTGTGGTGTCCATTGTACCGGGGGCACATGTGTCGCTTACACCGTTTAGATACATGAGAAGCAAAAAACATAGATATCGAAGGTTATTTTCCCTCACAAACTTGCGGCGATAATCAATGCTTGTTTGAACTTTCTACAATCAGAATTGCTATGATTATCAAGTTTTCAGCACTTACAATTAAAGAAAATGCTCTTGTTGGTATTAAGAATAAAATCTAAAACGAATGACAATGACAAAATGGCCATGAATCAAAGACAGTCAGTGGATACAATTCACAATGCCTTATTTTCAGAGATAATGCTTGTTGGCCAAAAGAGTCCAAAATCCATGTCACTGAACCTTGCAATAGTATTAATTACTGGTAAAGCAGAACCATGTCCTACCTTCTATAGTGGTACTAATCACAGGTATTATAGACACATGGCATGTCATACATAATGGCACCACTCGCCGGTAACACAGACCAGTGGTGTTCCCCACATTTTGTTACTACTCACAAGCAATGCAGACCGATGGTGGGACTAAATACGGTCACCGACGAGATCAATGATGACGATGATGATCATAATTCTGGTGTAAGGGGCCTACTGCTACGAGGTGCAACAAAATGATACAATAATTAAAACTCCATCATGTATTCATTGACAAGAATCTAAAGTAGACGATGATGAAAAATTGGCATGAATTCAAAACAATCAGTGGATCCAATTGACAATGCTTCAATGACTTCACCATGCAGCGTAGGATTAGAAACACATTAGGATAAAACATACAACTTAGCTTGGAGTTCCAACGCTCAATGCTGCATCAGCCTGTTTACATCACGGAGTCGGCGTGCTTTCCTCCTCCACAGAGCGAGTTAGATACATGTTTAGGCCCTATAGCCAAGAACATCCCCTCGAGGGATGGTGAGTTCGAATCGATAGTTCAGAAGACAGTTTTAAAGTGGTTTCACATTTTCATACCGAGCTGGTTAACATAACGTCACTGCAATGTGAAACTCCTTCTCCTCAAAGAGTTAGTAGCGCTTGACCTCCTCATGGACAGAGTAGTGTATGACCTCTTCCTACTCAGTACACATTTCTGTTACAAAATTGAGTAAATCTTAGATTTATCTCTCGGACCTATTGACAGACAATCAAACACCTTTATCGAATAGACCTAAATGAATTGCTGTTAAAAATGATTCTTCATCCATTCAGATAAAAATAAATGTCTTCCTCACCACCTCCATTAAGAAACAAACGCTGAATCTCTGAATTCACTTAGCAAACTAGTATTGTTATATTTTTACAGACAATCGGTTCATCATGAGATTCAACTACTGAGTAACGATCGTGTGCCTGTACACTGACTATTTTGGCGAAATTTGCGTACAGTTATCCGTTTCAGATATAATTGTTAGCGTGTTTTGGTGGATCAGCAGAGGTGAAAGAAGGTGCGGGCTGGAATGGGTCTAACTACAAGTCCGAAAGATAAATTTAAAATTTAAATAAAAGTTATATTTTCAACAGACAACAAAATTTAACAAATTTTTACATAGAATTTGACAACTTGACTAGTACAACAAGTCAAATCAGGTACAAGACCAAGAAAGCAGAAATTTTGATAGATTTTAACAATCTGGGCCACAAGCACTAATTTTTTTCAATTCCTGAGCTCTCAGCACATAACCAACATATTACCAAAGGACAGAAAACCCCTCATAACATGGAGCACTTGCTCCCGCCTAGTAATATCACGCCTCCCAGAGGCACTTTTCAAACCCAAGAATGAGCTGGGCCGCTCTCAATTTTTCAAGCCTATTAAAGGCATTACCTAGACTTCAGAATTCACTGCCATCAAGGCACAACTTACAAATATAAATAGGGGTATCTCGTACCCAATCTACTGGGCCTTCGCGTAAAAAGAACAAATTAATTAAATGGCATCAAAATACCAAGATGAATGCAGGCGTGAACTTGCACTCCTACTTGAAGCTTGTTAAAACCTAACTGGCGCTAGGTCGATCAGCAGGGGCTATTCCCATACTATGGAGGTGACACGTATACAGAATAAATTTAACACATTAAGAAGGAATATAGGAACGGTTACAAAAACGTAGTCACCTCAAATTCAAGATGAAGGGGAGCTCGAGAGGGTAAGGCACTCTCTATCCCCGATTTACAGTTAAAGTTATATGAACATTTTACAAAGACCGGAATCATTTTACATGTTTCAATGGATTGTTTACATATTAAAGGTTTCGGACATGTCCCGAGGGTTAAACTGCTGAGCTAGCAAGAAATAAAGATGTTAAACGGCCATTACCTTGTTGAAGAACGGCTGCCTAAAGAAAGAGGCGCTTCCCGCCCCCTGCTATATATCCACACGCTGAGCTAAATGTTGTTCGAGTGGCCAAGAGCCGTGAAAATCAGCAGTTTTAAACCCTCGTGGAAGCTTCGAGACCTTTCATGAATAATTAAGACACACCCACTCAACTGTATTGGGTAGCTAAAAGTTACACATCAACATCGAAGAAGAAAGACACCATTGGTCCAAAATTAATTAAAGAAATTCGGGATTGGCTGAGTTCAAAACTGCCGAAAAGAAAGATTAATATTGCCAACCCAAAAACTGAAAGAACAAAATTTAGTAAAGACAAACCTTCGAATACAAACTTTCTTCAAAAAGTTCCTTCCCTTCGCACCAGGGTGCATGATCATAGTCTTTTTAGTAGAGACATCTGTCAGAGAAGGTCCACACTTCTTGATCAAACAAAAAAATCGAAATACACACAGTGGCATTTTCTGAGGAACTGTTGAATTAATTCAGTTGTTAAAGTTTAGAGTTTCTCCGGTAGAGAAGTACTTTAAGGCGGAAAATTCAAATGTGCGGCGTAGAGGTGTACCAGCGGGGAAAGAACTTCCCCCTCCCCAAATGTCCTTCCCTGAGGTGACACAGAAGAAGTTCGTTAACAAGGTTATTTCCAAAAAATACATTTTTAGTGGTTTCTAATTTGAAGTTAGTTGGATTCCAGCTTCCTTGCAAATAGATGTGCGGGAGAATATTAAAGAAACGTTAATAGATAAAAAAGTCTTTTACGTTGAATAGAAAAAGTCTTTTACGTTGAATAGAAGACGAATTTAGAAGAAAGAAAAGAAATTTCAAAGTTAGAATTACTTGTTTGCCGTAGAATACGAGGTACATGTTGCTACGTATAACGGCAAGACCAGCCGCCGCTGCCAATGTCCAGTCAAGATCGCCCGGACCCCTCAAGTACCCTGAGATACCTCTCTCCCGCACTATGAGAGGGGTAGTCCTGGTGAAGCCCGTCGCCGATGCGAAGTTTGTTTACAGTCCAGAGATAAGCTGGCGGATGGTGCGCCGCACATCAGCCTGTGTCGGGAGGTAGACTCCGGCGCGCCGTACCCAGCAAGACATCAAGGGAGTGGGTTGGGCCCTTACCCCACCACAGTAGGGGTAAGGCGCCGAACGGCTGCGGGGCGCCGAAACAGTAAAATCTTGGCGGCAGAAATGTTGTTGGAACTAATGCTTTAGGGTAGTATCTTGGTGGTGAGGCAGAGGGGCCAGCGGCGTGGAGATTTTTTTTAATGTCACTGGAATGGTTTAGTAGGAGACGGGAGCTTCGTAATGGCCGTACAGGAAAGGACAGCAGAATAACCGTCGGGTCAGATTTTACATACATATACAAAGGTAGATGAAAACACCAAGTGCAGAAGGCCTAAGATTTAGCACACAATATAACCTTCCGAGTTCCAGCAAAATGTTAATGACAAAGTTATCAAGGATTTTACACAGGCTTAATTTGTGAAATATGGACCCTAAAGATCCTCTCGGTGGCTGGATTGCCCACTAATAATGTTACTGGAGTTAGGAAATCCAAAACCTTGCAAGGCCCGTGAAATCAGGGGGCAAGCTTGCCAGCGGGAACAAAGTTCTTGACCATATCTTGGTCTCCTATTTTTAAATTGGTGGGCCTCTGTCCACGATCATATCTTTCCCTAACCTTTTCATGAGAAATTCTAAGGTTGGCCTTAGCCTTCTTCCAAAGATCTCTAATATTAGCTGGATCTATTGTCTCAGGTAAAATATCACTAAGAGACCAAAGGTTGGAGATCGGCGTGTTGGGTACAAACTTAAACGTCAATGAGGCTGGAGTAAATTTATGAGATTCATGAACCGCCGAATTCAAAGCGAAAGCTAACCAATGCTAGGACGTGTCCCACCTCGAATGATCATCATGATGATAGGCAATTACAGCCGACCTCAGATTACGATTGACCCGTTCGGCTAGAGATGGCTGAGGATAATATGCAGAGGTAGTCACATGAGAGATGGACAGATCAAAACAGGATTAACGGAAGAGATTGGAGGTGAAAGCTTTAGCATTGTCGGAAGCAATATATTGACACGGACCAAAAGAAGCGAAGATGGAATTTAAACACGAAATAGTGGACTGAGCGGTAGCCAGCTTAGTAGGGAATAACCAGGCAAATCTTGCAAAACCATCTACACACACAATGATAAATTTATTGGCATTCTCCTTTGATTGGGGGAAGAGTCCTACGTAGTCGAGGTAAAGACAAAACATGGGGCGCGATGCTTGATGGGAGGACAGAAGACCTAGCTTGGTGAACATGGTAGGTTTACTTAGCCAACAAGCTTTACAAGCTTTTACCAATTCACGAATTTCTCCGTCCATACCCCTCCAAATGAACATCACTTGGATTTTTCTCGAGTTTTAAAGATGCCTAAATGCCCCCCTCATGGTAGTACTTGAAGATCATAGGTACAAGAATAGCTGGAACCACAACTTTCATCTTTTGTTCATGCCTCGACGGGCAACATAAAACACCATTCCTCAATAATTAAGGGACGACATGTTTTCCAGAAGAAAAAGTTTCCATAATAGGAGCCAGCACTGGATCTTCACGTTGATATTTTTCAAGATCCCTAAACAACATTGGAACATCCGTTAGTATGGCATTTACACCCGGGGGTATAGACTCGGGAAGTGAAGAACTGTCTTCCTGTTCAGAAGTCTCTACATCATTGGCAAACATCCGGCTTAGTCCATCTGCCACAACTTTTTCAGTTCCTCTTATATGCCTAACATCAAACTGGAAGGCAGAAATCCTGATGGCCCAGCGGGCTATGCGACCAGTGCGGCGCGGCCTACCTAAGACCCAACGTAAGGCTTGGTTATCTGTCTCCAAGTCGAATTTGACATGTTCCAGATAGAGGCGGAACTTTTCTAGAGAAAATAAGACCGCCAAACCTTCAAGGTCATAAATTGTATACTTGGCTTCTTGAGCCGATAAAGTTCTAGACGCATAGGCGATGGATCGCCTCCCTAGTTCAGTCTCTTGAAGGACTGCAGCCACCGCCGACGACGACGCGTCGGTTTGGACGATACATTTCTTCGAGAAATCAGGCATGGCACGAACGGGGGCATTACACAGAGGTAATCTGAGATCTTCGAAAGCGGCTTGTTGAGAAGGACACCACACAAATTTGACGCCTTTCCTACGAAGTAAGTTCAAGGGCGCCGCTCTATTAGCGAAGTTAGGAATAAATTTCCTGAAGAAATTCACCATGCCAATGAATCTGGCAATACCTTTGATGTCCTTAGGAGGTTTGAAATCACGGATGGCCTGTGTTCTAGAATGATCTACAGCGACACCATCGGGCGACACAATATGCCCTAGAAATGACATGGAAGGATTAGCGAAAGCAACTTTGGACAGCGTAACTGTTAACCCTGTCTGACGAAGGTGATTAAGGACCTCTTTCAGATGATCAAGATGTTCTTCAAAGGTCTCAGAAAACACGACGACATCATCAAGATAATAGTATAGATACTCAAATTTTATGTCGGAGAAGACCCTGTCTAGCAGTATCGTAAGCACGCCTGCTCCCTTGGGGAGCCCGAGAGGCACACGGTTGTATTCATACAAGTTCCAATCCGTGGCAAACGCTGTAAGATGTTTAGATTCTTCAGCTAGAGGGATCTGATTACACGCCTGGTTGGGGTCTAAGATGGTGAAGAACTTACCTTTTCGAAACCATGAGAAACAAGAGTGAAGGTCGGGAAGGGGCACAGATTGTAACACCACCTTCCGATTGAGAGCCCTATAATCAATCACAGGCCTGAAGCCACCTTGGGGTTTCGGAACAAGGAAAATAGGCGATGAATACGCCGACTTAGAGGGCCGAATTATACCATCTTTCAATATCTGATCTATGATTTCTTTCAGAGCCTTCATTGTAGGTGGAGATAGATTATAAGGTGGAAATCGAACAGGGATCGAATCCATAACTTCAATGTTGTATTCAATAAGGTCAGTAACACCAAGAGTATCGGAGAAAACTTTTCGAATCGACTGACACAACTTACGAATACTATCAGACTGCTCCTAAGGAAGATGTCTAAGGTCTAACAACATCTCATCCTGGGTAGGCGAAACAGATGAACATCATACAGAATTACATTTCAATAAAGGGATTTTACAATTAAAAGCAAATTTGAAGGTGCACGACTTTCTCTGAATGTCGAGCACAAGGCCGGTGTGAGACATGAAATCCGCTCCTAATATAATGGGGCAAGACAAGTGCTTAGCCACAAACAATTTAAATTTCCAAGTAAATTTGGCAATTCTAATTTTGGCATACAGAAAACCTAACATTTCTACTGGAGAAGTGTTAGCCGAAATGCATTGAACCGAAGACGAAAAAACATCAGAAAATTAACAGATTTTAATTTAGAATACCATTCAGCCGAAATAATGGAACACACACTCCCAGAATCTAATAGAGCAGTGACAGGTTCATTATTTAATTCAACTTTGAGAAATGGTACTGGTGCGGGGGAATCCGCCGCAATCCTAAGACATTCTTTAGGGCATTCAAATGCGGGGTTGGAGGACTTCCTACCATGTTCTGATCCTGAGATTTCGGCTGGTTTACTTCGGGCTGAGCCTCGGAAAGATGAGTTAGCCGACTCAGCCGAAGCCATTAGTCACTTTTGATTATTGGTGGAAGTTGCATCCGAAGTTGAGCAGGAGGGAGTGCTATTAGAATTCGGGCAACTCTTGGCTATATGGGAAAAAGCGCCACATTTAAAACAGCCCCGAGATAACCCTGCTCCATTCTTTGCCCCGTTGGATTTGATCAAAGGGCACTTGTTGCGGAGATGGTCTGCAGACCCACAAGCATAACATTTGCGGTTTACGATGGTTCGGCGAGGTGGAGGCCGAAGATTACTTAAAGGAGGGGGCTTCCTCGCCACGCGTAGTGTGTCAGCATATCTAACTCCCTCGGCTGAGACAGCCATAGCTTCTAAATGGCAAAGGATTGCGGACGCGACGCAAAACACAAGTATGACCTGTAAGATGGTGAAATTCCTTCCACAATGGCCTGTACAATTTGATATTCAAGGAAATGTAAAGCAAATACCATAGTGTAAAATTTAATGTCTTGGATGGAGTCGGCAAGATTTTCATCCAGTCGCTCTACTCGGTAATAGTACTTCTGAATTAGAGAGGACATTGCCCTAGCCGGAATGAAGTTTGCTAATAGGTGGGCGTGGAAGTCTTCTATAGAGGATTGATCAGAAATGCCTCGTACTATTCTGTCTGAGAGAACACCAATGGAATAGCGATAAATAATCTGTAGAATTTGACACGGGGAAAGCGAAAATACAAGAGCATGATCCTGAAACTCAACTAAAAATCTAAAAAATGCAATGACCTCATTAGTAGAGTTAACGGAAAATTTAGAAATACCCCTGAGCAACATTGCTAATGGATGAGGCAAACTACTGAACCCGGGTGACATAGTATGTAAAGGCCTAGGGGGCGGAGAAGCTGTTTCAGAAACTGCATTATTCAACACAAAGGGTGGAATGGATGTGCGACGACCGGACTCAGTTTCTAATGGGGCAGATGTTTGTTGGACTCCTACAGATTTCCTACTTTGTTCCCCCGTGGGAGAATGCTCCTCGCTAACTACGTTTACCAGAGTGGGTTGGTCGGTTTTGCGGGGTACTGCCCCAGTTAACAATAGGCTAACCTTACTGGACAATTTAGAAAGGATTTCGAGAACAGCACTAGCCTCCTTCCCTTGAATGTCATTTAACTTCAGAGACAATAGATCAGTAACCCTCTTGTAAAAATGGAACAATCTTGCTTGTACACGTTTAAGTTGATTAGGTGATGGATCACCCCCTTCAAAAAAACTAACTACAGATGCTAGCTCAGTAGCATTATCAGTGATCGTGGAGAGAGCGTCATCAATATCCTTCTCCCCCAAGATGGGGATACTAATCGGCAAGTCAAGAGAATCTTTAAGCTTGGTGGTATCGGCCCCAACCGTGCCTCCAGATGGAACAGTTCTAATAGTTAATTCGTAAATCAATTCCTCCTTTCGCAAATAGCCGAGATGAAGGACATCGCGAGGGCCGGACATGATGACAAACAATTTACAAATTTAGAAAAGTCGAAAAATTCCAGCGACTGAGAAAATGTTAGAGTTCAAAACAAAAGCAATGTTTAGCCGCCAAAAGGGGCTTTCAACCACGCTCTGCTACCACTTGTTAACGCGTTTTGGTGGATCAGAAGAGGTGAAAGAAGGTGCGGGCTGGAATGGGTCTAACTACAAGTCCGAAAGATAAATTTAAAATTTAAATAAATATTGTATTTTCAACAGACAACAAAATTTAACAAATTTTTACATAGAATTTGACAACTTAACGAGTACAACAAGTCAAATCAGGTACAAGACCAAGAAAGCAGAGATTTAGATAGATTTTAACAATCTGGACCACAAGCCCATTTTTATGCAATTCCTGAGCTCTCAGCTCATAACCAACATATTACCAAAGAGCAGAAAACCCCTCATAACATGGAGCACTTGCTCCCGCCTAGTAATATCACGCCTCCCAGAGGCACTTTTCAAACCCAAGAAAGAGCTGGGCCGCTCTCAATTTTTCAAGCCTATTAAAGGCATTACCTAGACTTCAGAATTCACTGCCATCACGGCACAACTTACAAATATAAACAGGGGTATCTCGTACCCAATCTACTGGGCCTTCGTGGAAAAAGAACAAATTAATTAAATGGACACAAAATACCAAGATTAATGGAGGCGTGAACTTGCACTCCTACATGAAGCTTGTTAAAACCAAAGTGGTGCTAAGCCGATCAGCAGGGGCTATTTCCATACTATGGAGGTGACACGTATACAGAATAAATTTAACACATTAAGAAGGAATATAAGAACGGTTACAAAAACGTAGTCACCTCAAATTCAAGATGAAGGGGAGCTCGAGAGGGTAAGGCACTCTCTATCCCCGATTTACAGTTAAAGGTATATGAAAATTTTACAAAGACCGGAAAGATTTTACATGTTTCAATGGATTGTTTACATATTAAAGGTTTCGGACCTGTCCCGAGGGTTAAACTGCTGAGCTAGCAAGAAATAAAGATGTTAAACGGCCATCACCTTGTTGAAGAACGGCTGCCTAAAGAAAGAGGCGCTTCCCGCCCCCTGCTACATATCCACACGCTGAGCTAGATGTTGTTCGAGTGACCAAGAGCCGTGAAAATCAGCAGTTTTCAAACCCTCGTGGAGGCTTCGAGACCTTTCATGAATAATTAAGACACACCCACCCAACTGTATTGGGTAGCTAAAAGTTACACATCAACATCGAAGAAGAAAGACACCATTGGTCAAAAATTAATTAAAGAAATTGGGATTTGGCTGAGTTCAAAACTGGCGGAAAGAAAGATTAATATTGCCAACCCAAAAAATGAAAGAACAAAATTTAGTAAAGACAAACTTTCGAATACAAAATTTCTTCAAAAAGTTCCTTCCCTTCGCAGCAGGGTGCATGATCATAGTTTTTTAGTAGAGACATCTGTCAGAGAATGTCCGCATTCCTTGATCAACCAAAAAAAAAAATCGAAATGCACACAGTGGCATCTTCTGAGGAACTGTTGAATTAATTCAGTTGTTAAAGTTCAGAGTTTCTCCGGTAGAGAAGTACTTTAAGGCGGAAAATTCAAATGTGCGGCGTAGAGGTGTATCAGCCGGTACAATAATAATGACCATCTGCATAATTTTTAACTTTGGTGTCTGTCGGTTTGTCTCTTTGTCTGCTCTTCTATAACTTGAAAACTACTAGATATATTTCCACCAAACTTCATATTTAGAATCCACCTGTTCTTGGGTAGGGTTGAACGCAAATATTGTTTCTAAATCCGTGAAATGACTGTGGCTTTTTACGAAACCAAAACTGTGATTTTGCACTCCCTCAGAATATACACAACCAAACTTAATGGAAATGTGCCTGTCTTAATGAAAATTAATTTCTAAACCTTTATTCTCAAGCGGATCATTTCGATAACAGGATTAATAAGGGAGATATCATTAACGGACCGTTTTTCGGTACAAGTCCCACCGGACTTAACGCAAGAGCGGGTGCGTGTAAAGCGTATTTCTTACAGCTTGAAAACTACTGAAGATATTTGAACCTAACTTTATATTTAGCATCCACCTGTCCAAGGGTAGGTTTTAAAGTCAATACCATTTCAAATTCCCGGAAATGACGGGTTTTATAGGGAAACGAAATGGTGAGTTTACTGTCCCACAATATATAACGTACAAGACCAACCTGACTGGAAATAGACCAAACTTGATAGAAATCAATTCTACACATTTTATGTGTATTTTTCGACAGGAGGATTAATAAGGAAGTTATCATGAAAGGTAGGTTTCTCAAGTTAAGTCCAGCGGACATGGCCCTAAAGGTGTTATATATGGACCAGATTACTTATCTATCTACATAAATTATATCGTAACGACACTGTGGCTCTGCATTGACTATTTTGGCGAAATTTTGGTACAGATATCCGTTTAAGGGGTCATAATGACCATCTGCATATTTTTGGCTATAGTTTCCTGAAAGTCCTCTAAATTTTACCCCCCTCGCCCAAAATCAAGATTGCCTCACAATCTGCCACACGAGTTGGAAAATTGAAATTAAGCAAAATTATACGTTTTAGCCGGTAACCTACAGAAAATTTTCAAGATCTGATAATTTTTCACTTTTTATGCCAAAGAATATCGAAATATGGAGGCATTTTATTGGCGGTGCAGACCTTCGTTTCGAGGTATTTCGCAGCTAAACGGTAAGTTCTATCACAAAACGGATGACATGATCTCCGTTCAATTTGGAGTGATCTACAACTTTGGTCCTGTTACATTTTGTCGTCTCTGTCTCCGTTATAGGGTAGATTTGGCTGTATATTTCGATTGTTCGTAAATATTGTGCTTTTTACACGTATGTTACATAGATTGACACACTTATAGGAAAGCAACAGTCATAAAATTTAGCACGCACATTGACACAACCAATGGCTATATCCGAACCAAATTTCATGATTCTAGCTTCCATATAACTATGTGAAAAATAAGGTAAAATGATAAAAAAAATTCACAAATTTCAACCCATTCAAGTATCGTAACTCAATGGAACACATCAATATGGGAGAGACGAGATATTTTTTTAAGACCAGACACGTACATCGATAAAAGGGACGTCTGGGGGAGCAAACCGTTTGTTGGTATGATGTACCGTTTAGGAGCAGTAAATCTCGAAATGAAGAATTGCACTTAAGACCATGGTCATGCTTATCTGCCCTCTATCTAAATAACATCATAACGACCGTCTGGCTGTACAATGACTATTTTGGCGGAATTTCCGTACAGTTATCTGTTTCAGGTGTAATAATGACCATCTGCATATTTCTTAGCTTTGGTGTCTTGTTTGTTTATCTGTTTGATTGTGTGAGTTCTTGTAACTTGAAAACCACTGAATATACTTCTACCAAACTTGATATTTAGAAGCCACCTGTCCTTGAGTAGGTTTTAGGGCCAATATTATTGCCGAATACCTAAACTTACTGGGGGTTTATCTGAAACCGAAACCATGATTTTGCACTGCCTCAAAATATGTACATCCGAAATAATGGAAATCTACAATCCTTACTGGAAATCCGTTTCGAAAACATTTTTTCTCATGTGAAGTTTTCTACAGGAGATATCATGAACGTTCGGTTTTGCAGGCTAAGTCCAGCGGACGTAGCCCAAAAGGTGTTGTACGTGTAGCAGATTCCTTATCTATCTATATAAATAAAATCGTAACGACTGTATGTGTCTGTACATTGACTATTTTGGTGAAGTTTTCATACAGCTACACATTTGAGGGGTAATAATGACCGTCTGCATATTTTTGGTGTACTTCCCTGAAAGTCCTAATTTTTACTCCTCTCACCCAAAATTCAGATTGCGGCATAATCTGACAGACGAGCAAGAAAATTGAAATTTGGGAAAATTATACGTTTTAGGCTGTAACGGACAGAAAACTTCCAAGATCGTTAAATTGTTCACTTTTTATCCCTGAAGAACATCAAAATATTGAGTCAATTTTAATGATGGTGCAAACCTTCGTTTCGAGGTATTTCGTAGGATAAACGGGAAGCCCTTTCTCATAACGGATGGCACAATCTCCGTTCAATTTGTAGTGATCTTCAACCTTGGTCTTATGACTTTTCGTCGTATCTGTATCCTTATACGTTAGCTTCGTATAAATTTCTTGATTTTAAGAAAATTTGGACTTTTTACATTCCTAATTCATTTTCAATCACTTACAGGAAAGATACAATCATTAAACTCTACATGAACATTGGCCCACCCAATACCCATATGTGAGCCAAATGCTATGTCACATAATTATCCGAATAGTAATGCAATGTAAGATAATCTTACACAAATTTCAACGTATTCAGCGTCTCTAACTCAATCTGACCCATGAATAGATTAGATGCGAGAAAATATCATAGGACCAGCCATTTAGGCCACTAAATACTGCGTCTTACGGTACAATCCTTTGTCGATATGGCGTACCGTTTAGCAACAGTTAATCTGTAAATGAAGGTCTGCAATAATTTAAACATGCATATACATTCGTATGTCGATTTATTTATCGTGGGATTGGTGGAGAAACTCACTAAGTCATGATTTGCGAATACACCTTCCGGTCGACACACAGACCATACCTCCAAATAATGGCAAAATGTTTCATCGAGAAACTCATTTAAAACAAACAGAGACCAGATTTTGACGCACCACAATCACCTTCTCAACTCACACACATGCCATTCTCGCCCCGAGTACCAAGATGGGCTTCGGTCGGCCATAATAAGAAAGAAAAAGAAAACCGATAATTTACAAATGAATCAAAGTCAAAATGTTACATTACCTCCTACATCATTCATCGAAGCACGCAAGTGATGCAGAGTTTAGCACAGTTTTAAACTTATAAAACATCCATATGAGAAGTAAAAACGCCGCTCCTGGGTGTGTGTGACCCATCTCTTCATTCACCGGCATGAATAGCACAACATTTAATTCACGGAGAAGATATTGAAAAGGTCTCGCCAAAAAAAGATCCTTCTCGCTCGCTGCCCTCTCTCGACAGGTCGAAATAAATTTTCTATTGGAACAGTCAGATACCTACTCTTGAAGACATCGGTAAAATCACATTAGAAACCACGCTAAATTAGCATGTTTCAGTACTAAATGTATGTAACACGACCTAATAGGTAGAAAGTCGGATTCGATTAAAATGCGGTCGTGAGTAGTATAATTGGACAGTTCGGCCGCCACCACCCCCACCGGCTCCCAGAGGCCACCTCCACCACCACCACAGCCAGAGGCCTCCCAGATGCCTCCTCCACCACCACCACAGCCAGAGGCCTCCCAGAGGTCTCCTCCACCACCCGCGGGAAATTTGAATTTGTAAACAAAGCCACGTGCTTTTTGACAGCTGTCATCGACAACAACGCATCGCTAACCTCAGTACTGCCCTCTTGACCGGCCTAAACCTCAGTAGTACCAACATAACCTAACTAGCACGAGATAAACAAAGCCACGTGTTTTTTGACAGCCACGTGCTTTTTGACAGACAACAACGCATCGCTAACCTCAGTACTGCCATCTTGACGGGCCTAAACCTCAGTAGTACCAACTTAACCTAACTAGCGCGTGGTAAACAAAGCCACGTGCTTTTTTGACAGCTGTCATCCGCCATCTTTAAACCACAGAGCACTGTGCTGCCCTCTTTATCGTAGTAGATGTAAATTCGTCACCTGTGATCGGCAGTGCTGCCATCTTGGCGGGCCTAAACCTTAGTGCTACCAACTTAACCTCACTAGCGTGAGTTAAACAAATCCACGTGCAGCTGACATCCGCCATCTTTAATCTATAGAGCACAGTGGTGCTCTCTTTAGCTACTTACCTTTGAAATGTGGTACGTCACAGCTGTCATCCGCCATCTTGCATCGCAAACCTCAGTGCTGCACTCTTTAGCTAGATACCTTTGAAATGTAGTGGCGGTAATTTGAGAAATTCTTCATGCTCTTGTTTGTAAGCAAATCCACGTGCAGCTGCCATCCGCCATCTTTAATCTATAGAGCACCGTGCTGCCCGCTTTAGCTACTTACCTTTGAAATGTGGTACGTCACAGCTGTCATCCGCCATCTTGCATCGCAAACCTCAGTGATGCACTCTTTAGCTAGATACCTTTGAAATGTAGTGGCGGTTATTTGAGAAATTCTTTATGCTCTTGTTTGTAAATAAATCCACGTGCAGCTGCCATCCGCCATCTTTAATCCATAGAGCACCGTGCTGCCCTCTTTAGCTACTTACCTTTGAAATGTGGTACGTCACAGCTGTCATCCGCCATCTTGCATCGCAAACCTCAGTGCTGCACTCTTTAGCTAGATACCTTTGAAATGTCGTGGCGGCAATTTGAGAAATTCTTTATGCTCTTGTTTGGAAACAAAGCCACGTGCTTTTTTGACAGCTGTCATCCGCCATCTTTAATCCAGAGAGCACCGTGCTGCCCTCTTTAGCTACTTACCTTTGAAATGTGGTACGTCACAGCTGTCATCCGCCATCTTGCATCGCCAACCTCAGTGCTGCACTCTTTAGCTAGATACCTTTGAAATGTAGTGGCGGCAATTTGAAAAATTATTTATGCTCCTGTTTGGAAACAAACCTATGCGCTTTTTTGTCAGCTATCATCCGCCATCTTTAATCCAGAGAGCACCGTAGAGAGCACCGTGCTGCCATCTTTAGCTAGATACCTTTGAAATGTGGTGGCGGATAATTTGAAAAATGCTTTTTGACAGCAGCCATTCTTGAGCACCGTGCTCCCCTCTATGTGGTGGCGGCAAATTCTACATGCTCTTGTTTGGAAAAAAACTCACGCGCTTTTTTCCATCATCTTTAATGAACGGAGCACCGTGCTGCCCTCATGCGGAGCAATTTCGTCAGCTGTCATCTTTTAATGAACAGAGCACCGTGCTGCCCTCATGCGGGGCAATTTCTTCAGCTGTCATCCGCCATCTTTAATCAAGAAAGCGCAGTGCCGCACTCTTTATTTGAAATGTGGTGGCAGACAATTTGAAAAGCTGCCAAGAGAGCATCGTGTTAGCATCTTTACTCTTCGACATGTGGTGGCGGCAAATTCCACATCTGCCATCTGAGAGCACCGTGCTGCGCTCTTGATCGTAGTAGCGGACAATTGTTTGCTTAGCTTCAACATGTGATTAGAACATTAAAAACCCCCAGTAACCACTCCCCCTGGCTACGCCCCTGACGGTGTATTTCCGGACCATTAGATATCATTTCTGTTAATTTAATCTCAGCTCTACACTTATGTTCATAAAAAACAGAACACATCGAAAGACTAGAGACAGGAAGTTCATATTCACTAGGCATATTCATTAGTGTTTTCTGCAGAAACGATTAGCATTTACTTGAAAAGCTGCCAAGAGAGCGTCGTGTTAGCATCTTTATTCTTCGACATGTGGTGGCGGCAAATTCCACATCCGCCATCTGAGAGCATCGTGCTGCGCTCTTGATCGTAGTAGCGGACAATTTAAAAAGAAGCGATTAAGAATATAATCGAACACTGTACTCGATACAACATATGATCAGAACATCGATTTTTCTAAGAGAAAACAAGGCTACAGTTTTGAATAGCTTGCGTAAGATGGCTATTGTTTGCTTAGCTTCAACATGTGATTAGAACATTAAAACACAGCAATACTAGAATCGAACACTGCACTCGATATTGTTAACCTTAAGATGTGATCAGAACATTAATTGATGTGTTCAAAACACTAGATAAGTGATCAAGACTAGAACAGAACACGATACTTGATGTTAACTTCAACATGTGATTAGAACATTAAATCAGGTTCAAACATAGCAAGACTAGAATCGAACTCTTCCTACTCTTTCAAGGTACACCTCTATCGAACATGCATTGCAAAAACAAGATTGTAAAACATAATAAGACTAGAATCAAACACTGCACTCGATGCTGTTAACTTCAACATGTGATTAGAACATGAAATGAGATTAAAACATAGCAAGACTAGAATCGAACACTGCACTCGATGTTGTTAACCTTAACATGTGATCAGAACATTAATTGATGTGTTCAAAACACTATATAAGTGATCGAGACTAGATTCGAACACTGTACTCGATATAACATGTATTTAGAACATGTTAGGGGATACCTTTGTTCTAAGAAAATCAGATTGAAACATAACAAGACTAGAATCGAACACTGCACTCGATGCTGTTAACTTTACCATGTGATCAGAACATTAATTGATGTGTATAACTTCCTTTACTTACTCTGCCAAGGTACATCTTTATCGAACATGCATTGCAAAGCGAGAGTGTGCAAGTTTAGACTTGAATACATACTACCGTTCAAAAAACATATATACACATACTATAGTGCGATGTTCTAGTACACTACATTGCAAGACTAGAATCAAGCACTGTTTAGGAAAAAAAATCTCTTCTCAACATACTTACTGTGCTAGACGATAACATACTTACGAATTTAATCAACATCTTCTTTCTTGCTCTTATTCTTCTTCGAGAGGAAGGAGTAGGAGGAGAAGGTAATACCTAATCTAAAATAAAAGAATATGCTAATTCTACAGTATTTATTTACATCTTGTATGTACTAGTTTTATCATGAATGATTTTACTTGTAGTGATGTTTGCGTACTTTTGCTTTCTCGATGTAATTCTTGTATGTACATGCTTTTACGCGACAGTAAAACTAATAACACAAGATTTGTTCTCTATGCCACGATATATAATGAAAATAGAACGTTGATTTAGTTCTTCTATTTCTAAATCAGTAAGCACGCTAAATCTATTAGGTAAAAAAACTTGAAAGTCTTTGCAGACACATAAAATCCTTTCTCCAAATTTCGTTTTTAATCCTCGTAGTGAAATTACTTTAAATTGCTCATTTAGCGGTAGACTTGTTAGCGGCTTGGTAGTTGGAGATGAAATATGACATAGCTGGTTAATCTTCTCCATGGTTTTTCTAAAAAGAACAAATATATAAATGTAGCGTTAGCACTTGCATCACACATAGTAATAATAGGATATAAAAGGGTAAGTGTGCTAGCCTAGTGTTACGATGTTCGGAAGAAACCAAGTTTCAACCTATAGAGGTCAGACATTGCTGAAAGTTTGAAATTATAAGATTAACCTCTTCTACAGCATCAAAGATTGAAAAGAACAACTATTTATCATTAGACTAATGTTACGACGTTCGGAAGAAACCAAGTTTCAACCTATAGAGATTAGACATTGCTGTAAGTTTGAAATTGTAAGATTAACCTCTTCTATGGCATGCAGATTAAAGAAAATAACTATTTATCAATAGACTAATGTTACGATGTTCGGAAGAAACCAAGTTTCAACCTATAGAGGTTAGACATTGCTGTGAGTTTGAAATTATAAGATGAACCTCGTCTATAGCATGAGGATTGAAGAGAACAACTATTTATCAATAGACTAAAGTAACGATGTTTGGAAGAAACCAAGTTTCAATGTATAGAGGTCGGACATTGCTGTGAGTTGGAAATTATGGCATGCAGATTAAAGAAAATAGCTATTTATCAATAGACTAAAGTTGCGATGTTTTAGAAGAAACCAAGTTTCAGCCTGTTGAGGTCAGTCATAGCTATGTATGTTTGAAATTATAAAATTAACCTCGTCTATAGCATGAGGATTGAAGAGAACGACTATTTATCATTAGACTAAAGTTACGATGTTCGGAAGAAACTAAGTTTCAACCTAATGAGGACAGACATGGCTGAAAGTTTGAAATTATAAGATTAACCTCTTCTATAGCATGTCGATTAAAGAGAACAACTATTTATCAATAGACTAAAGTTACGATGTTCGGAAGAAACCAAGTTTCAACCTATAGAGGACGGACATAGCTGTGAGTTTGAAATTATAAGATTAACCTCTTCTATAGCATGAAAGATTGAAGAGAACAACTATTTATCATTAGACTAATGTTACAACGTTCGGAAGAAACCAAGTTTCAACGTATAGAGGTTAGACATTGCTGTAAGTTTGAAATTATAAGATTAACCTCTTCTATCGTATGCAGATTAAAGAAAATAACTATTTATCAATAGACTAAAGTTACGATGTTCAGAAGAAACCAAGTTTCAACCTATAGAGGTTAGACATTGCTGTAAGTTTGAAATTATAAGATTAACCTCTTCTATGGCATGAGGATTGAAGAGAATAACTATTTACCAATAGACTAAAGTTATGATGTTCAGAAGAAACCAAGTTTGATCCTGTACAGGTCAGACATTGCTGTGAGTTTGAAATTATAAGATTATCCTCTTCTATAGCATGCAGATTAAAGAAAATAACTATTTATCAATAGACTAAAGTTACGATGTTCGGAAGAAACCAAGTTTCAACCTATTGAGGTCGGACATGGCTGTAAGTTTGAAATTATAAGATTAACATCTTCTATAGCATGAGGATTGAAGAGAACAACTATTTATCATTAGACTAATGTTACGACGTTCGGAAGAAACCAAGTTTCAACCTATAGAGGTTAGACATTGGTGTAAGTTTGAAATTATAAGATTTTTTTTTGCTAGGGGCTTTACGTCGCACCGACACAAATAGGTCTTATGGCGACGATGGGATAGGAAAGGCCTAGGAGTTGGAAGGAAGCGGCCGTGGCCTTATTTAAGGTACAGCCCCAGCATTTGCCTGGTGTGAAAATGGGAAACCACGGAAAACCATCTTCAGGGCTGCCGATAGTGGGATTCGAACCTACTATCTCCCGGATGCAAAATTATAAGATTAACCTCTTCTATGGCATGCAGATTAAAGAAAATAACTATTTATCAATAGTCTAAAGTCGCTATGTTTGGAAGAAACCAAGTTTCAACCTATACAGGTTAGACATTGCTGTGAGTTTGAAATTATAAGATTAACCTCGTCTATAGCATGAGGATTGAAGAGAACAACTATTTATCATTATACTAAAGTTACGATGTTCGGAAGAAACCAAGTTTCAACGTATAGAGGTCGGACATTGCTGTAAGTTTGAAATTATAAGATTAACCTCGTCTATAGCATGAGGATTGAAGAGAACAACTATTTATGATTAGCTTAAAGTTACGATGTTCGGAAGAAACCAAGTTTCAACGTATAGAGGTCGGACATTGCTGTGAGTTTGAAATTATAAGATTAACCTCTTCTATGACATGCAGATTAAAGAAAATAACTATTTATCAATAGACTAAAGTTACGATGTTTTAGAAGAAACCAAGGTTCAGCCTGCTGAGGTCAGACATAGCTATGTGTGTTTGAAATTATAAAATTAACCTTACTCACGAGATCCGATGCAGAATTGAGCAGGCCAGAACTTCTTTTCAGAGACTTAGGAAACTTTTGACAAGCCGTGACCTTTCCATTTCACTACGGACAGGACTACTCCGGTGCTACGTTTTCAGCATTCTGTTGTACGGCGTTGAGGCATGGACACTAACTGAGACCATGTGCAAGAGATTGCAAGCATTTGAAATGTGGACGTACCGAAGGATGCTTAAGATACCTTTGACAGCTAAAATGACCAATATAGACGTTTTGCACCGTATGAACAAAGAACCAGAAATTCTCACTACCATCAAGAGAAGGAAACTAGAATACTTTGGTCATATGATGCGGAACTCTAAATACCACCTTCTGCAAGTAATACTCCAAGGGAAAATTAGTGGAAAACGTAGTCCGGAGAGAAGTAGGACATCATGGCTCGGCAACTTGAGCCAGTGGTTTGGGGTGACAAAGCTTACACTGTTCAGAACAGCTATGAACAAACAACAGATCATGCTACTGATCGCCAACGTTCTGCGAGGACATGGCACATGAAGAAGAATGAAGAAGAAGATAGCACGAGGATTGAAGAGAACGACTATTTATCAATAGACTAAAGTTACGATGTTCGGAAGAAACCCAGTTTCAACGTATAGAGGTCGGACATTGCTGTGAGTTCGAAATTATAAGATTAACCTCATCTATAGCATGATGATTGAAGAGAACAACTATTTATGATTAGCTTAAAGTTAAGATGTTCGGAAGAAACCAAGTTTCAACGTGTAGAGGTCAGACATACCTTAAAATCTTCGCGCTGCAAACTGTTACTCGGATGAATAAAATGCGTACTTTCAAGCCTGTAACTCGAATGATAATATTCTAGTTGTACCTAAAAAGAAAAGAACAAACATATATGAACGTAGTGTAGGGTACATCAGCTAACCTAGCTATCTTTACAACTCAAAGTTCGAAAACATACCTTAAAAATGCACGTGCTGCAGACTGTCACTCGGATGAATAAAATGCGTACTTTCAAGCCTGTAACTCGAACGGTACCTAAAAAAGAAAAGAACAAACATATATGAATGTAGATGTCTATTACCTAGCGTAGAAGTTGCTTTGCAAACAGTAACTAACAGTTCTAGCTTACCTTAAGATAAAGGCTGAAGAATAATATTCACAGCAGACAGTACATAGACGGGAGATGTACACGTAATAATCGCATACAGAGAACTGTGAGCGCTTCACGCAGACTGCAGCGAGTAAATATGCTGCCTGTTACCAAGCGGATGTGAAAGTCGCTGACAACTGCAGTACAGTTGGAACTAAATGTTTATGCAACAAGACCTCTCCTGACGGTCTTACGCTGAGTTCCGCAGGCTGATGTATTTAAGCTGGGATCGAGCCTGCTGTTAATGCCGAGGTGTCAGAATTTAAGAGTTCTGTAGCGGATCGAGCCTTAGAAAGTTAGCGCGCGATCCTCGACCTCCGGACTTAAACGGGAGGGTACTAAGCTACATCCGCGGTATTCCTTACCTGTAGGCACTTAAAGGTATTGCGCTAAAACTACATTTAGCTAGATCATGTATTTACACGTTATGACGATCGCGCAGGCCCCTCGCCTAGCATTTGCTATTTTTTACGGCTTCCAACAGTAGGAGTTCGAACCTGCTATCTTCCGAAGTAGCGAGAATGATTGCGGGTACAAGAGTGTTGAGGTTGATTCATCTGTCGGATGGAGGTGATAAGCCTTGTGCAGGCTTCTTCGGTAGGAGTAGGCTATGTGCCGGTACTAGGATATCTAGTTATAAAACCCGCTACAACTGATTTGTCGCGTATACTGCGATTTAAAATCCTAGTCAGGAAAGGTAACCGGTCGTAAAACTATGGTGTATGATTTAAGAGGCGGGGTGTGCAAAAAAGCCAGCATTAAGTAAGGGCTGTTGATAGGGGGCGTTAAACCTTGTGCAGACTCCTTCGAAAATGACTGTGAGTACAAGAGTGTTGAGGGTGATTCATCTGTCGGATGGAGGCAATAAGCCTTGTGTAAGCTTCTTCGGTACGAGTAGGCTATGTGCCGGTACCGGGATATCTAGTTATAAAACCCGCTAAAACAAATTTATCGCGTATACTGCGATTTAAAATCCTAGTCAGGAAGGGTAACCGGTCGTAAAACTATGGTGTATGATCTAAGAGGCGGGGTGTGCAAAAAAGCCAGCATTACGTAAGGGCTGTTGATAGGGGGGACGTTAAACCTTGTGCAGGCTTCCCCGAAACTGATTGTGAGTACAAGATGTTGAGGGAGATTCATCTGTCGGATGGAGGCAATAAGCCTTGTGTAGGCTTCTTCGGTAGGAGTAGGCTATGTGCCGGTTCCGGGATATCTAGTTATAAAACCCGCTATAACAAATTTATCGCGTATACTGCGATTTAAAATCCTACTCAGGAAGGGTAACCGGTCGTAAAACTATGGTGTATGATCTAAGAGGCGGGGTGAGCAAAAAGCCAGCGTTAAGTAAGGGCTGTTGATGGGGGCGTTAAACCTTGTGCAGGCTTCCCCGAAACTGATTGTGAGTACAAGATGTTGAGGGTGATTCATCTGTCGGATGGAGGTGTTAAGCCTTGTGCAGGATTCTTCGGTAGGAGTAGGCTATGTGCTGGCACCGAGTTTTACCCTATCCCTACGGTAGTATATTACTTTCTTAGGCAGTTTCGAGGGTGTGCAAAAAAAAGCCAGTATTAAGTAAGGGCTGTTGATGGCGGGTGTTAAACCTTGTACAGACTCCTTCAACAGGAGAAGCCTACATGCCGGCGCCGTGCAGGCTCTTTCGATAGGGGTAGGTTATATGCTGGTACTGTGTTTTAACCTCTCCGTACGTTCCGTGAGTTACAAGTGGCTTATCAGCACGCAGTGTCCCCGTTCAAGGTTAGTGCAGCCGGAAGATGCGTGTACAATTTCAGTCAACACATGCATTCCGCACCTCGCTCTGAAGGACTGCGCCAATACAACTTCAAAGATAGTGTTCTATGCGGTAGAACAAAAAATGTAACCCATAGCAAGCTACTAAAGCTTAACACTGTAAATGTTTGGAGCTCCTGTTTTACAACTAGATGTAGTTCCTAACGTAACAGGACCGGGATTAAAAATATGTTTTACAGCCAAGTACCCCCTTCCATAACATGAGATTTTAAATAGCAAGTATCTGTTTTACGGCCGGTTGCCCTTCCTGACGCGAGATTTTAAGTCACAAGAATCTGTTTCACAACAGGATGCCCTTCTAGGATTTTAAATAGCAGTATCTAGCCTCGTACATTATACACTATTGTTTTACGGTCGGTTGCCCTTCCTGACGTGAGATTTTAAATCACAAGAATCTGTTTTACAACTGAATGCCCTTCTAGGATTTTAAATAGCAGTATCTAGCCTCTTACATCATACACTATTGTTTCCGACCGGTTGCCCTTCCTGACGTCAAAGAACTGGGATTAAGAATCTGTTTTACATCTAGTTGCTCTTTTTAACACGAGAATCGGGGTTTTACCGCTAGATGCTCAAAGCAGTATCTAGCTTCTTACATCATACACTATTGTTTCACGGTATAGCCGGTTGCCCTTCCTGACGCGAGATTTTAAATCACAAGAATCTGTTTTACGACTGGTTGCCCTTCCTGACGCAAAACTGGCAGTATCTAGCCTCTTACATCATACACTATTGTTTTAGACCGGTTGCCCTTCCTGACGTCAAAGAACTGGGATTAAGAATCTGTTTTACAACTAGTTGCCCTTTCTAACACGAGAATCGGGGTTTTACAGCTAGATGCTCTTCTTAGATTTTAAAAAGCAGTATCTAGCCTCTTACATCATACACTATTGTTTCACGGTATGGCCGGTTGCCCTTCCTGACGCTGAAAGACCAGGATTTAGCCAGTTACCCTCCCTGATGTAACAAGACAAGGATTTATTTTTTAGACTGCACTTAGCTAGAAATAGCCACACGAAATTATTATATAGAAAGAGAATTGCTGGGCGGATGACAGCTGACGCAAGAGTGCGGCACGGTGCTCTGTAGTTTAAAGATGGCGGATGACAGCTGACGCAAGAGGGCAGCACGGTGTTCTGTGGTTTAAAGATGGTGGATGACAGCGCATAGGTTTGTTTCCAAACAAGAGAATGTAGAATTTGCCGGCGCCACATTTCAAAGGTATCTAGCTAAAGAGTGCAGCACTGAGGTTTGTGATGCAAGATGACGGATGATAGCTGTCAGAAAAAAGCACGTGAGTTTGTAGAGAACGTGGAATTTACCGCCACCACGAAGAGGGCAACACTGTGCTCAAAGATGGCTGCTGTCACGTGGAATTGTCTACCACCACATTTCAACTAAAGAGTGCGGCACTGCGCTCTCTTGATTAAAGATGGCGGATGACGGCTGACGAAATTGCCCCGCATGAGGGCAGCACGCTGCTCTGTTCATTAAAAGATGGCGGATGACAGCTGACGAAATTGGCCCGCATGAGGGCAGCACGGTGCTCTGTTCATTAAAGATGGTGGATGACAGCTAACGTAATTGCCCCGCATGAGGGCAGCACGGTGCTCTGTTCATTAAAAATGGTGGATGACAGCTAACGAAATTGCCCGCATGATAGCAGCATAGTGCTCTGTTGGTTAAAGATGGCGGGTGACAGCTGTCAAAAGAGCATGTAGCCTTGTTTCCAAACAAGAGCACGTGGAATTTACCGCCATAACAAAGAGGGCAGCACTGTACTCTGTTGCTTAAAGACGGCGGATGATGGCTGTCAAAAAAAAGCGCGTAGGTTTGTTTCCAAACAAGAGCATGTAGAATTTGCCGCCACCACATAGAGGGTAGCACGGTGCTCAAAGATGGATGCTGTCAAAAAGCATTTTTCAAATTATCCGCCACCACATTTCAAAGGTATCTAGCTAAAGATGGCAGCACGGTGCTCTCTACGGTGCTCTCTGGATTAAAGATGGCCGATGATAGCTGACAAAAAAGCGCATAGGTTTGTTTCCAAACAGGAGCATAAATAATTTTTCAAATTGCCGCCACTACATTTCAAAGGTATCTAGCTAAAGAGTGCAGCACTGAGGTTTGCGATGCAAGATGGCGGATAACAGCTGTGACGTACCACATTTCAAAGGTAAGTAGCTAAAGAGGGCAGCACGGTGCTCTCTGGATTAAAGATGGCGGATGACAGCTGTCAAAAAAGCACGTGGCTTTGTTTCCAAACAAGAGCATAAAGAATTTCTCAAATTGCCGCCACTACATTTCAAAGGTATCTAGCTAAAGAGTGCAGCACTGAGGTTTGCGATGCAAGATGGCGGATGACAGCTGTGACGTACCATATTTCAAAGGTAAGTAGCTAAAGAGGGCAGCACGGTGCTCTATGGATTAAAGATGGCGGATGGCAGCTGCACGTGGATTTATTTACAAACAAGAGCATAAAGAATTTCTCAAATAACCGCCACTACATTTCAAAGGTATCTAGCTAAAGAGTGCAGCACTGAGGTTTGCGATGCAAGATGGCGGATGACAGCTGTGACGTACCACGTTTCAAAGGTAAGTAGCTAAAGAGGGCAGCACGGTTCTCTATAGATTAAAGATGGCGGATGGCAGCTGCACGTGGATTTGTTTACAAACTAGAGCATAAAGAATTTCTCAAATTACCGCCACTACATTTCAAAGGTATCTAGCTAAAGAGTGCAGCACTGAGGTTTGCGATGCAAGATGGCGGATGACAGCTGTGACGTACCACATTTCAAAGGTAAGTAGATAAAGAGAGCACCACTGTGCTCTATAGATTAAAGATGGCGGATGTCAGCTGCACGTGGATTTGTTTATCTCACGCTAGTGAGGTTAAGTTGGTAGCACTAAGGTTTAGGCCCGCCAAGATGGCAGCACTGCCGATGACAGGTGACGAATTTACATCTACTACGATAAAGAGGCAGCACAGTGCTCTGTGGTTTAAAGATGGCGGATGACAGCTGTCAAGAAAGCACGTGGCTGTCAAAAAGCACGTGGCTTTGTTTAACACGCGCTAGTTAGGTTAAGTTGGTACTACTGAGGTTTAGGCCAGTCAAGATGGCAGTACTGAGGTTAGCGATGCGTTGTTGTCTGTCAAAAAGCACGTGGCTGTCAAAAAACACGTGGCTTTGTTTATCTCGTGCTAGTTAGGTTAAGTTGGTACTACTGAGGTTTAGGCCGGTCAAGATAGCAGTACTGAGGTTAGCGATGCGTTGTTGTCGATGACAGCTGTCAAAAAGCACGTGGCTTTGTTTACAAATTCAAATTTCCCGCGGGTGGTGGAGGAGACATCTGGGAGGCCTCCGGCTGTGGTGGTGGTGGAGGAGGCATCTGGGAGGCCTCTGGCTGTGGTGGTGGGGGAGGTGGCCTCTGGGAGCCCGGTGGGGGTGGTGGCGCCCGAACCCGCTTATTATACTACTGTCGTGAAAATTCAATATTCATTGACTTGGCCCTCAACGGGCGATTTATCGCACTCTACTGCACCCATCATTTGAGCCTGATTGGGGAATTTTATTTGATATTGGATGGAAGTATTCATATATGCTATTAAAGTTACAAAATTATGGGATACTCAGGAGGCCACTGTATATGAGCAAAGAATCAGCTTGCTTTCTTTTCTGGAAGAAAACGCTATCTCCGTAACGTAAACAACCAACACCCGGTCTTTTGCGTCAGAACACGAACGACGCAGTAGAAGCGGAAAATTCCACTGCAAGAGTGAGAGAGAAAACTACGAATCTTACTACCAGAATCCCCTTGATTTGGAATGGAATCGTCCATACAAGTGAATAGCGAATATATGTGGTCCAATCAGGTTGCACCATTCAAATAATTTTAAAATCAGCGGGACGGAACACTTAATTCATCTGCAATCAAGGCTAATAATTAAAATGGACTTTATGACAGCAAGATAGTAGTATTGACCAAGTAGTTTTTGGACCAAGCTAATGTATTAATGGTAATGGAAAATAATAATTGCGCACTGAACTTTCGGGTAGCAACACAGGTGTGCAGTCACCGCCACCATGAAGTTTGTTCGACAGTGCGTAAGAAGAAGTGATCCAACTAACGCTATCAGTATTATACAAAAAGTTCCGAACAATTTTGAGATCCCGCTGTACCAGTATATTGACATGCATTTTGTGGAATTAGGTAAGTAATGCATTTCATCTATTAAGCATTTTATAGGGAAACGCCCTCCAACGGGGATTTTTGTGTGTCAAAAAGTGTGTATCCTTCCGCCGAGTAGTAACTCTACCTCCACACAGCCCCGATTCACAACATTCAATCATCTTCAGAAGGGTCCTGACGATTAGACATGTGTCGAGCAGCGCTCCGTATTTGTGAATACCCACAAAGAACAAGGTGCATTTGTCTATGTATTCGTACGAAGCTATGTTTTAGATACACCGAGTGCCTATGAAAGTGATTTTTAAGAATACCAGGGAACTTAGTAATGATAAACATACTTTATGAGTCAATTTTACATATTACCGACAGGAGATTTCGAGTTACGTAATAAACTGTAACACAGTTGAAATACGAGTTTATTATGCTCACTAGTGCCGGGAATCAGACCTTCTAACATGCAAGGAGATCACTCCAGTCTTGGGAACACTTTCCTTGTTCTGCTGTACTAAACCAGCTGGCGGGCAGCTATTTGTGGAAATCTACACTTTCGCCAACCAGCTCTCTTTCAAGGCTGAACGCGACCCTAAAATTTAACTGTTCTTTTGTCAAGATAGAGGGGAAGGCTGACAACACGAAGTATTTGACTGTGTGTGAATGTAACAAAAGAGATATCCAAGACGACAAATGGTATTAACAATCTTTCGCAGTTGAGCACGAGATAGGATGTGTACATATTAAATGATTAGTGTTCTAGTATTTTATATCATCGATACAGTGATAATATCGTGTGAAAGTGTATCTGTGTTAGTTATAAGTAGCTGTTAAGCAATATGCATACGTCAAGAAAAATGAAGAAACTAAATTGTTGTAGAATGGATTACTAACTTCCTATGGCCGCATCCTCTGATGGGTGACGATTGGTTGCTGAATGTGAGTATAAAGGTGCGCGAGTCGTAGATGTAGACGTGAGGGCACATTCAAATTATTTAGGGTATTCTTTGTCGTATTTATGCGCTTAGATAATCAAAATGTTGCTATTTCAGGTTATTTGTAACGATTTTTGCGAGTGTATGAAGCACAATTTCAGCTTAGTGCGGTGTCGTAAGTATGCCTATTTTGAGATATTTAAAGGATCGTCGTCGGAGAAATTTTATTATTATTATTATTATTACTATTATTATTATTATTATTATTATTATTATTATTATTATTTTTAATTAACTAAGTAATTAATTAGTAATAACATTTTAGTGTGTGGACCAGTATATCGAGTTATGATCGTGGTAACGTAACTAAATGCTATAATCGGAATTTATGAGAATCACTATCATAATTTCAGTAAAGATGATAGTGATCGTTACTTTTTTTGAAGTCTTAGTAAGTGATTGGGTGATTAATATTAACATACAAACTTATATTCTCTAATAAGAATTATTTGTCATAGAAATGAAATGCGATGTTGAGTGACGATAGCACTCAGAGATTTGGTAAAGTTTATATGTAACAGTACAATATGATACGTAATGTTATTCGCGGAGAAAAATTGAAAGATTTATGTGTTAGCATGTTGACTGGAAACAGAGAGGAATAAGCGATGCAGCTGATATCCGGTGAATGCGGGCATTATGAAGCCGAAGTAATTTAGTATTGAGAAGTAGATATGACGATGAACGAGTGGAAATATGGGCTAATTGTGACACTACATCGGTTATTGGTATGTATTGTTGAAAATTTAGATAGCCACTGAAATACTGTGTTGGCATATTGAGCACCCAATTGATTAATTAAGAATGTTAGATTTTGCTTACCTTCAGGAACTATTTTTGGGACACTACGTATTATTATTATTAAAAATATTTCTTTTCATTTTTTGGAATTTTTTGTGCTACGGTCCTTAATGTTGACAAGAACCTTATTTCATGAATTATTATTAAATTAAAAGCACACACATTTTGCAGTTTTGTGCATGGTATCTTTCACAATGATCGTTGCACAGGTTACATATACAGTCTTCGTTCGGCTGGTGGAAGTTTTTGGTTTGGCAGAATCTGTGGTGAAATCCATGAGTGGCGTAACGTGTAATTACGTGCCGTAGGTCGTAATTTGCTTGCTTCCACTCTTCCGTCATTATAGCGTCCGTGGAATAGAAGTCGGACCAAATAGCATTCCTTTTCTCGTTTAAAGTTTGGCGTGCATTCTCGTAGGGCTTGATGTTTGGTAGACAAAACTGTGTTTCGATATCGTCAATGAAGTAGTCCTCCTTGGTTAGAACATATGTTAACCTTGAAGGGGCTGACTTCCCAATGCCTAGAATTCTCTTGAGATATCGGGCCTTGACTTTTTCTATTGTCATCAGGTCGCTGAGTGTGAGTTTTTCCCAGGTGATGCTAATCCCATAGGTTGCTATTGGTGATATGGATGTCCTGAACAGTAGCATTGCTGTACCCAATGATATTTTTTGAGGTTGTTGAATGTTGTAGATGGCTTTTATTGCTGCGGCTGTTCTTTCTTTGACGTGGATATTGTAGGATGTTAGAGTAATTTGGAGGTTGACTCCAAGGTACTTGAATTTCGGCACTACTTCCAGAGGTTTGTTGTGCATGGTTATTGTATTTTTAGGTGCATGTTTTCCTCCTTTCCTAAAGGTCATTTGTTTAGTTTTGATGTGGTTTATTTGCAAACCGTTTCTTTCTGCCCATGAAGTCAGCCTACTGAGGACCTCTTGGAGCTCTTCTATGCTTTCTGAGCCTATTGCCATATCATCTGCGTGAAGTATAAGCAATGCTGAGGTATCTGTGATTATTTCTGTGATGTCTGCTGTCATGATGTAGAATAAAATTGGGTTGATTGGGTCACCTTGTAGGACTCCGTTTGTTAGGGTTATGTTTTTGGATAGGGTTATGTTGTCTGATATTTGGACATAGTTATATTTGAGGATATTCGAGATTATGATTGCTATCGGATGTGTAGCTCCTATTAGGTAATTGAGTTTCCGGATGAGTGTTGCTCTATCAACAAGGTCAAAAGCCTTACGATAGTCTACGAAAACTACAAAATATTTCTTTCCTGGATGCCTCAATGTATCTTGGACTTGTTCTATTAGGTATTTTACGGCATGTAGTGTGCTTCTTCCCTTTTGGAAGCTGAATTGATTTTCTGGTACCTGGGAGTCTGTTTCTTCTGCAAGCCTGATTGTTAAGATTTTCATGAAGATTTTGAATGATGTATTTTCGAGGGCTATACCTCGATATGAATCAGGATTGTCAGTTTCTCCTTTCTTAAATATCATTTTGATTGTTGACAATCTCCATGAATTGATATGATGACTTTCATTCTGGGTCAGGTTGAGTAAACCACGAGATTAATTGGTTTATGGTCGTCGTTAACGGTTGTTTCAGTGAATTACTATCATTTCGACACTGAAACTGACCAAATTGTATGAATAAAAATTTGTTAACCTGAAATAATAATCTTTCTTTGAGAATTCTTGTCAATATTGACTTTTAGTGTATATTTTGTATATAATCAGTGATAGTTTGCTGTTCTTGACGTGTTAGGCCATTGCATTTGACTGTGTCGCTCGTTGTTTATAGTTATTGTAGGATCTATTTTTCTTTAAGTGGGAGAGTATATTCTTCTTTGGTGTAATGTAGAATAAGTTAGGGTAAGACGCGCGCACAATATAAAGAAATGTTTTAGATTCTAAAGCAACAACAACAAACCCATGAATTTAACATATTACTGAACTGGATGGTCTGAATTAACATTTATGTATTTTAAACAGTGTATGTTACGGAACACGAATTATAGCTGGAAGATTAACTAACTATTTGGTAATGAAGTATTTTTTTTTTGCTAGGGGCTTTACGTCGCACCGACACAGATAGGTCTTATGGCGACGATGGAATAGGAAAGGCCTAGGAGTTGGAAGGAATCGGCCGTGGCCTTAATTAAGGTGCAGCCCCAGCATTTGCCTGGTGTGAAAATGGGAAACCACGGAAAACCATCTTCAGGGCTGCCGATAGTGGGATTCGAACCTACTATCTCCCGGATGCAATCTCACAGCCTCACGCCTCTACGCGCACGGCCAACTCGCCCGGTAATGAAGTAATTATTATTAATATTATTATTATTTGGAAAATATGTTTTAGGCAGTTGATATCTCTCTCTTTACACAGTGAGCAGTTTCTTTCTTGTGAGTTGAAACACGTCATGGTAATTATCATTTAAAATAAAGATTCATTAAATCATATAAATGAGAGTAGAGTGTAATCACCAGAGGTGAATGTTCTGAATTCTAAATTACACATACACAGTGGTAACGAATTATGGTGGACACCAGGGGCTAAATTTTATTATGATGATGATTATTATTATTATTATTATTATTATTATTATCATTATTGTATGGTTTACATATTATTTTGGAAGGCCTAATGAGGCATGGTATCAATCAATCAAAGCAGTTAATTATGCATTTTACAATTAATTGTAATTTAATTAATTGAAATATTAACATATTTATTTTATGTAACTTCTGAAATAATCTACTTTTAGTGAGTTTGGTGAATGATTATTAGGACTTCTGATCATTGATTTTGGTTAGCCACTGTAACTTTATTTAGATAAAAAGTATTATTATTATTATTATTATTATTATTTTATTGGTCCACTTATTATTGCATTTATACATGGTTATTATTACCATATTACCGTGTTGGCGGTGGTACATCTATACCTACATTTTATGAATTTTAGTAGGGTAATCAATTCTAAATTTGATAATTAACTAATTAATTATTTCTAGAATTAGTGATGTGGTAACTCACTTTCATTTATAAACAACACTCTTTGACATTGTGATAATGTAACCCTATGATTTGAATCTGAATTTACATTACATTAATTAATATTTGATTAATTTCGTTCTTCATATTTCTTAATTTTGATAAATAAAATGTATGCACATTAAAAAAATCAGTCTGTGTAATGATTTTATGTACTTAGTAGACTATCCCTAGTTGAGCCATACCTATGCTTCCCTATTCGACGACAGGGACCGATCGCGACTGAGAGGGATCTCACATCATCGGCAAGTATATTCTTTTCAGGGGCAGCCGTGGCAATACTGGACTTCAAGTCTACACCGAAGAAGCTCAAGAAGGGTGCACTACGGTGTGATGGCAGTAGTACCCGAACTGTAGATTAGATCGTTTCCAACAGAACAAAGATAGCCTAGGACACCTTAGCTGAATTGGTAGAGCAACCGACGCGAAATCGGGCGGTTGTGGGTTCGGATCCCACTGGTGTCCGGTTGGCCATTTTTATTCTGTACATAACACCACTTTAACACGTACCAAATGTACGTAACACGACCTAATAATTCGAAAGTCGGTTTCGATTACAATGCGGTCGTGAAAATTCAATATTCATTGACTTGGCCCCCGACGGGCGACTTAAACGCACTCTAGTTTGATGGTACTAGTGCCCGACCTGTAGCTTAGATCCTTTCCCACAGAACAAAGATGGCCTAGGTCACCATAGCTCAACTGGTAGAGCAACCGACGCGAAATCGGGAGGTTGTGGGTTCGGATCTCACTGGTGTCCGGTTAGCTATTTTTGTTCTGTACTTAACATCTCTTCAACACTTACTAAATGTACGTAACACGACCTAGTAGGTTGAAAGTCGGTTTCGAGGATAGTTATCATCCTGCAGGTGTAGTCACACTACTATTAAACAGAGAGCGCAGACATTTTTCACAACAACCCAAACAATCTAAGCAGCTGTTTTACTTTAGAGGGGCTAATTTCCTTCAAATGTATAAAATGTTTGAGCAAATGGATTGGTCAAGGATTGTAGAATTTACAAACGCTGACCAGGCTGTTGAGTATTTTTATGCTCAGGTACACTCCGTATTTTGTGAAACGGTATAAATGAAGAATTTTCGCACCAAGAAGAAATATCCTCCATGGTTTTATAAAGACATAATAAATAACCTGAAACTGAAGGAAATCCATAGAAAGCGAGGGAAATATTCAGAGTATAGTAGAGTAATATTTAGCCAGTTAAGGAGGGTAACGAAATATATGATCAATAAAGCGTATAAGAATTATATTTCTAGACTTGAAGAGAATATTAAAATCGATGTCAATCACTTCTAGACCTATGTGAAATGCAAAAGAAATAGCACGGAAAGTCTGCAAGAGGACTTGAAATTTAACAATATCTTACTTAATAATAACAAAAGTATAGCTGATGGCTTTGCGAACTTTTTTGGACCGGTTTATTCGAAACCTCCACCAAACTATGATATTCTTGACTCATCTGATTTATATGTTTATTATCCGTTATCTTTAGAATTCGTGGATGAAAAGGAATATACACTGACTGACAGAGCAAATGCAACACCAAGAAGGAGTGGTTCGAAAGGGATGAAAGTTGGGGAAAAAACAGAGACGGCACGGACGAATAATTGATGTTTATTTCAAACCGATATGCAGGTTACACAATGCGCACGACATCGACTCAGTAGGATGTAGGACCACCGCGAGCGGCGATGCACGCAGAAACACGTCGAGGTACAGAGTCAATAAGAGTGTGGATGGTGTCCTGAGGGATGGTTCTCCATTCTCTGTCAACCATTTGCCACAGTTGGTCGTCCGTACGAGGCTGGGGCAGAGTTTGCAAACGGCGTCCAATGAGATCCCACACGTGTTCGATTGGTGAGAGATCCGGAGAGTACGCTGGCCACGGAAGCATCTGTACACCTCGTAGAGCCTGTTGGGAGATGCGAGCAGTGTGTGGGCGGGCATTATCCTGCTGAAACAGAGCATTGGGCAGCCCCTGAAGGTACAGGAGTGCCACCGGCCGCAGCACATGCTGCACGTAGCGGTGGGCATTTAACGTGCCTTGAATACGCACTAGAGGTGACGTGGAATCATACGCAATAGCGCCCCAAAGCATGATGCCGCGTTGTCTAGCGGTAGGGCACTCCACAGTTACTGCCGGATTTGACCTTTCTCCACGCCGACGCTACACTCGTCTGCGGTGACTATCACTGACAGAACAGAAGCGTGACTCATCGGAGAACACGACGTTCCGCCATTCCCTCATCCAAGTCGCTCCAGCCCGGCACCATGCCAGGCGTGCACGTCTATGCTGTGGAGTCAATGGTAGTCTTCTGAGCGGACGCCGGGAGTGCAGGCCTCCTTCAACCAATCGACGGGAAATTGTTCTGGTCGATATTGGAACAGCCAGGGTGTCTTGCACATGCTGATGAATGGCGGTTGACGTGGCGTGCGGGGCTGCCACCGCTTGGCGGCGGATGCGCCGATCCTCGTGTGCTGACGTCACTCGGGCTGCGCCTGGACCCCTCGCACGTGCCACATGTCCCTGCGCCAACCATCTTCGCCACAGGCGCTGCACCGTGCACACATCCCTATGGGTATCGGCTGCGATTTGACGAAGCGACCAACCTGCCCTTCTCAGCCCGATCACCATACCCCTCGTAAAGTCGTCTGTCTGCTGGAAATGCCTCCGTTGACGGCGGCCTGGCATTCTTAGCTATACACGTGTCCTGTGGCACACGACAACACGTTCTACAATGACTGTCGGCTGAGAAATCACGGTACGAAGTGGGCCATTCGCCAACGCCGTGTCCCATTTATCGTTCGCTACGTGCGCAGCACAGCGGCGCATTTCACATCATGAGCATACCTCAGTGACGTCAGTCTACCATGCAATTGGCATAAAGTTCTGACCACTCCTTCTTGGTGTTGCATTTGCTCTGTCAGTCAGTGTATGTTAGCTATTAAAATTAAAAATTAAAGGCCATATGGTGTTGATGGAATACCGACGTACCTACTGAAAGCATGTTCAAATGAGTTAGATTTCCCCTTACGAGCCTTATACAACATTGTGTTAAAAACGCAAACCGTTCCAAAAGTACGGAAGATAGCAAAAGTGTGTCCAGTTTTTAAATGAGGGGACAGTAAATATACTGAAAACTATTGCCCTGTTTGTATTTTATGTGCACCAGCTAAGGTATTTGAGCAAATAATGTACACGCGTATATTTAAGCATGTGAGAATCGCCATACATATTAGTCAGCTTGGTTTTATGCCTGGTAGATCAGCTACGACTAGTCTATTAAAATTTATACAATTTGTGCATGCCCATTTGAATAATCAAGGACAGGTCGACGTAATACACACAGATTTTCAAAAGCTTTCCACAAATTAGATCGTTATATTGTGACAGTTTCAATAGGCCGGATGGCTTGAATATGTGGATGGAGTGGCATATCTTCGAACTAGTACTCTTTGGAGTCTCAATGAATTCACCTGTGAGCATAATAAATTTCGAATTAATGGTTAAAGCTATAAAACTGTATTTTGATGTCAACGACTAGGAGTAACCGTCCAAGAAAGAAAAGAAAAGAAAGAAAAACAGAGCGCGCATCGCTAGCGTACGAGAAGCTTACAGTTTCACACCGGTCATAACCAACCATATGAACGATTTGTGATACTATCAGAATAGCATGATAGAAAATTAATGTGTACGTCAAAAATAACGATTATAATAACAGTGATAACAACGCTCCTGAACATTATTTTACAAATGAAACCAGTGTGGAAAATTATTACTGTTGCTAACTTGACCAGAGTTCCGGCTCGAACGCGCGTGCGTGGAGTATCAAGGATTCCAACCGGTCAGCTGTGAAGAGAAGTGGGTTATTGGGTTAGTGTGTCTGCCAGTCGCCGGACTTCAGTGGAACTCGACACGCTGTTGAGATAAGTCCTTGGTTCGAGAGCGGACGGCGATAATTAGAGATTGAATTGTGGAAGTTGGACTGTATTAACTTAGTTGGACCATTCAAATATACTACTTAGAATATTATTCTTGTCAACGTACGTACGTCAAGTTAAGTTGAGCTGCCTACCATGTGTAATATTTGAATTATATCTACCGGAAGTGTTGTGTGGCAAATTTACTAATCTTTCTTGTACTAGTTTCAGCCTGAAATTCAAGAGGATAGTGATGAATATCATCATGGTGTTGTCACATACTACTATATGTGTTGGTGCTGAAATGGAAGCTTAAACCCATGTGACCAGCTGACAGGCAACAGGATGAGAGGAAGGCACCTATGACTATATTATTCCTGAGGACGACCAGTCATTCGACATCGTGAAGACGCCTTAAAGCTAAGTCGACACAATTGTCTAATATAATCCGTTCGGTATAAGTATAGTTACGTAGTAGTAATTAGTAAATGGTCTGGCAGTATATTTTAGTTATGTAGTCGCAGTACTTTGCCATATTATAAAGACAATAGAAGATCTTCACATAGCCTATTTATTCTTGTCAGATAATATTGTGATATTGGAACGGCGTACACGGCTTATGTGTTATACTAAGTGTGTCAGGTAGTGACAATTCTCGGAGTGTGCCTTACAGCTTTATTATAGCCACGATTGGTGGGGAATAATGTTAGAGTATTCGTGTATGTAGAATAGATGTTTCTGCATGTACAGTCATCGTACAGAGGCGAGACATAATCGTGCATGCTATCTATTGGGCGTATGATAGCACGATATTGGAACTTAAAGTCTTAAAAGAGAAATGATTCCGTCATTTTGGATCAGAACCCGTGTAGATGAGTGCGGAATAGAGATAGTTCAATCCAGATATGAGAACCGGTAGGTGGACTGAATCTTCGAGAATTATACACGCGTAGGACTTGCTATGTGATGTTAGATTGAGTTTGTGATATCCCGGGGTGGATCACAAATGTATTATTGTATAGTAGGAATCGTTATTGGAGATTTCACTACTGTTAATGTAATAATTTGGTCTTCGAGAGAAATGATATTATAATGAATAAGCGAAGTAATTCTTCGAGAGTAGAATCACGCCATATGGTTATTGAGGCAAGTGATAATTTGATAGTGGATTATGATAGATATTTGCGTGATTTAGGATAAGGAACCTACGTCTGTTTGAATTTGTGTACGTTTTCGAAGAAGTAATCTTAATTAGATTTATCCCGAATTCTCTATAATTCATGGCTTTAATGTTCACGATAATTCACGATGGTTCTAGAACACCATTCGAGACTGCCTGAACTCGAGATTTTCCAGAATATTCGAGGATTTTCATCCAGGTCATATGATTGAACTCTAGAAATTTCACGATATCTTCGGCTATGATAAACTTA
The DNA here is from genome assembly GCF_040414725.1 of Anabrus simplex. NCBI lineage: Eukaryota > Metazoa > Arthropoda > Insecta > Orthoptera > Tettigoniidae > Anabrus > Anabrus simplex. The sequence goes on along the minus strand of NC_090274.1, from coordinate 87,996,993 downwards.
TACAATGATACTCCGACAATATGATCAAATTATTCAGTAATATTCCGACAATATGATAGTCTTTATGTAGCCACATGTGTAGATAGTGTATAATAGGGTGTAAATAGTAGTGTATTTTTGTATTATCGTATGGTTATGGTGTTTTGGAGTTGATTTTCCTTTGTCTCGGATATTGTTACACGATGCGGATGATGTTAATTTCTTCGTTATTTGCATTTAGAAGTTGTGATATGGCATTGAATAAATTGAATTTTGAGTTAAGCAGACCATTTTAAATGTGTATTACATTTCCAGACTTTAGTAATTTATCTATTTCATTTTGTTAATCCAGTAAGCGACTGGTAATGGAACAGATTATTATTTCATTGAGCCGACTCAGTTTTAAACAGAAATTGAAGCATCAAATTATGTAATTGTAAAGAATCGTAAATTTTTGAATCGACAAGTGGAAATTTAATGGGATTTTGAGCAAAAGTTAATTCAAATTTTTTCTTTTAATATATCAGAGCTGATCGTCTGAATCCAGAACTTTCAATAAATCAAACGGAATCTGTTTATCTGATCAAAATATTAAATGAATATGTAATTATGATTTGCTAGGACAAGATAGGGCGTGAAATCATGTACCACCCCATTTGATTATTTCTTTTGTACTTCATGAGATACATTTATAATTTATTAACGATCATTCACATTATCACAAGTTAGGAGGATGACAATTTGAGAGTATTTCGTTATTAATAAATCATGCCATATATTAATTTTATTCAGTATTTTATTTGTTATATGCCACAATTCAGTCATATTTCCTAAGCATGCCACATCCTTCGATTTGTTATATGTGCGTCTAATTTATGAACTGAGCACACCTGAGGTGTCTCGGTGTTCTGCGACTGTAACTTAATGGTTGCATTAATGGCTTTACAAACGTGGGGCTCGATACTAGCTTTCCCATGCATAGGACGTGAGATAACCTAATTTAGCCGGATTTTAGATGGTCTAATTTTATTTCATTTAACTGTGGCATCACGTGGCATACTTTTGCATGAATTTATACATATTAGTGACTGTGTCATCCTGGATAGATAGGGTCCCAGCAAACATTGCGTATTTGGCAATTAGTTTAATATTTAACCGATTTTGAGGCTTACAATAATGAAAGATCTGGTTAAAGTACATAATTGATGCTATAATTTCAATAATATAGTCATAGGTGGCGGACTCGAAATCTTAACGTCTGTTAGTGTAGGTCAGTTGACAAGTGATAGGATTATGATGGATTTTGAGGCATGGCGAGCTATGTTAGAGGACATGCGAGAAGAGTCCAGGAGAGGACGAAATGATTTTATTTCGGCATTGGAAGATAATAAGAAAGCAGTGGAAGAGCAGACGAGAAACTTGGAACTGTTAGGGCAAAGAATTAATGAAGAAAGTAAGAAAACTATTGTGCATTTAGAACAAATTAGGGAGGAAAGTAAGAAAACCGTGGAGCGATTAGAGCAAAGAATTGATGAAGGAAATAAGAGATAGTTGGAACAGATAAATGAAGAAAATAAGAAAAATCTGGAGCAGTTAGAGCAACGAATAAATATAGTAGGGACAGTACTTCGGGAAGAATCCAAGAAAGGACGAGATGAATTAACAGCTAAAATTGTGGAAACACAATGTAGGATTGACAACATTGTTTTGGAATGTCGAGAGAACCAAAATAAAACTCTAGAAAAGGTTGGAAACTTGACCACGCAGTTGCAGGAAGAAAATAAGATAATTACAGGAAAAGTAACAGTTTTGCATAGTGACGTGGCGATAATTAAAACTACTATGGAATCTGTGAGGAATGAAGTGGATTCTATGAAAAGGGACATGGCCGAGAAAATTCAGGGAGTTAAACAAGAGTTGGTAGGGGACCTTAAAGTAGTTCAAACACAAATAGAAGCAGACATTAGTGGCATTCGAAAAGATGTGCGTGGAAATCAAGCTGACATCGCGGAGTTAACACAGTTAATTGTGGATGTTAAGATAAGGAGAGAAAACGATAAAACCGATATTTTAGAACAGATTACTAATTTAGGTGAAGACATTAAACTTAGCAATCTGAAAGTCGAGGAAAATGCAGACGTTATAAAGAAGTTAGAGAAGGAAGTCAGCATGATCAAACTTCAGGATCGCAGTACTCGAGCTTTAGTACAATCCTTACAGGATAGGCAGAATCACGTAGAAGATGTTATCCAGGAAGGGATGGTCGATTCGGAAGTAGTTATGAATGAATGTCAGCAGGAGCAACCCAACTTAGGTAATACTACAGGTCAGACGTTAAACCCATCCGATACGTCAACACCGGCAAATCAGCAGGTTATAAATATTATCCGAATGAGTGAGGATAAGCCCAGAAAATTCGATGGCCGCCAAGAAATTTCTCCTAAAATTTTTATTCATAACTTAGAGGAATACATGAAGGATAATAAGATTTCGCCCGAAAGACACATAAGAACAGTAGAGAAATTCTTAGAGGGTGACGTTCTTAATTGGTTTTACGCATTCCGGTATTTATTTGACGACTTTGATAGCTTCAAACGTTTATTTTTACAACGGTACTGGGGAGTTGAACTTCAACAACACCTACAGCGTGATCTATATTCGAGGAAATATACAAGTTCTGGACCTACTAGATACGCAGATTATTTTCCTTGCAATTACGACGCATAAAGGAGTTAGATTAGCCATTGGAAGAAACTGCGTTGCTGCAAGCACTTGCAAAACAATTTCCTCCAGATGTTCAACGTATTCTAATTGCCGCGAACGTTAATACCGCAGTTCAAGCAGAGGCCATTCTCAGACAGCTGGATTATACGACTAATAGTCAAATAGTATCCAGACTACCTAAAACCAATAATCCTCAAATTAATGTTATGGATGCTGCTGGTGAACAACACGTTGACTTACAGGATACGAGAAAAAAAGAGATTATCAACCCCAGGAAATTCGCGATCGTCAGAGACAATTTCAAGATAGGAGAGATGATCGCAGAAGAAGATTTCGAGATAGAGGAAGAGATGATAGTAGAAACACTAGATACAGGAATAATACCAGAATACCTAGTCAACAATGGGAAAATCGAAGAAATAGGCCTTACGATCGACCCAGATATTTTCGACAAGGATCGCGGAATTTCAGAGAAGAGATGGAAAACCGTTATCAAAAAAGTAGGAAATACTTGGATGAATTACGAAAGGAAAAGGAACAAAAGGAGAAATGGAAGCAAGCAATTATCAACCAAGATGTAAATCCTGATAGAGTCGAAGGCGCAGAGGGACTGGAATATCAGAAATATCGTAAAGCTGTCATGGAAGGCAAACCACCAGACACATACACTAGTAATACCTCAGGAGAGGATAAAGGTGCAAAAAACGCCGATTCTGTAACAGGGTTTGAGATTTCCGTACAAAGTTCTAGGCTACACGAGGGATGGACGATTGTTCAAGTAAACTCCTGGTACATCAAATCGGAAGATCTTATTGAGGACTGTCAACCAGCTACCATACATAAATATACCAGATTGCCTATAATTGACACACGTGTTTTTGGACTTAAGCTGTATTCTCTCTTGGATACAGGGGCTTCTATAAGTGTTACCTCTAAACCATTATTTGAAGAATTAAAAAGGAGATGTAATATTCCTATTTTACCTGTTTCGAATGTAAAAGTGAGAGGGGTTATCCCGGACAAAACTGTAACATGTAAAGAGCAGGTTTAACTCGATATTACGCTGGGTAATTCTACATTTTCACATACGTTTCTGGTGATGTCTAAAGTCAATTTTAATCTTATACTGGGAGCCGACTTCGTTAGTGAACACAACATCATCATTAACTTGCCTGAGAAGGAAATATACTTCCGTATGATGTCAGATATGGAACGATTATCACTTGAAGACGGGAATCCCAATGCTGAATACTTACAAGAAACAGAAAATATGTTTACTTCTATGGAGACGATACCACTTGAGGACGAAGAAGAAAGTTTTGAGAAACTAGTGAGGGAGAAAACTCAAGAGGCCAACTGTGTAGATCAAGATCGGAGGAGGTTGATTTCTTTATTAATGGAAAACAAAGATGTCTTTGATGATAAACCTGGAGTTATTCCTAATTTTAAATACACGCTGCTGGTAAATGATTGGTCTCCGTATCGTCTTAAACCTTATCCTATACCAGAGAAACACCATGATGAGGTTGCAGATATTATACGCGCCACAGAAGCACAGGGGATCATTGCCAAAGCAACCACACCATTTGTAAATTCTATCACCGTCGTGCGTAAACCAAACGGGTCTCTTCGTTTGTGTTTGGATGCTAGACAATTATATTCCCAGCTTATTCCAGAATATGACCAGGTAGCACCAGTTAAAGAGCTAATTAGGAAGTTCAGGGGAATGTCATATTTCTCCGGTATCGATTTTATTTCATCTTATCGCCATATCTAATTGGATGAAAAATCGCGACTCTTCACGGGTTTCCTATTTGACCAACAAACATACGTATTCTTGAGGTTGCCTTTCGGCGTAAAGACATCAGGATCTGCATTCATCAGGGCGTTAGACAGGAATCCAACAGAAGAAGTTAAGAGTAAAACTGTAAGTTACGTAGATGACGTCATACTGCATAGCCAAACTATTGAAGAACACTTGGACAGCCTGGAGAAACTGCTCAAGAACGTCAGGGACACTGGATTTAAGATCAACCTTCAGAAATCCAAATTTTGCCAGTTGGAAATCTTATTCTTGGGGCATATTGTGGACGGAAATGGAATTAGACCGAACCCTGTAAAGTTGCAAGCTATTCAGAATTTCCCTAAGCCGCGGAGGATCAAACATGTGAGACAATTTCTTGGTTTATGTCAGTTCTTCTCTGAACATTGCCCGGCTTATACCCAAACTGTAGCTCCTTTGCAAAACCTCTTACATAAGAATAACCGTTGGTGCTGGAATGAAGAATGTTCCGAAGCGTTCCAGAAAATCAAACAGATGCTCAATGACTACATCAAGCTAGGTTACCCCGACTTTAACCCGTATACTGGGGAGCGCGACGTAAGTCGCTCGAGGAAATAACCAGCCAGGTGGGGAGAGCGACTTCAGTCGTACGCTGCTATTTTATTTTTTTCCTCGACTCTCAGCTTAGCCAGAGTTATGAAATTCAGTCCTCGTTATCTGCATACCTCTGTCATCAAGTGGTATTTTTAGTAAGTACTTCCGCTTAACAGAAACAGATCAGAGGGAGATGTATATCATTCAACATAATTCGCTTCCGTGCAAAACCGCGCTATGTGTTCGCCTCGCACGGGAACTAGGCTAATCAGCTGCGTCCTTGCTATGTGCTTACTCGAAAACTTTAGTGTTTTATGAGACTGGGAACTGTATAGTATATCAGTGTGAAAAGGAGTACTGTAATTTCGGGGAGGAGTGAATTTGAACCTATAGATGCGTTGCACTTCTGTTGTTTCATAAGAGTACTTTTCAGTCATAATTATGTCTTCTATACGACATCGAGTTGAAGAATTACGTGATGACAGCTTGCGTTCACTTGTACATGAAATATTGGAGTTTAGCGACGAGGACGATGACTTCGGTGACTTCCATTCAGATAGTGAAGATAATTCGTTCTCTGGAGAAGGAGGCACATGTGGTACAGGACAGCATTCTGGTGCTATCACAGCGAATGGTCGCGGGTTCGAAAGTAACACCTCGGTGACGACAGTGACGATGGAGAGATACCGGCAGATTCAAACTGCAGTGATATGTCAGGGCCTATTACGTGGGTAGAAGATGGACAGAAAAGGAGTAGATTTCCAACAAAGTTCATTCCTGGAGTAAAAGGACAGTTTATGGATGTAAAGACTCCAGAGGATATTTACGAACTGTTTGTGGACGATACTATCTGTCAGTATATTGCTGAGCAAACTAATATTTATGCGCAACAGAAAATTCGTGGGAAAACACTGGTTCACAAAATGAAACAGAGGAGTAGGGAAAAAGACTGGATACCTACAAATAAGGATGAAATAAAACTTTTATTCGGACTTTTGCTTCTTCAAGGGATTATCCACAAACCTACAATGGGGCATTATTTTTCTCGTAACAAGTTACTGGCCACGCCCATATTTTACGAGACCATGACGGAAAAGAGGTTTTTCCTTCTCTTGAAATTTCTCCATTTTACTGACAATGAGGCCTACGATGGGCAGATGCCTCCTAAACTATACAAGGTAAAGCCAGTCTTCGATCACTTTGTGAAAATGTTTCAACAGGCTTACATCCCGGATGACCAGCTATCCATAGACGAAAGCCTTCTTCTATGGAAAGGTCGCCTTGGTTGGAAGGTATACATTCCAAAGAAAAGATCCCGGTTCGGAATGGAATCTTACGAAATTTGCGAAGCGAAAACGGGTTACGTGTGGAATATGTTGTGGTACACGGGAAAATCAACAGAACTCAAGAGTGAAGTCCATGGCATCGATCTATCACAGTCTTCCAAGCCGACGAGAATTGTGTGTACTCTGGCAGATAATCTACTGAAACAAGGATACCTGATAGGAATGGACAACTACTATAGCAGCCCTGAATTATACGACCTGCTAAATGACCTCGATACTGACGCAGTGGGTACAGTAAGAACCAACCGGAAAAATCTCCCTAAGGAACTTATGAGTAAAAAGCTGAAGAAAGGAGACGTAACGGCTGCTTATCGAAAGAAACTCATGGTTCTAAAATGGAAGGACAAGAGAGATGTTTGCATGCTCAGTAGTATCCACGATGCTGAAATGCGAACTGTCCCTATCATAGGAAAGGACGAAACCAAAGAAAAACCTGTAGTTTGCATAGACTCAATGATTCTATGGGGGGAGTTGACCTTTCCGATCAGTACGTCATTACGTACTCCACAGCAAGGAAGCGAACGAGGAAATATTACCAGAAAATTTTCCGGCATCTTCTGGACCTCGTGGTATTCAATTCATTCATCGTTTTCCGGCAACATGGAGGAAAATGCAATCAACTGCAGTTCAGAATTCACCTCATCGACAAAATCCTCGAAAAGTACACAGGTTCAACCCCCGCTGAAGCAATGCCCTTCCTTTCAGTTAGACCACTTCCCGCTGCTCCCACAGAAAGATTCAGCGGTAGGCATTTTCCTGATGTGAATCCACCATCGGGAAGAAGGCAGCACGGTGTGAAGAGGTGCGTGGTGTGTCTGGCGAAAAGAGAAAGACGTGAAACAATCTACAGGTGCAGCGACTGCGACGTCGCTCTCTGTGCAGCTCCGTGTTACCGTGTTTATCACATGCAAGATGTGTAAAAACACTGTGTGACTAGTGTAAATAATATAATTAGTGAAATCAGTCCTGATGTGTAAATTCATTTCGATAAAGAAGTAATTATTGTGAGAAGACGATTAGAACCAGGCTACCACTGTAAGTACTTACTCTCAACTTATTACTGCGATTGCAAACCCAGAATGAAATGTATTTCTCTCAACTGCGGTATTTATTTCAGAAATTGTAGATTAGTTAATGATAAAGTGTATTTGCAGTGTATAGGCTTTTAATTTTCCTGAAATTAATATGAAAATATAGATATTCCGAAAAGAAATTTATATTTGTAATATACAGAAGTTAGTACGAGACTTAGGTCGTTTTTGCTCCAAAACTATAACACCCACACATATTAACAAATAGGCAAAAAATCACTTTCTATATCAGAATTAGGATATACGTAGCATTTTATTATCAAGTATATCAATATTTGGAAGGTTTCTTGAATTGATGTGATTATTTTTCGAGTTACGAAAATTCGTCCCCACCAGAACAGAGTTACCGTATCGCACGCTCCCCAGTTAACGGGTTAAGAAGAAATTCATTATTCAGACAGATGCTTCTATCGTGGGGACAGGTGCTGTACTATACTAAGAAGATCCGAATGACCGTAAAAAGAGAACGTACTTAGCTTTTTACAGTACGAAATTGAGAGGTCATGAAACTCACTACAATACCACGGAGTTGGAATTGTTATCGATAGTTAATGCTCTACAACATTGGCGGAAAATCATCTATGGCCACCCCATAATTTTGAGAACAGACCATCAAGCCTTGACGTTTATGATGAGATCTTCGTTTATTAGTGAGAGGATAACGCGTTGGTCATTATTCATCCAACAGTTTGACATTGACATTGAGTACTGCTGTGGTCGAGATAATATTATTGTCAAGTAGAGTTAGCTGATGAAGACAAAGAGGTTCTTCGTAAGCTTAAACATGTACGTCAGTCTCAGCGACGAGATGAGTTTACTAAGAAACTGATTATTTATTTCAACCATAAAATCACAGCTGACGACTCGGGTTATATGGAAGTACACAAGCTGGCCCATAATTATATGCTCAGAGATGATATTCTGCTTAAATTTGTAGACAAAGTACACTGTAAATTAAGGATAGTAGTTCCAACCAAGCTGTGGAAAGGAATTATTTGGTTAGCGCATAGAACTACAGGTCATGCTGGTATTGACAAGGTTGTGGCCACGCTACAGGAAACATTTACGTGGGCAAAGATGCGAGAATCCGTTAGGACAACCCTTAAGACATGTGACCTCTGTCAAAGAGTAAAAACAAATACACACCTACTCAAGCAACAACCTATACCATTGTTGCCTAGTAAGCCCAAAGAAATATTCGCAATCGACCTCTTCGGCCCTTTGCCAAGGTCGGCTAAAAGCAATAAGCATGTTGTAGTAACGGTCGATGTATTTTCCAAATTTGTATCTTTGTGCGCTATCCAGAAGCCCAATGCTAAATCTGTGTTGAGACGTATTACCAGGACTGTAATACCTCAAATGGGCAAACCTGAATTTATGTTGTCAGATCATGGGTCACAATTCACATCTGACGAATTTCGGCACGCTATGCAACAACTTGGGATCAAGCATGTGTTTAACTCAATTCGTTATCCAGCTGGAAACCCCGCAGAGCGAATTATGGAGGAGATAGCTAAGTTTTGCAGGCTATATTGTGGAGATCGCCATTGGGATTGGATAAAAGTCTTGCCCATCTTAATGGAATGTCACAATAATACAATTCATGAATCTACGGGCCAAATTCCAGCAGTTACTCATCACAATTGTTACCCAGTCCGACTATGGAGTAGTATTCTTCCGTGTCCACCTGATGCTAGATCGCCACATGACAGATGCATCGAACTAACAGCAGAACACTTAAGGAAACGGGCTAACATTCGCCTTAAGAGGGTAGAAAAGAAAAGATTCCACCGACCTCTAAGAGTCTCTGAACTCGTGTTAGTCCGCAAACCAGTTATGTCTAATTCTGCGGAACGAATATACGGCATGTTTGCTAAACTCTATGTGGGTCCATTTAAGGTTGTGAAAAGTTACAACAAAAATGCGTATAAGATACAGAGTCTGGACGGACGGAATGAATTCATATACAATTCCGCAAATTTAAGATTATACCATATGCCAGACGATTAAAAACAAGTCACATTTAGAGACCTTAGCCTGATAAACACTATAGGTGTGAATTCCCTCAATTATTCTAACAGTAAGACATGATTGGAAACTGCCACGTGTTATCTATTTGGAAAAATTTTATTCATAGAATAAAATTTTGTCGACGTAAGGGGTGTTTGTGACAGTTTCATTAGGCCGGATGGCTTGAATATGTGGATGGAGTGACATATCTTCGAACTAGTACTCTTTGGAGTCTCAATGAATTCACCTGTGAGCATAATAAATTTCGAATTAATGGTTTAAGCTATAAAACTGTATTTTGATGTCAACGACTAGGAGTAACCGTCCAAGAAAGAAAAGAAAAGAAAGAAAAACAGAGCGCGCATCGCTAGCGTACGAGAAGCTTACAGTTTCACACCGGTCATAACCAACCATATGAACGACTTGTGATACTATCAGAATAGCATGATAGAAAATTAATGTGTATGTCAAAAATAACGATTATTATAACAATGATAACAACGCTCCTGAACATTATTTTACAAATGAAACCAGTGTGGAAAATTATTACTGTTGCTAACTTGACTAGAGTTCCGGCTCGAACGCGCGTGCGTGGAGTATCAAGGATTCCAACCGGTCAGCTGAGAAGAGAAGTGGGTTATTGGGTTAGTGTGTCTGCCAGTCGCCGGACTTCAGTGGAACTCGACACGCTGTTGAGATAAGTCCTTGGTTCGAGAGCTGACGGCGATAATTAAAGATTGAATTGTGGAAGTTGGACTGTATTAACTTAGTTGGACCATTCAAATATACTACTTAGAATATTATTCTTGTCAACGTACGTAACATAGCGGACGTCAAGTTAAGTTGAGCTGCCTACCGTGTGTAATATTTGAATGATATCTACAGGAAGTATTGTGTGGCAAATTTACTAATCTTTCTTGTACTAGTTTCAGCCTGAAATTCAGGAGGATAGTGATGAATATCATCATGGTGTTGTCACATACTACTATATGTGTTGGTGCAGAAATGGAAGCTTAAACCCATGTGACCAGCTGACAGGCAACAGGATGAGAGGAAGGCACCTATGACTATTATTCCTGAGGACGACCAGTCATTCGACATCGTGAAGACGCCTTAAAGCTAAGTCGACACAACTGTCTAATATAATCTGTTTGGTAGAAGTATAGTTACGTAGTAGAAATTAGTAAATGGTCTGGCAGTATATTTTAGTTATGTAGTCGTAGTACTTTGCCATATTATAAAGACAATAGAAGATCTTCACATAGCCTATTTATTCTTGTCAGATAATAATGTGATATTGGAACGGCGTACACGGCTTATGTGTTATACTAAGTGTGTCAGGTAGTGACAATTCTCGGAGTGTGTCTTACAGCTTTATTATAGCCACGATTGGTGGGGAATAATGTTAGAGTATTCGTGTATGTAGAATAGATGTTTCTGCATGTACAGTCATCGTACAGAGGCGAGACATAATCGTGCATGCTATCTATTGGGTGTATGATAGCACGATATTGGAACTTAAAGTCTTAAAAGAGAAATGATTCCGTCATTTTGGATCAGAACCCGTGTAGATGAGTGCGGAATAGAGATAGTTGAATCCAGATATGAAAACCGGTAGGTGGATTGAATCTTTGAGAATTATACACGCGTAGGACTTGCTATGTGATGTTAGATTGAGTTTGTGATATCCCGGGGTGGATCAGAAATGTATTATTGTATAGTAGGAATCGTTATTGGAGATTTCACTACTGTTAATGTAATAATTTGGTCTTCGAGAGAAATGATAATATAATGAATAAGCGAAGTAATTCTTCGAGAGTAGAATCACGCCATATGGTTACTGAGGCAAGTGATAATTTGATAGTGGATTATGATAGATATTTGCGTGATTTAGGATAAGGAACCTACGTCTGTTTGAATTTGTGTACGTTTTCGAAGAAGTAATCTTAATTAGATTTATCCCGAATTCTCTATAATTCATGACTTTAATGTTCACGATAATTCACGATGGTTCTAGACACCATTCGAGACTGCCTGAACTCGAGATTTTCCAGAATATTCGAGGATTTTCATCCAGGTCATATGATTGAACTCTAGAAATTTCACGATATCTTCGGCTATGATAAACTTATACTCCGACAATATGATCAAATTATTCAGTAATATTCCGACAATATGATCGTCTTTATGTAGCCACATGTGTAGATAGTGTATAATAGGGTGTAAATAGTAGTGTATTTTTGTATTATCGTATGGTTATGGTGTTTTGGAGTTGATTTTCTTTTGTCTCAGATATTGTTACACGATGCGGATGATGTTAATTTCTTCGTTATTTGCATTTAGAAGTTGTGATATGGCATTGAAAAAATTGAATTTTGAGTTAAGCAGACCATTTTAAATGTGTATTACATTTCCAGACTTTAGTAATTTATCTATTTAATTTTGTTAATCCAGTAAGCGACTGGTAATGGAACAGATTATTATTTCATTGAGCCGACTCAGTTTTAAACAGAAATTGAAGCATCAAATTATGTAATTGTAAAGAATCGTAAATTTTTGAATCGATAAGTGGAAATTTAATGGGAGTTTGAGCAAAAGTTAATTCAAATTTTTTTCTTTTAATATTTCAGAGCTGATCGTCTGAATCCAGAACTTTCAATAAATCAAACGGAATCTGTTTATCTGATCAAAATATTAAATGAATATGTAATTATGATTTGCTAGGACAAGATAGGGCGTGAAATCATGTACCACCCCATTTGATTATTTCTTTTGTACTTCAAGAGATACATTTATAATTCATTAACGATCATTCACATTATCACAAGTTAGGAGGATGACAATTTGAGAGTATTTTGTTATTAATAAACCATGCCATATATTAATTTTATTCTGTATTTTATTTGTTATATGCCGCAATTCAGTCATATTTCCTAAGCATGCCACATCCTTCGATTTGTTATGTGTGCGTCTAATTTATGAACTGAGCACACCTGAGGTGTCTCGGTGTTCTCCGACTGTAGCTTTATAGTTGCATTATTAACTAGACAACATTGGAAACAATCTCAGAGAACGAGACCGCTAAACTGAGAAGAAATTAAGAATGCTGCTATTCTAATTATTTTGAATTCAACGGCGTTTCTCCATCACTTATCACATGCATTTCATCTGGCACATTGCCTCCTCTCAAACTCGGTTTCTCAAGTTTTTCCGCTCCCCTCCTAGCCATTCATAGTGTTGGCATTTCTACAAAAAAACCACTGTCAGCCTGAATTTTCAACACAGGGTTTTCATCCTGTTTTCTGGATGGTAAAAATTTTAGACTATGCGGTCCGCCACCTACCACAAGCACTTATTGTTCGTTTCCATCTGTATCATTTTTCTTTTCTTCTTAAGCTAGCACACTTTTTGGACTCAATTATGTTTTATATTAACCTTTTTTCACCGAATTTGTCTCTGCGAGTTATTTATTGCTCAATCTAAATGTAAATATTGTACGGTATATTGTCATTGTATTATTTCCGTCTTGTCTCCTTTGCCTCCTTCATTATGTTGTTTAGCACATATTTAGCTTGTATTATCTAGACTACTTTAACCCCCCGCCCTTATTTCACTGAACGTGGCCCATCTAATGATAGAATTATTGTTTGTATTGAATTAGGAAGATATATTTATTTTTTCTCCTTTTCAAATTAGACCATGGCATTTTAATTAGAAAATTGTCGCGTTTTGGTCTGACCCATCCTTGGTTAAAAAGCTTGCATGTTATCTTACTGCACGGAAACAATATGTTTGCTATTATCAACATGAGTCTTATGCAAACAATGTTACTTCTGATGTAGCACAGGGTCTAACCTTGGCCCTTTATCCTTCATTTTATAATATTAACGATTTGCCCACTAGAATTAGATTTTTTCAATATTTATTATATGCTGATGATGTGAAACTTTTTAAATAAATTTAAAATGTTGATGATAAGTCGAAATTACAATATGATTTGTATTTCTTATACGCATGAAGTATTGAAAACTGTTCGCGACTTAATATAAATATATGCTGTTTTCTTCAGATTTCAAATAAGAAAAATACATTGAATTATAAAATATGGAATTATAAACGAAGAATTTAAAGTTGTTCAATCTGTTAATGACTAACGGGTAATTGTTACAAGAAACTTTAGTCTTCAGGAGCATATTAATACTATGGTTGATGATTCCTATAAGAAATTGGGTTTTTAATTAGAAATTCAAGAGATTTCACTAACACGTATGCACCCACTTTATTGTTCAATTGGAGTGTGTCTCTGTTGGTGGCACATTTAAATAAATAAATAAATAAATCAATCAATCAATCAATCAATCAATCAATCAATCAATCAATCAATCAATCAATCAATCAATCAATCAATCAATCAATCAATCAATCAATCAATCAATCAATCAATCAATCAATCAATCAATCAATCAATCAATCAATCAATCAATCAATCAATAAATAAATAAATAAATAAATAAATAAATAAATAAATAAATAAATAAATAAATAAATAAATAAATAAATAAATAAATAAATAAATAAATAAATAAATAAATAAATAAATAAATAAATAAATAAATAAATAAATAAATAAATAAATAAATAAATAAATAAATAAATAAATAAATAAATAAATAAATAAATAAATAAATAAATAAATAAATAAATAAATAAATAAATAAATATAATGCTACAAAGATTTTAAGTTCACTTCTATCATTCTTAGACCATGCAGTATTTCAAGACACAAACAGCTAGTGCTCTGCCACCTAAGCTACTCAGCCTAAGTTAGTCTGCAAAGTTTCCACATCACCTTTGTCCAGTCATCCTTAGATCAGCCCTTTAGGCTGATGACAGTGGAGCTCTAACCTCCTAACTTAGACTATATAGCTATCTCTCAACAAGCTGCCTCTGTGGATCAGCGGTAGAGTGTCGGCCTCTGGATCCCAAGATAGCGGGTTCAAACCCGGCAGAGGTAGTCGGATTTTTGAAGGGCGGTAAAAAGTCCATTCGACACTCCATGTCCCATACGATTTATGTAAACATTATGGTATGCGATTAGAAGTCTCTAAAGTTCAAATCTATAAGTTCAAAAAGTTAAAATCAACAAGTGAGTCACTCCGTGGTCGCTCAGCTCTAAGATCGACCTTCATTACGTCCATATAATAAATTCAAATGTGTTAGGCGTGACACCACATTCCTAGCCCCATATAAACAATGTATACCCACTATCTTGTGCAGAAGTATGTGTTCAACTCCGATTCCCTCAGGATCAGTATTGAACATTACACAATCGCCCTAGTCTCATTAGCCAACATCTTGTTCCATGTCCAGCACCGAGTCCCCAAGATCACCCTCCAATGTTCCCCTCTATGAATAAAGCCTTACACCATGTCCCTAGCCTCATTAGTACAAAGTGTAGCCGAAATTTTGTTGCAATGTCCGCTGCGAGGGAGCTAATGCCCCTGCAGATTGCACAAAAAAATAATTTTAGGTAAGTTGTCAAGTTTGGAAGCAGTATTTTGAAGGCAGTTAATTACCTCGATCTTTGTGAAGTAAAGGATGGAGAGGGATACTGGTAATGACTTAGCTGTGTTTAGGTACATATTCATGCTTTTCCCTGGCTCATTATTGCCACCTTTAAATTTCTCACTGAACGTTGAGGCAATGACCTCGGGGGAGGCAACTATTGTCATTAGAGTAGAATGTGTGCTGATTTGCCGTATTAAGGTATTAACTTATGTTTTTGCTGTTGTTACTTATCTTGTTTATGCAGTTTTTGTATGCTTAGTGAATGAATTTCTTGGTGGCATTCCTCACACATTTATATTTGTCCCACATAAGATTGCGTGTATCCTGTTTCCATTTCCTGTAAAGTATATTCCTTATGCATATCATTTTGACTATTTATTTTGTGATATATGAAGCCTTTTTTTGGTAACGATGGGTAGATTGCTTCTTAGAAGTTATGATAGCAGTTCCCAGCCAGCTTTCTTGTAGTAATAGACTGCTCTAATATATTATTTTAATGGTGGTTTCTTGTATTTTGTGGTAGCTGTAACTGCTAGCTGTTCGGAGGAATAGGGAATTACTGCTGTTTCCAGTACTGAGGATTGGAGGGTTAGTAAGGACAAGAGTTTTCATTATACAGGTTGGTTCAGTAATTAATTATTCAAGGAACAAGTTGTAGAATCCTACAACGAAAGTTGCTGCTAACGGACTAATGGGAAGAGGCAGGATATTTCCAAGATAAAATCACCAGCCTTGTAGATACTTCTGAATCAATGTTGCATATTTTGTTCATGTTTTCGAGACAGCAGGTATCCCTCATTGATGTCAACGGTGGAGTTCGGAGCTCAGTACATGGAACCGAAAAGGAACTTGCTTCCAGCGAACATGAATTCCACCAAAACAAATTCTACTATTGTTTCCAGCAATTCAAAAAGCACAGGATTGAATTCGGGTTTCATGGCAATAAGTGATCCTCCCCCTGAGGTTTCCCAAATACTATGTATGACTGAGGTACCACTTCTATGTCATAGATTGACGAATTCAGCCAGGTTTCACTAATGCACACAATTGCAACAAGAGTGGCCAGAACTGCCTGTCTACACTTCACATATTTCAGGCTGTAAAACACAGTAACTGTCCTGTTATGTCAGTCCAATATTCTGAGTGGCTAACATCATTATTTACGCTGCATGAGGTCATGTTAAAAAAAGATTGTGAGATTGAGGTGAACTACATTTCCAACATGACCATGCCTCCACCCCTGAGTTAATCTTCTACAGTAGAGATGTATTAATCATTGCACATGTTTCTGAACTGGTGAGTAAAAATTGTACATGTCACAAACAGTTGATTCACATTATGTTTATAATTACACATGTCGCATGCATTTGAATGAGTCTTCTGAGTTAGGTCCTGGGTTCAATTCCACATCTCCACTAAGAGCAACTGAACACATCACAAGGTGGGGAAATAATACGGGCGGTTTGGAAATTTTGCTCCCTCCGGCAACCCTCCAACCCCCCTGACGTCCAATACCCATTCCTACTGTAGCGGTATAATTATGAGGACTATATGGAATTACCGCTACACCGGAAATCAGTTCGTGTGGAATTTAAAAGACAAAGAGAAAGGAAACTACTGTTTAACCTTGCCCAATGGAACGCAACTCTGCGACGATTAACTGTTAAACGTTTAAGGTTCTTATTGGTGTAGATGGTAATATAACTGTGGGCAATTGCTTCGCCACTGGACTTTTATTGTACGTTCTTGCGTATGAACTTGCTATTGGAAAACTCCGCTGCTTGACCATCGACTGTTCTGCACGGCGCTCCCTAGCTGCTGTTATTCAAAATCTGACCTCTGTTCCAGCGTTCGACGAGTGCAGGCGTGATGTCGCTTGCCTTGCTGCCATTCGCTATGGCAGGCAAGTATGATTTGAATCCACCGTGAGGTGATTGTGATAGGAAGGCGTAGGCCAGTGTAATACTTTTATATTTACGTTTTCTTTATTTGGTAGTGATGTAATTTAAATTTGTGTGAAAATTTGGAATACAACTTTATGCGTGACTCTGGACTGGTAAGTGATCATCTAGCATGATATTAACTCCATCAGACTTCCCATGCAAACTACGGTGCATTTTTCTGCAGTGAGTAAAACGCCAACATGGCTACCGTCGTCGATGTTTCTGAATTAATATTTTTGGGAGACGTCTTGTGAACCACAACATCAGTTTACTACTTACAGGAGAGCAATGTTTATTCACTAAATTATATTCTGAGAAGATTTTCGTGTGAATGTTTTTGAAAGACAGGTATTTAAAAATGTCAATAATAATAATAATAATAATAATAATAATAATAATAATAATAATAATAATAATAACTCTTTTCTGTCGAGAAAATCTAGTTGAGAGTAATGTGCTGGTTTCGTAAACATTCTTATGGTTTTCTTACTCCCAAACCTGCTAGCGTGCTGCATCTTGGTGATGTGATAAAGATGGTTTTCCAGGCTTTAATAAAATGGAATTGTTTCCAGGCTACTGGATAAATATGTTAGCTGTTGGACACTCTCTCATAATTATATTTTGTTAAGGTAAAATTTTAGGTAGATTCATTATATTTTGATCCTTCTGAAATATAATGAAGTTGCTAATTTTCTTAATATTATTTGCCTTGTATGCATTGTTATATCGATCTTGTGACCGTTAGATTGTCTGATCTTGATGTTGTCTATAATATTCCGACGCATTTTTTATTGAATTCCGCCAATGTAAATATGTTATATGTTATGTTATATTTAAACAAGTGAATAATTTCTATTGATGGACATACTTTCGCGCCACGAAAACAGTGTGGTTTCAAATGACCTCTTTTAACAGGAGCTGTGACAAGTAAATGTGTGTGTATTCTGTTGTACCTCTAGCCTCATAAGGGCGACTGAATATTTAAAATTAATTTAAACCCTAGTGAATACTGAAGCGTGCTTTGGATTGCATTTTATTCCATTTTTAAAATTAATTTATTCATTATTATTATTATTATTATTATTAAATTTTCCTTCCTTTAAATGTCAATTAATGGCTACGGTTCTGAAGCTACACTCCATTTTAACTGCATCGTTGTGGTATGCTTCCGTCTTTTATTTGCTTGATAACGGTTTGATTTGCTCGCATTGTCGCGGTGTAAGTCAGTGTTGTAACAATATTTGAGTTGTGCGGACGTTCGTTGTTGTGTGATATACTTTTGCCGTTGGTGTGATGAACTGCGTCACGAGATGAGTTTTAATTACTTCAATATTTTTGTGTTACCTTATAATGGTTTCCATACAATCATTTATTTGCTTTTCTTTTGATGTGGGCTCTTTCTTCATTTAATTTCGCCTACCATAATGCTACGTTAGGACATTATCGTTCTGTTGGGGGACGCGAATAGATGTCTTCATTTGAAATGCTTCCTGTTCACTGAGGGATCTCAAACCATGTAAATTTTAAATGTATTAATGCCTGTTGGCTTTTAGTTGTTTAATAACAATTTGGAAAATTGCAAAAGGTTGTAAATTGAAAGGGGCGCGCGTACCCAGATAGGTGCACCTAAAGTATAAATGACTTTAAAAAACACTTCCTTGAAAAGAAAGGGGTTCGACCTCGAAAGGTAATTTGTTATGAACTTCAAGGTCAAACTCAAGTTGATTTCTTCTTGAAAATATTAGTGAAATTTTTAAAATGGTTGAGGTTGTAGGTATTCTAACTTGGTGGCCACGCTTGGTGGTAATTCTTTGAAAACGAGCCTTGCCATTAGTTTACCTTTTGAATTTAATAGATTTGAATTTGTTTTATATATTTGAATTGCACCACCCACCCGCCTTATTGTCTCTTATATTGTATTAAATTTTGGTCTTTTAAGTGTGACGGTGAGTGTTGTTATTGTCAATTGCTCTATCGTTTTAGCTTCTTCCACCCTCTGTTATGGTCGCTGACCTATTGGTTTTTCCCAGATTCCATCACTTCCCCTTTCTGTGTTTGTGTTTGATCAAGGCCCTTCCCTCCGTAGTTGGCGTGAATCCGCGTTGGGAGGCGCCTCTTATCTCTTTAGTGGTAGTGCTGACAGTCGAAGACTTGGGCTGCGATATTGTAATTTTTTTTATTGAGCCCTTCTTCGATTGTTGGTGTGCCACACTACGGTGAACTGTAGACCTTCACGTCTACACCATGCCCAAGAATTAATCTCACATTTAGATACTAATAATAAGCACTTATTAATTTACAAATCTGTATACAATTCTCTGTTTGTCAAGGAGTACTTATATACTACTTCTGCAGATGTTATTAAACTTTATACCATAAAAACGACACAAAATCGGAGAACTCATATCACTACAGAGCTGCTTGCCACCATTTTGAACTATTTCCTGGTCATTTTGTTGTGATGAGCAACAGATTTAAATATTCAAGAATAGCATTCTTGCAAAACTAAACATTTCAATCCTTCACTTCCATCCAACACAGCCAGACATGAGGCAGTGTTTCCAACATTCCTATCACAGAATATACTTTCCACGTGCCTGAACATTGAGGATGCCGTGGCCAAACTCACGCTCTGAATCAACTCCACTTTTAATTTTGTTTACTCACTTAATTTAACCGTACCAGGATGCATTTCTCAAGTAGGTTGCTTACCTGTTACTCATGACCATATTTCAGTTCTATTGATTTGATAGTTCTTGGAATAGGGGTTGTAGGATTTAAAAAAAATAGAGCACGACTAAGTAGTATTGTAGTGTAGTCGTATATTAATTGCCTTATTGTTGTGTACTATCCCAGACAATATATCCCTCCGTTCATTTATTTTTTTGCAAATAAGTTACTTTATTTTTTAATTTAAAATTTCCCCCCCGTAAAAAATGGCTAAGGAGCGCGAGTGTACTTATTGTGGGTGTGGTGAGGCATTGAGGGGTATGAGGGAGGAGTTGGAAAGTTTGAGGGAGATAATTAGGATTCTCACAGAAGACAGGAAGGAAGATAGGACTCCCTCAAACAATGTAGAGGTTACAGTAGGTGTACAAGAGGGAGGGAAGGAAAGGGAGGAGTTGTAGAAGACAGGTGGTCTAATGTTCTAAGGGGAAGGAGATTGCAGGCCAAGGGCTCTATTCAGGATCAGAATTCAGGACAGGTGTCTGTGCGAAATCGGTACGAGTCACTCCAGGTAGAACAACAGAGGGAAGATGAGGGACAAGGAACTGTTGTTGAGATGCGTGGAAGTAGGAGGAAGGGAAAAGGTAGGAAAGGGAAATGTAGAGTAGAGGATAGGAAAAGACAGGTGAAACAGGGTCATGGGAAGGAGAAAAGGGAGGAGGAAGTAGCTTCTGCAGCTATCAGCAAAGATAGGGCTGACCAGGAGGGGAGGGGATCAAATGAGGTGGATAGGGTTGAGGCTCTGGTCATGGGGGATTCCATCGTTAGACACGTGGGGAAAGTGTGTGGAGGAAAGGGAACCAGGGTAGAATGTTATCCAGGAATTAGGTTGAGGCAGATGTTGAGGAAAGTAGAAGAGAGGGAGGAGGGAAAGGAGAAGGTGGTAGTGTCTCACGTTGGTACCAACAACGTAAGGCAAGCTGATATAAGTACCTACATAGTTGGAGATGTGTGGGATCTGGTAAATGCAGCACGGGTGAAGTTTAAGAAAGCGGAGATTGTTATTAGTGGAATACTGTGTAGGAGGGATACTGACTGGAGGGTGATTAGGGATTTAAATGAGACTATGGAGTGGGTATGTCGGAAACTGGGAGTGAAATTTCTAGATCCTAATGGGTGGGTAGGAGATAGGGATCTGCGCTCGGATGGCCTTCATTTAAACCGCAGTGGTACGTATAAGTTAGGAAATTTGTTTGGAAGGGTAATAGGGAGGTACATTCAGGGAAACGGGATGGCCTAGGGAGCGGTGATAAGGGAATAGGGAACTGGAAATCAAGTAGGGATGACATAAAATTGTTAGTGTTGAACTGTAGAAGTATTGTAAAGAAAGGAATAGAATTAAGTAATTTAATAGATATATATTTACCAGATATTGTAATAGGAGTTGAATCATGGCTGAGAAATGATATAATGGATGCAGAAATTTTCTCACGGCACTGGAGTGTGTATCGTAGAGATAGGATAGGAAAGGTGGGAGGGGGAGTTTTCATTCTGGTGAAAGAAGAATTTGTAAGCTACGAAAAAGTTAGAGATGAGACACATGAAATTCTAGGTGTAAGGCTCATTTCTAAAGATAATAGGCAACTTGATATATTTGGAGTGTACAGATCGGGAAAGGGTAGCACTGATGCGGATTCGGAATTATTTGATAGGATAGTCAGCTATGTGGGAAACGACATGGAGAGAAATGTGATTGTAGCGGGAGATCTGAATTTGCCAGATGTAAATTGGGAAGGAAATGCGAACGACAGGAAGCATCACCAACAAATGGCAAATAAGTTAATATGGGAAGGACAGCTGATTCAGAAAGTGATGGAACCAACCAGAGGGAAAAATATCCTGGATGTGGTGCTGATAAAACCAGATGAGCTCTATAGGGAAACTGAAGTAATAGATGGTATTAGTGATCATGAAGCTGTTTTTGTGGTAGTTAAAAATAAATGCGATAGAAAGGAAGGTCTTAAAAGTAGGACTGTTAGGCAGTACCATATGGCTGACAAAGCAGGTATGAGGCAGTTTCTAAAAAGTAACTATGATCGGTGGAAAACGGTAAATAAAAATGTAAACAGACTCTGGGATGGGTTTAAAGAAATTGTTGAGGAATGCGAAAACAGGTTTGTACCTTTAAGGGTGGTAAGGAATGGTAAAGACCCACCTTATTATAATAGAGAAATAAAGAGACTAAGAAGGAGGTGCAGACTGGAAAGAAATAGAGTTAGAAATGGCTGTGGAAGTAAGGAGAAATTGAAGGAACTTACTAGAAAATTGAATCTAGCAAAGAAGGCAGCTAAGGATAACATGATGGCAAGCATAACTGGCAGTCATACAAATTTTAGTGAAAAATGGAAGGGTATGTATAGGTATTTTAAGGCAGAAACAGGTTCCAAGAAGGATATTCCAGGAATAATTAACGAACAAGAAGAGTGTGTATGTGAGGATCTTCAAAAGGCAGAAGTATTCAGTCAGCAGTATGTAAAGATTGTTGGTTACAAGGATAATGTCAAGATAGAGGAAGACTCTAAGGCCAAAGAAGTAATAAAATTTACATATGATAACAATGACATTTACAATAACATACAAAAGTTGAAAACTAGAAAAGCGGCTGGAATTGATCAGATTTCTGGGGATATACTAAAGACAATGGGTTGGAATATAGTACCATATCTGAAGTACTTGTTTGATTATTGTTTGGTCGAAGGAGCTATACCAGATGAATGGAGAGTTGCTATAGTAGCCCCTGTGTATAAAGGAAAGGGTGATAGACATAAAGCTGAAAATTACAGGCCAGTAAGTTTGACATGCATTGTATGTAAGCTTGGGAAGGCATTCTTTTTGATTATATTAGACATGTTTGTGAAATTAATAACTGGTTCGATAGAAGGCAATTCGGTTTGAGGAAAGGTTATTCCACTGAAGCTCAACTTGTAGGATTCCAGCAAGATATAGCAGATATCTTGGATTCTGGAGGTCAAATGGACTGTATCGCTATTGACATGTCTAAAGCATTTGATAGGGTGAATCATTGGAGACTACTGGCAAAAATGAGTGCAATTGGTCTAGACAAAAGTGACTGAATGGGTTGCTATATTTCTAGAAAATAGATCTCAGAGAGTTAGAGTAGGTGAAGCTTTGTCTGACCCTGTAATAGTTGAGAGGGGAGTTCCTCAGGGCAGTGTTATCGGACCTTTATGTTTTCTTATATATATAAATGATATGAGTAAAGGAGTGGAATCGGAGGTAAGGCTTTTTGCGGATGATGTTATTCTCTATAGAGTGATAAATAAGTTACCAGATTGTGAGCAACTGCAACGTGACCTCGAAAATGTTGTGAGATGGACAGCAGGCAATGGTATGTTGATAAACGGGGCTAAAAGTCAGGTTGTGAGTTTCACAAATAGGAAAAGTCCTCTCAGTTTTAATTACTGCGTTGATGGGGTGAAAGTTCCTTTTGGGGATCATTGTAAGTATCTAGGTGTTAATATAAGGAAAAATCTTCACTAGGGTAATCACATAAATGGGATTGTAAATAAAGGGTACCGATCTCTGCACATGGTTATGAGGGTGTTTAGGGGTTGTAGTAAGGATGTAAAGGAGAGTGCATATAAGTCTCTGGTAAGACCCCAACTAGAGTATGGTTCCAGTGTATGGGACCCTCACCAGGATTACCTGATTCAAGAACTGGAAAAAATCCAAAGAAAAAGCAGCTCGATTTCTTCTGGGTGATTTCCGACAAAAGAGTAGCGTTACAAAAATGTTGCAATGTTTGGGTTGGGAAGAATTGAGAGAAAGAAGAAGAGTTGCTCGACTAAGTGGTATGTTCCGAGCCGTCAGCGGAGAGATGGCGTGGAATGACATTAGTAGACGAATAGGTTTGAATGGCGTTTATAAAAGTAGGAAAGATCACAATATGAAGATAAAGTTGGAATTCAAGAGGACAAACTGGGGCAAATA
This sequence comes from Anabrus simplex, assembly GCF_040414725.1. Classification (NCBI taxonomy): domain Eukaryota; kingdom Metazoa; phylum Arthropoda; class Insecta; order Orthoptera; family Tettigoniidae; genus Anabrus; species Anabrus simplex. The sequence continues at coordinate 87,973,277 of NC_090274.1, read as the reverse complement.
TTCATTTATAGGAAGGGGAGTTAGGAATTGGAATAACTTACCAAGGGAGATGTTCAATAAATTTCCAATTTCTTTGAAATCATTTCGAAAAAGGCTAGGAAAGCAACAGATAGGGAATCTGCCACCTGGGCGACTGCCCTAAATGCAGATCAGTATTGATTGATTGATTGATTGATTGTGAGTGAGTGGTGTTTGGCACTTCTACCATACATTGCGCATGATTGTGCACAAATCAGCCACTAGTTACACTGTCAGATGTAAGATGGCTTGCCTCTTTCATATGAGCTCCCATAGCAGATAATCTCCTGTACTTCTCTGCATTAACATGCTCCTGATATCTAATTGTAAGGCTTCTCCACATTGTCCTACATATGTTTTTTTACACTGATTGCATATCTACTTATAAATGCCTGACTACTGAAATTCGTCATCCTTATGTTTACTGACCTTGTTATGATTGAAGAGTCTATGTTTCGTGTTGTAGTTAGTTGAGTATGTTACTTCGGTGCATTGTTTCTTAAACGAGATTGTTATTTCGTAAAGCCTCGGGTTATTAAATGTGAATTTCATGTACCCCTTCGGTTTCTCCAATTGTTGCTTTTATTTTATTTGTTGTTGATATTTGCACTTAGGAATGATTTTATTGATGAATTTCAAACTATAAATGTTAAAAAGAGCTTGCTGGCAGATGTGAGCTAGTTCCCCCTTTATGTCTTTTTCTATTAATGGAATTTCATAGGCCCTGTTTACGACGCTATAGTAAGCAGATTTCTTTTGTGAAATAGGGTGTAAGGAGTCGCTTTGTATTGTGGTCGGTGTAAAAGTAGGTTTTCTGTGTATTCGTAAATGGAACTTCTTGTTTTCCTGCATTGCCCGAATGTCTAGAAAATTCAGTATGCCTTCTTGTTCTTCTACAGTAAATTCAATATTAGGGTCTAGGTTATTTAAGGTATTTAGAATGTTGTGATTGTTATGAAGTTCATTATTTATTATGGCATAAGTGTCATACACATAGCGCAGCCAGGGATCTAGGCCTTTAAGCGGCGTACTATCTGAGTGAGTTCTAGGTAATCGAGGTATATATTAGCTAAAATCCCAGTAGCCGGAGCTCCAATAGGGAGTCCATCTTGCTCATTTATTCTATTATTGAAAGAAAATAAATTATGGTTAAGTACGAATTCCAAGATAATCATAACATTTTGTATTTCAAGTTTCCTAAAGCGTTTGTGTTTCAATAGATGCCTTTTTATAATCTTAATGGTGTCTTTTATGGGAATATTAGTATAAATATCTTTAATGTCAAAGGAGCTTCTTGTGTGGGAGGATGTTAATTTAAAGTCCTTAACAAGCTTGAAAAACTCCTTGGAGTTTTCTAACGACGTTTTGGTGAAAAAAAACGTAATTTGAGTTAAAACTTACGGATGAATTGAGAGGTTTTGTATGTGCGACTTTTTACGAAAGTTAATTACCGGTCTAATAGGAACATCGTTTTTATGTAGTTTAGGCTTATCCCTTGCTTTGGGAAGTCCTGGGTTCATATTTATGAGCTTCTGTATTTCTTGGTTGTTTAAGAGGAAGTTACTTTGTTTTAGTATTCCTTTCAAGTTCCTTTGTATTTTTAGGGTGGGGTCCTTCTCATGATCTTAAATTTGATGTTATGGAAAAAGGTTTCTATTTTCTTAATGTATTCGGTTTTGTTTATTATTGCAACTGTTCCACCTTTATCGGCTTTCGTTACAACTACATTACTTTGTCTAATTTTACGTTTTTTTAATAGTCGGAAATCGATTCTAATCCTTTAATTACAGAGGGAATATTTTTCCTAGCTTCGCACCTTAGATCGTTTTGAATATCAATTGGTAGGGTCTGTATGGCCGATTCAGTTTCTGCTAATGTTTGTATTAGTCCTTGACTTTATTGATACTATGCCAATTGAGATTTGGTCCTTTTCCTAACATTTGTAATTTCTGTTCTGTGAAGGTTGTGGAAGTCTTTCATTATTGAAGGGTGCCTTAAGCTGTGGTGTATTTTGTTTTGCTGGTGCATTGTTTTTTAGATTTTCTAGTTTCTTATTTAATGTGAACTGTTTATTTTTCATTAGACACTCTATTTTATCTCTGCTGTATTTTTGTACGGAATCCCATTCTAGTGGTCACTAGATTTGTTGAAGCTGAAAGGTGCGCTTAATAAAGTTCCCTGTTAAGGAACGATTTCTCCCTGTACATAAATTTGATTTCTCTTTTAATCCAAAGATGGTTGATTCTTCTTTGTATTGTAATTTGGAATACAGAATGTATGTTGTTTCTTTGCGTCCCTTTTAAAAATTTAGGAATCAGGTAGTTATTAAGACATTCTTAAAAAATATTGCATCCTTACTTACTTTTGCAAGTTTCATCTTTAGTTTTAGATAGATGTTTTCACTATTTCTTGCTTGGATAGTGTTCGTATTGCAAACTGTGCACTTCATAACCGCATCGATGAATTCAATCAACTAATCATTAAACAAATTAATATAAAGGTTCGGTTAGGTGGTGTTTTAAATTAATTTGTTTAATAATTTTTGATGGTGACAACTAGGCAGCCTGCTGATCACTAAATACTACAGGCTGACTTATTGTAATTTTGTGGAATTTTCTCATGAGCCATTATCAAACCAACAAGTTTGACCATGACTGAAGTACAGGAGACAAAATTCGAGAATGACCTTGATGGACCTGTTCTCGCCTTGAACCCAAGATATTGGGATATCGAGGACTTCACTCCATGTCTTGTCTGCAGAGGGACTCAAGATATAAATAGCAAATTCCATAATGTCGAGGATTAGAGGTGTAAAATCTAATTAAGCTAAACAGTACTTACGTGTCTTCTTCTTTGACACAAGCGACCAACTGACCTACTGTGTGCTCATCTACAGTTATTTCATTCTTAATATCGCTGGAAGGCTGTAATGAACAAATATGCAAAACAAAGTAAGAAACGTACAGTAAACAGATTACTAGAGTAAAAGTTTATAAATAGACATGACATAGCTGACAAAATTAACTACATAATTGCACAATGAAAATAACAATTTATTCTCCCAATATAAAAATGAAACAAGCAAACAAGTGTTAAGTCAAAGTTATATGAAGTACACGAACAAGAAAAGGAACCCATAATAAGATAAAGAGGACAGCACTGGAAGAGGGAGAAAAAGAAGAAGAAAAACTTGAAGGACGACAATAATCTCTGCAATTCTTTTCTTCTTTTCCTACAACTTTCTGTCACCACGTTCATCCTTTATGTGTTCTTAAATGACTGGTCACTTGTTAGTTTCTTGCGTTCCCACAGATGACTCTGATTGTCAGATAGACATGCATTGGATCTTAACCTGAGAAAGGCCGATCTCTTTCTTGCCTACCAGGTTCAAGTTCGTACAACAAATAGTCAGTTGTTGGACTTTTCACTGACTCTAGACAATCTGAAGGCATTATTAATATGGACTTAAAATATTTACATGGTTCATGGTGTGGTTACTGTAGTCACGTCCTAGTTTGTGAACCACGGGCAATGGCTGAGTGGCCTAGTAAGTGGTCCTGAGAGTCGGGATACCAGTTGCTGTGGAATGGGAGTGGGCATCTCGGACATATTCTGAATCATGGCCCTCCTTGTGCTCTGGTGGCTAGGGCTATACAATCCACTGGTGGTTCATAACCCATTTGAGGAGATATTCTCACTTGGAATATGTGTAAGTAGGGTAGCATCCTGCTTCATGAATTTACCAAGCTCAGAACATTTTAAGCAAACCTCGACCTACGGGAGTAACGGAGTCCCACTCCCATTTGACTGGCGAGGGACTCCTTGGAAACAACATGGCGAACGAAATGGAATTCGATGGGGAGCTATCAATATTAATGGGGCTTATGGAAGAATGAAAGTAGAACTAGCTAAGTCTGCAAAGAGGATGCACCTGGATGTGCTAGGAGTAAGTGATATTAAGGTAAGGGGAAATGATGAGGAAGAGATAGGAGATTATGAAGTGTACTGGATGGGTGTTAGACAGGGAAGGGTAGAGTATGGGGTAGGGCTCTTTATCAGGAATACCATTGCACGCAACATAGCTTCTGTTAGGTAAGTAAATGAGCGAATGATGTGGGTAGATTTGGCAGTTGGTGGAATTAGGACGAAAATTGTCTCAGTGTATTCACCATGTGAGGGTGCAGATGAGGATGAAGTTGACAAGTTTTATGAAGCATTGGGTGACATCGTAGTCAGGGTCAACAGCAAGAATAGAATAGTGCTAATGGGCGATTTCAATGCAAGAGTTGGAAATAGACCTGAAGGATATGAAAGGGTGATTGGTAAATGTGGGGAAGATATGGAAGCTAATGGAAATGGGAAGCGTTTTCTGGACTTCTGTGCTAGTATGGGTTTAACAGTTACGAATACATTCTTCAAGCATAAGGCTATTCACTGCTACACATGGGAGGCTAGGGGTACCAGATCCATAATAGACTATATCTTAACCGACTTTGAATTCAGGAAATCTGTTAGGAATGTATAAGTTTTCCGGGGATTTTTCGATGATACAGACCACTATCTGATCTGTAGTGAACTAAGTATCTCTAGGCCTAGGGTAGAGAACGTGAAATCTGTCTGCAAACGAATAAGGGTGGAAAATCTCCAGGACGAGGAAATTAGACAGAAGTTCATGGATATGATTAGTGAGAAGTTTCGAACAGTAGATCGTAAGCAGGTTCAGGATATAGAAACTAATGGGTGGCATACAGGGATGCTGTAGTAGAAACATGAAGGGAATGCCGAGGAAGAACTGTGTGTAAAGATAGGAAAAGGCGAACATCTTGGTGGAATGATGAAGTGAGAGCAGCTTGTAAACGTAAAATGAAGGCTTATCAGAAATCGCCCCAAACTAGGGCCGAGGCAGACAGGGATTTGTACGTAGATGAAATAAACAGAGCGAAACAAACATATGTTGAAACCAAAAAGAAGTCTTGGGAAGATTTTGGTAATAACCTGGAAAGGCTAGGTCAAGCAGCAGGGAAACCTTTCTGGACAGTAATAAAGAATCTTAGGAAGGGAGGGAAAAAGGAAATGAACAGTGTTTTGAGTAATTCAGGTGAACTCATAACAGATCCCAGGGAATCACTGGAGAGGTGGAGGGAATATTTTAAACATCTTCTCAAGGAAATCATCATGGTGGTGTTGCAAACAGTCAAGCTCATGGGGAGGAGGAAAATGATGTTCGTGAAATTATGCTTGAGGAAGTGGAAAGGATAGTAAATAAACTCCATTGCCATAAGGCAGCAGGAATAGATGAAATTAGACCTGAAATGGTGAAGTATAGTGGGCAGGCAGGGATGAAATGGCTTCATACATTAGTAAGATAAGCATGGAGTGTTGGTAAGGTACCTTCAGATTGGACAAAAGCAGTAATTGCTCCTGTCTATAAGCAAGGGAACAGGAAGGATTGCAACAACTAACGAGGTATCTCGATTAGTATACCAGGCAAAGTATTCACTGGCATCTTCGAAGGGAAGGGTTCGATCAGTAGTTGAGAGGAAGTTAGATGAAAACCAGTGTGGTTTCAGACCAAAGAGGGGCTGTCAGGATCAGATTTTCAGTATGCGCCAGGTAATTGAAAAATGTTACGAGAGGAATAGGCAGTTCTGTTTATGTTTTGTAGATCTAGAGAAAGCATATGACAGGGTACCAAGGGAAAAGATGTTCGCCATACTGGGGGTCTGTGGGATTAAGGGTAGATTATTAAAATCAATCAAAGGCATTTATGTTGACAATTGGGCTTCAGTGAGAATTGATGGTAGAATGAGTTCTTGGTTCAGGGTACTTACAGGGGTTAGACAAGGCTGCAATCTTTCACCTTTGCTGTTAGTAGTTTACATGAATCATCTGCTGAAAGGTATAAAATGGCAGGGAGGGATTCAGTTAGGTGGAAATGTAGTAAACTGTCTGGCCTATGCTGACAACTTGGTCTTGATAGCAGATTGTGCCGAAAGCCTGCAGTCTAATATCTCAGAACTTGAAAATAAGTGCAATGAGTATGGTATGAATATTAGCCTTTCGAGGACTAAACTGATGTCAGTAGGTAAGAAATTCAACAGAATTGAATGTCAGATTGGTGATACAAAGCTAGAACAGGTCGATAATTTCAAGTATTTAGGTGGTGTGTTCTCCCAGGATGGCAATATAATAAGAGAGATTGAATCAAGGTGTAGTAAAGCTAATGCTGTGGGCTCGCAGTTGCGATCAACAGTATTCTGTAAGAAGGAAGTCAGCTCCCAGACAAAACTATCTTTACATAGGTCTGTTTTCAGGCCAACATTGCTTTACGGGAGCGAAAGCTGGGTGGACTCAGGATATCTTATTCATAAGTTAGAAGTAACAGAATGAAAGTAGCGAGAATGATTGATGGTACAAACAGGTGGGAACAATGGCAGGACGGTACTCGGAATGAGGAGATAAAGGCTAATTTAGGAATGAACTCGATGGATTAAGCTGTACGTGTAAACCGGCTTCGGTGGTGGGGTCGTTTGAGACGAATGGAGGGGGATAGGTTGCCTAGGAGATTAATGGACTCTGTTATGGAGGGTAAGAGAACACCCGAATTTTGGAATTTATTATTATTATTCTTATTATTCTTATTAATGATATGAGTGTTATAAACTAATTTCGAGTTAGTGTTGTTAGTCCTAAAAGCGATTCATAAATTACGTTTTTTTTTTCATAGATTCGTAATACTATATATTTTACTGTTATTGTTTGTAAATACGGCAAATTTCTTATTATCTTTTTCTTTTTGTTCTTGTATTAACGTAGTCTTAGGCTTATTTTTCATTTTATTTATAATCCTGTTTACAAACTCTTCATTATAGCCATTCTTGTATGCTAAATGGTATATAGTATCGATTTCTTTTGTAAACAGGATTATAAATAAAATGAAAACTAAGCCTAAGACTACGTTAATACAAGAACAAAAAGAAAAAGATAATAAGAAATTTGCCGTATTTACATATAATAACAGTAAAATATATAGTATTATGAATCTATTCAAAAAACGTAATTTAAGAATCGCTTTTAGGACTAACAACACAAACTCGAAATTAGTTTATAACACTCATTTCAATAATAATAATAATAATACATTCCAAAATTCGGGTGTTTATAAACTGAAATGTGCTAGTTGTTTAAAAAGTTACATAGGACAAACAGGTAGGAACTTCATTATAAGATATCAGGAACATACCAGAGCCAAGAAATACAGCAGATACTCGGCCATGAGCGAACACGTGACCGACTCTCATCACATGTTTACAAACATAGATAATGACCTCTAAATACTGAAAACCGTAAATAAAGGCCATTTATTAAACATATATGGTGAAATCTACATTTATCTGGACCAGAGAAACAATCCAACAAACAATATCAATGAGCTTTCTGAGAAGTATAACATTTTATATGAAGAACTATTAAAAGCGAAAGTTAGGAAGAAACGTCACGACTCTTAACACGTCACACGCTCGGTGACACTGAGGTTGTTCAACTTGGGACACACTCTCCTACTTCCCCTCCACACTTCCTGCTCAGCGTAGCTACTACCAGTACTTGTTTTAAAGCAGATGCACACTTACCTCGGTAGAAGTGAGTCCTTCTCCGCACATCGGGGCCAATAATAAGGAGCAAGTAATACAATTTTGTTACATTGCGTTATATTTATTTCATCTTCCATCTTCATCTTACACTTATATAATTTTTTATTTTTTATTTTATTTCAGATAAGATTATATCCATTGCTACACAGAACTTTACCATCACGGCCCCGATCTGACTTGAAATTCTGAAGCATTTAAATTTTATTATACCATCTAAGGAATGCTTATTAGGTTTTAACAAATCTTTCGCCAAGAGATACAAATTAAGTGTGCTATTTAAAACAAGTGATATTTTTAAGATTTTATAAGCAGCACTGGTATTTTCTAAGAACATCAACAAGAGAAATATGGACAGTTTAGCTGTTTTATCTGTTTTATGACTTGCAATTTTAACAAAATTTCGAAGATCTTGTTTTAAATGTCAAAAATTTTAATGTGTCTTTCCAATTTTAATACTTATTTCTGATGTATTAATGTTAATTTGTTACTAGCTTATGATGTCCCTTAGGGGACAAAACATGTACTAGATATAATAAATGATATATTGTATTGAATAGGCGCACCACTTAATTATAATATTTAAGATTATCTTGAATATTCATTGATTGATTCGTTGTTTCTTGCCGGATTTTTAACAAACCTTGTAGGAATAGAGACAAAATATGGGGCTACATGGTGATGTGGATTTTACCCAATTATTGCTGTGAGAGAAGTTATTAACCGAACAACATTTCGAACATTACATGCTGACGTAGGCTCTCTCCTGTGTCACGGGAGGCAGGCTATGACGTCAACCCAATCTACGTCACACACACAGGTTGCTCGCTGTACCTGGCTGCCTTCTGCTGCTGAGCCGGCGCGTAGCACGAAGTTTAAGCTTTAATTGCGGGGACTTAGTTCCAGACCGCTGTTCCCGGTACAGTATATGTGGCTCACCTTGGACAGCCTGTTGAGAAGCTAAGTTTAAATGAACGGACTAATACTGATGGGTGGAGTATAGTGAGGTACGTTATGTCTGATGGGGAGAGGGGGAGGAGCGGGTTGGGGGAGGAGATGATAGGAAGAGGGGTTTAAGCCGCGTCCTGTGAACAATGTGGTACGGGTTTGTAACTTGATAGGATATTGTGTATCGCGCTAAATATTGACTGCCTATTGGGAAGATCGACATATCTAAAGATATTAATTAAAAAATTAAAGAGATGTTAGTTTTTTCTGAGATTTTGTTCAGGTACGAATTGGAGTTAAAGAACTGATCAAAGTGAATGAAGCATTCCTCTGTGACGTCGAGAACAGGGCCTTTGTTTACATTCATAAAAACTTCTAAATCGTGTTTTATGTTACTGAGTTATGCTTGAAATCCTGAATGTGTTGTCCGACTGACGAGTATCTATTACATTTGTGGCATTTACATGTCCCATGTATCTGATTTTGAAGCTAATCCCCGTCTGTCCAATATATGAGAACTCATAGTTTTGACATTGGAATCCGTAGACACCGTTTTTGATAAATGTCAGTTTTATTAATTGAGCTGGTATTATATATGATGTCCGTATCTCCATTATCAGTTTGATATGCAATTTTAGTGTTATGTTTCTTCAAAATATTTGTAATGCTGTAAATATCTTCATTGAAAGTAAAGGTTGAATAAGTATCAGGCTTAGTTTTCGCTATAGTTAAAGTTGAATTTAAGCGACATCTGCGTTTATTAAGGGGGGGGGGTGTGTGCATGAAATACATGTGCAAATATAATAATTCCCCAAATCTACAATTTTTAGGGTACATAACTCAAATTTAGTACAGAGGTTAAGAATGGTTAAATGCATCTCTTCACTATTTTTCATAACTTAAGCAAAATTAAATTGAAGCATTTTGCAATTTATAAATTTTATGACCCCCGTGATCAACAAAGGTACCATTTTCTGATACACTTTTCAACAAATTGTCAGAAAAATTGTACAGTGTAACCTTAATATATATAGAAACACTCCACAGAAGCATTTTTAAATACAATGATATTTAATTAATTTTATGTTTAATTATTTTGTAAACTGAAAAAAAATACCAATAAAAATCTATATTTCTTCTTGTATATCTCGGCGTTCAGGAATGATATTAAAATTTGGCCCTGTGTATGTGTTTGCTATACACACAGCAATGGAGATGCCAAAAATCATGGCTCTATCTCTTCCAGTTTCTGAGAAAGGTGTACTTTAATAACGGAAATGGTAATTCTGAGAAAATGCACTTTAAATTTGATCTTATCTTTTCCTTTCAATTCTGTTTATGAAAAGGCTCCAGAAGTGAACTGAATGTCCTCCTTTCCTTCAAGACTTCTCTTTTGGTTTCTTGTTTTCTGCCTTCCTTGCTTTACCAGGTCTTCAACTGACATTTCAGTTGCAGAGAGGCGCTGTAAATCTATTTTTCTCAAGATATCTTGAGTGAAAATTCCAACATTAAAGCCCATTATCTCTAATATCTTCATCCCCACTAAGTTCCTGCCATTAAATACAAGAACTGTATCATACGTTGCAATTCTGACAACTGTAGCAGATGAATATGTGGTTGTAGGGCATCGTTTCCTTACGAGTGAATTTAGAGATTAATTTGGATTTGGGTTTTGCAAATAACACACTTTTGAGAAGTTCAGGATCGGCCAGAAACCTGTAAGTGGGCTTGACAACACCTAGGATACATTTTGGAAGCCTCTGCTTGTGGATGTAGGGGGAGTGTAGATATTTACAGCAGCTAATGTGGCTCAGATTACGAATGGGTTGTTCATCTGTTTACACCATATGAAAATATGTATCCGATACAGTCCTTACTTCGGGCCTAACCTCAATCCTGGTTTGTTTCTCATGTCTTGCGTTCACTAACTTCTGCAAAATCAGTTTACTTAGTCTTCTATACACTCTTTGTGACCATAGCATTATTGAATGATGAAAGAATCGAACACATGTGTAAATCTCCGTCAGTAGCAGAAGGCAAAACAAGAATTTATTGCTTCTTCATAAACAAAGCAGCTGGTTTGGTATTGTTTCTATGATGCAGAACACAGTCATAGATGATATATAAAACCAAAGAGTATGTATCACAGCCTTCTAGATGTATCCCGTGCAAGTTTTCTTGAAAGAAAACCACGGAATCGATCTTCACCGAGCTAGTATTGAAGTAATGGGAGTAAGGTCGCGTCACACAATTATTTATTATTTTTCAGGCACTTCGGATGCAATTTCATCCTTGAAACTTTGGGAACATACTGTCAATGAGTTCTACCATTAAATAAAAGATAAATTGAAAATTGACATTTTGGGACCATTTCTTGAACGTCCCAACTTAATAATGCACTATGTAAATGCATTATCATACTCATTATATTTAGCTATGGAGCAAATTATATTTAATTCCTTATTTAAATTTTCAAATTTAGTGGTATACTGAATGCCCGGTCAACCATACTGCTGTAGGTAGCACATGTGTGTGCTTTGCGATGGAAAAAATCTTCCTTGATGGTAGTAGATATCTGTGTCATTTTCCTGTAAATATTGTATTCTCTAGAAGAAGGAATTCTGTTTAATGTGAGATCTAGAAAATTAATGCTTTCATTTGACTCATATTCCAGAGTGAACTTTATATGTGGATCAATATTGTTTAAATTGTTAAGGGTGGAACCTGCAACAGTAATTCATTTGTCGCGGATGACGCGAGTGTCATCTACAAACCTGGCTCAAAATTTTATGTTCGCAAATCACTATTGTTATTAATTGCTGTATGCTCTAAATAGTCAATGTACATTTCCGCTAATATCCCTGAGGTCAGCGACCCAACAGCCAATCCTGCTGATATATGCAATTATTAAAACGGAAGGAATCATCTTTAACTACTAGTGTCAAAATTTCCATGAAATCTTGGATATGAATTTACTGAGGTTACTATATTTAATGAAATTATTTCTGATAATAGGAAAAAGTTTCTTAGTATTGATACTCGGATACATTTTTGTTATGTCAAAAGACTGCAACCAGTGGAAAGGCTGTATTTCAAAGCCATCTAGATTTTCAATTAACTCAATGGTTTTTTCACAGACATATTCGACAGAAAATTATAATTCTTTCTTAGAAACTTCTAGATAAATTGTGATAATTTTTACAATGGGCTTGGCCTATAATTGATGATGGGACATATGGGGACGCCAGCCTCATGGATCTTAGGTAAAGCTTTCGCTACTGGCAGTCTGAGGTTCATAGTTATTAGTTTTGCCTTCTTGTGTTCTTTAAATAAGAATTAAGTATTCTTAGGTTTGATTTTAGGAGACGTATATGTTGGGTCGGATCTTTTTTAGTCACTGTAAAAGAGCTCTTCTTTAAAAATTCTTCGATTTTTTCGCTGTAATCTGCTTTTTTCATTATTACTGTCATGTTCCCTTTACTGCTCTAATAATAATGAGGTTCTTATCTTTAATTTTATTTTCGAGGTTTATGACCTGTTCCCGTTCTACAAACTGTTCCTGGTTTCTATTGTTACTAGTAACATCTTGTATTTCCGGGGGCATTTTATTAACAGCTACTTCCAAGTCTATAATCATTTTGGTAGTGGCGTTGATTATATTTGTATTCGTCCAATTGTGTTTTAACCTTTTCTAGTATCTTGTTTTCCTGCTCTATTAGTATTTTTTTGACAAATTTATAACGAGAAGGTGAAATTTCTCAATCAAGTTGTTTAAATGGTTATGATTTTTTGTTTACCTTTTTTGTACTGCTTTTTTTGTCGCATTAGCCTTTTCGTCTAATGTGAGATGTTTTGGGAGTCGGAAGTAGCTGTTAATAAAATGACCCTGGAAATACCAGATATGGTCAGATTCAATATTAGGAGAAAACTGAACAAAATTCATGTATCAAAAAGAAGAACATTACCTACTAGTAACAATAGAACCCAAGAACATTTTGTAGAATGGGAACAGGTAAAAACCTCAAAAAGAAAATTAAAGATAAGAACCTCTTTGTCACTGCGGCAGGTAAAGGAAACAAGACAGTAATAATGGAAAAAAAGATTACACTGAAAAAAACACAGAATTTTTCAATAAGACCTCTTTTACAGTGACTAAAAAAGATCGGACCCAACAGATAAGTCTACTAAAATGAACCCTAATAATACAACATTTTTATTTACTGAACAAGAGAAGAGAAACTAATAACTATGAACCCCACACTGCCAGTAGCAAAAGCTTTACCTAACATCCATAAGGCTGGCATCCCCATACGCCCCATCATCAATTATAGGCCAAGACGATTGTATAAATTAACACAATTTATCCAGAAATTTCTAAGAAAGAATTATAATTTTGTGTTGAATAAGTTTGTGAAAAATACCATTGAGTTAATTAAAAACTAGATAGCTCTGAAATACAGCCTTTCAACTCGTTGCATTCTTTTGACATAACAAATATGTATCTGAGTATCAATACTAAGGAACTTTTTCCTATTATCCAAAATAATTTAAATAAATATAGTAATCTCAGCAAATTCCACATCCAATATTTCATGGAAATTTTGAAACTAGTAGTTAAAATAATTTCTTCTGCTTTAACAATTCCATATATCAGCAGGATGGTTTGGCTATGGGGTTGCCGGCTTCAGAGATATTAGAGGAAATATACATTGGACTATTTAGAGCATCCGGCAATTAATAACAATAGTAACTTTGCAAACATAAAATTTTGGGCCAAGTTTGTAGATGGCACTCTCGTTATCCTTGAAGAAAGAATTACTGATGCAGGCTCCACCCTAAAAAATGTAAACAATATTGATCTGCAGATAAAGTTCACTCTGGAATCTGAGTCAAATGGAAGCATAAATTATCTAGATCTCTTGTTAAACAGACTTCCTTCTTCCACACAATACAATATTTACAGGAAACAGACACAGACCGCTACTACCATCATGAAAGATCCTTTCCATCCCAAAGCACACAAATGTGCTACCTACAGCAGTATGGTAGACCGGGCATTCTGTATACTGCTAAATAAAGAAAATGTTAATGAAGAATTAAGTACTATTCACTCCATAGCTAAATATAACAGGTATGATAAGGCATTTATAGACCACATTATCAATAAAGGCAGATATCACTTAAATTCAACTTTAAGTATTAGAGAAAACTAAACCTGATCATTATTCAACCTTTATTTTCAATGAAGATATTAAGAGCATTACAAATATTTTGAAGAAATGTAACACAAAAATTGCATGTCGAACTGATAATAGAGATATGGACATCACATATAATATCAGCTCATTTAATAGAACTTAAATTTATTAAAAAATCAGGTGTCTACAGATTCCAATGTCAAAAGTGTGAGTCCTCATATATTGGACAGACTGGGAGGAGCTTCAAATCAGATACATGAAGCATGTAAATGCCATAAAACATAATATATACCCGTCAGTCAGACAAGACATTCAAGCATTACTTCAGTAACATAAAATAGGATTTAGACGTTCATATGAATGTAAACAAAGGCCCTGTTCTCAATGTCACAGAGGCATGCTTTAATCACTTGGATCAGTTTTTCAACTTCAATTCGAACCTGAATGAAATCTAAGGAAAAAACTAAGATTCCCTTTGATTTTTGAATTAAAGTCTTTAGATGTGTCGATCTTCCAAATAGACGGTCAATATTTAGCACGATACACAATACCCTATCACGTTACAAACCCCCAAAATACTGTTAACAGGACCCACCTTAAACCCCTCCTCCTATCATCTCCCCCTCTCCCCACCAGATATATATTACCTCACTACACTCCACCCATCAGTATTAGCCCGTACCTTCTCACAAACTGTAGCTTCTCAACTCGCTGTCCAAGGTGAGCCACATATACCGTATATTAATCACATTTTAACTTGTCCAGGCCCATTATATTTTAATACTCATAATTCTTTGTTTTGATTTCGCTTCAGGCTGATTCATATCCTTCCGACTAAACTGGGAAATTTTAGTTCACCTGAATTACATCAGAAGAGAAGACAGAAGGACAGCCAATTACAATTAACCATTTCTTACTTTATAATTTTATCAATACATCATTGTATAATTTTAACAAACACAACAGGCTTTTCGAGACGAGTGTAATGAGATATACTAACGCATATTTCTACAAGTTCTTTACATAAACAAGGTGTTATCAAATAAAATTACGTTTTCACTTTGACAACATTTGAATAACAAGAGTCTTAAACGACGGACAATTCATCACCAAAGATTCAAATGCAACCATAAATATGACATGATGATTTGAGTATTAGCACAAAACAGATCGACAAAAACAGTGTATCAAGTGATTGCTATAAGTTTTTAACTCTTTTATTCAGCACACAGTGTACATAAGCATTTCAGAAGACTTTTATACGTCGATAACATTAAAACTTTGTAATGTTTTATTGTTAAATATCTATGTATATATTTATGTATCATAACATCAAATTTAAGTATCATGTCCTTCCTCAATTGTGTGATTAATGTATTTTATGGCTGATGATAACATTTAAATGTCAAAACCAGTACCATTATTAAATAAATGTTGTAAATAATATATTATACAACTCATAATTTGTATGAAAGAGGTTGAACCTTAAAAAAACTTATCTCTGTGATCCCAGTTCAATACGGAAACAAAAATGTACTTTACATCTTTGAATACGTGCATATGTCGTGCCATTTTGCAGTATATTTCCTGTTCCCCTGATTACTTGTAACTTATGCCTAACTTTTGGACACTAGTGTAAATGGAATCCACCCTTTCCCGACCTCAGAATACTGTATAAAAGAACAAAATGCTATCTGCTTTTGCTTGTTAGTAAACAAACATGGCTGATGATTATGTAGATAACTTCAAGTGGTTAGAAAATGATAATGAGAATGATTTTTCTTCAGAAGACTGTGCTATTTCTTACACTAATAATGATAGTGTTAGGGACAATGGTTCTAGTGATGACAACAGCATGGACGATGTAAACGAAGACCGAAGTAGCATGACTGCTTTACGAGATGGATCTTCCATATGGAATTTGTCAAACATTTCCAATATACTGAAAACAATTCCATTCACTGGTGTTTCTGGTCTCAGTGCCATTGTTTTGAGAACACTGTATTAGATGTGTGTTCAGAATTTCTTGGGGATGAGTTCTGGGTAAATGATTGCGATAGGAACCAATGACTATGCTGCTTTCCAGAAGAATAATTTGATGAGAAAAAAATCTGAAATGTGACAGTAAATGGTATCCTTGCACGGTTGAAGTGATAAAAGTGTATTTTTTGCTGATGATTCTCATGAGTCGGGTAAGAAAACCTAAACTCAAGTTGTGCTGGTCTAACAGGAAGGTTCAGAAAGTAAAATATTTTCAGAGACAATGACATTTGAACCATTCTGTCAAATTTCACAATTTCTGCACTTCTCTGATGACACATTTACAGATCCAAATGACCGTCTAAGAAAAATCAGATCAGTTTCAAATTTGCAAAAAAAGTTTCAGAATATCTACAATCTTGACAGAGATATAGGTATTGATTACAGTGTTACAAAATTTTTAGGTAGACTCCCATTTGTGCAATACAATCTTTCAAAAAAAAAGCCAGGTTTGTTATTAAAATTTATAATCTCTTCTGGATACTTTTCCCAGTTCAAAATTTATACCATACAAGGCAAACAGGGGGTTATTACAGCAACAAAAGCAGCAGTGTTGGAACTAATGGAAGCAAACTTGAACCAAGATTTACCAACTAAATACTGAAGGTATCAGTAGATCTAAGTGTGATGTTTTGTCAAAATTGCAACATAATAATGACACTGATCTGGTACTCATTCAAGAAAAGCATGCTGCTACAGAAGATGAGTTAAGGAAGAGAAGGGAAGATTTTTGGTTATAGTATTATTGGTGCACCCTTTGGTAACGTATATGGTATTGCTTCATATGCCTGTAAGAACTTGGAGCAGGTTGAATACATCTCATTTTGTACAATTAATAATATTCATGCTGTAACAATAAAACTGCAAGATGTAACCATCATAAAGATCCACACACCTCCAGCCATCTGCTGGCCAACCCGAGCTTTTCCAGATGCAAGTCATCCAACTATCTATGCTGGCGACATCAACAGCCACCATGAAACTTGGAAATATGCAAGAAATGACGATAAAGGCATAGCATTAGTAGAATGGTCAGAAGACCAAAATGTACATCTTATATTTGATGCACATGAGTAAGGCATGTTTAGATCTGCTACTTGGAAGCGAGAGTCCAACCCAGACCTCTATTTTGTCACACATGACTCTGTAGGCAACCCTCTACCCATGATGAGAGAAGTCTTGGGGGACTTCCCAAACAGTCAACACAGACCAATCTTCCTTGAGATGGGCATCTCTGTTCCCTTAATTACATCTTTCCCATGCCCACGCTGGAACTTTAAAAAGGCAAACTGGAGGAAATTCTCTGAAGAGCTGGACATATGCATCAGACAGATTCCTGCAACCAGCCATAATAGTTCAGAGAATTGTAGGGCTTGTGAAATATGTAGCCAAAAACCACATCCCAAGAGATTACAGGAAAGAATATAATCCTGGATGAAGTGAACAGAGCGATGCCGTATACAAAGATTTTCTTGAATCAGGTGCCCATATGACTGGTGAGGAGATATTACGGAGTCTAGATGAAAATCGTAGACAGAAATGGACAGCAACAGTTAGGGATTTCTCTCATTCCAGCAGAGAAGCCTGGAGCCTACTAAGAAAACTTGGAGGAAGCTCAACAGGAGTTCGAGAGAAGGCAACTATCTCACCAAACAAAGTAGCCTCCCATATTGTTTTAACTTCAAGGGTTACTAAAGATAAAAAACATACAAAAACAGTGAAAAAGAACCTAAGGATGCTTAAACGTACCTCTCCAACCTCTTCCGAGTACTCTGAAGCCTTCATGATTGATGAGGTTGATACAGCAATAAAGGACATGAAAGTTGGTAAGGCACCAGGTTTTGATGGAAAACATCCTGAATTTATCTTAAATATGGGAAAGAATTAGAGAAGGTGATTGACGTGGTTCTTTACCCACATACTTCAGACAGATATTCTTCCCAAGGAGTTTAAGAACACTAAAATCCTTGCCATATTGAAAACTGGCAAACCGAAAGATATACCACAAAACTACAGACCAATCGCTCTCCTCACTTGTTGCTATAAACTCCTTGTAAGACTACTATACAATGAAATTAACATTGTAATTAATCAACATATTCCTATTGACCAAGCTGATTTTAGTCAGAATCATAGCTGTTGTGACCAAGTCCCTGCACTCACAACATGCACTGAAGCAGGCTTTCAGCAACAGTTGAAAACCTCTGCTGCTTTTTTTTTTTTCTTTTCATCTTTCTGCTGTTTATGACATGGTTTGGAGAGAAGGGCTGCTGTATAAACTTCTTCAGGTGTTACCATGCAAAACCATAGAACAATTAATTGGAAACATGCTTAATAGTACACTCTTTCAGGTTGTTCTAGGGAATAGGACTAGCAAGCTGAGAAGATTGAATAATGATCTCCCTCGAGGATCAGTCTTGGCTCCTCTCCTGTTCAATCTGTATGTATCACACTTGCCACCAACAAACTCTAGAAAATTTTGGTATGCTGATGATATAGCTTTAACTACAAGCCATAGTAACCTGAAAGAAACGGTGAACATTTTAACTGATGATCTTTCCATTCTTAATGACTATTTTCAGAAATGGAGACACCAACCAAACACCAGCAAAAGTGAGGTGTCCTGCTTTCATCTAAATAACAAAGTGGTAAGCTGTACTCTCCAAGTGTCTTCTAATGGTATGGTCCTCAGGCACAATAACTACCCAAAGTACTTAGGTATAACATTAGACCGGACACTGTCCTTCAGGCAACATCTAGTAAATACAGCAACAAAGATTAGGAGTCGTAACAACATTCTGCACAAGTTGTGTGGTACAACCTGGGTGCTTCTGCAACTACCTTGAGATGTTCTGCATTTGGTTTAGTTTTCTCTGTGGCAGAATATTGTTCTCCTGTGTGGATCAACAGATGCCATGTGAAACTTCTAGACACTCAACTCAACAACACAATGAGGATTATTTCAGGTGTAATAAGATCAACTCCTACCCACTGGCTTCCTGTTTTGAGCAACATCATGCCTCCTTCATTCCGTAGAGCACAAGCACTGTTGAGAGAATACTACAAGATAAATGAGAAGCCTGACTTGCCCATCCACTCCAATATTCCTGACCTTCAGAGGAACCGGCTGAAATCTAGACATCCACCGGTTGAGTTCGCTCAGAGGCTCACAGAAGACAATTTCAACCCCTATGTCCAGTGGAAGGAAGAATGGATCTCAAAAACAGGTGAACATTTCTGGCCTTTCTTCCCACCTAATTCGAGGTCTGATCTTCCAAGAAGAACTTGGACCATACTTAATAGGAATCGATGTGGCCATGGAGTCTGTGCTGCATCCCTGTATAAATGGGGAAGATACAATCCTCCGAGTGTGACTGTGGTGCTCCTTTTCAAACCATCGAACATACTACAAAGGACTGTAGCAGAAGAGCCTACCCTGGAGATTGGTTTTATTTTCTAGAGGCCAATACAGAGGCTCTAGAATGGATAACAACTTTGGACATTAAAATATAAAGTACTTGTTTTCCTGTTTCTGTATATATATGCCGTACGATAAATAACAATAAATCTCTTGAACTTTTTCACACCTTCTTGGAGAATGGAACTCATGCTGTGGGTACCAAATGCTGTAACAGGAAGAACGTGCCTCCAGAGTTGCACGCAGTAAAACTGGCGAAAGGTGAGGCTATTAGTATGACAGCTAATAATATTCTCACCATAAAATGGAAAGACAGAAAGGATGTGCATTTACTTTCAACTGTTGATAAGGACTTGGACCTTGATGTGAAACTTCAAAGAAAATGAGGTGAAGGAGAGGAAGTAGTGAAAGACTCCAAGGATAATGGAAGATACAACCGGAAAATGAATGCAGTATATCGTCAAGACCAAGTCCTTACATGTTTTCCCGTAACGCAATGGACTATCAAGGGTCATAAAAAAGATAATGAAGTACCTATTAGATATGGCTAACTTCAATTCATACATTGTGTTCATGAAGGATACTGGCAGGTGGCTGCACTATACAAAATTTCTCACAGCATTTGCGAGCGATTGTTGCAGAGTGTTGCTCTCCTGCCTAGGACAACAAAAGAAAGAACGCCTACTCAACACAGCCCCTGTGACTTCAGGCAAATATATGGGGACATTTTCCGGTGCCTATTCCTCAAACAGAAAGAAGAAACATCCATCTAGGCCATGCAAAATATGCTAGGGTCATAAAATATGGCCCAAAATGAGGTGGCTATGTAAAAAGTGCAGTATTCCACTCCATCTGGAAAACTGCTTCAAAAACTATCTTAAGTACTCGGGAGATAGTGGGTTCTAACCCCACTGTTGGCAGCCCTGAAGATAGTTCTCCATGGTTTCCCATTTTCACACCAGGAAAATGCTGGGGCAGCACCTTAATTAAGGCCATGGCCACTTCCTTCCCACTTCTAGGCCTTTCCTGTCCCATTGTCGCCATAAGACTTATCTGTGTCGGTGCGACATAAAGCAAAAGAAACCAAACTGCAAACCCCATGGTGCAACAGCCCCTGAAGGGCCATGGCCTACCAAGCAACTGCTGCTCAGCCTGAAGGCCTACCAATTACGAGGTGTCGTGTGGTCAGCACGACGGAACCTCTCGGCCGTTGTTCTTGGCTTCCTAGACTGGGGCCACTATCTCACCATCAGGTAGCTCTTCAAATTTGATCACATAGGCTGAGTGGAACATCCACCAGCCCTCATATGCATGTAAAAATCCTTTCCCTGGCTGGGAATCAAACCCGGGGCCTCCAGGTAAGAGGAAGGCAAGCTACCCGTACACTGCGTGGCCGGCAAAAAAATAATACAAAAAGGAAGCCTACACCATCAGAAATCTTTCTGATGTACAACATACAGGCAGACAAGGTAAAAAATATGGTATATCCAGGGAGTAACATAGGACCATTGTGCTGAAATCAAATGCTGGATAGAGAAAGCGGAGTCCATCATCATTAGCATTTGGCACCTCCTATCTTGAAACGATCTCAGAATAAAGCTCAAAAAGAGAATAACACATTGCTGTGTCCTCTCCTCCCTACTAAATGCTGTAGAGCCCTATATATTTTATTACCCACAGAAAAGAGAATCCAAACTTTCAAGATGTGGATATATAATGGCAAGTTGTGTCATTCCTGTGGGTATTTCCATGTTGCAGCAACAGAGATAGGTCTTATACAGACAAGAGGATAGGAAAGGGCAAGTAGAAAGGAAGCAGCCATGGCCTCAATTAACGTACAGCCCCAGCATATTAATGATATGAAAATGGGAAACAATAAAAACCATCATCAGGGCTGCCGACAGTGTGGTACACCACACAACGAGCTGTCAACCTGAGCTTATCAAGACAATTTAACTAAAGAGGCTGGAATACATGTATCACATTATGAGGACTCCTAAAAAGGACAGTCTGTTACAAGTAAAATTTTGAGGAAAAAATCTTGGCAAAAGAGGACTCAGAAGAAGACTGGCATCTCGGATAAACATTTTGAAGAAATGGGTTGGAGCTCTTCGGCACATGACGAAAGGATGATAGCCTAAATCTGGTTAGGATAAGGTAGCAGTAACCATGAAGAAACCAGCCACAAGATGCTATGCAGTGGAGGGACTCTGAACAATAATAGCTGCTATACATATCCTAGCATAAAATTTTGAACTACATGAAGAAAATATGAAAATTGTTTAAAAGTATTGGAAACCTCACTATACATCTTTCCAAGCATCTTCAAAATGTCTGCTTTAAAATGAGAAGTTGCTCAATGAAGTCTATTCAGCAGTTTGTAAAAATTTCCGTTATGAGAAAAATGTCATCAAAATAATAGATTACTTCAAATGTGTTCACCTGTGTTTCTCTTGGCACTGCCAACTCTGATTTTGGTTCTTCTTTCAAATGTACCTCTTCTGATATAATTTTGTGATTGTCCTGTGGAAAAGTAAATATATTAGACAAATTTTCCAGACACATCTGGAAATATATTTATATATGGGTGGGCTTAACAATTCATCATTTCCTAGTAAATGAGACAGTTTCAGTTCCAAATCTTCATTATCATTTGTCAGAAAATCACCATGTTGAGTATCCATAAAAGCATGACAACTAAGAGAACTTCAGGAGTGGAGGAATGTCCTATTTAAAGGCTCAGAGTTCTCTTTGAAGAGTAGAACAATTATATAATATAAAACCTTTCAAAATAACACTGAATGATCAGGAAAATGTACAGACATACTTACATATAATCTGCTTTTTTAAATTTTTTATAGTTGCTTTACGTCGCACTGACATAGATAGGTCATATGGCGACAATGGGGCAGGAAAAGCCTAGGAGTTAGAAGGAAGCGGCCACAGCCTTAAATAAGGTACAGCCCCAGCATTTGTCTGGTGTGAAAATGGGAAACCACGGAAAAACATCTTCAGGACTGCCAACAGTGGGATCCGAACCCACTATCTCCGGGATGCAAGCTAACAGCTGCGTGCCCCTGACCGCATGGCCAACTCACCCGGTCAAATAATCTGCTCATTATATACAAACCAATTCTGAAATATTAAGAACTTCACAATTTATCACTGTTATCTTTCACATCCTGTACCTACTAAAACTCAGCAGGAAAATGTATCTTCCAAATTTCTTCTTGTATATGAAGTACTCCGCCTGAAGGCAGGGAGGATCCTCAACAGCTTTGCCATCAGCTGCAATAATGAGCAAGGTGTCACTGGGGAGGCAAACTAAGGATATGAAGAGTAAGGTAGTTTCACATTGCTTTCCTCTTCCAGCAAGACAGTGCTGTTACATAACAGTCTCTCATATCCACTGAACTGTACATACAGACCAGCTATTTCACACCTTTTCCTATAGGATCTGGCTGTATTAGAAATGCTGTTACCCATACTGCTCATATCTCAGTCACTTTCATATCGAAAGAGCCAAGGATGAAACTGAGACCCTAAATACAAGTGACAAACTTGTTCTGGGCCAATCCAGAAGACAACAGGCATTGAGCACCAGAGATGGATTAGAGCATGCCACCTCATTTGGAAGTCATCAAGTCATAAGCCCTAAGCAACATGAACCACAACCTATAGGTTATCTACAATATCACAGAGGGCCTGTATGCCTGACATCAGTGCTCCTTGTGAAAGCACGAGTACATACGGTCAGCTGACAGGGATACTGCAACTTGCTCTACGTTGCACCGACACAGATAGGTCTTTTGGCAGCGATAGGATAGGAAAGGGCTAGGAGTGGAAAGAAACTGACCACGGCCCTAATTAAGGTACAGACCCAGCATTTGTCTGCCGCAAATACAGGAAAATGGAAAAAACCTTAAGGCTACCAACAGTGGGTTTAACCCACTATTTCCCTAATACAAGCTCACAGCTGTATGACCCTAACCGCATGGCCACTTGCTCAATATAGATCTATTGTGCCTTGGGACAGGACTTCATATTTATTGAAAAGCAAAAGGTCAGATTGTTGTCCCAAGAATGCCAGCCTATGTTCAGCATACGACTGCACTGATCAGTGTAACTAATCCAAGAATACATTTTGTTTTAACTAAGTGTTACTGAATTATAACTGACATTGCTTTTGCAATTCCAGTTTCATATTAAACCCATTTTAATGTTTAAACAGAGGAAGTACTGTGAGACAGAGTTATTATTCAGTGACCATGTTTCTGATTTCCTTTTCAAAGACCAAGGAATTAACTCAACAATGGGTTGTGAGGATGAAAAAAGAAATTTTATCCCACCCAGTAAAGTCATTTATGCTCCGCATACTTTGAAGTTAAGTACATGTATCAAATGACCAGTGGCTATTTCTGCCAAACATGATATGGTTCTAAGCATTTTATTTTCCCTCACATTTGCAAACAAGGAAAAATAGAGTGCTCCCTGCCAATAAAACGTAACCAAGAAAACCCACCAGATGCCACCTGTTAAAATTTAAGTGAGACTATTAAACAGATATAAATTATCT
This sequence comes from Anabrus simplex, assembly GCF_040414725.1. Taxonomy (NCBI): domain Eukaryota; kingdom Metazoa; phylum Arthropoda; class Insecta; order Orthoptera; family Tettigoniidae; genus Anabrus; species Anabrus simplex. The sequence goes on along the minus strand of NC_090274.1, from coordinate 87,949,430 downwards.
CTTCCTAACCATTTGCTGCTCCTATTTATGATGCAACTTAAAATTGTAGTGATCTGGGTGACGCTGTTTTAAAATGTTATTTTTTAAATCACCAAACCTATGACTAAATCTAAAGCTTTTGCCCCATCCCTAATTAATGCAGTAATTGGAGCAGGCTACCAGAAAAATAAAACGGCTGAAATCATAGCAAAGCAAACAAAGAGGAACAGGAGGAAAGTCTTCCATCAGCAAGAAATCATTGAAGGTCTTCACAAGAAGCATAATGGTTCCGGTCTCAATGTTCTGGGTAGCTATTTCCAAGAGGTGATCCAAGACCTTGTCAGGCTTCAGGCCAACCCAACCATGCATCGATATCCCCAGTATCTCTATGGTTACCGGTACCTCAGGAATTTTTTACACCACCACATCCTCAAAATATTTCTCACTGGGCAACATCTAATGATGGCAGTCCAGGTTTCACAAGGAGACTTTTTAAAAGAAAGAAGAAGTTAGCAGTTAGAAGTTAGTTCACAATCAATCCTCGGAACTCAGATGTTTAATGAAACGGCTGTTAAGAACTTGGTGCGGGACAATGAACAGTTTTGTGTCATGGTGACTTAGCTCAGGTATACTTAGACACTGGTGAGTATGAAGTGGACAAGGAAGTATTAGACTTTATGGTGGCAACACTGAACAGGAGCTCAAAAATACCAGTTTGTGGAGGGCTCATACAAGAAAATCATATAGTCAGCAGCTGTGATGGGATTGCGACTAATAGCCGAAGGAATGAAGTCTGTTGGACTGAACTCCCCAGTGTTTATTTCCACATACAGCAGAGTTAGAGCAAAAGGCATTAACTTTCCTTGATGCTGCAGAAAAGCAGGTTTTTGTAGATGGTAGTGCTCCAGACCAAGAAAATATTACTGAGGTGAAATACCTGGAAGAACTTGGTACTATTACAGGAAGTGAAAGGCCTGCACACTAGTTACAGATTAAGGAGAAATAATTTAGAGTGGGTGAGACAGAAGATAAACATTTTCTTAGGTGCATAAACCTTCAGTAATTGCGTGGGTTATACCTTAAATTTTGCAGTGATCTAGGCCTTGAAGCGTTTACTGATTGTGAAAGTACCATTCAGGTTGCAATGTTCCTAAATTTTGCATTTCATTTAATAAATTCAAGGCGTCTTACGGGTAAGTGAACCAAGGCTGCAAACAGATATTCCAACCAGGACAAAATCTGTACTGATATTGAAGAATGCATAAGTTATCCTAATAATATTATGTTAACTGATGGTTCGTACCTCTGTAACACTAAGAAAATAACTGCAATGAATGGTATCATTTCTGATTTGTTAATTGTACAAGGTCTTGCAGAACGTATGTCTGGGGAGAGGATTCTGTACTAGGATACTTCCTCACATAGAGTTTAAGATGGATATAAAATTCTGGTCAACTCAAAGCTGTATACAGGAAGTGTCTCAATGGTCAGATTGTCTGGCTCCATGGCTAAATGGTTAGCATGCTGGCCTTTGGTCACAGGGGTCCCGGGCTCGATTCCCGGCAGGGTCGGGAATTTTAACCGTAAGTGGCTAATTTTGCTGACATGGGGGCTGGGTGTATGTGTTGTCATCATCATCATTTCATCCTCATCAAGACGCGCAGGTCGCCTACCGGCGTCAAATGAAAAGACCTGCATCTGGCAAGATTAACTTGTCCTCAGATACTCCCGACACTGAAAGCCATAAGCAATTTATTTACTGGTCAGATCGACCTATCTTGTAATTGTAATATGTGTTTTTGAAAGGTACTGTTTTATTGAACCCTGGTCTTGTACAGAGAATTCAACAAGAAATGGATTTTGATTGACATGATCAAGATTAAGTCACCAACTATGTAGTCCTTTCTTTATATAGTGAATATGTTGATTATATTGCAAGCAGTGTGTAAAATATTAAGAGATAAGAATTTCATAGTGTTTCGTATTGAGGTGAGTTCACTATTTAGTTAAAAGAAGATACATCAAGGTTCAACCTTTCAATACTATTAAAATACGAAATGTATTTTTTACATTCCTACTTAATTACAATTGGTACCGGTGTCGACCATCATCAGCCAATCACAAATAAATATAAAAGACAATGCACAGGTAAATAAAATGATAAGTTTAAATAATTCCATCAGTTGCTGTTTGTGAAGCACTAAAACACTTCAGAGAACACTGTGTGTTGAAATTTCAGCTGATCAGTAAAAAGTATAACAGACAATGCACAGGTAAACAAATTGTGATCAAGAATAAAGGTTGATACCAATTATAATTAAGCAAGGAATGTAAAAATTTTAATAGTACTGAAAAGTTGAACCATCATATATCTTCTTTTAGCTCAATAGTGTGTTAATTAAATTAATTAAATATGTGCAGTATTTGCGTCTTTTGCAGTGTTACATAACATCAGCTCATGTTCGTACTGGCAGTAATGAATTATACACCCACAAGACTTTATTACATCCTCCTAATCAACACAAACTCCTGGATAACTTCAGGCCAAGCTGCCAATAGGGGAAAACACAGACACCCCAATAATGCAATTCATATCTTGTACGGAATATGAGGATCTAATAGAGTCCTATAAAGGTATAATTCCATTGTAGTGCACAAGCACTGACACATGTGGATTGGTGCAGTGTAATGAGTCTACATGACACACATCCTTGTCTTATCATTATGGTTGAGATGCACAGTATGGAACATATGACACATTTATTGTTCTTTGCCTCAGTGCTTAGACATTCATGTTTTTCTAGAGGTGTCAGTTAAAAAAATCTGCAACAAGCCACTATTATTATTATTATTATTATTATTATTATTATTATTATTATTATTATTATTATTATTATTATTATCATCATCAACATTCTGAATGGCTAAATTACGATGAGAAGGACCATTGCTTGAAAATTTAGTTCCATTCCTATTCAAATAGCAAGACTCTTTTGTAATGGGGCTGACTGATCAAAAATCACCATCAAGGAGGTGAACTAAAAGTGAACCAATACTCAAATCAGATAGCATTTTTGTATATCATGTAATAAGGCAATAAACAGATGATTGTATGTAAGAATGCATTTAGTATTTTGTACTGCATAAAGAACAGAGGAATCTTCCAGATATCTTCAGACCATGCTGCCAATAGCGGCAAACACAGACTCTGTGCTAATGCAATAGTTATCCATGAGCACATTATGAAATGCCCTGTTAAAGGAATAGATACATACATATTCATTATAGACTGTTGTTCCTTCTGGTGTTCAGTCTGCAAGGCTCTGTGAATGTACAAATCACCACAACAATCCCCTATTTCAAACTAGTTCTATATCTCTGATTTTTTAATCATTAAAAACCGAGTCTAATCATCATTGCCATGGTCTCCCAGTATTCCTTCTACCCTCCATGACCAACTCCATCATTCTCCTATGTAAACTATCCTGCTCCATTTGCCTCACATGACCCCACCACGTTTCGCTTCATGACTACAGCTTCATTCATTCAGTTCAATCCTAACTTAGCCTTTATGTCTTCATAACAAGTACCCTCCTGTCATTGTTCCCACCTGTTTTACCTGCAATCATTCTTGCTACTTTCATGTCTGTTACTTCTAAGTTGTGAATAAGTTATCCTGAGTCCACCGAGCTTTCACTCCCGTAAAGCAAAGTTGGTCTGAAAAACACCTAAGATAGTATCGTCCAGGAGCTGACTTCATTCTTCCAGAATACTGTTGATTGAAACTATGAGCAGACTGCATTAGCTTGATTCCAGTTCACTTACTACATTATAAACCTGGGAGTACACACGTCCAAACTATTTGAAATTATCTACCTGTTCCAACTTCACATCCCCAATCTGACATTCAATTATCTTGGATGTCTTACCTACTGACATCAATTTAGTCTTAGAAAGGCTAATTTTCATGCCATACTCATTGTACCTATTTTCATGCTACAAGACAGTAGATCGCAGGCTTTGGGCAAAATCTGCCATTAAGATAAAGTTGTCAGCATACGCCAGATTGCTTACTAAATTTTCACCTTACTGCCACTTTCTAGCAGATGATCTATGTAAACTACGAACAACAAAGATTTTTCAAAATTCTGACTAATAGAGAAAATACAATCCTGACAGCCCCTTTATAGCCTGGAACTTCACTGCTATTCATCCTACTTCCTCTGAATCACTGATCTCACCCTCCCTTCAAGGATGCCATTGAACACCTTGCCTGGTATACTGATTATTAAGATACCTTGATAACTGTTGCATTCCTTCTTCTTTGATGGATTATAGGTAGGTGCAATTACAGCATTCATCCAATCTGAAGGTGCCTTACTAACACTGCATTATAATCTTATTTTATGAAGCCATTTCAACCGTTCCTTCCTGCTATACCTCATCATTTCGGGCCTAATTTCCTATATTCCTGCTGCTTTATTACAAAGGAGTATATCTACCATCCTTTCCAATTCCTTAAGAGTAAATTCACCAACATCATTGCCCTCTTGACACAAGAGTTGAGAAACAATAGGGATTGCAAGTAATATATGACACAGCAATGTTGCAGAAAAAGACTGTGTACTATAACTGAGAAAATTATTCATGAGAATTAATTTGAAGTGTATGATGCTGTACTGGAAGAATGGGCTAAAGGTGGTATTGTTGAAGAGAGACATTATGAAGGGGCTAGAGGTAAAGGCTACATTTTACCTCATCAGGGTGTAATTAAGGACAGTGCAACAATGCGAATTAGGCCCATATTCAACACATCCAGTAAAAGGAAGAGGGAGTTGTCACTGAATGACTGTATGACAAAAGTCCAAACTCAATTGAACTTATTTTCTCTGTTGTGTTCGGGTCTAGAGAGGGGCCAGTGGGTGGTAGAATATTAAATGTTGGCACTCGTATGTTACTGCTGCATTTGCGTGAAAGATTTTCTGTTATACAAGGATGAAGGAGAAGCCAGACCATGATGTCAAGATGTGTGAGATGAAAAACGGCACAAAGCTAAGAAGGCGGTTATTGATTCAGGAACTCTATCGGTATTTGAAGTGCTGGACTCTTGATACTGAAAGTAAAAAGGAAGGGGTGGATTATGTTCTTTACATTTGCTGTGTTCAGGGCAGTGCACTTGAACAGGACAGCAATTTCATAACGAATGGATTTTTACTGAGTTTTCCACAGTTCATCACTCGATGAGAAAGACCAAGAGTTTCTACAACAAAAATGGAACAAATTTCAATGGTACAGGTAATTTGTTTTGAACTGTCGACTAACACCACACAGAAAGAGAGTCCACAATGCAGCAAATACAGTGCAGAATTAAGCCTCCCACAGCAGGCTGGTGGGGTGGTCAGTGGCAAAGTCTGATTCAGATAGTAAAGAGAAATTTGAGATGTGTCTTTGGGAGAGCTTCACTGTGCTGTGAAGAGTTGACGACACTACTGTGGAAGTGTGAAGCCGTCGTTGATTCCTGTCCTCTTGCCTACTTGCCTGAGAAGCCTGAAGATCTCAAACAACTTTCACCTTCAAGTATTTTGCAAGACAATGTCTGCATGGGAATACCAGATTTAGATCAACTGGATTCTGTGAACTTATCAAGGAGATGTTGATTTCTACTACAGTAGCAAAAGATTTTGAGAAGAGTACCTAAGTCAGTTGATCCAGGAGCAGAATACAATGTCTACAAACACTGGAGAAGAGGATGTGGTGCTGGTTGCAGCTGATGGGAAAGAACTGGATCGACTGACCATTAAAATGGGTGCTGGAAGTGTATCATGGTAAAGTTGGATGATTTGTGAGGTTGAGAACATTGTCAGGTGAGGTGACTAGTCCACATCAGTGACTTCTGAAAATGCGAAGGAGGATGCTGATGACTGTCCCTGTAGCTTTTACTCTCATGAAGAGTCTGACTCATGAGATTCCTCAAAGTGCTATTATGACAGCACGTCTACTGTTTCATGTGGATATAAAAAATTATTCAATCTAAGTGATTTACAATAAATGTGAAGTTCCTGTCAGGTAGAAAGAACGTTTCTCACAGGCTATGTGCTTTAGGAGTTAAGATTGTAAGTCAGCCTGAAAAGATATCTCCCTCATTAATCCTCCTATCAAAATAGAGTACATGAGCAGGAAGTTTTACGAATAGATTTCCAGTAAGGTTGGTAGATTTCTAATAAGGTTGGCCATGTATATTTTTTGGGAGAGTAAAATCATTGTTTTAGTCTTCACATAAATCCACAGTCAATTCAAGGATGTTGAAATGATATTGAACCTAAAAACTATCCATGGATAAGAGGATTCTAAATGTGGGTTCAAATACAGCCAGTAGTTTTTCAGTTACAAGTACTCAAACAACAACAAGAAATAGGCAAGACCCCCTAAGGTAAAAAAATATTTAGGTAGCATTATTAGACCTGAAATGGAGAATTAAAAGAAGATGCTGCCAAAATAATCAATATATATTTACCCAGTTGTGACAATTTTATTTATGTAGATTACAGTCATTACTAATATGCATGGCTCATGGTCCATGGACTAGAATGATGCAGGTTTCCATGTAAATTTATCCTGTCCTACCAGTTTCTTCTCTAACTAGTGCAGTGTTTTCCACAGAAATTTTGTCACCCGAGTATCAGGAATGAGTGGCTTGGTGCAGAATACTACGTAATAAACGGATATGAAAAAATTTCAATTTATTCCCCTCACGGCATTCGTATTAACAGACGGGTAACAGTAAATGCAAAATTGAACTATTTTAGTATTTTTACCCTGAACAAGACAACAGAGGATTTCTAGTGTTCTACTGTTCGTTCATAATCATTCAATACCAGGGATTACTATTCTATTGCTGTGGAGGGCCATACGGGTCTGTGACATCATTGAAAACTGCTAAACATTTAAACTCTGATGTAATTATGCTGAAAATAATGATTGATCACTGAACTAAACAGTTTTACAGTATGTAATTAGTGCATGTCTAGGTTATGCTAGCTGGGCGGTCTGTAACCATGGCAGGGCACTTCACCCATTAACAGGTCTTAGGGATAGCACTCTAGTTGAACTAATATTTACTACAATTCTTTTATCACATTAACATCATGGCCTGCCCTATCACTCTAAACCTGTACACTTGCTTGTAAGATAATGAAATCCTGCAGGAATTTGTTTCTATAAAAAAGAATAATAAGGTTGTTATAACATTCCTTCAGTTGTGGTAGATTTCAGTACCTACAACCACACATTCAGGCCAGGTGATACCAGTGATGTAATATCACGGTGGAAAAAGAGGTGGTCAACAATTTTGCAATTAACTGGTTTTTAAATACAGTATAAGGTGACTTCTCATTTCAATGTAGTACTTAACCATCTCACTATCCACATGACCCCTGTTAATTCCTGACAATAACAGGGAAAAATTATAGTACTCCCCTAGATTTATGCATCTGTGCAATCTCAAAAGCAATACTTTAAAAAGCCTTAAGAAAATTGTGACAGGAGAAAATCCAATTACCAAAGTTGTCCATCAACATTATGAAATCTTTTTAATCACGAGAAAAGATGAGTAAAAATCTATAATGAACAAGCTTCCCATATAAAAGTTAAATTTAAATCTGTTTGTGCCAAAGAGGATAATATAGAATTATCAATACTGCATTAATGGAAATGACCCCCACATGATTTTAGGCGAAAAGGAACCGACAAGTGACCACCAGTAATTTTATCTCGAAAAGTAACCCAAATGTCACTGTAGTAATTTTACCTAATGAAGAAAAGTCCATAGCACTAATAGGATCCAGAACAAGCATTAAGTTTCAGGTACTGATATCTCGAACTCATTGGAAATCTTACTGGGGCCTTCTAGGTAACATACAGGTGCTCATTCTTTAAAGAATAGGGCCTGTTCAGTTAATTTACACTGAAAATAATTAGTGTTATGTAACCAATCATTAAACTATCCATGGGGAAAAATATTGAATACAAGGTTCCATGCCAACAACTATCCACTATTTCCAATAACAATGAATGACATCCAGCATGTAATATACTACATGTGATGGTTTGGTCTGCCCTGTCAATATATTACCAGTTTCTAATTTTGTACAATTATTTCACTTGTACATGTTTCGGGAGCCCCAACTCACTTCATTAGCGATTTCCACATCATAAATCAATATTCCCCATAACTTAAGGTCTAATATTATGCATCTATACATAAGACATCATCAATATATACCATTATTTTAACACATATACAAATAATGCCTATTTCTTGATAATGTTTGTTGTAATGGAACACATTAGAACATTTATATACCGGGCGAGTTGGCCGTGCGCGTAGAGGCGCGCGGCTGTGAGCTTGCATCCGGGAGATAGTAGGTTCGAATCCCACTATCGGCAGCCCTGAAAATGGTTTTCCGTGGTTTCCCATTTTCACACCAGGCAAATGCTGGGGCTGTACCTTAATTAAGGCCACAGCCGCTTCCTTCCAACTCCTAGGCCTTTCCCATCCCATCGTCGCCATAAGACCTATCTGTGTCGGTGCGACGTAAAGCCCCTAGCAAAAAAAAAAAAAAAAAAAAAAGAACATTTATAAATAGTTCAACTGGTTATTCTTATGTTACGTGACACTTCAAACATTTATTAAAACGTCAGATTATTTACTTAGAAAAATCAATTATTGATAAAAAGTTTCTTGGTACTGTTTGTTCTGTTGTAGCCCTCTTAAGCATTGACCTATTAAAAAATTAACTATTATACTACCAAAGTTAATATCTTTGCCTTATTATTCTTAGAACACTTTCTAGAATGAACTGGTTTACCATTGAATTATTTGACTCCTTATGATCTAAACGTGCAATTCATTATATCATGTCAGACGGAATCTTTCTATGTTGGTGTTGGGCTGGAATTTAGACAAGAGCGGATCAAACCTCCCATCATGTCCATGAATTCGTGGCTATAATTTGCTGTTCTTACTGTAAATTATTGAAGCAGAGGAAGACTACCCGCTCACCAGCCTAACACTTATTGATTCTATGTGGTGCAAAACTAGCTTTAAAGTTTTCAAAACACTAAGATGATGGAAATCGTTCCTGCAAGAGGCTAATATATTTGAGCACCTTTAATACCATCAGGGTGATAAAGGATTTAATATGCCAACATGAAACCAGAAGGCAAACCCTCCACAATCTGAGCTACTCAGATCGCCATTTTTCCTGACAAGAGCTACAAAGCCAAGAGAGATGAAGAGAATAACCACTTCGTCACCTTTCAGACAGTTTTGCTCACATAAAAGGTGCATACCTGGAAATTCTGCATTTGTGTAATCATAAAAAATATACTTAGTCAATTTGATATTAGTATACAAATATATATGAGCTTTAGGAATAGACAGCAAGATAATCATACATCTCCTGAACATCAGATAAAAGTAGAGTTATGTAACCAGTCAAACTCAGGCGACTGCTAAGGGTTTAATTGTAATCACTATAAAGTTACCTGGAATGATACTTACACATGAAGTATTTGAAGTTTCCTCAAAGCAGATTGGTTCCTCTTTGACCTTTACTTCCAAGTCCATTTTAAAGAGCGTGTGAAGGTCTAGATGCTTTCAGGATGTAGATTACTTCCACGGACCTTGCACTGAAACATGAGCAACAAACACTATTATTGCTGTTTTGTAGTCAAGTCTGTACTTTTAGGCAACTGTTGATACTGTGCTCATAGCCACAGGACCTCCAGTTTTACCTGGAAAATGAACCTCAGGGAAAAACATTTTCAATAACAGAACAACCCACACCCACAGAATGGGATTAATTTGCATACCTCTTTTGAAAAGCCTGTGACTATGCAACTTACATATCACCCACTACACTGGGAGTCTAATGACTTGGTTTGATGTACCTTCCTTTTTTTATTATTTACTTACATCACACTGACACGGATAGGACTTATGGCATTATGGCTAGGAGTGGGAACCAAGTAACTGTCACCTTGAGTTACGTAGAGTCCCAGCATTTCCTTGGCATGAAAATGAGAAAACACAGAAAACTTTTTCTAGGGCTGCGACTTCCTTCCCACTCTTATCCCATCATTACCATAAGACCTATCTATGTCAGTGCAATGTAAAGCCAATTGTAACAAACAAAAAAAGAAATTCTACAACCAAACCTTCGAAACTATTCATTTCTTGCTCAACTTGCAGGGCAAATGATCCACATTTAGCCACTGTGAAGACACAATCCCTGTGCCCTGTCCCTCCGCTAGCTCTATTGGCCATGTACATTTTGTACTGCTCAATATAAACCTCACTCTCTTTATACTAGAGTCCAGCGGAGATTCAGATACAATATAAAATTTGAAAGTCACTATTAGGAATGTTTGATATAGTACATCCAGTTTTGTTTTCAATCCACAAAGCTTTGGAAGTAAGTGGTGGGTCCCGTCTTATTCAACACACTTACCAATTATGTAAATCATTCTGAATGTTAATGACAATTGTGGGGAACCCCTGTGCCTTATGTATTTTAATAAGCCAGTTTCTTACATAGATATAGCCATAGTTCTTCTCTCGGCGCACAGTACTCACATGGGCTAGCAGCCCCTTTCATAGCCTCCACACAATATGTTGAATTAAGTAGCAGTTCAGCCAGATTCCTTATTGATCAAACAAATTATTTGATAGAGAATAGCCAGGTACTCACTGGCAAGTTTATCCAGAAAGTTGCAACCATTACTGATTATGCTACAATATATACTGTATGTCCACTAAAACAAACAGTTCTGAACTGGCTTTGAACTCCTTTGTTACAAGAACAGTTCCAACTGGCTATGAACTCCTTCATTACAACAGTTCCGATCAACAGTTCTGAAATGGCTATAAACTACTTCGTCACAACAAACAGTTGCGAACGGGCTATGAACTCCTTCAAAATTATCTAAATGAGCATACATGAATCAGAATGCTTCCAGACGTTATTGTTAATAATGGTTTGTTGGAATTAGTAAATAACATTTGTGAACTGTATAAACGGCATCTACGAATTGTTACAAAATGTTAAACAATGGATGATGGAAGACCTCACTATTCCAGTGAGAAGTACTGCATGTAGTCACACCATTTACTGGTAGAATCAAATGTGCATGTATACAACATGCAGTTCCTGGTATTGAACCCACACTGCTGGCATGGGCTCTGAAATGCTTCTGAATGTAGTTAGAACAGCTTGAATTCAGAACTCACAGTTCCGAAGAAGTTCTGAATTTCTGTTGGAACAGCACCTACAATATTGGCACAGACACCGTTTCACATATAATACAATTATATAAATACTAGGAGCATTATGAGTACACCATTAACCCTTACTCAATAAAGGAAAAAATATGCATATTAAACTATTAGCTAAACACAACATAAACACATGTAATCTATTCAATCAAGATTTTCTCCTGCTCAAAAAAGTATTGGCACACTGTACGTCATTTGTTATTGAGCTTTACAGACAGCGCCGTGCATACCAGATTTGTGCAATCGGAGATGACAAACAGTTCAATCGCTTGCCTGACGCCAGTGTATGGGTCATTCACTTGTCAGGAAAAATCTGAAGGCAAAGGAGCATTCCGTGTCATTCCACACCCTGGTGGTTTTCTTGCATTCGTAGGGTAAAAGTTACCATGGATTTGGTAAAGAACTTTCTGTTACTTATTCAACAATGCGGGCAATCATCAAGAAGTTGCAAGAGACAGGTACAACAAACAATACACACAGATCTGGACGTCCAAGAGTTCCTACATGTACGAAGCATCAAAGGCTGGTTCGCCTTGCACTAAAGGAGTCCTTTAAAATGCAGGGTCGATTGTATCGGACATCCAGACAACATCCAACAAACAGGTCAGTGCTCAAACTATTATGAATATTTTGAACGCAGTTGATATTCATGGGAGATCTCCCAGAAAGAAACCATTTATTTCGGAAATTAACCGAAAAAAACACTTCCAGTTCGCCAAAGATTATGTCAATAAATCGACTGAATTTTGGAATTCTGTGCTATTTTCTGACGAATCCAAGTTTAACTTGTTTGGGTTGGATGGAAATGTAAAAGTGTGCTGCAAACGAAATACAGAGTTCCAATCACTACATGCCCTACCTACAGTAAAACATGGGGGAGGGAGCATAGTCGTTTGGGAATGCATGGGAACTTCTGGTATTGGTGACTTGGCTGTTATTGAAGGTGTCGTGGATCATCGTAAATATACCGATGTGTTGCAAGGCCACTTATGTAGCAGTGCACAGAAACTGGGTCTTGTAGGCATCTTTAACTTTCAACAAGACAACAACCCGAAACATACGACTCTGTGAACGTGGGAGTGGTTACTATATAATGCACCAAGAAAAGTTTTCACTTCACACAAAGCCCTGGTCTTAAACCAATAGAGCACCTTTGGGCTCACTTGGAGACAAAAGTTTGAAAATGTTATTCCACAGACGGTGTTGTTGGAGGAATGGTCAAAATCTCACGAGAGATAACTCGCAACATGGTTCCCTCCATGCCAAGACGTCTACAAGCTGTCATCAGTGCCAACGGTAAGCACAAAGGCTACTAGACTTGAGTTATGTGAATTACAGAGACTTTAATTTCATTTGTGTATAGGTGTGCCAATACTTTTTTTGATGTGTAGAGCAACTGATTTTGTTTTGTAAACTATTATTTTTGTTGTGAGAAACCAATTATACTCGAAGAACATTATATTTACTACTGTACATTTCAACAAATATATCGGTGTTTTGTCATCACATGTATTTGTGTGGAATGCATATATAATAGTAGGTGTGCCAATACTCTTTGGTGCCAGTGTATACTACTGAGCGTGAGCAGGCTATTCAGGATCAATTCGGTACCATGTTAGAACAAATTTGCATGTTTTATCGCTAGGAATGGTAGCTGAGATATATTTAATGTAGACACCCTACAGTAGGCTGAAAAACAGAATTATCTACCGCTGATCTTTTATGTTTAAATGAGAACTGAACAATAAAGCTTACCTTATTTCCTATCACGTAAAGTACGGTATAAAGTTCCTAATAGAGATGCATAAGATTGAGACTCCTTTGGACACGGTGTAAAACGTAAGAGACTGCAATTTCCTGATGTAGAAAATATTAACGGAAACAGCGCAATCCACAGAATAAACCGGCAGAAGCAGCCGCAATATGTCCGAGATGCACAGCGCAAAACAAATTAATTCGAACATTAAATAACGACAAGCCAAACACTTCGAAAGTAAACCGGAAATGGTGCATACGGCCCCTCACAAATTTATAAACAGTGCGTCGTTCCTCGACCGTATACATACACATCCGGTATAATTCACTTATCTCCAGCTAACTACTGCACATGGATAGAAGTCAAAAGTCATCTGGGACAACCAAGACCAACCATTACACAAAACCAAAAGACAGAAAATACATGGCGTGCGTACCAACGACAATCATGAAAGATATAGACTGCTACCTTGTCTTGTCTTGTCTTGTCACGATAATTTTATGGGCTTCGCTTGAGAGCGGTATACCCAGCCACGTACCCTAGAATAAAACAAACTAAGTATGGAGGAGGCGGACAAATAAAGTCAAACGTGTAAGAAATGTGGGAAATTAAGGAATGAAACAACAAAACGACTACACAGGAAAAACACAAGGACACAAGGGGACTAATCTTCACGCCAAAGCGACCGGTACTTGGCGACTTTCTACCGAACACAAACAGACCGGGTCAACACCGAGGTTAGAGATAAAGGTATCTAAACTACTGGACTGGGTGGGTGGCAGAAAAGAAGTGAATAAGGGGACGACGGCTAGATATCGAGTATCTAACTCGCCTATATATTGGGTACCGCGAGAATATGAATGACTAGGATATTGGGTAGATATAAAGCAAGTATCGGAGGGAGTTCGTGTTATTTGGTTACATGACTACTGGCATTCCTGGGAGACCTAGTCTGTGAAGCAACATAAGATTCCAGGTTGTTTAAAAGAGCCACAACTTCCTCCTGCAGAGTAAGGAGCCTTTTTGACCATGTGGCATCGTGCTCAGCTGCCTTAGCATACTGTCGGAAATAACTGGAATTAATTTCAAAACCGGGTTCGAAGCCCGGGATGTTTCTGGCTTTGCGGTCTCAGGCGACACAGCCTGCTTGGAAGGAACTGAAATGTTCGTCCCGGATACAGAGACTTTGGGAGATATTGCAGGTGTAGCCGGGGGAGGTATTTTGAGGAGTTCACGATATCCCTGAACATCATAACCTGGAGACCTATCCGGACTCGGGGTGGGTGATGATACAACCGCCGTAAATTTACGTTTTATGGGCTGCTGATTCTGTAGAACCGGCGCAGATTTCTGGAGTGGAGGAAAATGTTGTATGGTCAAAAGGGGGTTGAATCTATTGGACACTGGGGTAGAAAAGGACTCTGAGGATAAAGGAGAAACTTCCAAAGCCTGCTTTCTTTCATATCCTGTTGTCGTTTATGTTCTGGGCATTGTAAAGATCCTACTGAATGCTCCCCGGAACAATTGAGACAAAGTTTGGTAGGAGTCGTACATACTGTAGTTTCATGATCTTGTGCGCAATTGGCACATCGAGGGATTTGAGCCCTACAGTTTTTTCTGGTACGGCCATATCGTTGGCATCGCCTATAGATAGTCGGTTGAAAGACAAATGGGTCGACCTGGGTACGAACCCGATAAATGGAAACGAAGGCAGGTAAAGTCTGGCTACGAAACGTGAGTTTAATGGTGCCAGTTGGAATATAACTAACCCGGCCATCCTGAACGGAGCATCGGTTCATTCCCTGAGCTCCAACGATAGGGGCGGTCGATTCAGCAACCTGACAAATTTCCTCTAGGGACAAATCTTTATCAACCCCTCGAATAACTCCGATCTTATATAGTGACGCGGAAGGAATAAACGCTTTAAGATTTTTTTCCTTTAAGATAGGATTGGTGAGAAAGTTATTAGCTTTTGTGCTTGTCTGAAACTCAATTTGAATCCTATGGCGAGCTCGCCTAGCAATTTGAGTAACACCCTCAAATTCACGGTCATAAAAATTTTTTCCCAAGGCCATGGGATGTATACTGCCCAATTTCTTACATTCATCAATGGCTTCCACAAATACTAGATAGGGGCCTTTATGTGGATCATCGTATGTCTGCGTTTCAGGTTTAAGAGCATACACATCAACCTTAGTAGAGGAAGCACGGTGACGATCCGATGGGGTTGGGTCATTTAACACAAGTGTATTTTCCATAGAGTACTCACGAATATCAACTTCTACAGACTCCTCCCCAATACTCTGTCCCCCACTCGACTCCGCCATAATGTGGGGAGGGAGTTAGAATTTAAGACATATAATACAAAACCTCGTACCGCTCCCAAGGAAGCTGAACAAGACGAACCACTTATCACCCGAACCTACTCGCACACCACACTGAGTAATATACTAGCACCGATAGTCACACGTCCACTCTCCAACGTGCACCACACTGATGACTGCTACCTAGCGATGGGCATTCAGAATGAAAACTATGGAATTATTCGATAGTCGCAAACTACCGTTTCATTCGATTGTTTTCAACAACATTCGATGTTTCATTCGGTTTATATGATACTGAATTCTCCTGCTGTAGTTGCTCCCACTTCGCTCAAAACGATAGCACGCAAGTCGAATGTTACGGAAATGATAGGAACCAATACAATAGTATTACGGTGGCGCGAATTTTAAACAGTATCCAATGACGGTCCGTAAATATTATTCCCTGCATTGCATGGGCAATCATAGACATTCCCGGTATTTTCTCCGCATAATTTTATAAAATTGTATCTCCATACAACCCAAAAACTGGAGAGCAAAGTGTCAGTATGTTTCTGATAAGTTAATTATTTTTCAACAATACTACAATGCCAGTAATTCATAATGTAAATTCTCTTCCCATCCCAACCAATGAAATTAACCAATTCTCGCGGGTTTACTCTCAGTTTAGCATTGAACACTACTGTGAATGCAGGTTGTGCCGATATTTTAATTAAACTGTATGTGGTATTTTATGTATATCGGGTAGTTTATACACTCTAATGTGAACATAAAAAAATATATCAGCAGTTTGGCAATATTTTAGCAAAACTTCAGAATTTTCTGCGAAATGCTTAATTTGCAGAAATGAATTTCAGTGCCGGAACAATACATAAAATTTAAGGGATCACTTAAAACGAAAGCATTTCATTGCTTTTCAGCAATCTGATAATGTTGATAGTATTGATGTATTAAATATAGATAATCCTCCTGGACATCCTAGTGAAAAAAATATCTCAGTGTGACCAACAACCGTCCACTTCCATCTGTGATCATCCCTGAACATTCTGAAGGAATCGAGGCTCGCGTCAGCTTACACTCCATAAGAGCTTCAAATTTGGCGAGTTAACTCCTGAAAAAGTGAAAAGACTCGATTCACTGCTGGGTGAAATGGTGACTGAAGATTTACAACCTCTCTGTATTGTTGAAAAAAAGGGATTTCTTAAATTACTTCATGAAATTGAACCACGTTACACATTGCTCAGCAGACGTCATCTGACCAGAACTGTACGAATCATGCAAGGCAGATATTCAAAGAAATCTGCACTTCACATCATATGTATCGATCACAACAGATATCTGGACCTCTTTAAATACAACATCCTTTCTAACTATCACTGCCCATTATTTCAACAGTGAATACATTTTACTGTCAAAGGTAGTTGCAACAATTGAACTTGAGACAAAACACACAGCTGTATACCTTGCAAGTGTCATAAGAAGAGTTCTGGAAGAATGGCATATCATGGACAAAGTTGTAGCTGTTGTTACCGACAGTGGAGCTGCAGTGAGCAATCTTGATATTCCTCACCTGCCATGTAGAGCACATATGCTGAACCTGGTTGTACAGAATGCAGTGACCAACACAAACAACTTGGACAACATTCTCAAGGCATGCAGAGCACTGGTAACCCATTTCAAATCCAGTGTTACTGCATCAGACAAACTACGAGGGATTCAAGCACAAATGGGAGTCGCACAGTAAAAACTGAAGAAAGATCTTGTAACGAGGTGGAATTCAATATATTACATGCTGGAGAGGTTGCTGCAAGTGAAAGAATCTCTTTCAGCTGCTTTAACATCTCTACCTACTAGTCCACCACCCCTTACTGCAGAGCAGTGGTCTACCATTGAAGACTGTGTGGCTGTATTAAAGCCAGTGGAACTTCTGAAAAAGGAATTTTCTGTAGAAAAATACCGAACAATTTAAAAGGTAATTCCATTAGTCAGAGGGATCCAAGTAACTTTAATGAACAAAGAGCCACAAACTACATTGGGAACCACATTGAAGAACAAGGACAAGTTGGGAAGATGGACATCCCAGCATCTGCAACCTTACTGCATCCCAGATTTAAGAAGGTAACATTTGGAAATGAGACCAATTCTGAGCAATCTCAAAAATATCTGATTACGGAAGTGAGTTGTCAACACTTTGTGAGAGACAGCTTATAGCAGAAGAACAAATTGTCTATCCTGCCACTACCAGCACTAATGACAATATTTGGTTCTTTCTCGAAGAGAAGCTAGCACACTAAAAATGCAGAACGAATCCAACTAGCAATGAAACCATCCTGTTGTGACAGTACATTGACCAGCCATTTGTGGACATAAAAAGCAGTCCAGCAGAATTCTGGAAGAAACTCAAATTGCCATGGAACACTTATACACATTGTCACAGGAATATCTCTCAGTTCCAGCAACATCTGTTCCAGCAGAAAGAATATTTTCAAAAGCTTGGCAGATTATGAGTGAAAGAAGAAACAGGCTGAAAGCAAAATATTTAGATTTTTTAATATTCCTGAACACAAATCTTTGATTATAGGAAGACAGTGGTAGCCTAAGTGTCTGATTAATTATACTGCAAGTTTGGTATGTTGTTTTAGTTATCCTAACCTGTTCTCCTATGTGCACAGAATGAAAACATTTGATCTAGCTACTTTATGTTCGTTTTACCACGACATATTATTAGTGACTGCACATATAAATGCTTACTGTTCTATTACATGTGTATTTCACTCAGTTCGCGGTTTGGTTGCATTGTTTCATGTTAAAATGCCATTTTTAAAATATAATGTAAGAGTCTGAAAATCTATGACAGCTTTGAAGAGAGCTATGTTTAACGGCTGTTTGCACATGTATATTGTTTGACATGAGACCAGTTAAATAAATAAAAATGAATTTTACTGTACTTCCTCCTACGAAGAGAGATTGTCTAACCTAAAACTGACCAAGTGCACCATTAAATATTTCATATTAAAATAAGTAGGCCTATGTGGTCCTAGTGTCCATAATTCTATAAATTGTTCCTAATGTTTGGCACAGATATTGTGGGAGCCGAAATTGCAAGGATCAGAGTAAATATAAGACAGTACACTGTAACAAGCGTGCATATTGTAGTAATTAGTAACTACCGTAAAGAACAAGGGGGTGACACTTCATAGGGAGCGTCCGAAGCAGTTCCGAGATGGGGCCCTCAATCTCCGCCAACTAGTGAAAACTAAAATTCTCTTATAGAGGGTTAATTTAGAAGGCAGTGGTTGGCATTACACATTCAGTTGCGCGGTACAGCAAATTCAAAACACAACACTGTTATCGTTGCGCGTGAAGGGAACTTGGTCGTACGGTAGGTAATAGTGCTTGTTAGACGAAAATTTGTTGAGATTCATTCGCATTGAACGAGATTTTTGATCCAGTTTTTTGAGAGTATGGAGTGAAATTACAATTGTACGCGTTCTTAGTGTGAAGAAATAGTATTATGATGATGAACGTATTTCACATTGAACTACCTAGCTGTTGCGAGTAAACGTGTGTGTGATTGTGCTTCTTGCCTGCTGTTTGGAATAAAATTCAAAATATAAACTGTGTGCATTATGCTGTGTTTTACTTCTTCCTTTCTTTCTCCTGTTTTCCATTCCCATACATAAAAGTTGTGGGAAGGGTTTAACGAACGAGCGAAAGAATGAGGTTACGTTAGATCGTGATTTAGGCAAATATGGGCGTTTTGGGGTTTTATATGAATTGCATTAACATTTTCAGTAATTATTATTTAATAGCTATAAATGTACATTAAAATGCGAACGGTGAAACAACGATACAAGCTAGCATTATAGCAGTATTGCCAACATACAAATACGATAATTGCAATTTGCTTTTCAAGTAAAAGACACGAGAGAAGCTTTAGATACAACTTTCCTACCGAAATGCAATCATTATCTCTATCACAATTAAAATTTTAACAAAGTAACAACTGTTATTATCAAGTTTATTACGAGGTATTATCGTGGTATTTATTTCCTTATGTTGGCAGAGATACAGGGGCCACTATAGCTTCCATGACCTGTTTTCTCAGTGAACTATATTATACAGGAGTGACGGATCTATTTCTCTTATATGATCCTTGGTAAAGAATGTCAGCAATTCGAAAACCGAATGAAACTATCGAAGAAAAACATTCGGTTGTGTTCCTGGACTATCGTTTAACAATCGATAGCAGGAAACCTTCGATATGCCCATCACTACGTGCTACCTGCCGAACATCCTTGTTCCTGGACTATCGTTTAACAATCGATAGCAGGAAACCTTCGATATGCCCATCACTACGTGCTACTTGCCGAACATCCTTGTTCGTGGACTATCGTTTAACAATCGATAGCAGGAAACCTTCGATATGCCCATCACTACGTGCTACCTGCCGAACATCCTTGTTCCTGGACTATCGTTTAACAATCGATAGCAGGAAACCTTCGATATGCCCATCACTACGTGCTACCTGCCGAACATTCTTGTTCCTGGACTATCGCTTAACAATCGATAGCAGGAAACCTTCGATATGCCCATCACTACGTGCTACTTGCCGAACATCCTTGTTCGTGGACTATCGTTTAACAATCGATAGCAGGAAACCTTCGATATGCCCATCACTACGTGCTACTTGCCGAACATCCTTGAATCTACTTGAATTGCCGGCAGCCATGACACTTACAGGCAAAACAAACGACAGATGTCAGGGCATAGTGGTTGTACGTGTATAGACGTACACATTAAATTCGTTATTATTTTTATGTTTCATGCAATAAAACCGACCCTAATAATGATAAAAACCATTTAAAATACATGTATTAAAATGAGTGTTGAAGTTTTGTGGTGACAGTGTTTAACCAATGTGAATAATTCGTTTGTGGTTATGTGGCAATAGACTGTGTTGGATGAAAGGTGGCTCCAGTTTCCTGTTACACAATAATATTTAATGAAATTATGTTAAATGTCAAAGTAAGTAGGGTCTCTAAATAACAATTAAACTAAAGTGCATTCATAAGATGTATTGTAATGATGCAATATTAAATGCTTCTCTTTCCATTGTAGTCCCAGGATAAGGGTGTGGTGGTGATTATTGTTTTAGGTGGAAGTACAATTAGGCAACCATCCTCTATACAACACTAAGAAGGAATGGAAGGGATCCGACACTCCGAAAAATGAAGGAATCGGCCAAGGATAGACAATGGCCACGAAGGTCGTGAAATTGAAAGACTCCCTATGCCTCGAATGCTTTAATATCGTCCGGGTCGGAAAATAACAAGACTTCACCAAGGGAGGTCGGATAGGATAGGTGAAAATGACGAGCCTGGCACAAGTAAGTGGAGACAATACTAGGACTTAGCTAAGGGCCCTGTGGTTGCTAACCCACGCTTCTAAATTGAGACCCCCTGGGGCCCCTTTTAGTAGTCTTACGACAGGCAGGGAATACCCTGACCACCGCCACCCACAGGGGAGCTCAGATAAGGACCCGCGGTCGCCAAACCACGGTCCTAAGTTAAGAGTCTTTGGGGTCCATTTTAGTCGCCTCTTACGACAGGCAGGGTATACCGTGTGTGTTATTCTACCGCCACCACCCACAGGGGGAGTTCAAAAGAAACCTTGAAGAAAAATAATACGTCGTCATTAGAATGGCCCATGGATTATGACATTGGGTTTAGGCCTATGCTATAATAACCCGCAAATAATTGTTCAAACATAAGGCCTACCTGTGAAATGTAACGTTACCGGTAATGCCTTTCTGATGGCGACTTGTGACGTTCAATGCTGCGCATGACATGGGAATCTTGATAAGGAAAAACGCATAGCCTATTGTTACAAATTAATACTGATAATCTTTTTTCCAAGCAAACGGCTGTCAGATTTGCTGCACTTATTTCATTAAAAGTCCTATGATTATTCATTGCAATAGTGTTTTCAAAACGTCTGAACTTGATACGTTTAAATAAGACTTTAAATTGCAGGGAAAAGACCACATCCATTCATGAACTGATAATAGCGCTAAGCTAAAGTGGCATGCGGCTAGGACAGTATCGAACAAGGATCATGTAAGAGAAATGCAGCGCCTCCTAGAGAACACTACTTCATCTACTATCCACTCGCGCTGAGCTGTGGTGGTCACGGCTGAGCCCAGTCGCGTGACGTCACGAATCGTATTGCCAGGCCTTGTTCTCTAGGAGGCGCAGCCCCTGGTATCGAAGTGTCAAGTTCTCTTGCCTGCAACTGTCATGGCAGCCGCAGTTCACTTAGCTTCCGTCAGGAGCGCTGTAACGAATATGATTAGCAGTCATATTGTTGGTGCGTACCTACCGAGAGGCGGCAGACTCCATCTTTATATTCTCTTTGAAAGGTGATGTTGGGCTCCCTTTGCGACGGCAGACGAATGGGAATCAGAAACTAGTGCTGGGACTGGGTAGAGAAGGGTCCAGTTAGTTCATTTGCTGGAAGTGGTTCATTATATACCGTTCATAGCCTTGAGTCGTTCAAATGAACGAGGTAGTTCATGATGTGATATAGGCCTAGAAACAGCCCTCGCGGCACTTCGTTCAGATGAACGAGTTAGTTTATTATGAGCACGAAGAGAAAACAGCTACACAGTGCTTCCGCCCGTCTGCCTAAGTAAAGAAATGGTATCTAAGAGACGGAGAGACATATAAGCTTTCTAATTTTGTATAACTCCTTCTCCCCCATTTGAAGAGGGTGAGTGATGAGCTGTCACGTGACCATTAACACGTCACGCCATTGGCCATTCTTGAGCAAGCTTATTTGTCGTTCAAATGAACGAGGTAGTTCATTTGTGCTGTCTGCATGGAAACATCTCTCGCGGCACCTCGTTCAATGAACGAGGTGGATAATTATGAGCATACCAGCAATAGCATAGCAACGCGAGTTAGTACGTATATTTTACGATAGCTGGTGCTTTCTCAGGTCTTAATATGAACGACAAACCACATAGCATTCAACCGCACCGCACCTCTTCCGCTATTTAAAGCTCGGTGGTTCGAGGGGCTGTTTGAGAGAGAAGAAGCGATTTACCTATTTTA
This sequence comes from Anabrus simplex, assembly GCF_040414725.1. Taxonomy (NCBI): domain Eukaryota; kingdom Metazoa; phylum Arthropoda; class Insecta; order Orthoptera; family Tettigoniidae; genus Anabrus; species Anabrus simplex. The sequence goes on along the minus strand of NC_090274.1, from coordinate 87,926,924 downwards.
TCCACGGATAAAACATTTCTCCAAGATGATAATTGTCCTTTTTAGGTGTTAAGATCTGGGGAAGACGAATCCTGTTGAAGCGTCCTCTTAATAATGAATGTTCTTGAATAACTAACTAATATTGCAATGTTAGATATAAGTCTAAACAAGTATTTACTCTATAAAACCAATGTTTTTCCTTCTGCCTGACACTGCACTCATCAGAGTGGGATGTGTCAGGCCCTACCCACTGACGGTGGGATGTATGCAGGTGTTTTATCAGAAGCCCGTTAACTTTTGATATGCTCTATTGGTGTGTAAAATCGAATTCCCTTGATATTTCCATTAATATTACATTGTAATAAGAGGAGTAATGACTGAAATTAAGAACTTATATAGTTTTCTGTCGATCACCACCTAATTTTAACCACTACTTCATTCATCTCATTTTAGACATCATTACACATGGGGCAGAACAGATAGTAACCGAGAATAAGAATCGTCTCACAGGAAAAGGGGTTGAGCAGCTATTATTTTATGAACAGTAATATCTGAACTCTTTTACGGCCCCCATTTATTGTTAACGGTTTCCATGGAGGTCGAGGTGGCGAAATTCAATCCCGCAGGATTTCTTTTACGTGCCAGTAAATCTTCTGATAAGAGACTTTCGTATTTGGGCACTTCGAAATTTATGAGCGTTTTCTATGTGGTGTGAACAATTTTAACATATGTTGTCATTTTAGTTGATTATTCTTCTACGCCAAGATAACATATGCGTACTGTCGGTTACCATGTGATAACATGATTTTGCTACTCCGCTCCAAGTGTGTGTGATTTCGTTGTGCCTCATGTTGTTGACATTGATTGTTTTGTGTGTAGACAAAGTATTTATTTTCCAGTGCCCGTGTATAATTCTCACAACTGTCGTGTATTATAGAACGCTTACAGTACGTAAGTGCCAGACTATAAACAAGTTTTTATTTCTTTTCGTAATGTTTTAAGAGGTAAACCGGCGATATTATCACCCCATTGTGTGTATTGTGGACCGTATTTTGCATAAAACCGGACTCAAACAAACACGAGCTCATTTATAGCTAGCAGGCAAGTACCGGTACGACATTTTGCGAACTTGGAATTTGATTGTCGTCTCTCGGAGCTCCTAGCACGAACAGCAAACAAGTACCCAATGCACAGACTTGTGTCTAGCGCCTGACAATGTGCAGCCACTCGGAGCAACTCGCCTAAGTTCGGTCCTGCTTGCAGTGTGCAGCCACTCGGAGTAGCTCGGCTACGTTCGGTCCTGCTTCGTTTAGCATTCTGTCTGGCGCATATTTTCACATGAACTGGCGCCTACAGCTGGTTTTATAGGTACAGTGTCCCTCTGAAGCGTTGTTGTTTAGTTTTGAGAATTGGTGAGTGATCGTGTATAGAGAGAACTTTGGCATTCTACCTGGCGCGTCTTTTCACATGAACTGGCACCTACAGCTGGTTTTATAGGCACAGTTTCCCGCTGAAGTATTGTTGGGTAGTGTTGAGAATTATTGATGAGTAAAGTACGGTATATAGAAAGAACGTTCTAGAGTCTTGTAATTAGTAACTGGAGGTGACAAACCAGTTCCGCGGCATTCTTAAAATGGAGAAATTCAGGTGCGATGTGTGCAATAAGGATTTTAAATATAGGAAAAACTTAAACAGTCTCGTTAGATCGAAACATTCGAATGTGATTTGTGCTCCTTTAGCGCTAATAATAAATTTAGTTTCATTCGTCATAAAAATTTAAAGCATAGGAACCAGATTTCAGAAAATCAATCGAAAGTGAAATTCCCCCTTTATGTAGAAGGTCGTGGAACTAGAGACGAAATTGTTCAACATTTTATTAGTGATCATGACATTCCAGTTAAGACTGAACTTTTAGAATTTTCAAACGAAGAAGAGTTTAAAGACCGGAAAATCAAAATAGAAAAGGATGATTTGTGTAAATTTGTTACATGGCAGTCAAAATACATTCGAAAGATTGATGGCTCAGCGATGTGTTCCTATCAATGCCACAGAGACGGTAATTTGAAATGTAAAGGAAATGAACTGCGCCATCGAAAAATGCTTGGTAGCAATAAAATAAATGGACACTGCCCAGCGTCAATTGGTGTTACATTTCATGTATCTGGAAAAGTATCAGTGTCGTACTGTAGATCTCATGCCGGTCACCAGGGCGAGTTGGGTCCGTTGAGAGACTCAGAATCAGACAGAAAGTAGCTGGCAACGAAAATTGCCATGTAAATTCCATTCGATAATATATTGGGTGAAATTAGGGATTCTGTCCGTGGTACTGTCATAGAGCGTGTGCACTTACTCTTTTTAAACATTGAGCAGCAGTACAATTTAAAGTCCGAAGCTGTACGCCATGGTAACGATTGTACGAGTGTTGAATAGTGGATCCAAGAGATGCTGGAAATCGGTGGCGTAGTTCGTTTTTACAAAGGTCAGAGAATACCTTCCGAAACAAATGCTGAGCTAAAAGAGGAAGATTTTGTCCTCATTAATATCGATGAAGCGCAGACAGAAATACTTGAACGTTTTGGAAGGAACATCGTTTGTATTGATGGTACCAAATACAGTAGAGACAATACGCGACACTTCCGGATTTAACTTTGTTAAGAAATGAGAGACAAGTCGCAAGTGGCTCTCCTAGTGGCTTGACCTGAAAATTCGCGCTAAATTCAAATATCAATGGAAATATATATACGGAAATGGATAAATAAATTACGTCTAGAAAGAAAGTGTGGCTAAGATATTAACTTCAAAGTTGCTAAAGCAATTCTGGATAAATTAATGAAGAATTTTTGAACAGGTTGTTATTTAAAGACTGAAATTACACATGTAATCAAGATGTGAAATGGACTGCTGTGAAAGGGCTTGATCATTCATTAATGCATTAGGCCTACTTTTCTTAGCTTTAGAATTCCTGCCTGAACGTTCACGGCTAGATTTTTCTTTTTCCTCACTTAAAAGCATTGTATCATCATATTAAAACACTTGTCAAACAAAAATACCGGCACATTCCTTACACACGTGATTCAATGAATTTACATTTAAGAGCTGGACAATTTTCCTTTCAACTTGAAGCCTACTAACAGAAAGAAAATCTATAAATTTAGCCTCAAAAACATTCAAACTTTCCCTATAAGCAATAGTTGACATAATGCCATTATATTAGGGTAAAGCAAATTTGCATCATCATATTGTTTCAACAAAACATGTACATTTCTTAAATCACCCATATTTTCTTCAGTGTTTGATAACGCATTACGACATTCCAAAGAAGGTAACTTGGAACACAACCAGCCACACTCATATGCATATGTATTTTCCTAAATTAAATTAAACCCACAGATCACACCTAAAACAACACATCGGTATTGAAGGTTAGCTGCTGCACTACACAATAAAATACGCGTATTATATTTTAAGCCAGTTGAAATATGGGTCGAGTAGGACTGAAGATAATAAGTACTATAGAAATCTCTTTGTCACTGGAAGAATATATATGCAAACACAATTACTTACATTTTCTTGTCACGAGGGGAACGGAAGAAAGACCGCGCATTCTTCCCTACTTCATAGTTACTGCAGCCAAACACAGCATATAACTTTCCCCTCATGTTGAGAGGAGATATCAAGGAATGACACACGCTACTATTTAATTACATCAACTCACTGTAAACGCATAAATAACACCAAAAACTTCACACACAAATACACGTGCTCTTATGACAGAATGAGTAGTTCTCAGGTCATCCGCTAGAGAGAGCCCTCGATATCTCGCTGAGTGTCGCGTATTGTCTCTACTCTACCCACGGTCTAAGTAAGTACGCTTTCGAACTGACTGCCCTCTTAGTGATAAATGTCAGGGTTTCCCTTGCGCTTCCATGCTATCGGACACAGCATTACTTGAAATTTTATTTACGACGTTTAGAAATGCTCTTCCAGACGCCTTAAACCCTGAAGTGTTCATGTCGGACATGGCTGAAACATTTTTAATGCATCGCTTGCCGTCATGATGCCGGCCCCGTGGTGTAGGGGTAGCGTGCCTGCCTCTTACCCGGAGGACCCGGGTTCGATTCCCGGCCAGGTCAGGGATTTTTACCTGGACCTGAGGGCTGGTTCGAGGTTCACTCAGCCTACGTGATTAGAATTGAGGAGCTATCTGACGGTGAGGTGGCGGTCCCGGTCTAGAAAGCCAAGAATAACGGCCGAGAATTCGTCGTAATCTGCAGGCCTTCGGGCTGAGCAGCAGTCGCTTGGTAGGCCAAGGCCCTTCATGGGCTTTAGTGCCATGGGTTTGGGTTGGTTTGCAGTCATGATGCCCCCCAAGTTTCGTTTATTTTGTTCGTGGCATGTAGATCGGGCATGGAGGAAAGACCTGTGCAAAATCAAAGGGCGCGAGAAACAAGTTGAGATCTACAAAGGGCTTAGAGTACTCCTGGAGGAAAGAGACGAAGTTGCCTTTTCTAGGATGTTTGGTGACTTAACAGCTGACCTGAAAAGTGATCCCGACACCAAGGAATTCGGCGAGTACTTTGAGGCTAACTACGGACGGACAGTGACTAACTGGGCTTATTGTCATCGCCTCCATGCAGGGCTCAACATTAATATGCACCTAGAGCGTATGCATGGAGTAGTTAAGCACATTTATTTGAAAGACAAGAATCCCAAGAGACTTGACCTAGCTGTGCATACTTTTATGAGATTTGTCCGAGACAAACTGTTCGATCGCCTCATTTTTTTAAATAAAGGAAAGCTTACGCATAAATTGTCGGCGCTGAGAAAAAGGCACGTGAAATCACTGTCACTCTCTTCCGAGGGAGTAGACTTCCGAAAAGCAGACTGAATTTTATGAAGTAAGGAAGGTGGATGGCGAATTCTGTGACTGCAGTATAAGGTGTACCGAATGCAAGTTCTGCCTCCGTGCTTACATTTGTACATGCACTGATTCGTCCATCAGATTTAATATGTGCAAACAAATTCATCTGATTGGAAAGAGTTTAACCAGCATCAGAGACGGAAGTGGTAGGAATGAAAGTGGATGAAGTGACCATTCAAGAATCGCTCCCTTGTGACGAAAGTGCAGCTGTTTTCAACGAACTGCAGAATCCTCTCAAGAGAAAACTTTACAGTGACGTAGAAAAGAGGAAGTTACAACTTTGAGAACATACTGAAACAATTCTTGCCGATATCCAGTCACCTGAGCATGCAAGATTTGTTGAAAATCAGCTTAAACTTATAATTTCAATTATCCATGCCCAAAATAAAAGGAAAATACTGGCTCCATCGACTTCATCACCTGGGGCAATCAAGTTTCAACTTCAAAGAAGACTCTTCTCCACGAAGAAGGCCCACAAAAAGATACAGTTGAGTTTATCAAGACCTACCGATAGCGAGCAAGAAGCTATTGCTGCCAATTTATTGCTATGCTGATTTGTTTAAAGTGTATTTTAGTGTAAATACGTGAGTGTACATAGTGTATGTTAATGTAAACACGTGAGTGTACATAGTGTATGTTAATGTAAACACGTGAGTGTACATAGTGTATGTTAGTGCAAATACGTGAGTGTACATAGTGTATGTTAGTGTAAGTACGTGAGTGTACATAGTGTATGTTAGTGTAAACTCGTGAGTGTACATAGTGTATGTTAGTGTAAATACGTGAGTGTACACAGTGTATGTTAGTGTAAGTACGTGAGTGTACATAGTGTATGTTAGTGTAAACTCGTGAGTGTACATAGTGTATGTTAGTGTAAATACGTGGGGGTACATACTGTATGTTAGTGTAAATACGTGAGTGTACATAGTGTATGTTAATGTAAACACGTGAGTGTACACAGTGTATGTTAGTGCAAATACGTGAGTGTACATAGTGTATGTTAGTGTAAATACGTGAGTGTACATAGTGTATGTTAATGTAAACACGTGAGTGTACATAGTGTATGTTAATGTAAACACGTGAGTGTACATAGTGTATGTTAGTGCAAATACGTGAGTGTACACAGTGTATGTTAGTGTAAACACGTGAGGGTACATACTGTATGTTAGTGTAAATACGTGAGTGTACATAGTGTATGTTAATGTAAATACGTGAGTGTACATAGTGTATGTTAGTGCAAATACGTGAGTGTACACAGTGTATGTTAGTGTAAGTACGTGAGTGTACACAGTGTATGTTAGTGTAAACACGTGAGTGTACATAGTGTATGTTAGTGTAAGTACGTGAGTGTACACAGTGTATGTTAGTGTAAATACGTGAGTGTACACAGTGTATGTTAGTGTAAATACGTGAGTGTACATAGTGTATGTTAGTGCAAATACGTGAGTGTACATAGTGTATGTTAGTGTAAACACGTGAGTGTACATAGTGTATGTTAGTGTAAGTACGTGAGTGTACACAGTGTATGTTAGTGTAAATACGTGAGTGTACATAGTGTATGTTAGTGTAAGTACGTGAGTGTACACAGTGTATGTTAGTGTAAATACGTGAGTGTACATAGTGTATGTTAGTGTAAACACGTGAGTGTACATAGTGTATGTTAGTGTAAGTACGTGAGTGTACACAGTGTATGTTAGTGTAAATACGTGAGTGTACACAGTGTATGTTAGTGTAAGTACGTGAGTGTACATAGTGTATGTTAGTGTAAACTCGTGAGTGTACATAGTGTATGTTAGTGTAAATACGTGGGGGTACATACTGTATGTTAGTGTAAATACGTGAGTGTACATAGTGTATGTTAATGCAAATACGTGAGTGTACATGGTGTATGTTAGTGTAAACACGTGAGTGTACATAGTGTATGTTAGTGTAAATACGTGAGTGTACATAGTGTATGTTAGTGTAAATACGTGAGTGTACGTAGTGTATGTTAGTGTAAATACGTGGGGGTACATACTGTATGTTAGTGTAAATACGTGAGTGTACATAGTGTATGTTAATGCAAATACGTGAGTGTACATAGTGTATGTTAATGCAAATACGTGAGTGTACATAGTGTATGTTAGTGTAAACACGTGAGTGTACATAGTGTATGTTAGTGCAAATACGTGAGTGTACGTAGTGTATGTTAGTGTAAATACGTGAGTGTACATAGTGTATGTTACTGCAAATACGTGAGTGTACGTAGTGTATGTTAGTGTAAATACGTGAGTGTACATAGCGTATGTTAGTGCAAATACGTGAGTGTACATAGTGTATGTTAGTGTAAATACGTGAGTGTACATAGTGTATGTTAGTGTAAATACGTGAGTGTACATAGTGTATGTTAGTGCAAATACGTGAGTGTACATAGTGTATGTTAGTGTAAATACGTGAGTGTACATAGCGTATATTAGTGTAAATACGTGCGTGTACATAGTGTATGTTAGTGTTTTAGTTACGCTATTGCACCGAGGCACGATCAGTAGGTTGAAGTGCTGTTTAAGTTTACTAGGAAATGTCTTGAGGGAGCAAATTAGGTCGGCTCTAAATTACAAAAGCCATAAAAATGTAGGCTACTACTTAGTAACTTGCCATTCGGTATTGAATTTTAATTACAATAAAATAACATAATATTTGAATACTTACTAATATTTGGACACTCATATTCCATTAGTGATGGCTGGTAAATAACGTAACGAGTATTTTAAACAAGTACGCGCTTGTAACCGTTATAGCATGTACCGGTTACAGGAGATATCCAGTTACTGAAATAACTCCGACACGACAATACTCGGGTAAACTCGGTTACCACCGACAGCGTGTGGCCGTACTCCCCAGCAGTAACCGCCTCTAGTAACTAGTATTTTTATCCTCACAGAAGATCGGCAATACTCGGGTAAACTCGGTTAACCCCGGCAGCGCGTGGCCGTACTCCCCAGCAGTAACCGCCTCTATTAACTAGTATTTTTATCCTCACAGAAGATCGGCAATACTCGGGTAAACTCGGTTAACACCGGCAGCGCGTGGCCGTACTTCCCAGCAGTAACCGCCTCTATTAACTATACTGAAATTCAAGTTAAGAGCTTAGGAAATGTATCCTTCCGCATGTGAGCACGTCCCCTGTTCCCCCTTCCCGTCTCGTCAAGTTCTCCAGCTCAGCCACAACCAGGTTATCATTAACGCCGTGCGTCTATCTGACAAGTACTTCATTCTGAAATAGTGAAGCATCAAACGAAATCACTGCCTTTCACATAGCTGTACTTTGATTACGTACCATACCTATTTATTCCTTTATTGACCATGTAAAACCTACAGATTACTGACGAATTCCGAGGCAAGAGAAGCAAGAATTATTTTTGTTTCATAATGCGATTTGTGTGAGGCACATGGAGACTTACAACATACGTATACGATTCCGCTCTCGTGCAACGACTGTCAGTGGCAGTTTCTCATAGTTAAAAAAGCTGAAAAACCCACCGGTGAGTGGGATTGCAAAATACAATGCTTCCAGGAATGTTGTAAATATTGTAGTCTCGTCATTCGGAAGGTAAAAACGAACTCATGATCCCCTCATGACAACATTTCTGTAGGTAGAGGGCGGTTGCGAATATAAAGTAAAGTACACATTATTATTATTATTATTATTATTATTATTATTATTATTATTATTATTATTATTATTATTATTATTATTATTATCATCGAATACGCCAAGGATCCTATTCCCATACCGTGTTAAGGCCCTTCCTGTTTTATTTACGGCGAGCGCTGAGCTGACACATCGTTCTTTCCCTGGAGACTTGGATTTTCCATTCCAAGCGAGCGGCGTAAACACTGTACACTGAAACGCCGATCAGCTGCGCGGACTTTTTCACGTCTTCCACAGTCCACAGTGGATTCTAATTTCGTAGGCTACTGTAAACGTTTAAAACAATTTGGTTTAGATTTTTTACTTTATTTTCCTCTACTTTTGTTAGCTTTAAAGTATTTCACAGGGAACTCAAGCGTCACAGCATCACACACGTCTTGCTCACAGCTGGCAGCCATTATGAATACTGAACAGTGAACACGCTGTTGCAGCCAGTATTGCTAGCAGTTTTCTTGGATCCATCTTCAACGTCCCACCTATTATGCGAACTTATCAACAGTGGAATGAACTCGAACAAACTTACTAAATACACAGTGCAATAAGATATCAATATCATATTAAATTATTATTATTTTGCTACATACACCACTGAGAACAATAACTATTCACAGCCATCTACGTATGAAATATAAGAGTTGGTAACGAACCCGAATAACATACAACCCGTTGACTCTCAGTATAGTATTTTTATCCTCACAGAAGATCGGCAATACTCGGGTAAACTCGGTTAACACCGGCAGCGCGTGGCCGTACTCCCCAGCAGTAACCGCCTCTATTAACTAGTATTTTACTCCTAACGCGGAATTTACTGGCAAGTATTGAGTTGTAACCATGCATTTATATCGTCAACGTTTTGAAGAGGGTAAAGACGAGCTTTATAGATAGCGAGTTCGCGAAATGTTCTATGTGCGGGAAGAAATGCTCTTACAAGTTTTCCATATCAAATTTTAAAAGAAACGCGCGAAAGGATTCAGCCAACAATTAATTAAAATAGCAATGCCAGCAGTCGAGATAAGTATTTTTTAAGTACACCAATTTTGTGTTCATACTCTTTAATGTAAGCAGGCAAGGTAAAAGTGTTCTATAGGTTTTGTATCTCTCTGCCTCTCTTTGCTCAGTGTTGCGGAATCCAATTTAAGAGACTCATGCCAATAAATTAAAGAAGAAACGAACCTCTTTTCAGGATGAAATGCCGCAACCCCGATGTCTCTCAAAAACCTATAACAGTTGAAAAAAGATTATAATATAGAATTATATTATTATTACCAGTAGTAGTAGTAGTAGTAGACTTGTTTTACGTCGCACCGACACAGACAGGCCTTATGGCGAAAATAGAATAGGGCAGGGCTAGGACAGGGAAGGGAATGACCGTGGCCTTAATTTGTTTGGTGTGAAAATGGGAAAGCACGAAAAACCATTTTCAGAAATGCCGACAGTGGGGTTCGAACTCTCAGTCTACCTAGTATGTGCCCTAAACCAAGTACCATCTCGCTCGGTATATTATTATTATTATTATTATTATTATTATTATTATTATTATTATTATTACCTGCTGATATTACCAGTAAATATCGAAACTCTGATTAAGTCCTCTGATGAGTTTGACGCCATGGAGAGCATCCGATCGTAAAAATCTGCTACGAAGCTTCATCTCACATCCTCATCACGACGCGCAGGTCGCCTACGGGAATCAATTCAAAATACCTGATCCTGGCACGGCGGCACTAAAAGCCATACACGCCATATCATTTCATTAAGTCCTCTGATGAGTTTGTTGTCGGGAAGGGCATCCGGTCGTAAAATTTCCTACGAAGCTTCATCTCACTTCATACTTGACCCTACCGGACGAGCTGGCCATATGGTTAGGGGCGCGCAGCTGTGAGCTTGCAACATGCGGAAGATAGTGGGTTCGAATCCCACTGTCGGCAGCCCTGAAAATGGTTTTCCGTGGTTTCCCATTTTCACACCAGGCAAATGCTGGGGCTGCACATTAACTAAGGCGACGGCCGGTTCCTTGCCGCTCTTAGCCCTTTCCTATCCCATCGTCGCCGTAAGACGACGTAAAGCAAAGTTGTAAATGAATATACCCGCCTCTGCAAAGAAACTGGCCAATAGTTGGACAAATAGTAGTTATATTAATATAGGTCTATTATGTGGAGTCCAATTTGTTGTATTTTTGTTACTATATTATTAAAAATTTAAGTTCCTATTTAGCAGTTGCCTTGGTTCATTCTCTAAATACGTACGGACCAAGTGGCCACGTGGCTTGGTTCCACGTAGCTTGTACTCGGGAGATAATGTGTTCGAACTCCACTGTCGGCAGCCTTGAAGATGGTTTTCCGTGGTTTCACATTTTCACACCAGACAAATGTTGAGGCTGTACCTTAATTAAGGCCACGGCCGATTCCTTCCCACTCCTAGCTCTTCCCTATCCCAACGTCGCCATAAGACCTATCTGTGTCGGTGCGACCTAAAGCGAAAATGTATTGTTTCTCTGAATATTTACTTAAGCTTGTATTTTGCATTCATTTGCCTTTTATATTATTTAGGGTAATATTCTGTTGTATTTTTAATTATTGTAATTACCGTATTGTTCAGCACTTGCCTCAGCTTTTCTTTAAATAAGTTAGTTGTTTATATTTGCCTTTTACATTTATTTTACAGTACAGTTCTCTGTTATTAAGTAGGATTCCTTTTTTTTAGCAGTTTAGTTCTTTTTTAAAATGATCGACTTAATATATTTCTCCGTGGATGTCGGTTGTACAATGGAGACGGAGAAAATAGTACGCAAGAGGAAATTACGAAGCTTAACTTACTCTACTTGCATCTACCATGCAGACGTTACAGACAGGAAATGATATTTCCATGAGAAATGTGGCTGATAAATAACTTAACGAGGATCTTTTACCAGTACGCGATTGGAGCTTGTTACCATTACAGGAGATACTCAATTACTGAAATAAAAGCGGCTCGCCAATACTCGTGTGTACTCGGTTAACGAGGCCAGTGCGCGGACGAAGTCGTTACCAGTAACTGCCTCCCGTAACTAGTATTTTTTTTAACTAGTATTATAATATCCAGTTACTAAAAGAACAGCAGCTCGGCAATACTCGTGTGTACTCGGTGAACGAGGCCAGTGCGCGGACGAAGTCGTTACCAGTAACTGCCTCCAGTAACTAGTATTTTTATTAACTAGTATTATAATATCCAGTTACTGAAATAACAGCAGCTCGGCAATACTCGTGTGTACTCGGTGAACGAGGCCAGTGCGCGTACGAAGTCGTTACCAGTAACTGCCTCCAGTAACTAGTATTTTTATTAACTAGTATTATAATATCCAGTTACTGAAATAACAGCAGCTCGGCAATACTCGTGTGTACTTGGTGAACGAGGCCAGTGCGCGGACGAAGTCGTTACCAGTAACTGCCTCCAGTAACTAGTATTTTTATTAACTAGTATTATAATATCCAGTTACTGAAATAACAGCAGCTCGGCAATACTCGTGTGTACTCGGTGAACGAGGCCAGTGCGCGTACGAAGTCGTTACCAGTAACTGCCTCCAGTAACTAGTATTTTTATTAACTAGTATTATAATATCCAGTTACTGAAATAACAGCAGCTCGGCAATACTCGTGTGTACTTGGTGAACGAGGCCAGTGCGCGGACGAAGTCGTTACCAGTAACTGCCTCCAGTAACTAGTATTATAATATCCAGTTACTGAAATAACAGCAGCTCGGCAATACTCGCGTGTACTCGGTTAACGAGGCCAGTGCGCGGACGAAGTCGTTACCAGTAACTGCCTCCCGTAACTAGTATTTTTTTAACTAGTATTATAATATCCAGTTACTGAAATAACAGCGGCTCGGCAATACTCGTGTGTACTCGGTTAACGAGGCCAGTGCGCGGACGAAGTCGTTACCAGTAACTGCCTCCAGTAACTAGTATTATAATATCCAGTTACTGAAATAACAGCAGCTCGGCAATACTCGTGTGTACTCGGTTAACGAGGCCAGTGCGCGGTCCTGCACGCTTCCAGTAGCCGCCTCAAGTAATCAGTACCATAGAGTTAGTAAATGAAACACTAGAGGTAGCATTGGCGCTGCAGTCGCGTGCGAAGTTAAACGAGCACGCTGTTTGGCAAAAGGTGGATTGTTTGGCACTGTCACTAATGGAGCTTCCCGATAAATTGAAGTATATACTTCTTTGAAGGAAAATGTGTCTCCTGTGCAGCTTACGGCTGCGTAGAGAAGTTCACAAAGGGCCATAGCATATCACTTCACAGGTATTTTCCTTGAAATTCATTTCCGTACGTATAAAATAATACCTTGCATGACACTCATTGTCATGTGAATTGGCCTACTTGGGCTGACTACGCGACTGATTCCCCTGTCGGCGTGAATGAGACTCTTTGGATCTTACCTTGAAGACTGAAATTAATGTTTTACGAAATATAAGTGATGATATTTTCCTTTCACTGAATGGCCATGTGCATGATACCGAGCGAGTGGCTGCAGGCTTTAGGCCACGAAGCTGTCAGTTTACATTCAGGACATAGTGGGTTTGAACCCCACTGTCGGCAGCCCTGAAGATGGTTTCTAATTCTCACACCAGGCAAATGCTGGAGCTGTACCTTAATTACGGCCACAGTCATTTTCTTCCCACTCCTAGCCCTTTCCTGTCCTATAGTAATCGTAAGGCCTATCTGTGTCGGTGCGATGTAAATCAAATTGTAAAAAATATTGTAAGTATTTTTTCAGTTCTCTTCAGTCATTTAATTTACCACTCTACCTTTCCATTAACGGAAATCATTTTACAAGTTAAAATCTTAAAGTTAAGTAAAATCTCCATAATAGGCCGAAACCACAACCGAGTGTCATATTTTCACTTTTAATCACGTTTACAAAACATCAACAGTAATAATAATAATAATAATAATAATAATAATAATGGTGATGATAATAATAAAATGGCTTTACGTCCCACTACGTACTTGCACGGTTTTCAGAGACGCTGATGTGTCTGAATTTTTTCCTACGGGAGTTCCTTCATGTGCCGCTAAATCTTAGTTATTTAAGCTATTTACAAGAGGCTGACTTACTTGAGCACCTTCAAGTATCACCGGACTGAGCCAGGCTCGAACCTGCCAACTTGGGCTCAGAAAGCTAGGGTCTAAACCGGCGATGGTAATATTTTGCCTACCTTACCGCAAATCTCGCCAACGTTTTTAGGCCTAAAATCTCACTCATCCGCTTCGTACGAGAGAGGACATTTTCGGTCGTTGGGCAGAATTATACCAAATTTCTGGTCATTTACACAAAAAATAGCGAAATATATGAGCCCTCCTTCTAAACGTATGTTGTTACAAGACTTAATATGAACAGTAAATTGATTTTTGATACTTAACTGCACCTGAGCACCGTCCTCTTTTATTACACATTTAATCCTGTATTCATGCTTTTTGGGCTTTCTTTTTTACTGGAGAGAAGCATCACAAGTATACTGTAGTATCTGAGAATATTTACATGTAAGAATTTTAAACCTTATGTATATCCACACAGTTTTAAAAGGCCCCATATTTACATTGATGAGTACGGAGGAATGAGCTTTTTGCCAAACAGCTGCGATTTCAACATGCTCCGCTCGCTACACTGTTTCTCTCGTAGACGGTGGCGCCAATGCTACCTCTAGTGAAACATTTACTAACTCTATGATCAGTACTGACTCGTACACGTGTGTGGGAATTATGAAGTGGGAAGAGCCGTGCGGCCGTACTCACTACCAGTTTCCATCAAAGTAATCAGAATTTATGCAAGTTATTTCAGTTTGTAATTAACAGTATTCTTAAATGATGGTGGATTAAATATTTGTTGTGTTCCATGTTCTTACTTCTGGTTTTTCTACAAAGTTTTTTAAGCATGTATTTTACATTAATTTACAGTATCCTTCTGTTATTTCGAGGTAATTTTTCGTCATACTTGAACTGATCGACTTCATGTATGTAGCAATTACATAGAAGGGAATTATGACTGAACCTACGCTCCTTACGTCAACCTTGCACTTGGTACACATACTATACCTCCATAATGCTTCCTGCTTTGGAGGACATTTGGCCTACTAAGCGACCGCTCCTCACCCCGCATGTCTGCATATTATGAGGTGACGCGTGGTCAGCGTAACGAATCCTCCCGGTCGTTATTCGTGGCATTTTTGACCAAGGCCGTCATCACCGTCAGATAGCTTCTCAAGTGTATAAACACGTGGACCTCTCGAAGCAGCTCTCAGATGCAGTTGAAAATCGCTGCCCAGGCCGGCACGCTACTGGCACTGTGCAGCGAATACTAGGTACCCCTCTTGTAATAACAACAATACTTTACGTCCCACTAAATACTTTTACGGTTTTCGGAGAAGACGAGGTGTCGGAATTTACTCCAGCAGGAGTTCATTTACGTGCTAGTAAATCTACCGACACGAGGCTGACGTATTCAAATACCACCGGACTGAGCCAGGATCGAACCAGCGCCTCAACCGTCTCAGCCACTCATTTCGGCACTAGAGGTTATTTTTAACCGTTAACCTTAACGAGTGTTTTTGTGTAACCGCTCCAGTTATAACCGTCAATCAAAAATAACTGCTAAGCCCATCCCTATATTCCATTACTATCGGAAGGCGCCCCCACTACTATTTGAAGAAGCGCAAGTAGAGCAACTTCACCCGAGCGTGGCCAAGTGGCTGCATATTGTCAGGCGCTAGACACAAGTAATGCACAACGCCACCGCCAATTGAAAAGTGTGAGAGGAGATGTGCTGTCATGTGATCATTAACACGGCACGCCATTGGCCATTTATGTGCGGGCTTATTTTGTCGTTCAAATGAACGAGGTAGTTCATTTGTGCTCTCATCATGAAATCAGCTCTCGCGGCACTTCGTTCAATGAACGAAGTCGTTCAAATGAACGAGGCACCAGCTTGTACGTACATTTTACAATAGATGGTGCTTGCTTAGGTCATCGTCCTCTAACATGCTGTGTGCTTGCGTGAACGGCCCCTTCCAATTAATTGAACGAACTCGTACTAGTTCAAATAAAAGAGTCGTTCAAATGAACTAGCTAGTTCATGAATGACCCAACTCTAGGCTGTCCTCCGAGTAGTGATATGCGCGAATGACGCCTGGATTCTCGAGAATCCGTTCCTACGACTCCGAGGTCGCACTCAATGTCGCATGCGAGGAATCGGTTCCAGATGACGTCACGAGAGTGTGCTGGGCGTACACACTAGAGTGAGTCTTCCGTGTATGTTGTTGTTTGAGTCATCCATAGACAGGTTTGATGGAGCTTCCGTGCAACCCGATACTGTGCTAACCTGCATCCTACATCTGCTCTAATCTGCATGTCATATTCATACCTTGATCTCCCCTACCGTTCTTACCACCTACACTTCCTTCATAAATCAACTGAACAAGTCCTCGATGTCCTAAGATGTGTCCTATCATTCTATCCCTTCTTCTCTTCAAATTTAGCCAAACCGATCTCCTCTCACCGATTCGATTCAGTATCTCTTCATTTGTGATTCGATCTATCCATCTCACCTTCAGCATTCTTTTGTAACACCACATTTCAAAAGCTTCTACTCTCTTTCTTTCTGAGCTAGTTATCGTCCATGTTTCACCTCCATACAGCGCACGCTCCACACGAAAGTCTTCAAAAACATCTTTCTAATTCCTATATCAATGTTTGAAGTGAGCAAATTTCTTTCCTTAAGAAAGCTCCTCCTTGATTTTCTAATCTGCATTTTATGTCGTCCTTACTTCTGCCATCGTTAGTTATTTTACTACCCAAGTAACAATATTCATCTACTTCCTTTATGACTTAATTTTCTAATTTAATATTTCCTGCATCACCTGCCTTCGTTCGACTGCACTCCATTACTTTTGTTTTGGACTTATTTATTTTCATCATGTACTCCTTACCGAATACTTCGTCCATACCATTCAGCAGCTTCTCGAGATCTTCTGCAGTTTCAGGTAAAATAACAATATCATCGGCAAATCTAAAGTTTTTGATTTCCTCTTCTTGGATTGTGATTCCCTTTCCAAATTCCTCTTTGATTTCCTTTACTGCTTGTTCTATGTAAATGTTGAAAAGGAGGGTGGACAAACTGCAGCCTTGCCTCACTCATTTCTGGAATGCTGATTCTTTATCAAAGCCCTCGATTCTTATCACTGCAGACTGATTTTTATACAGATTGCAGATAATTCTTCGTTCTCGGTATCTGTTCCCAATCAACTTCAGAATCTTAAATAGCATGGTCCAATGAACATTATCGAATGCCTTTTCTAGATCTACGAATGCCATGTACGTGGGCTTGTTCTTCTTTATTCGATCCTCTAAGATCAGACGTAAAGTCAGGTTTGCTTCACGTGTTCCTACATTTCTTCCGAAGCCAAATTGATCTTCTCCCAACTCAGCTTCAACTTGTTTTTCCATTCTTCTGTAAATAAAACGTGTTAAAATTTGCAGGCATGATATACTAAACTAATAGTGCGATAGTTTTCACACCTGTCAGCACCGGCTTTCTTGGGAATAGGTACAACAACATTCTGCCGAAAATCGGATGGGACTTCTCCTGTCTCATACTTCTTACACACTGAATGGAATAACCTTGCCATGCTGGTTTCTCCTAAGGCAGTCAGTAATTCAGAGGGAATGTCATCAATTCCAGGTGCCTTGTTCCTATTTAGGTCGCTCACAGCTCTGTCAAACTCTGACCTCAAAATTGGGTCTCCCATTTCATCAGATTCAACAGCCCCTTCTTGTTCCAGAACCAAATTATATACATCTTCACCTTGATATAATTGTTAGAAATGTTCCTGCCATCTTTTTGCTTTGTCTTCTTTCCCTAGAAGTGGCTTTCCATCCGAGCTCTTAATATTCATACATCTAGATTTCCTTTCTCCAAAGGTTTCCTTTATTTTCCTGTATGCAGCATCTACCTTTCCTAAGACCATACAACCTTCGACATCCTTGCACTTCTCCTTTAGCCTTTCTTCCTTAGCTACCTTGCAATCTCTATACACTTCATTCTTTAATCGCCTGTATTCTTTTCTGCCCTCTTCATTTCTAGCATTCTTGTATTTTCGTCGTTCATCAATCAGGTCTAATATCTCCGGAGTTATCCACGGATTTTTAGTTGATCTTTTCTTCCTTCCTATCATTAATTCTGCAGCCCTACCGACTTCATTTTTCATGACTCTCCACTCTCCCTCTATTGTGTTTCCTTCAGCCTTTTCATTTATTCCTTGTGCAACATGTTCCTTGAAACAATCCCTCACACTCCTTTCTTTCAACTTGTCTAGATCCCATCTTTTATTATTCTTCCCTTTCTTCAAGGTCAGATGAAATTTCATGACCAACAAGTTGTGGTCAGCGTCCACGTCTGCTCGTGGGAAAGTTTTGCAATGAAACACCTGGTTTCTGAATCTCTGCCTAATAATAATGAAGTCTATTTAATACCTTCCAGTGTCTCCAGGTCACTTCCACGTATACAGCCGTCGTTTATGGTGTTTGAACCAAGTATTGGCAAGGATTAAATTATGATCAGTGCATAATTCAACCAACCAACTTCCTCTTTCGTTCCTTTGTCCCGATCCGAATTCTCCTACCGTATTACCTTCTCCTCCTTGGCCTACCACTGCATTCCAGTCTCCCATCACAATTAGATCCTCGTCACCTTTTACATATTGCATTAAATCTTCTATCTCTTCATATATTCATTCGATTACCTCATCATCCGCTGAACTAGTAGGCATATAGACCTGCACTATTGTGACGGGCATTGGTTTGGTGTCTATCTTGACGACAATAATTCTTTCACTATGCTGGTCGTAGTAGCTTACCCGCTGCCCTATTTTCTGATTCATTATTAAACCAACTTCTGCGTTTCCCCTGTTTGATATTGTGTTGATAATTCGGTAGTCGCCTGACCAAAATCATGTCCTTCCTGCCAACGTACTTCACTTATACCAACTACATCTAACTTTAGTCTATCCATCTCCCTTTTCAGATTCTCCAACCTACCACAACGACTCAAACTTCTAACATTCCACACTCCGACTCGCAGAATGTCAGTATCCATCTTCCTGATGATCGCCCCCTCTCGTGTAATCCCCACCCGAAGATCCGAATGGAGGACTAGTTTAACTCCGGAATATTTTACCCGGGAGGAAGCCTTCATCAGTACATCATTCATACAGAGAGAGCTGCATGTCATCGGGAGTTAGTTACGGCTGTTGCTTTCAGCCGTGTAGCAGTACCAACACAACTAAGCCATGCTGAGTAATATTACAAGGCCATATCAGTCAATCATCTAGACTGCCGCCCTTGCAACTTCCGAAAGGCTGCTACCCCCCTTTCGATGAACCATTCCTTAGTGTGGTCTCTCAACAGATACCCATCCGATATGGTTGCACCTGCGGCTCGGCTATCTGCTTCATTGGGACACGGAAGCTTCCCCACCGCGGCAAGGTCACATGGTTCGCAGGAGAGTCTTCCGTGTATAAGTGGGGCAATAAGCTTAAAGAAATCTAGCCTTACGGCCATTGATAATTTTGAGGTTTCGTTTACATTAGGTAAGAATACCACGAAATGCAATTGTGAACTTTATGCCTACACTCATCATGCGATGTTCACATAACACCTTTAATAATCTTAACCTCGAGTTAGAGCCATGATACAGCTTTTAAAACTTACTAGAAGGGATGATTATTGAATTAAGGTTATCATTTTAGCACATTTTAAGAATCCTAAACAGAATAATTGCGAATTACAGATGTGGCATATCTGCCGATCATATGGCCACTGGAATCAGTTCCACACATAAATTTTAACTCACAGCATACAAAAAGGTTATATATTTACCTTGAGGTTCGGACCACAACACTACCTGATTAAAAATGGAAATTGAATGAAATAGTTTACCACATGGGCACGTGAAACGGATGAAAATGATTTGCAATTAAAGAAAGGTAATATTCGTGGTAAATCAAACAATAACCGCTAGTGCTGACTTGAAAAAAACAGCATGGAAACACGAAAAGCCACAGGGGTTTTTATCCAGGATCAAAAATCCTTCCTGCAAACATTCTTTTCTGTCACACAACCCAATTTGCTTCCGATTCAGAAACCATCTTACTCGACTACAGAGGTCATAATTCATTTGTCCAGTTCAACTATTTGTCTCATTGTCGGAGTTCCGACTGGCAGCTGCGCGGTGCGCCACCAACTGGCTGAGTTATTAACGAGGAACGCCAACAGGCTGCGCAGCGATGCACACTCGTTTCTATTCATAATTTGACACGAATCTCAATTTACCTGCGAAAGGAGCTAAAGTTCCTAATACTGTCTCAATGACAAAATTAAAATTCTATACATTATTATTCCAAAATCGTGGTTGTAGGGAACTGAAATTTGTTTCCCCTATTCCTTAAAGATACTTACGTTTACGCTCCCCAGACTATTCATGTCCGTGTTTTCCTTTTTCCTTCCATTATGAAGTGTTATTTATCTTATTTCCCTCTACGCTACAAATGTGTGGGCCTTGCTGTTGCTTGATGATTTTATGTTAGCTTGGCTTGGGAAGCTGTGGACTTCATCGTGTGTACGACTGTTCAGTTAACTGTGGAATTTTAATATCGTTTCCCTTCGTAATTTGTAACTAATTTGGGAAAAAATTTTATTTGGATTTTTGCAATTCTCTTGTCTCTTCATTTAATTATTTGTGCATGGAAAATTTGGTTTGCGACCTTTGGTTTTAAAATTGTCCGTGTTACCGTGTTTCTGGGATGATTGAAATGTTTATGAAAAACTGGCCAGTGGTGTATTTAATTCTTAACGTGCGGATCCGTCTTAATATTTGTCACCTATTAATTCTGATGCGAGCTTCAGAGTACACTTATTTCTCTGTACTGTAAGATTTACTTTTAGTTTGTAATGTGAGTGGGTTTTCACAATTTTAATTTTTTTAATAAGAAATTTGTCTCTTATTTGAATTCATTAATTTAATAAGAAATACTTGCTTTTGGGGGTATAAGTTCTCCAAACTGCTTATTTTATTACATCGTAAGGATTATTTTACATTGTTATCTGAGTGCGCAATCATAATTTTATTTATGTAAACAAACTGAGTATTTAATGCATAATTAAAAGGGTTGATTTTATCATTAAATTATTTGCTACCGGGCGAGTTGGCCGTGGACGTAGAGGCGCGCGGCTGTGAGCTTGCATCCGGGAGATAGTAGGTTCGAATCCCACTATCGGCAGCCCTGAAGATGGTTTTCCGTGGTTTCCCATTTTCAAACCAGGCAAATGCTGGGGCTGTACCTTAATTAAGGCCACGGCCGCTTCCTTCCAACTCCTAGGTCTTTCCTATCCCATCGTCGCCATAAGACCTATCTGTGTCGGTGCGACGTAAAGCCCCTAGCAAAGAAAAATATTTGCTCTTTATTTTGTTTATTTTTCAATATATTGCAGAACGTTTTAAATCTTATTTAAGTATCAATCATATTTTTTCTTTTCCTAATTTTTAAGTAAAATTTTATTATCTGAATTTTAATTTCGCTTTTATTTAGTAGTTAGCGATATTGACATGGCCACCCCTCAAGTAGTAAGCTAAGATCCTGTCATCTTATCCTTTAGGTTCTGGGTCCTCAAAGTCGGATCGTTTAATGCTGCAGCCCCCAAAGGTATTTTGCGTCTTGTACTCATTTTGTCATTTCATGTGATCATTGTTGTGTATAGGCTTGGGCGTTGCAGAGGGTTTTGGAACAGAAGCAGCAATCCAGAAAAGATTGAGGGAAAGCTCCAGTTTGTCACCCGCCTTTTCAATGTTTACATAGAACAGACAGTATAAGATATCAAAGAGGAATTTGGAAAGCGATTCACAATCCAATGAGTGGAAATCAAGACCTTGAGATTTGCCAATGATATTGTTATTCTATCTCAGACTGCACAAGATCTCGAGAAGCTGCTGATTGTTGTGGACGAAGTCTTAGGTAAGTAGTACAAGATGAACAAATGTAATGGAATGCAGTCGAACAAAGGCAGGTGATGCAGGAAATATTAGATTAGGAAATGAAGTCTTAAAGGAAGTAGATGAATATTGTTATTCGGGTAGTAAAATAACTAACAATGGCAGAAGTAAGGAGGACATAAAATGCAGACTACAACAAGGAAGGCAGAGCTTTCTTAAGAAAGGACATTTGCTCACTTCAAACATTGATAGGAATTAGAAAAATGTTTCTGAAGACCTTCATCTGGATGTGGCATTGCATGGAAGTGAAAAATTGACAACTAGCTCAGAAAGAAAGAGAATAGAAGCTTTTTCAAATGGGGTGTTACAGAAGAATGCTGAAAGATGGA
Source organism: Anabrus simplex (assembly GCF_040414725.1). Lineage (NCBI taxonomy): Eukaryota > Metazoa > Arthropoda > Insecta > Orthoptera > Tettigoniidae > Anabrus > Anabrus simplex. The sequence goes on along the minus strand of NC_090274.1, from coordinate 87,904,921 downwards.
TGGATCGTATCACAAATAAAGAGATACTGAATCGAATTGGTGAGAGATTGATGGGTAAATTTGACAAGAACAAGGAACAGAATAACAGGATACGTCTCAAGACAACCAGGACTTATTCAGTTGGTTGTTGAAGGAAGTTTAGGCGGTAAGAACGTTAGGGGTAGTTGAAAGTAAGAATATGACAAGCAGATAAGTGCAGATGTTGGATACAATAGTTACGTAGAAATGAAAAGGTTAGCAAAAGAGAGGGTGGCATGTAGAACTTTATTTAACCAGTCTGACTGATGACTAAAACAACAACATTAAAAATGGCACCCAGCATGAGGTGTTTAAATGCTTGATTTGATGATTTTAGTCATATGACGATGTTTATTAATGATTTTGTTACTAACGTATATTATAGTATACCCAATATGCACTCTTCAATATACTTCCTACCATATCCATTACGACAATGTGGGCGCTATCCAAAAATCGCAAACATGTGTGGTCGAATATCAGATTAGGTTGAAATATTACCACATTGAACAAAATGTTGTGGACGTGTCTAAAAACCGCTGTCTTTTAACACGCAACTAAGATTTCTATAACTAAGTGCATATTCAACTCAGACTTCTGGCCAAAGCGTTTACACACATCAATCTCAACCAAGTGGGAGGGATGCAATGTTTCTTGTTTTCGAAGAATGCAATACGTAATAAAACTAATTATCGCACTGATCAAAGGAATGTAGACGCACCCCAGTATCCGGCAGCGTATGTTGTCGAAGAACTGCCTTTTAGAAAACTTCTTCGCAGAGTCATTACCAGAACGGGGACTCTCTTTAGTATGGATAAGCAGGTGTTGCTAGTCGCCTTGTCAGGACGCTCACGATGAAAATTATTAGAAAACTTATTACCACATTATTTACATAAATGTGCACGCTCACGAGAATGTGTAACTACGTGCCTAGTAAGACTTGACTTTACGGTAAACTTAGAAGGACATTGATCACAGAAATATGGACGCTCACCAATATGTATAAGGAGGTGACGCTGAAGACGTCTTCTCAGAAAATGTCTTGCCACATTGTCTACAGGAATAAGGACGCCAGCCAGTATGTGTAAGAAGGTGGCTCCGAACATTAGACCTCTCAGGAAACCTCTTACCACATTGTTTACAGGGTTAATGGACGCTCACCAGTATGTATTGGAAGGTGACGCTGAAGACTCGTCTCGTGAGTGAACGTCTTACCACATTGTCTACCAGCATTAGGATGCTCTCCAGCATGTGTACGAATGTGACGCATAAGATTCGACCTCTCGGAAAACCTCCTACCACATTGTTTACAGCAATGTGGACGATCACCAGTATGTGTTAACTGGTGTTTTCGAAGAACTGACTTTTCAGTAAAATTAGAACTACATTTATCACAGGAATATGGACGCACACCAGTATGTTTAAGAAGGTGACGCCGAAGATTAGACCTGTCAGAAAACCTCTTGCCACATTGTTTACATGAATATGGATGCTCACCAGTATGTATACGAAGGTGACTCCGAAGATTTGACTTCTGAGAAAACTTCTTACCACATTGTCGACAAGAATATGGATGCTCACCAGTATGTGTTAACTGGTGTTTTCGAAGAATTGACTTTTCAGTAAAATTAGAACCACATTTATCACAGGAATATGGACGCTCACCAGTATGTTTAAGAAGGTGACGCCGAAGATTAGACCTCTCAGAAAACCTCTCACCACATTGATTACAAGTATATGGACGCTCACCAGTATGTATACGAAGATGTTTCCGAAGATTTGACTTCTGAGAAAACCTCTTACCACATTGTTGACAAGAATGTGGACGCTCACCAGTATGTGTAAAATGGTGCCTATTAAAATGCGATTTGTAAGAAAACTTCAGGCCACATTGTTTACAAGAATACGGACGCAGTCTAGTATGTGTAGCAATGTGACGCCGAAGGTGCCATTTCCGAGTAAACTTAGAACCACATACATTACAACATAGTTCCCATTCGCTATTAGGATGGATTGGACTTTTCTCAGAGGCACAGAACATGTGTACGTTGCATTCAGTACGAGTGGGCAACGTGCACATTACCTTACTTCCTTCCTTCGTTATCTTGCACCTACTGTTACACGTACCCATCGGACCTCCGGTAATTAATGGAACATTCCCAAATCTAGAAAACGAAAAAATAAGTTATTAAACTTTACTATTAAGATGACTAAATCAAATACAATAATCAGAAGCAAACACAATATATGTACCAAGATTGCTTCTTATCACATAACATAGCAGACCAAACCTCAATAATTTTAGATAAAGTCTCAAACACACAAGCCCATATAATTTCCATTTGCCTAATAGAATACATGATAAGTTTGCACTTAACCACAGCACAGACAAACTATTCAAGAGGGTCCTAAATGGAAGCAATTATTGTGGTAAATGCTCCCATTACCTGCATTCGCAACTTCATTTTAATTGAGACTCATCACATTTAAGATGTCGCATAATAACTAATAATTTAGTGGATTCATCCTTAGTGAGATAATATGTTGTCAGGATTTCTCTATCATCTACTGGACATTGGCAAGGGCTTCTGGCCAATTTGACGTCCAATTTCTGAGATAATCATCTTTCTGACTGAAGCCCCTCAGCTACTTCATCTGAGCTAATACCTGTCAACTTATCAAGGTACAAATAAGAATATGCAGTAGAGTGAGATTCTTTGTGTTCGTCAGCAAGCTGAACTAGAAATTTCGGAGCAAGAAATCGGGCAGAACTTATAACAGTAGTACGGTGGTAGTTCTCTTCATCACGCTAGGATTCACAGCACACAATATTCCGAAGACTCCTGTGGTCGGGTTGTATTAACACAAATTTGTATATCTTAGGAACATCAGTTGAATGAGTTTCAAGATGGGTTATTAATCTTAAAAAATAGACAGGAAGTCAGGCTAAACTTCAGGGGCAGCCATTTACGAAGGGTTCAAAACCATCCCATTTCAAGATTCACAACTTCTGTCAAACTCAACAGTTTGGTTGGTTTTCACGCTAGAATCTTTGAGTACACAATGATGGGGCATATGTATGCTTGATGAATTAGAAGTCATAAGAGGTATATTTTCCATGTGTCCCGTTTCACTGTATTCACGCATGAAAATTACATTACGTTACATTACATTACATTACCTGGCATTACCTAGCAAACTTATTTTCAGTGTATTCGAGCATTTTAACAGCATTATGCTTAAACTGAGGTAGAGGTGACACTTCAGAACGAATAGGAAATTTGCCATTAAACCTGCCAGAATCATCCATTTCATCGTTGTTCAAAAAATGTTCTTCACATGTCCTTTCTTCAGGAGTAAGGAATGGTTTATAGCGTTCTTCAAGCTTCCAAAACCTCTGCCTTTTTGTGTAAAGAGAATCGAGATTTATCAGCCTGGCACACCGAACTTTGGCGTTATTTCTAACATAAAAATCAGGGATGGTGCCTGACAATCCCCAACCAAATTTGGTCATCTAACAAAGTGCGATAACCTTCCTTATGCAAGGTATTAGAAGTCAAAATATCAAAACAGACTTCAACTCTTGGCAAGATATAAGAGGAAGAACGCTGCTTAAATTTTATAACACTTAAAACGACATCACGAGCAATATACGAACTGGAACAATCAATTTGTTGTGCAGGAAGTTGGCTTGTGGATTATTCACAACTGCACAGTTCAACTTCAATGTATAATCTGACACATTAGAGAACAAAACAAGGTTGCATGTGGATCATCCAGGCGATACATCAGTATTGCCTATACCAAACACAGGTAGTCAACAAACCTTAGTACAAACGAAAAGTCTACAAGACACTAAGAATAAATGACTCCCCCAGTCCAATAAAATCTTCAACTAGTACAATCTCTCCTTTCGTGACAAATCTACAAGACACTAAGAATAAATGACTCCCCCAGTCCAATAAAATCTTCAACTAGTACAATCTCTCCTTTCGTGACAAGGCTACAAGATACTAAGAATAAATGTCTCCCCCAGTCCAATAAAATCTTCAACTAGTACAATCTCTCCTGAACAGTTCTTCACTGCTATACACGTTTTGGTTAACTAAATATTTGGGGGCTGGCACAATTGCGGAACTTCTAACAGGTATATCATTATTGGGAATTGTTTGTTCTTTACAAACCAATAAGGTGTGGGGTCCATTGTACCGGGGACACTTGTGTCACTTACACTGTTTAAATACATGAGAAGCAAAAAATATAGATATCAAAGGTTACTTTCCCTCACAAACTTGCAGTGATAATTAATGTTTGTTTGAAATTTCTACAATCAGAATTGCTATGATTATCAAGTTCTCAACACTCACCGTTAAAGGAAATGCTCTTGTTGGTATTGTGTAATAAAATCTAAAACAAATGACAATGACAAATGGGCCATGAATTAAAGAAAATTAGTGGAGCCAATTTACAATGCCTTATTTTCGGAGATAATGCTTGTTGTCCACAAGGGTCCAAAATCCATGCACTGATCCTTGCAATACTATTAATTACTGGTAATGTAGAACCATGGCCTTCCTCCTATAGTGGTACAAATCACACATGTCGTTATCGTGGCGTTCCTCTCATGGTGGTACTAATCACAGGTAATATAGACACAGGGCATGCCATACATAATGGCACCCCTCAAGTGTAACACAGACCGATGGTGTTCCTCACACAGTGGGACTAAACACGGTCACCGACTAGATCAATGATGATGATGATCATAATTCTTGTTCAAAGGGGCCTACCCGCTAGGTAACCAGACCCTTTTGGTATGAGGTGCAACAAAATGAAACAATAATTAAAACATCAACATGTATTCATCGACAAGATTCTAAAGTAAATGATGGTGAAAAATTAGCATGAATTCAAAACAATCAGTGGATCCAAATGACAATGCTTTAATGACTTCACTATGCAGGGTAGGATTAAAAAGAACTTTAGGATAAAACATGCAACTTAGCTTGGAGTCCCAACGCTCAATGCTGCATCAGCCTGTTTGCATCCCGGAGTCAGCGTGCTTTCCTCCTCCAAAGAGCGAGTTTGCTACATGTTTTTAGGTCCTATAGCCAAGAACATCCACCCGATGGATGATAAGTTCGAATCCGCAGTTAAGAAGATAGTTTTAACGTGGTTTCACATTTTCATACCAAGCTGGTTAACATGTCACTGTACTGTGAAACTCCTTCTCCTCAAAGACATAGAAGCGCTTAACCTCTTCCTTATTGACAGAGTACTGTCTGACCTCTTCCTACCTAGTACTCATTACCGTTACAAAATTGAGAAAACCTCAGATTTATCTCTCGGACCTCTTAACAGACAACCAAACATACACCTTTATTGAATAGACGTAAATGAATTGCTGTTAAAATTTATACTTCATCAATTCACATTCAAATAAATGCCTTCCTCACCACCACCATTAAGGAACAAACGCTGACTCTGCGTGTTCTGAGAAAGAGATTTGAACCCCAAAAACTACAACAAAAACTCCACTCATATTCACTTGAAAACGGATATTGATATAATCGTTTTACATAGAATCGGTTCATCATGAGATTCGACTATTGATTAGTGTCACTATTATAATTACTTATGTTTTAATGGTCCACATTTTCAATCCTATATTATGCAATGTGTATCGACTATATAGTATTGGAAGGGTGGACCACTAAAAGATAAGTTTAGTTATTACTGTTATAACAATTCAATACGGATCAAAAACAACCAATTTATATCCTATGATATTGAGTAGTATGGCAAAGCAACTATGAGCTGCGACATAACAACTTCAACAGAAACCAACAGAGAGCACCATCAGTTAGAAATATACCACCTGCGGGAAAAGCTTCTTCCATGATGTCCGCAAATTCTACACCATCACCACCACCATGAGGACAACAAATTGCGATGGAGAAGAACGCAGGGAAGAAGGCTAGGAGCCTGGAAGACAGCGATTCTCCAATCCCAAATAATTGCACGTAGCTTGCTATTGCTCCAGAGGAATAAATCCTGTTTGTATTGACGGGCAGAACACACACTCCATTCTCAATGATGCGGCACATCACATCTCAATATCAGAATGATAATCTTTTTGCTAGTTGCTTTACATCGCACGGACACAGATAGGTCTTATGGCGACAATGAGACAGGAAAGGGCTAGGAGTGGGAAGGAAGCGGCCGTGGCCTTAATTAAGGTACAGCCCCAGCATTTGCCTGGTGTGAAAATGGGAAACCACGGAAAACCATTTTCAGGGCTGCCAACAGTGGGGTTCGAACTTACTATCTCCCGAATACTGGATACTGGCCTCACTTAAACGACTGCAGCTATCGAGCTCGGTGGGAGAGTGATATTCTAGCGCCGTTCCATTTACCAGCTGCGGACCGATCGACGATATTACCGCCAGTAAATATCAGGAGCTAAGCAGAGGAAGCAAAAAACCTGCACTGCTCACACAATGTACAACACAGTGGCACAACAACAAACACTGGTCTGCCTGTCCCAATCTACACAGTGAAGATGAGAAATCTGAACCAGGATATCAACCACTTGCTCCAAATCTACAATATAATCACCAAGCTTCTGCCCAATGCCATACGAGATTATCTCCTAGAAATTCAGCACAGCAAAGATGGGTACCCCATGAAAATTTCTAAAAATATTTATAGAGTGCAAGTCAACAAAATAGGACTGGCAAATTTTGGACACAAGCTACAGCACAGAATCAGGCTCAACAATGCTGCACAACTAACCGCCTTTGCGTCCAGCCTTCACCTGGTCAGTGGTGGTACATGGGGTTCATAGCAGCTACACGTAGGACGTTATCACGTTCAGAAACAGGGACATCAAACATTCCGGGCCATTCGGATCCGGAATTCTAAATGGACACACCTCACTGATGCGTATCCTGTCCCGGATTATGGCAACCATCAACCAGTTTCTGAGGGATGGTTTGCTGATCTACGTGAAGCGACATCATGTGGAGGCCTCTTGGTCACCTTGACCACAGCGCCGACACTGCGATCGCTGCGAATTCTTTGATCATCCTACTATTGCTCACTTCCAAATGTGCGATTTGTAGTGGACAACACACCTCCAGTGCTTGCACGAGAAGGGGATCACTTGCAGTGAAGATCATCCACCTTTCTCGGTTAAATGTAAGGATAAACCTTAACCTTCTCCCACTCAGCCGGAAAAAGTGTTACCTATAACACCAATTGACATCCCTGCCCCTCCCTTCCCTTCCACTCTTCCCTTCCTTCCACTGAGACCATTCTGAAAACCATCACTATGGAGCTCCAAAATATTGTCCCATTCCAATGTCCTGATGTTCTGTATCAGATCCAGCTAGCGGTGCGAATGCTCTTCCAGACTCACCTTGGCGGAACTTTCTCGGCGACGTGAATGCACTGTGCATTATTTCTACCTGATCCTAGTCCACTGTTCTAGTAAATGAATGTTTACTACACTAATGTGTGTTCTTTAAAGGTCAAGTGACTGCTGCCCCAATAGATGTCACGGAGGGGTAGCGATTAGTATTCACAAATCCATCCCTTAAGAACAACATGATCATTCCTTAAACGAATATCTATCTGAAAACTTAGAGATAGAAATCACTGTTGGAACTCAAATAATAGCTTTAGAAATAATATTTATATACCTCTTGGCTATTCCCCACCACAGAAAATTGTACAAAATACTGATCTAAATACAGTACTTACATCACCATCACAGATTTTAAAATTACTTCATATACACAAAAACTACAAGCTATTTACGATCAACTGTTGCATAATATACTTACATTTCTCTTCCCCCAACCCGCTCTAAATCAGATACGAGCCCTGTATTTCTGATCCTCTGTCTTAATCTAGCAATGAACCGTGACATCACCATACTACATTCAATGGGAAGTGACGATGTCCCTGCCTTATAAACCATAAAAATGTACTACCAAACCCATAACAACATAACCAACATCCTCAGTCATACCTATTGGGTAGCATACAAACAATATCAGACATAATATGCAATATTGAACTACCTACTTCACAACATTAATTACATGATAAAGTTAACGAATTAGAATCTCCGCTAACTACTGGCAACCGACTCCACATTCCTCACCACACCTCCCGTCTACACAAACTTCCCCTGCCACCCTAAGCACTCCAAATATTAAAATATTCCCATGAACATTACAAGGCACACCTTCGGAACTATGACCCAAATATCCAGGAAGAGAAGAGTTTGAACCTTATTCTACTCTTCCTGAAATCTGATGAAAAAATTAAAAAATGATGAATGCCAATTTTTTCATGTTAGAATTACAAACGCGCAAGGAAGAGTAGAATAAGGTTCGAACTCTTCCCTTCCTGAATATATGGGTCACAGGTTCGAAGGTGTGCCTTGTAATGTTCATGGGAATATTTTAATATTTGGAGTGCTTAGGGAGGCAGGGGAATCAAGCATGGTTTCAAAGACCTTCATATGACTATAGTATTTTCTCTCGAACCATCTGAGTTAAGACCGTCGAATGTTACACTTATACGAACAAGTTTTTCTTCACATGAAGGACATATATTTTGCAATTTTATTTTAACAAGACAAAATTATAAACATTTTGTGACTTATATGCTTCAAGCTTGATCATCTCTCATGTGTGTATGGACTTAACAACTGAGTTTCTCACCTTAGATATTAAAGAAATTTACTTCATGGTCTGATGCACCATAATCCCATTCCATAATTTTGTACCATAATTTTTACTTGTTTTTAATCACTATTGCATGTGTGCCATGTGTTTGATACTGCTTTTTGAATGTTTGTATTTTGTTCAAGTGTATCACTGGCTGATGATGACAGGTAATCAGTGTCGAAACTAGTACCACTCTTTTATGAACCACATGCGGTATAATTCACATCAATGAATTAGTATTGAAAAGGGTGGAAACACAATCTCGACTCCCTCCATCTCATACCTCAGTAATACGCAAGTTTCTGTCCTCAGCACTCCATATATGACCATGTCTTTCATATCTCTGTATCCATCACAAAATATTTACCTAACGAAATATGCACAGCCCTTACCTGTCTTGATGTTGAGAATGCCTTTCAAAGGAATGATACATAAATTCCATCATCTTCGAGTTCCAAAGACAATCTCCAATTTCCTAGCGAAAATCAATGTCCAAAACACATTTACCTACAACTCTCCAATTAAGGCATGAGTACCACAAGGTTCCCACTGTCACCACATTTGTGTGTCCTGTTTTGTAACAATATTACCCAACCGATATCCCCACTTTCATTGTGTCAGTTTGCTAAACACACAGCACTACTGGCTGTGGAATCCAATAACTGATCCTTGCAATCCCGTCTTCAAACCAATTTAAATGAACTCGAACAATGGCTCAATCTCTGACAAATCAAGATTAATGTCAGCAAAAAAAGTACTTTTTTTCCTAATAATAAATGTAGATGCCGTCCCACTAACACCCTTTCTAACCTTAAATAATCAACCCCTTGCTGTAACGACCTCACTAACCTACCGAGGTATAACGTTTCAAAATAATTTTCAATGGGATGTACATTTGGACCAAATTTATAAAGAGGTATCCCACAAGATACAGATCCTCCCCTGGCTGTCAGGTCAAACCTGAGGATTAAAAGGCGTACAAATCACATCTCCTACCAAGCACCACTTCCCACTTCCGAGTCAGACCATAGATACATTTAAACTCAAAAGGGAATTATGGACATATACAGATCGCTCACCTCTGGGGGAGGTTCTCATTGTTATTTTTTTCCTCAGAAATTATGTCAACTTGGCTTAGTCACATGAAGAAGAATTCATTAATAATTTTATGTCATCAATTGTATACTGAAACTTAAAATATATATAAATGTATCTAAATAAAGATATAAAATATATTTAACATTGTTTCACTTCGAGAAAAACAATGTTTTCTTTTCTGTTAATATATTTGTAGTGATTCAATACCTTGACAAGAAAATTATTTTTATTTCCTACAACGTGTTTTACAAAAGCAGAAGAAAAGTTTTTAATTTAATTCCATAAAACATGTGAAATTAGCACACAACCATAACTGAAACAAATATCTGTAAATGTAATTGGCCAAAGAGTCCATTTGTTAGACTGATGGCTCGCTCCTGTAGTGGGGAGAAGGAAATAACTATTAAACTAAGAAGATTGGTTCATCTCTCTTTGTCTCTCTCTGCCATTAGGAAAATATCTACCATGAAACAAGCCACCCGGGGTTATATTTGCAAGGATTGAGGAATAACCTTCCTCTGGGGGTACAGCAAGACTTCCATAAGATGTCATGTAGTGCAATTTTTTGCTGCAAACACTGTAAATAATAATATTCTTAATGCAAATGGAAATACACTTGATCTTATAATTACGAATGTTAACACATTAACAGTATACAGAGATGAGTGCCCCTTCGTTAAGAAGGATAGTTATCATCCTGCAATTGTAGTCACACTAATATTAAACAGAGAGCGTAACCACATTTCACAACAACCTAAACAATCTAAGTGGTTATTTGACGTTAGAGGGGTTAATTTCTTTCATATGTATAAAATGTTTGAGAAAATGGATTGGTCTAAAATTGTAGAATTGGCTAATGCTGACCAGGCTGTTGAGTGCTTTTTTGCTCAGGTACACGCTGTATTTTGTGAAACGGTACCAATGAAGAATTTTCACACAAAGATAAAATATCCTCCATGGTTTTTAAATTAGAAATTCAAGAGGCATCACTAACACGTATGTACTCACCTTATTGTTCAACAGTATTGTCCGATCAAAACTTGAGTATTCATGTATAATTTGGTCTCCATGATATAAATATTATCAAAATCAAGTTGAAAGAGTGCAGAAACGCTTTTAAGATATCTTTATTCTAAAAATATTAGAAATTCCCTTTTAGAAATTATGTTTCAAAATAATTTTTGTTGAATGAACTTAAATACGTATCGCTAGCCAGTGGGTGTGTAACAGCTCATCAAATTTATCTCTCTAAGATTGTTAATGCATTAATTGATGACAATAGTTTGCTTCACGAGTTATGCTTTAAAGTTAGAAAAAATCATTTAAGATTTTGGCAATTGTTCATAACTCCAGTCTCCGAAACTGTATTTTCTAAGCTCTCCATTTATCAATATGTGTGAAACACAATAACATAATTAATACATATCATATAGATCTCGACTTTGTGTATGAATGTGACACATATGCAAATATATTAAAAGAATTGTACTCATCAAAGTGATTTGAAATATGTATAATATTTAAATTATTTGGTTATAGTTTATTTTTTAAATGTAGTAACAGACTTCTGTATAATTTATGTGAAGCGGTTTCATCCATTTCATCATCTCATTTACATAGCATTTTCATATTTTCTTCTTTTTGGTATTTCTGTGTGATTTGTGTCAAACAATAGGTAAAAGCTGCCTATAATCGGAGTGTGTCTCTGTTGGTGGCACATTTAATAAATAAATACAATGTTACTTTTAAAGTTCACTTCTGACTATCATTCTTAGATCAGCCTTTTACGCTGATGGCAGTAGAGCGCTCACCCCCTATTTTAGTCTACACAGACGTGAAAGGCTGCAATGTTACAACATCACCTCTGTCCAGTGATCCACAGATCAGCCCTTTAGGCTGATGACAGTGGAGCGCTAACTTCCAAAGTTAGTCTACACAGACTTGATAGGTATCTTTCAACATATATTTAAATTCTGAAGCCAAAACTTTAATCTCTAGGTGATGTAAACATTATGGTATGCAATTAGAAGTCTCTAAATTTCAAATCTATAAGCTCAAAAATTTAAAATCAACAAGTGAGTTAATCCGTGGTCGCTCAGTTCTGAAATTGACGTCCATTACGTCCATATAAGCAATCCAAATATGTTATGCCTTACCCATATCCCTAGTCCCAAATAAACAATGTATACATACTATCATGTACAAAACTACAAGTTCAACTCTGATTCCCTCAGGTTGCCTTCCGTTATGTCCCTATGAGTATAAAAGTTACACCATCTCTGTATTCCCATTAGCAAATGTGTAGCCACTATCTTGTTCGAAGTCCAGCACCAAGTCTCGAAGATCACCCTCAAATCTTTCCGCTCTATGAGTAAAGCATATGTATTAAGCCTTACACCATGTGCCTGGTCTCATTAGTACAATGTGTAGCCGAAATTTTGTTCCAAGGTCCGCTCCAAGGGAGCTAATGCTTCTGCACATTGCCTATGCAGTGGCCTCCACAGTATGCACTAGCCTTGCATCTTGGTAGGTGTGTTAAGTACCAACTGATGTGCCCAACTTAGCACACGAGAGCGAAACGCAGGCAACCAAGAATGAGTTAGGTCGAAAATTTATAATGTCCAATAACGGACTATTATATAGGTATTATAAATTTACTCATTCAGGACAAATATTCATGTTCCCTATGGAAATCAACATCTATATCATCTGATGGCCAGGCAGGCATCAATTTTTGGAAGTGAGACATAGTGTCTCATTGTGCATTGGTACTGCTGGTGGCTTCAAGTAGCCTATGCAGTGGCCTCCACGGTATGCACTAGCCTTGCATCTTGGTAGGTGTGTTAAGTACCAACTGATAAGCCCAACTTAGCACACGATGGCGAAACGTAGGCAAGCAAAAATGAGTTAGCTGGAAAATATATAATGTCCAATTAGGGACCTTTATATTGGTGCCAACTAGGCGGCCTGCTGATCACAGGCTGACTTACTTTAATTACGTGTAATTTTCTCACGAGCCATGATCAAACCAACAAGTTTAGACCATGAGCGAAGTACAGGAAACAGAATTCGAGAACGATATGCATGGACCTGTGCTGCCTTGAACCCAAGATAGTGAGATATTGAGGACTTCACCCCACGTCTTGTCTGCAGAGAGAGCTACTCAACATATAAATAGCAAATTCCATATTGTTGAGGTTTATGGAAGTAAAAAATCTAATTAAGCTCAACAGTACTTACTTGTCTTCTTCTTTGAAACAAGCGACCAGCTGACCTACTGTGTGTTCGTCTACAGTTATTTCATTCTTAATATCGCTGGAAAGCTGTAATGAACAAATATACAAAACAAAGTAAGAAATGTAGAGTAAACAGATAACTAGAGTAAATGTTTATAAAAAGACATGACACAGCTGACAAAATAAACTGCATAATTGCACAATAACAATATCAATTTATTCTCCCAATGTAGAAAGGAAACAAGCAAACAAGTGTTAAGTCAAAATTATATGAAGAACAAGAATAAGAAAAGGAACTCATAAAAGATAAAGAGAACAGCACTGGAAGAGGGAGCAAAAGAAAAAGAAAAACTTGAAGGACAACAATAATCTCTGCAATTTTTTCTTCTCTTCCTACAGCTTCCTGTCATCGTGTTCATCGTATTATGTGTCCTTAAATGACTGGTCACTTGTTTCTTGTGTTCCCGCAGACGACTCTCATTGTCAGAAAGACATACACTGGATCTTAATATAAGAAAGGTCTACCTCTTGCCTACCATGTTCAATTTCGTACAACAAATAGTTAGTTGTTGAACTTTTCATTGACTCTAGAAAATCTGAAGGCTTTATTAATACAGACTTACAACATTTGCATTCAGATTTTAAAGGATAATGATGGCCGTGTTCTCTACGGTTAGCAAGTACACCGTATTCCCGGAAGCAACAGAACTGATTCTCGGACAAGTCAGAGATTACTATCACACTCTGACGGCTAGTTGCTGGTCCAGTCAGGCTGTATGAGAACAAAGAAGTTGTTATTTGATAGAGAGAGAGTCCATAGTCTAAAAAGCCAAGAATAATGGCCAAGAAAATTTGTCTTGCTCACCAAACAGCGACTTATAAACTGCAGGCCATCAGGCTGAGCAGGGGTTGCTTGACAGGGTAATGTCCATCAGAGCTGTAGAGCCACAGGTTTTGGTTTGGTCTTAAAAGGATTCTGTTCAGAGAGTTTAAAACTACCTAGTATGTTTTCTAGACATGACCCGAAATGCCTAACATTTTTAAAAAAAATATCATTCAAGTGAATTAGCCTACACTTGACTTTGTATGCAATGTTAGATTAATGTTATCTCTCGGGTTTTTTTGAAAGAGAGAAACCTTACGCTTTGCTTCCTCACAAGTGAATCTTCCACTGTTCTAACAAAGCTGAATGGATTCAATTTAGTTAAATGTCATTGATTATTTCATCAATAGAGCAATATTTAAATGAATTCATCAATCTAAACCTTACTAATGACAGTTGAAGGATCATAACTAATGTCGTATATTTTGAAACTAACAACCAGCAAAAGAGAAGAAACTCCCATTGTCCTGTGTAGCAAATGCTGCAAAAAAGTCAAAGATCCAAAGCACATGGATAATACTTCCCTGGAAAATCACAAGGCTCAATTCATCTCAGATGAGTCTCTTCAGGAACGGCTGCATCTACGGATATGCCACGAAGCACATGTATGTAGAATTATATTGACTGTAATGTAAAATTTTATATCGGAAAGGCAAACCCGTTTGTTCACAACAACAAAGCTTTAAACAACAATCTATATTAACTTCATGAGAAGAAACATGCTTGAAACAGGCGATTCTCCAGATGTATCCATAAAATGACGGGTCATATGAAGATTAAGTAGGCCACAGGTGGATGAAAACAGAAACGATGTTTAATTAGCTCTAGTAAATGAAGGCAAACTGACGTACTGGAGATAAGATGGTTCGAACTTTAAGAGGGACAATACTGCTGATGAGACGCTATGCAATGGAATCTAATAATGTCACTGACAGCACACGTTAGTTCTATACCTACCTTACCTTAGAGCATACCTTCTCACATCACATGCGCGCAAATTTAGGTCAGTGTTGTCACGATGTTTTGGAATCGTACAGCACGAGCGTGTCCTCAAAGTCTTCAAGAAGCTTGCAGCGAAGCTGCATAGCCTTACAGGACAGTGGCACGTTGGGTAAAAGCCTTTTTTTGCTAGCGGCTTTACGTCGCACCGACACAGAGGTTTTATGGCGACGATGGGAGAGGAAAGGCCTAGGAGTTGGAAGGAAGCGGCCGTGGCCTCAATTAAGGTACAGCCCCAGCATATGCCTGGTGTGAAAATGGGAAACCACGGAAAACCATCTTCAGGGCTGCCGATATTGGGATTCGAACCTACTATCTCCCGGATGCAAGCTCACAGCCGCGCGCCTCTACGCGCATGGCCAACTCGCCCGGTGTAAAAGCCTTTAACGAGGGACGCCAATAAGTGGCAGACGTGTGTCAGCCAGGTTATCCTAGTGTCAGTGAAGGGGAAGTGCATGTTCTTGCCGTGTTAATGGACACTGCTCGATGTCATATGGCATGTGAGATGGTCCAAGACACCGGGTCAACTTGGTGCTTCAGGTGAGTTTCTATTTACAAAAGGAATTCCTCGTTGTCTCCGCTTCCGTCAAGCTAATACGCAATTTATTTCCTTCCTTTAGGTCCGCCTTGGTTCGAAATCTTTCTAGACCCTCCAAAAATCCTTCTGAACATATTGTTTTCAAGAAATCTCGGCCATCAATCTACAATACTCAAATTTATGCATATTTATGGCTACAGGTTTCAAAATATAAGATCAATATTACGTGAAAATTATACTAATGTATTTTGTTTTGCTATTTGTTTTAAGTCACACCGACACGGATAGGTCTTATGACGACGATGGGATAGGAAAGGCCTAGGAATTTCAAGGAAGTGGCCGTGGCCTTCATTAAGGTACAGCCCCGGCATTTGCCGGGTGTGAAAATGGGAAACCGCGGAAAACCATCTTCAGGGCTGACGACAGTGGGGCTCGAAACCATTATCTCCCGATTACTGGATACTGGCCGCACTTAAGCGACTGCAGCTATCGAGCTCGGTCTAATGTAATTTAATTTACAGTATTCACACAAGATATTAGTCTCTATACTCTAGATACTATCAAGACAAACTCGAACATTCTACACAGGTCATTAACATATATACTATGATTTTTTTTCTTAAGAATGAAGCCATGTTTTCCAGTGTTGACTTAGTTAAATGTAACAAAGGCTTTTCAGTCCGTCAAACACACAGCAAATACAATGTAAATTATAACACTATAAGCATACCTGTAAAATACACACTAACATACAAAGAATGACATGTTTCGTTCTACAAGAACATCCTCGGATTCTATCAAATCACTTAAAAACAAGCTTATATATGTACAGTATTGTTTACGTAGCGTAAACTTGTCAATGATAGAGAGTTTAGTGATAACATGAAACAGTAATGACAAAAAAAATATGTACAATTATTAATATAATGAAAACTTACGTACTTATCTAGACTGCCGATGTTAAGTCCGTTGTCACCAAACACTATCTCAGGACTGTGATCGTGGAAAGTTTTTGGTGGAGCACGCTGCGCGTGGAGAGGGGAGGGAGAAGTAGGGCGGAGCGGCTGGAGCGCTGTGGAACGTTCCATCAACATTGAAGAGGGGAGAGATGTTATTGACCTATTTCATGTTAAATGTACCTTTATGCAATATGGATGAATGCAATTTAATAATTATTTTAAAAGTAAGAAACGGTATTATTATTATTATTATTATTATTATTATTATTATTATTATTATTATTATTATTATTATTATGATAAAAGCAATTTAATGAGTAGGTTTTGTCAGATATTATGTGAGTAGAGCGAATAGGGGGAATTATTTAAATGTGTATGCTCATTCAGATTATTTGTATTAGCATTTTTTGCGACGTAAATTTCTATTGCTTCTTTTATATTCAAAGATTTACTTTTATTTTCGAAGTGTAAAATGTTTAGATCAGTGATGATGTTTGTGAAATGGTGTGAACAGTCGTATAAGTGCTCCCCGAAGGCTGAATGCCGATTATATCTGACCGCGTTTTTGTATCTTGTATGGAAATTACGTTTTGTTTGACGCCACATATATAAATATTTTAAAGGTATGTTTATAGTGTTATAATTTACATTGTATTTGCTGTGTGTTTGACAGACTGAAAAGCCTTTGTTACATATATACTACGAGGAGCTGTTTTATCAAAAACTTGGTGCTGTAATCTGATTTTCCCTCACGTATAATGACTTTTAATATTTTATCAGCCAATTTTACTGTGTTAAATATAATTAAGAACGTTAATAATCTGATAAGGCCAATTGAATGCCTTTAATGTCCAATTAAGATATATTTTGTGAAGAATATTTACAAAAACTCAATGCTGTATTCAATCTTTATAACACCCACAAGCAATTTGACAACGTCATTTATATTTTTATATTCAAAAGATTGTATTGTATCTCATAAGAATTATTCCAGTCTTTGTATTTTAAATATACAAGTTTTATGGTATACACCCAATGCAAAAACTTAGTTGAAGAACAAGTTGTACATACATAAATTTTAAAATTATATTAGTGTAGTTTTCAGAATGCCTTGTAACAATTTTCTTAGGCTGATGATGGCAACTACAAAATAAAATAAAATAAAATAAGATAAATAAATATCTGACGTATTGATAACTTCACAACTTTGTAGTATTGTATAGGTGGAACAACTTACCCATACTTCCTAATGAAAATCTTGATTCTATATGGACCAAAAATGAAATTTTTTACATTAAATAAGGCGGTTAAGGCCAGATATCGGTCTTTCTGTGGGGTGGTTACCCTTGATAGACCAGGTACCGGCCTATGAATAACATTTCCTGTGTCTTGAAACCGTCTCCAAAACCTGGAAATGAAACTTTATGGCACAATCAAGGATACGGCGACTTCGGTCCGTGTCTGGCCTGCTTCCAGGCGGCCGAGTATTCTACCCTGCAAGACGGGGTCCAAATGGAGTCGTTGTGCCTTTATGTTGTCACGATCACCATGAGGCTACACTTCGCAAACTATAACACGACAAACACGACTGAGGGAATATGGGGCGCAGGCACTGGCTGGGTTTACCTTGCGGTTACACCGCCAGTCAAAGCTGAGAACACTCCTTTCCTATACAGAGCGAACACGTAAGGTTGGTATGTGCATATCACTGAGATTTACTGAATAAAGGTGCCGGTTTCAATATTTAAATGTCATCATCAGCCATAAATACTTTAATCACACAATTGAGAAAGGACATGATAATTAAAATTGACATTATACATAAATAAATAGCCTTTTAAGAATAAAAGATGAAAAAGACTTGACATGTTATCGACGTATAAAAGTCTTTTGAATCGCTTATTTACACCGTGTGCTGAATAAAATTGTAAAAAAAAACTTATAGCAATCACTTGATACACTGTTAATGTTGATCTGTTTATGTACAAATACTCAAACCTTCCTATCATATCTACGGTTGCATTTGAATTTATGGCCTGGCTAACTTGCCATTGAAATCTGTATCACTTTATTCCTTCTCGCTCCTTTTCCCTTTTCCTGTGCGACTTAGGTCGCTAAATGTAATTGCATCTTCTCCACCCGCAGGGCTATATTCCATCGTTCATATACGATGTTTCCTGATCTCATGTCTCTTGTCTACCGGTCTGATGTCGGACCAGCCGGAGATCGAGTCTTAATTGGCCCGCTCGCTGTCCTAAGTTCTTTTACTGTACATCGCCGGGTAGCGTGAAGTCAGTTGATTGTCGAGCG